>NC_052150.1:124481145-125127395 GCF_902713615.1 Scyliorhinus canicula
ATGCCAATATTTTGGTGCCCCATCCATATCTATTCCCAACCTGGTCTGACCTGACTGGAAAACTCTGTTCCCCATCAGATCTCACAGGTGGACGTAAATGATCTAATGGCACTATTTTAAAGGAGAGCTGGTATCCTGACCAATATCGGGCAGCATGGTAGCACAAGTAGATAGCACTGTGGCTTCACAGCGCCAGGGTCCCAGGTTAGATTCCCCGCTGGGTCACTGGCTGTGTGGAGTCTCCATGTTCTCCCAGTGTCTGCGTGGGTTTGCGCGGGGTGCTCCGGTTTCCTCCCACAGTTCAAAGACATGCAGGTTAGGTGGATTGGCCATGCTAAATTGCCCTTAGTGTCCAAAAAAAAAAGGTTTGGACGTTACGGGGATAGGGTGGAAGTGAGGGCATAAGTGGGTTGGTGAAGACTCGATGAGCCAAATGGCCTCCTTCTGCACTATGTTCTTTATCTAATCAACATCGCAAAAAAATTATTATTTTTCTCATTATCACATCACTGTTTGTAGTAGTTTGCTATGTGCAAATTGGCTGCCACATTATAATGACCACACTTCAAAATTACTTCATTGACTGTAAAGCACTTTGAGATTTCCGGTGGCCTTGAGAGGCGTTGTTGTAAATGAAATCTTTCTTTCTTCTTGTTACTTCTTAATCTCTTGCTCCCTCAGTAAAAGCTGCATGTTATGGCCAAACCAATCTGTGCCTGACTTTCCTGGAACTCCAAGTTTGAATGACTCCAATCAGGATTTCACCCTGTCACAGTGTCAAAACAACTCACGATGTCAATGTGATAAAATGGCAACCTATGTGACTGTCGTAATGGTAAACTATGCCAGCTCATTCTCGTCAACCATGATCTTGCAATGGCTTCCAACCATTATTCAGCTGGGTAGTGTTAATTCTGTTAAGTGCATAGAAGTGGAGAGCATTGACTGGTTACTTACATAGATACATAGAAGATAGGAGGAAGCCTTTCGGCCCTTCGAGCCTGCTCCGCCATTTATCATGATCATGGCTGATCATCCAACTCAATAGCCTAATTCTGCTTTCTCCCCATAGCCTTTACTCCAATTCTCCCCAAGTGCTATATCTAGCCGCTTCTTGAATATATTCAATGTTTTAGCATCGACTACTTCCTGTGGCAATGAATTCCACAGGCTCACCACTCTGGGTGAAGAAATGTCTCCTCATCTCTGTCCTAAATGGTTTACTTGAGCACATGTAAAGAGATGTTTGCTGAGGCAGAAGCAGAGTGGAGTCAGGAGATATATACTTGTAGGGTGGAATTCTACCATATTATTTCAAAGCTCAGACTAAAGACCAGAATGTAGCTCTCCAGCTGCAAAGACCTGTTTTCACCCCAGCTCATGAGCCTCTCACAGAGAATAAATGAGTGGTTGTGGTTTGCGCTGTCACTCTGGTGGGGCGGGGCCTGATAGAGCCAGCAGAGCCAGCTCCACAGAGATCAGGCGCTATCTTTAAAAGGTACGCCGATCAGTACACAAACTGAACTGCCCTCAGCCCATGTAAATGTTAGGGCCCGTCTCACAAGCAAATGGGGCTCACTCCCAACCACAGAGCAAATGGAGCACACTCCCTACCACAGCAGAAATTACAGCCTCCCCGCTGCCCCTCCCTTCGCAGACACCCGTTGCCCCCTCTCACCCCCACCTCACTTATAGGCATCACGTGGCCTCTTCTCACCCCCACCTCCTTTGCAACCATCAGGGTGACCATGCCAACACCACCACCACCGCAGTCTCAGAGGCACTCTCCCTCCTCACGAGCTGTCCATGGGTCTGCACAGAGAACACCTTCCAGGCACTGCCCTTGGCACAGTTTGGCACTGCAAGGTTGGCAGAGCTAACCTGTGCCATAGTCAGTGCCAGCATGTCCCTCTTCCCCGGGGACTATACTTACCTTTGGGCCCTCGGGGGATCCTTTCAACAGAATCTTTTTCAAAACCAAACCTGTTGTAAACCTTGCTGCCATGACCTCACGTCTGATGTGTTAGGCGGGTTGATTCGACGTCGACTGCAACTGGATGCAGGGAAGCTAGAAACAAACGTCTGACACTGGAGATGATCCAATACTGTTTTATTTAACTATTAACTGCTGTACATGTTCAGCTGCGGGTTGTCACTCTACTAATCCTACTGATGATCTCTTACTGGCTTGACCAGACTTACTAGCTACCACATGGCAATAGTGCCCACTAACCTGTGCACTCTGACTGTCTCAGTGTCTGGGTCCCGAAAAGAGCGGGAGTCTTAATGCCCTGTGGGCTTTATAGTGGTGGTGTCCTGCCTGGTGATTGGTTGTCCTGTGTTGTGTGTTCATTGGTCATCCTGTGTGTCAATCACTGCCTGTCTGCATCTCATTATATACGAGTGAATATTATGACAACGTCAGCGAGGTTTGAACATACAGTGAGGTTGCATCATGTGGCGGCGGTGCTGGCTAATTATATTTAATGCATGCAGAACTATTAAAATTAGATTAGTCCCCTTTGTGGGTGTGAACCTAGTGCAGTCACCGGCGAGATGTGTGGAAAATCGAGAAAGGCGATCTCTCCGGAAAGAATGGCACTTCTAATTCTCTCCGGATTGTCAGCTCGCATCACCGATCCGGAAGACCACTCTGTGTTTCATTCCGTGAATGAATCTATTCTAAGTAAAGAGTGACCCTGGTTTCTTCCTTCACCAAATTGCTACTAGGAGTATAACAGCTGAAGCTGCACTCCCCGGTTCCATGCTTAACTAATTGCGGCCAGCGAATCACTTGCAATGATTTCAGTTCCCACTCCCACGCTACTCTGGTGACTTCGAGAAATCTCTCCTTACCCCCTCACATTTCTCATCCATCTGCTGCCCTTTGGCGACATCATCTGAAAATACAGCTTCAGTTTTAATATATACGCCGACTACCTTACCACCACCTCTCTCAATTCCCTCTCTAAGTTATCAAACGGTTTGTCAAACATCCAGTACTAGATGGGCAAAACTTTCCTCCAACTAAAAATTGAGAATTCCCTCGCTATCTTCTTGATAGCTGTCTAAGACTGAACCAGGTTTTCTGCAGTTTTGGTGGTAGATTTGATCCTACGATAAAGCTCTGACCATATATCCACGCCATCACAAAAACGCATAACATACCCATTTTTGCCAGTCTCAGCTCTGCAGCTGAAACCCTCATCCAAGCCATTACTTCCTTTAGACTTGACAATTCAACTCATGGGTGTCCTCCCATGTTCTACCTTCTATAAACTTAAAGCCATCCAAAGTTCTGCCCATGTTCTAACCCACATCAAATCCCGCTCGCCCAACACCCCTGTGCTTGCTGGACTTCATTGGCTCCAGATTAAGCTCCATTTCTATAATCTCCTCCAACTCTGCAACTCTCTAAGATACCCTTGCTCTATTATTTCTATCCACTTAAGTATCTGATTTTAATCACAACACCATTGATGGTGATGCCCTCAGCTGGATTGTCCGTAGGTGGGATCCGCCGCTTCACCGGCAGCGCACTCACACCCGCGGATTTCCCAACAGCGTGGGGGTGCCCACAATGGGAAACCTCATTGGCCGGCTGGCGAAACGAAGGATCCCGCTGTGGCGGGGACACACCGCATCAGACAATGGGTGCGGTGGGACGGAGAATCCCGGCTCCTAACTTCTGGAATTTCCACTCTAAACTTCAAAATCTCTCTGCATTCTTTAAGACAATCTTTAAAATCCACCTATTTGAACAAGCTTTTGGCCATCTAAAGTAATATCTCCTTTGTGGCTCTGTGTTAAATTTTAATTCATAAGGCTCCTGTGAAGCACCTTTGGATGTTTAATTCCATTAAAGGCACTATATGAATGCAAGCTGTTGTTGTTGGTTATGGGCTGGGATGCCTGTTTAGCCTTTCTTTCTTGTTGAAAGTTTTCAGAATCTTTTTAACTGTTTTGGATTACTCCTATTTAATGGCCCTTAATTATTTTATAAGCCTCTAGTTAGTTTCCTCTAAGTCAACACAACTCAAAAATAAATTGACCAAAGGCCTTAAGCCATTTACCATACTCAGAATCATTAAGTATCCATTGGAAAACAATCTGCTTTATTGGCACTATCTCTCAAACTTATCTTCTCCCCCTAAGATGTTCAGAGCTTTTATTGCGAGCTGCAATTTATTTCTACTTCATCTTTCTTTCTGTTCTGTCGAGCTTATGTAACTCAGTAAAAAGATAAAGATAAAATTGGCAAAACAATTCGCAGTGACAAATTGTTTGGCATCATTATGACATTTAATATATAGAATGTGTGTCATTTACAGCCCTATGAAGTGGCAAAGCCTTGAAACCAGGGTAATTATGATACACCATAGGAATTGTTTTTTCATATTAACAGAATTTATTTCAAAAGAACAGACAGGAAAGTTTTAAAATATAACAAAAATAGAAACTACTGGATAAACTGTGCAGGTCTGGCAGCATCAGTGGAGAGAAAACGGCTGAGCCCGACTAGGAGCGTGATGTGGCTGGTAAATCCTGATCGAGGCCTTGTGTGAAATTTACCCAGCTCACCACACGTCACGAGATCTAACGGGATCCTGTGCGACATCGTAATCCGGATCCCACCAACAAACGGCGGGATCCATATTTGTCAAATTTGCTTACTAAAGTGAGCAGATCGCCGATCGCATGGTAGCACAATGGTTAGGACTGTTGCTTCACAGCGGCAGGGTCCCAGGTCCGATTCCCGGCTGGGTCATTGTCGGTGCGGAGTCTGCACGTTCTCCCCGTGTCTGCGTGGGTTTCCTCCAGGTGCTCCGGTTTCCTCCCACAAGTCCCGAAAAACGTGCTGTTAGGTGAATTGCACATTCTGAATTCTCCCTCATTGTCCCGAACAGGTGCCGGAGTGTGGAGACTAGGAGATTTTCACAGTAACTTCATTGCAGTGTTAATGTAGGTCTACTTGTGACGTGAAAATAAAGATGATCTAATCCCTTCACCCTCAGAGACATCAGGCGAGTTCTCTTTTGCACTGGTTTCCACAAACGGGGACCAGGCGGAAGGCATTTGGGGGTTCTCCCAAGGGATCAGGGGCCCCTGGGAGGCTGGGCTCTGGGCGAGGTGGCATACTGACACCCCTGATGCTACCTGGGCACACTGCCACTACCAACCTGGCACTCTGGCAGTGCCACCTGAGCACCATGGCAGTGCTATCTGGTGTCACCCTGGCACTGCCAGGGCTCCCAGGTGGCACTGATAGTCGAACAGGCGCACTGCCAGGGTGCCAGGCTGGCAGAGCCAAGGTGTCCAGGTGGCCTTTTGCCCATGCCTGGGATCAGGCCCAGGGGCACCCTGCCTTTATTAGGTGACATGTGGGGAGCTCGATAACACCCCCTTATAGGTGAGTTGGGGGTATCCGGGGGTTACATTGGGGGGGGGGGGTCTCGAGATCAGGGCACTATTCAAAAATGGGGCACTCCTCAGTGCTGAAAATGGGACTAAGTGCTGCTTTGGCAGGATGTTCCCCGCTGAGGCCCTAAAATAAAACAGAGTGCCGTTAGGTAGCGGTTAAATGTGCTCGACCCGGGACTCTGCTTCATGTCCATTAGGTTGCCCCACACAGTTAACATTTCAAATCCAATGTGACCCTTCTACAGAATTAGTTTATCTAGCATTTATTTTTCTTTTAGATTTCCTGCACCCATAGTAGTGATAGTTTAAAATATGTCGGGCTGGATTCTCTGCTGTCGGGATTCTCTATTATGCTAGCAGCGCACCCATGCCTGGTGATTTCCCAATGGCGCGGGGCTGCCCACAATGGGAAACCCCATTTGCCGGCTGGTGGGACGGAGAATCCCGCTGCCGGTGGAATCGTGCTGAGAAAACTGGTGCGACAGGAAGGAGAAGCCCAACCGTGATTTTGTATTTTAGGGAGTCAATAATTCAGTGTATCAAACTAATTATGTAAAAAAAAGTAACTAGGCTGCTATAAATTTATTAGTAGTCATTAAAGGAGGTTACTCAGTCTAACAGGCTGTGAATGAAGGGGAAGCATCTTCAGGCCACTTCAGGAGACAGGATTAAAAGCCACCAACAGCAAATCCATCCTGCATGTGCTACCCCAGAGATATATTTCAGAAATTAATTAATCATTCACCTTTTTGACCCAGAATATTAAGGGATATTAGAGAGAGCACCTTCTATGAAATAGGTTATCAACCCAAGGGCTGTTTTTTGGGTTCTTCGAAATTTATTTGTTAAAACGAACAAATAAAATGTGTACTTCATATTCATAATGGGACAAAATATTCTTTAAAAATATGCTTTGCTTAATGTCTCAAATATCTTCATAATACTCTCTTTCCATCAGATGGCCTATTGCTGGGAATATGCAAATTATTCTTCTTCCTGTCACATGATATTAGCATCAGATTAAAGAATAATTTACACAGAGATAAAAACAAATACAAAGACAGCAGTCCCTTTTCATCAACATATGCAAGAATGCAGATACCTGAAAATTGTTTACATTTTGGACATTTCTTCCTCAACATAATTTAACACCGAAATGTACAGAACATACTTTCAATATATTGCAGGGTTCTGTCCAGGTTTATCATTGTCAAGTGAAAATAGCAAGCTTGCCTCTTTCTTTTGCCTCAAAGTCTAAAAGCTAACAAGAGCTGACAAGAGAAATCAATTAGCTCTCATTTCTGTTGGACCATGATGTTCGGTACTATTTGGAAAAAAACTATTGCTTTTCAGTTGGTGTAGTAATGAGACATCTAAACCAAAATGAAACAACATTCAATTGAATGCAATTCATCAAATTTCTCACCTTCCCAAATTAGACCAAGTCTGCTGTAAGTACTAAACTGCTACTGAAAGATTTTCTACTTTGTCTTCAACATAGATCAGAACGAAATTGATGATTTTCTGGAAAGTTATTTCCAGCACATTTCAGATGATGCACAATGTGGGACCTTTGTTGATTGATTGTATTATTTGTATATCAAAGAGCATTGTTGTCAGAAGGATTTACTTCCTGACAGAAAGTTTACTTTTAAAAAGTATCCAATTGCAACAAGTTTCTAAGTATGTTCATAAAAATGTATTTATAATTCCGCTAGAATACAAATTGGACAATCAGGGAATCAGCAAGTCAGTATTCTTTCTAATTTTAGACTCCCCTACAGATACAAATTTCTATCATCTACCACCAAGTAGGTAATAGACATCAGTGTTCAAACCATATTCAATCACATCACTGTGGTGATATGCCTATGGGTTATATTATAGTTGGATGATGTGCGGCCTCCAACCAGCAGGTGGTGGTACAGACACACCATGCGGTCTCTAGACTAAGGTTATGTAATCTGTTACTCTGATACAAGGGAAGACACTCTGGCCATCCACAGAAGAAGGGACTGAGAGGGTAATAAGACATACATGTGAATGGTCAGTGCTAGGTGCAAGTTAGAGGAATAGTTACCAGACTCCATGATAATGTGCTCTGTATCAGCTTCTTCCCCACTGTTACCAGACTCCTAAATGACCCTCTTATTCACTGACCTCATTAACACTACACCCTGTATGCTTCATCCGATGCCAATGCTTATGTAGTTACATTGTATATCTTGTGTTGTCCTATGTAATAATCCACAGGAGGCAGGAGTCCCGTCACCACACCAATATTTATTGCCAATAACTAGATACAAGAGCAGCTCCAAACAGTGCTGCTAGCATTCCAGTCAACTTAAGACTGGATCACAAAGCCTACACAGGTGCTTATATGGGCCCCCTCAATGAGCTATCATTGAGGGAGCTCATACTCCAATTGGCCAACCAAGAATGCTAATTGGAGGTCATGACACCCTATTAAGTATTTTCTTGAATTTTGTTTAATTCCCTTTTCTTCCCATGTGCTGAATGATCTGTTGAGCTGTTTGCAGAAAAATACTTTTCACTGTACCTCGGTACATGTGACAATAAACAAATCCATCCATCCATCAGATTGCTATCTTACCACACGAGACTCACAAAAGGTTCTGGTTTGGACAAGTCAAAGTGCTTGGTGGATTCCTTTGTAAAATACAACAATCAAAAAACAATCATAAATGCCTAGGAAAAGGTAGAAACAAAGACCAATTGAACATACTCCACTTCTTATAAATTGTGGCAGTTCTCTGTCCTGTGATGGTCCCCTTTAAATTTTGTATTTTAAAATTAAACACAATATTGTTCTGAAGTTAGTGCTCTCTTTATTCAGTACCATCTTCCTCAACCAGGACTTCAAATTGCACAACATCTCCCTATCCCTGGGTATATTTTAGATGTCATACTTAGTTTAGGGACAGTGGGGGAGACAGGAAATTCTATCAGACTCCTTGTCAAACATCAAGTACTGGTTGAACAGAAATTCCCTCCAATATTGGGAAGATTGAAGTCATTTGGGCTGAATTTTCATGTCCCCAAAAAGTCAGGAATGGGTGTGCATTTGAAAAAATAAAGAGTATGCTAGATGACAATTTTGAATTTACAATTCGAAAAGTAGACCAGAAAAGTTTCTAAGTGTCATTTCAAGTGGTTTGGCTAGAGTTTCTCTCCTGCTCCGTCAGTGAATTTCCCACCGCACTTAGTCATTTATTTGGGCCCTGCGGAGTTTCTGTCCGGGCTAGCCCACACAGAGGGAATGCCTGAAAAGCTGCACACCACTGCGCAACGTGATCGATAGACCTTACTCCCAGGATCTAACTTTCAGGATCTACCTGGCTTGCAATGCCTCGTAAGATCTAACACGATCTCGCGAGATGTTGCAATGTAAATCCTGCTCATTATGGGAAGGATCACTCTTTGGCAAATCTGCACATTAGAACAAGACATTAGAGCAGGTTTCCAATGCACCCGTGGCATTGTGATCTATGCTCTTTACCTCGGAGACCTCTGGCAATCGTTGATCAGTACTGGTCTTCACAAACGGGGACCAGACGGAACGGCACTCATGGGGGGTATCCTAGGGAATTGGATGCCCCCAAGCACTAGCCCTCTGGTTAGGGTGGTACCCTGGCAGTGCTACGGCCATCCAGACACCCTGGCACTGCCAGCCTGGCACCCTGGCAGTGCCAGCTGGTGGCCGGCTGAGCACACTCTAGGTGCCCATGTGGCACTACCAGCTAGCAGGGGCACTGCCAAGGTGCCAAGATGGCATTTTTTGCGCTGTGATCGGGCTGGGGATGCCCTTTGCGGGGTGTTGGGAGAGTGTGCAGGGGGGAGCCTGGGGTCCCCTCACAGTGAGTTGGCACTTGGGGGGGGGGGGGGGGGGGCGGGGGGGGGGGGCGGGGGGGGGGGGGGGGGGGGGGGGTCATGTTGGGGCCTCTAGAAATGGCATCCCAATCTTTTGCTACACTGAGGAGTTTTGGCGAGTGGCGCTCCTCAGTGCAAAAAACGGGGCTCTGTGCGGTCTCGGCCGTGCATTCCTTGCTGAGGCCACCGATCTCACCAGGGGCACGTTAAATAGCGGGCTGTTTCCCAGCACTGCGAGCACCGGGAAACACGTAGCTAAACACAATCGCCATGGGACTTTGTTCCCATTTAGTTGAATTATGCTGATAGAAATGTTTTCATCACTGGGAAGCTGAACCCATTGGCCAGACCGGCTCCTTGGAGATTAGGCCACCATTTTGAAAGGGTGCCCTAATCTCTAAGTGAGCTGGAGGGTCCCCCACACACCCCACCAATGGGCAATGTCACACATTATCCCACACCCACCCAAGTGAGGATACCCCACTATGTGATCACTGAGAGCCCTCCTTTTCAGGCTTTTCCATGCCCCATATGGTCCCCTCCTTTCAGGACAACCACTCTTCATCCCCCCAATTTTCCAGAAACCTCTTAATATCTGCCCTGCATCCCACCCCCGACCCTTCATAGACCCTCAACCTCCACCCTTCCATTCATTTGCATTGCCGCCTCAGGTCCTGACCTTTGGCAGTGCCACCCAGGAATTGCCACCCTGGCAGCTTCCTGTGAGCCTGGAACTGCCACCTGATTACCTTGGTATTGCCAGAGGGGCAGTGCCAAGGAGCCAGCCTGGCAGTGCCTGGGTGCCAGGGAGAGAGCCAGGGTGCCAGCCTGCCAGGTTCCTCATCACCCAGCGGCCATCAATGGCCTGGGAGACTCCACAGGCATTGTTCCACCTGGTCCACATTTGTGTGAACCAGTGTTAAATGGCACCTGGCTGAGGTCTCCTCGGGGAGGCTGATGTATGTCAGGAGCCAGTTAGATCTGGCGTCAGCACGGTTAAGTGGGTTCTCAAACCCACTTAATCATGTGAGACTGATTCCTGCCCATTGTGGGAAGGATCCATATGATGACATTCCGTGAGACCTAGTTAGAATGCGCGAGGTTTTGCGTTCATCGTGGATCCTGGAGCAGGCCTCTCCCGGCATTTACTCGGTGCATCCCACTCTGATTCCAGTGGCACTCGGCCAGTAGATTGTGCCCAAGCTTTCCACAGGCAGCAAGAGGTTGATAATTTATAATTATAATTTTATAATTTTTATGGTTTTGGGTAAGGGTGCATGCCCTCTGATGTTGGGACAGCTATTGATAACCCGCAGGAAATTTATTTTTCTTGTCCACCAGTATTTTTGTCAGTTTTTAAGGACTTCTGAAAACCCATTTCATTTGACAGTTTGAGAACCTTGAGGGGAAACCTCCTGAAGAGTCGGCAATAGTCTGACAGATAAGCGTTAAGTAGTTTGAGAATTTCAAATGCCATTACAGTGCAGAAAGAGGTCATTCGGCCCATCAAGCCAGCACTGACCCTCTGAAAGAGTATCTTACCCAGGGCCACTCCTCCGCCCTATTTCCATAACCCCGTCTAATCCATACACCTTTGGACACTAAGGGGAAATTTAGCATGGCCAAGCGACATAACTTGCATGTCTTTGGATTGTGATAGGAAACCAGGACACTCGGAGGAAATCCACACAGACGCAGGTAGAATAAGCAAACTCCACACAGACAGTCACCCAAGGCTGGAATTGAACACGGGTTCCTAGCGCTGTGAGTCAATAGTGCGAACCATTGTGCCACCGTGCTGCCCATTCTACCTGTTCATATTTCCCGGAGGTGAAACTTTGGTGGGTATGGGCTGAGGTGACAAGTTTGGGTTTCAGAAGTCAAGAAATGGGCCAACTCACGTTTCCTGAATCAAATATAAAAATCCACCTCATTGTCTGTGCTCCCTGCACAGTGACTCATTTTAATTCGCCACCAATTTCATTCATCTTCTTGGCAACTGTCTAAGGCTGGAGCAGATTGTTTGGAACCTTAACGGAAGTCTGAGCATCAGATGAACTTCCGGCCACGCATCCGTGCGATTATTAAGATCACCTCTGGAAGATCACTCAACTCATCGTGCATCAGCATATCTGCTAATGAAACATTCATCCATGCCTTTTTTACCTCCAGATTTGACTATTCTAATACACTCCTGAGCAGCAAACCTTATTCTACTGGTATAAACGATAGGTGTATCAAAACTCTGCTGCCAGTGTTTTTGTTTACACCAAGTCCAGTTCACTCATTATCCTTATGCTCCTTGACCTCCACTAGCTCCTGGTTAAGCAAATCGCGATTTTAAAAATTCTTATATGTTTCCAAAAAACTCACTGGCCTCACCCTTCTCTTTCTCTCTAACTTCCCCAATCGCACAACTCCCGAAATTCGCTGTGCTCCTCTAATTATGGCCTCTTGAGCATCTTTGCTTTTAATTGTTTCTTTATTTGTAACTGTGCCTTCATCTACCAAGTCCTTAAAGCTCTGGAATCATGCCCTAAACTTCACTTCTCTTCATTGATTTCCTTCTTCGATCAAGCTTTGGGTAATCTTCCCCAATAGAACAAAGAACAAAGAAAATACAGCACAGGAACAGGCCCGTCGGCCCTCCAAGCCTGCACCGACCATGCTGCCCATCTAACCTAAAACCTTCTACACTTCCGGGGTCTGTATTCCTCAACTTCCATCCTATTCATGTACTTGTCAAGACAGCCCTTAAACGTCACTATCGTACCTGATTCCAACCCCTCCTCCAGCTGCGACTTCTGGGTATTTACTATTCTCTGTGTAAAAATCTTCCCTCACACCAGAAGCCTATGTCCCCTAGTAACTGACTCTCCCACCCTGGGAAAAAGTTTCTGACTATTCACTCTGTCCATGCCCCTCATAATTTTGTAGACTTCTATCAGGTCACCCCTCAACTTCCGTCATTCCAGTGAGACCAAACCAAGTTTATCTAATCTTTCCTCATAGCTAATGCCCTGCATACCAGGCAACACCCTGGTAAACCTGTTCTGTACCCTCTCCAAAGCCCCCACATGCTTCTGGTAGTGTGGCGACCAGAATTGAACACTATATTCCAAGTGCAGCCTAACTAAGGTTCTGTACAGATGCAGCATGACTTGCCAACTTTTGTACTCAATTCCATGGCCGATTAAGGCAAACATGCCTTATACCTTCTTGACTACCTTCTCCACCTGTGTTGCCACTTTCAGTGACATGTGGACTTGTACACCCAGATCCCTCTGCCTGTCAATACTATTAAGGGTTCTGCCATTTACAGTACATATTCCACCTGTATTAGAATTTCCAAAATTCATTTCCTTATATTTTGTCTGAATTAAACTCCATCTGCCATTTCTCCGCCCAAGTGTCCAACCGATCTATATCCTGTTGTATCCTCTGACAGTCCTCCTCACTATCTGCAATTCCACCAACCTTTGTGTCATCCGCAAACTACCTAATCAGACCAGTTATATTTCCCTCCAAATCATTTATATATACTACAAACAGCAAAGGTCCCAGCACTGATCACTGTGGAACACCACTAGTCACAGCCCTCCATTCAGAAAATCACACTTCCACTGCTACCCTCTGTCTTCTATGACCGAGCCAGTTCTGTCTCCATCTTGCTATCTCACCTCTGATCCTGAGTGACTTCACCTTCTGTACCAGTCTGCCATGAGGGACCTTGTCAAAGGCCTTACTGAAGTCATTGTAGACAGTATCCACACCCCTATCTTCACCAATCATCTTTATCACTTCCTCGAAAAACTCTATCAAGTAAGTGAGACAAGACCTCCATTTCACAAAACCACGCTGCCTTTCGCTAATATGTCCACTTGCTTCCAAATGGGAATAAATCCTGTCTCGAAAAATGCTCTCCATTAATTTCCCTACCACTGACGTAAGGCTCACCGGCCTGTAATTTCCTGGATTATCCTTGCTAGCCTTATTGAAAAAAGGGTCAACATTAGCTATTTTCTAGTCCTCTGCAACCTCACCTGTAGTCAGTGAGGATGCAAAGATTTCTTTCAAGACCCCAGCAATTTCCCCCTTTGCCTCCCTCAGTATTCTGGGGCAGACCCCATCAAGCCCTGGGGACTAATCTACCGTAATACTTTTCAAGATGCCCAACACATCATCCTTTTTGATCTCAATGTGAACCAGACTATCTACCTACCCTTCCCCAGACACATCATCCATCAAGTCCTCTTTGGTAAATACTGATGCAAAGTACTAATTTAGTACCTCACCCATTTCCTCTGGCTCCACATATAGATTCCCTCCCACGTCCTTGAGTGGACCAACCCTTTCCCTGGCTCCCTTCTTGCTCTTTATATACATATAAAAAGCCTTGGGGTTTGAAGGGGGTGTCCAGAGGTGAGACTTCTTAAAACTGTATAGCTAGGGTAACACTAGAATAGTTCTACATAAGTTAGTTTATTAAGGATTGAGGTTAATCATAGAAAGTATACCCAGTAATCATTATTAATCATTAAACCTGTATTTTAGGACATAGGAGTAATAAGCATTTAAAAGTTTGCTACAAGAATTGGCCACAATGCATGATGGGATTTAAGCTACCTAACTTGCCCATGTTTTTGAAACAAATTGGATTGTGTGGTCAGAAATTTACACAGTCAACTCAGTAAACAGTTTTTATCAGCGGCCCCAATATCTTGTCTCAAACAATCCATGGATTAAAGAGGAAACTAGCTTTGGCATCCTGCCCCTGGATGAACAATGAGGTGGACAGGAACTGACTGTGATACTAGGTTGGGAATGTCCGAAAAACATCTTTAAATTGGACACAATATCCTGGTAAACAACAGGTGACAGGATGGGGTTAAATCAGGAGTTGATCACAAATCATCATTTTGCTTGAAGTAAATTTTACTGGATAATATAAAAGTGACAGCTCCAAGGATTGGATCAAGTCCAACTGGGGTCGGCTACTGATTTTTGGAAAACGCGATAATTGATGTGTTTTTATCAGTGTTAGCCAGATTAACCTTGGCATTTATCCAGATCTCTCTCTAGGTACGTAAAACCAAGCTTGGAATAATAAGGCCGTCTTGACCAGGTTGATGGGTCTGTTGAGCTGTGTATTGGGCTGAGCCGTAACTAAAAGTGAAATATCACATGTGAAAGCTGGTTCAATACTTAGGCCTTGGAAATGCTCCTGCAGGGTTTTCCATAATCCCGTTTGCCAACATCTTTTTGTGACCACTTTTAGCCCTCCTGACTCGTTGCTGAAGTTCCTTCCTACTTTCCTTTTGTTCATCATGGGCTGCGTCTATTCCTAGTCTTCTAGCCCTTACAAATGCTTCCTTTTTCTTTTGGACTAGGCCCACAATATTTCTCGTTATCCAAAATACCCCAAACTTGCAATACTGATCCTCCTTCCCCACAGGAACGTGTCAGTCCTAAATTCCTATCAACTGACATTTGAAAGCCTCCCACATCCAGATGTTGATTTACCCTTAAACATCTGCCCTC
Source organism: Scyliorhinus canicula (assembly GCF_902713615.1). Classification (NCBI taxonomy): domain Eukaryota; kingdom Metazoa; phylum Chordata; class Chondrichthyes; order Carcharhiniformes; family Scyliorhinidae; genus Scyliorhinus; species Scyliorhinus canicula. The sequence goes on from NC_052150.1 coordinate 124,495,999, forward strand.
AATCTAGATTATTCAGTTCTTGCCTAATATTGTTATAATTAGCCTTTCCCCCAATTTAGCACCTTCGCCTGAGAACTACTCTTATATCAAACAGTACCATAAAATTTACTGAATTATGGTCACTATTCCCGAAATCCTCCCCTCCTGAAACTTCATACACCTGGCCAGGCTCATTGCCCAATACCCTGTCCAGTACTGCCCACACCCTAGTTGGACTATCTACATATTGTTTCAAGAAGCCCTACCGGATGCTCCTTATAAAATCTGTCACATCCAAGCCCCTAGCACTACGCGAGACCCAGTCAATATAGGGGAAGTTAAAATCACCCACCACAACAACCCTGTTGTTTTTACATGTTTCCAAAATGTGCCTACATATCTGTTCCTCTATCTTCTGCTGGCTGTTGGGGGGCCTGTAGTAAACTCCCAACATTGTAACTGCACCCTTCCTATTCCTGAGCTCTACCCATATTGCCTCGCTGCATGAGCCCTCTTGAGGCTTCCTCCCACAGTACAATTGTGATATTCTCCTTAACCAGTAATGCAACTCCCCCATCCCTTTTACATCCCCCTCTATCCCGCCTGAAACATTTAAATCCTGGAACACTGGGGCTGTTTAGCACAGGGCTAAATTGCTGGCTTTGAAAGCAGACCAAGCAGGCCAGCAGCACGGTTCGATTCCTGTAACAGCCTCCAGGAAAAGGCGCCGGAATGTGGCGACTAGGGGCTTTTCACATTAACTTCATTTGAAGTCTACTCGTGACAATAAGTGATTTTCATTTCATTTTTCATTTCATTTAGCTGTTAATCGTGTCCCTCCCTCAACCAAGTCTTTGTAATGAAAACAACATCATAGTTCCAAGTACTAATCCAAGCTCTAAATTCATCTACCTGACCTGTTATACGACCTGCATTGAAACAAATGCACTTCAGACCACCAGTCCCGCTGTGCTCAGCAACATCTCCCTGCCTGCTCTTCCTCCAAGTCTTGCCGGCCTGATTCTCCAGTTCCCCCTTCAGTTATTTAACCTATTGCTCTGGTACCTATCCCCCTGTCAAACTAGTTTAAACCCTCCCGTGTGACACCAGCAAACCTCGTGGCCAGTATATTTATGCCCCTCCAGATTAGATGTAACCCGTCCTTCTTGTACAGGTCCCATCTGCCCCAGAAGGGATCCCAATGATCCAGATATCTGAAACCCTCGCTCCCACACCAGCTGTTTAGCTACGTATTTTACTGTACTATCTACCTACTTGTAGCCTCACTGGCACGTGGTACGGGGAGTAATCCCGAGATTACAACCCTAGAGGTCCTGTTTTTTAACTTTCTGAACTCTCTGAACTCCTGTTGCAGGGCCTTGTCACTCTTCCTGCCTATGTAATTAATACCAATGTGTACCATAACCTCTGGCTGATCACCTTCCCCATTCAGAATGCCCCCTGCTTGTTCAGAGACATCCTGGACCTTGGCACTAGGGAGGCAAGATACCATCCTGCCCTCATTTTGTTGGCCACAAAAGCATCTCTCTGTGCCCCTGACTATAGAATCCCCTATAACGATTGCTCTCCTGCGCTTTGTCCGTCCCTGCATAACAACAGAGCCAGCCGTAGTGCCACTGTTTTGGCTGCTGCTGCTGTTTTCCCTGATAGGCTATTCACCCCCCAACAGTATCCAAAAGGGTATGGGTATACTTTTAGAGAGTGGAACAGTCGCAGGGGATTTCTGCACTGACTACCTGCCCCATCTAGTGGTCACCCATCTATCTTCCTGCACCTTGGGTGTAACCGGATCTCTAAAAAAATCTTTATTAGTGTCACAAGTAGGCTTACATTAATACTGCAATTAAGTTATTGTGAATCCTTTCTATGATGCTCTCTGCCACCTGCATGCTCCTAAATACATCCAACTGCTGCTCCAACTGAACCATGCGGTCTGTGAAGAGCTGCAATTGGGTGCACTTCCTCCAGGTGTAGGAGTCCGGTTTGCTGGAAGCTTCACAAACCTCCCACCTGTGAAGCATTTTACCCCTCGAACTGCCATTTCTAAACTAATTAATGAATTAATTTAAAATAAATACTTATTAAATTAAAATAAGTTACAGTTAACTATGTGCTTCCTAGTTCTAGATTTCTACTATACATGTAAAATGCTAAATATCTCCACGAGAGTTTTGATGTGAAATTCCATCTAGAATATCCCTGTGAAAATATCTTGGCCGTTTTGTTAATGTTCAAGGTATGAGATAAATACAAGTTGTTGTTGTTTTCCCTGCCTTCTTACCAAATCTGTCAAAGTCACTGAATCATCCTTCTGAGAAAGCTCAAGTACTGATGACAGTTGAGACTTGTATTCATACTTGGATCTCTTGGCTGAGTCCAAGCCTCAAGCCTTGCAGCTGTCAAACTCCTAACTACATTATTCTGATGCAGAAATACTTCTGTCATCCTCTAGGTAAACCTTACAATTTATGTCAGCTGGGCTTGCTCAGATCTGACCTTTCATTGGACTTGTTAAATCACAAACAATAACATTTCCAGTTAAGAGCAGATTTGAGCATTACAAAAGCTCTACAACTAGAACTCTATAAAAGCATTTGTCACTTACTGTGCAAGGAGCACATTGATCTGGTATATTGAATTCCAGAACAACTATAAGATTATGAAATGGCATTTGATCAGAAAACCTTTTGTCTACTGATACTAATGTTCAAATGTCAGCTGAATAGCTGCAGGTTGATTTTAATTCATTATTTCCTTTGACAAGCAGAATTTTGACTGAACAATCGCCAAAACAAATTTACCAGTAAAGGGCACAGGATATAACATATCAGTTTAGATGTTCTTGTTAAGATTAATCAATTTGTCAACAATATTTCCCAACTTATTACAAATAATTACCAAGGCTCATTGCTCGAGTCAGGAAATTTCAGATCCATCTTGGTTTAAAGGGCCCCTTTGCTTAATCCTCACTCCAGAGGTGAGGGCAGGAGAGAATTGAGCCCACCAATCCTGGAGCAGATTGAAGACGGTCATGGGGCTGGCAAGTTGAAGTTCCCATCTCCTTACTCTGGCACCTTATGCCAACTGTAGTAAAATTTATTTGGTCTTCTAGCCCTCACTCATCACGTACCCTCAGCCCCACCCCCCACAAGCTCACTCACTCCCCATGCTCCCTCGATTCCCAATCACCCAGTATGCACTGTGTGCAAAATGAATGAGCCACATAGTTACATTGTGAAATGCTGAGGAAAAAAGTTTGCACGGTAGCATGGTGGTTAGCACAATTGCTTCACAGCTCCAGGGTCCCAGGTTCGATTCCCAGCTTGGTTCACTGTCTGTGCGGAGTTTGCACATTCTCCCCGTGTGTGCTTGGGTTTCCTCCGGGTGCTCCGGTTTCCTCCCACAGTCCAAAGATGTGCAGGTTAGGTGGATTGGTCATGTTAAATTGCCCTTAGTGTCCAAAATTGCCCTTAGTGTTGGGTGAGGTTACTGGGTTATGGGGATAGGGTGGAGGTGTTGACCTTGGGTAGGGTGCTCTTTCAAAGAGCCGGTGCAGACTTGATGGGCCAAATGGCCTCCTTCTGCACTGTAAATTCTATGATCTATGAAAAACTCAGATATCTGCTTTGAAAAAAAAAATCTCCGCATGTTTCGAGACTGAATGACTCTTTGTCAAAGCCATCCAAGCTCAAAATTTTAGCTCCCTTTTCTCTCCACAGATGCTGGCAGTGCTGCTGAGATTGTCCAATATTTTCTGTTTTTGTTTCAGATTCCAGCATCCGCTGTAATCTGCTTTTATTTTTGAAAAAATATCTGTTGTTCCTACAGTCCTATAAAGGTACCAATCAGACAGGGCCACTCTTGTATCAGTAATAGGAACTTTGACAACATCATACAGACAATGACAAAAGAGATCACCAGAAATATCTTCTCAAAACCTCATAAGGAAGGCAGCCATTCAAGAAAAGTAAACACTCCATTTCAGTTTCCACATGCATACCTTTGTTGAGTTAATGTTTCTGTGAGTCCTGAAGCTCAGCTAAGCATTCATAATGAACATAATCTGTTTGACTGACACTTTTGTAGTGTTGCAGAAACAGCAGAATTTTCAGCGAACTGTATCTCCTGTTGCTGACCATTCAGGCATTGAAAAGATACCTTTCCAGTCAGCAACAGGAGTTCAAAAGAGTTTGCTTGTACTGCATCTATTTCCCACAAGTTGCATGACTTGGACACCTGCAAGCTTATCTCACATAACAATAGTTTTGAACATGAACTGTTTCTGCTTATGGTTTGTCTTTTTGCATGGATTTCTTATGTAGCTAGTTAGCTGAGCTGGTATCAAATAGGACTCTCACTCTAAGGATCATGGGAACAAGCCCAATAATGAATAATTGGCTTTTTCTGAAATGTTTGCAAATTGTGTTTTTTTTCTTGATTTTCACAAGAAGTGCCCTTAAACTAAATATTACAATCAATTCTCTTTGGAGTTCATTGGATGTTGGGAATCTCATTTACTGAAATTTCCTGATTATATATCTTAATTTACTACATCATCTGAAGTATGTTTCACTGAGGAAACCGTAGATAATTTATAAATAGACATGATACGAGGACTCAGTTTATTAAAGGTTGAACAGGCTTAGAATGGTTAACATGAATTTTATTGTTAATCTCTATCAAGCTATCTTGTTCATTTTGCTGCATACAGCTGACACTCTTAACACTGATATGGAGATGCCGGCGTTGGGCTGGGGTGCACACAGTAAGAAGTCTTACAACACCAGGTTAAAGTCCAACAGGTTTGTTTCAAACACGAGCTTTCGGAGCGGAGCCAATGGCATCCGAGGAAGGAGCTGTGCTCCGAAAGCTCGTGTTTGAAACAAACCTGTTGGACTTTAACCTGGTGTTGTAAGAATTCTTACTCTTAACACTGATAGAGACTGCAACAGTACATATGCAGGAAGTGCTTCCCAGTAATGTTGCAACAAAAAAAAGTAGTTTTAAAGCAGAATGCTGAGTGGGTTTGTGGTCAGCATTTCAGCACTTGCCACTATTATATGGAGCATTGGCACTATAAACAGTACATACTGGGTGAATGGGCTTGGAGGTGGCATGGGAGAATGGTTATTGAATGGATGACAGGGGCAAGATCTTATAAACACGCCTTTCCTGAATCAAGAATATGGTTCATAACTCCTCTGAAGGGCAGCACAATTTGGGTCATGGAGAAGCATGAAAACTTTAGGAGACTAGGAGATGCCTAGCCTTGCAATTGAACCAACCAGGTTGATACCCACACTCTAAGATACACCAACAAAAAGCGTTGGCATCAGGAATGGGCAGGATATCTGGAATTGGTCCTTCCTGTCATTTTTAAATGGCTCTGGGGTTGGTCTGACTGCATGAAAATTTAGCCCTAAATAGAGAGGTTTGGAGTTGTGCCCCTGTAAATTGAATTATCAATTATCGAACAGCAAATGCAAATTTTGTTCATCAATGGGATGGTTATTGAAAATAATGTTTACATGCAAACACACAAATTAGGACGGGTAGGCAATTCGGTCCCTTGAGCCTTCTCCGCATGTCAATAAGATCATGGCTGATCTGATTATAACACCAACTCCACATTCGCACCAACTTCTGATAACCTTTCAAGAATCTTTCTACCTCTGCTGTAAAAATATTTAAAGAATTTGCTTCAGCCGCCTTTTGAGGAAGTGAGTTCCAAAGATTCATGAACTTCTGAGAGCAAATACCTGTTCTCATTTCTGCCTTGAATGGATAACCACTTATTTTTAAACAGAGACCCCAAGCTCTAGATTCTTCCACAAGAGGGAACATCCTCTCCACATTCAATCTGTCAAAGCCCCTCAAGATCTTGGGCAGGATTCTCCGACCCCCCCCCCCCCCCCCCCCCCCCAACGCGGGGGGCCCTGGGTCGGAGAATCGCCTGGGGGCGGCATGAATCCCACTCCCGCCGGCTGCCAAATTCGGCGGTGCCGGAGATTTTGTGGGGGCGGGAATCGTGCCGTTTTGGTCGGTGGCCACTGGCAGCGGCCTCCATCCGGCGATTTTCCGGCCCGTGATGGGCCGAGGAGGCCACCCATTTTCAGCCAGTCCCGCCGGCGTATGTTACACCAGGTATTTACCGGCTGAACCTGGCTGCGCGAGCGGCCTCCGGGGTCCTCGGTTTGGGGGGGGGGTGGGATCTGACCCCAAGGGGTGCCCCCACGCAGCTCTGGCCCACAATCGGGGCCCACCAATCCGCGGGCTGGCCTGTGCCATCGGGGCACTCTATTGTTCCGCATTGGCCGTTGTGGTCCTCCGTGATGGCTGACGCGGAGATGAATCCCCCCCCCGCACATGCGCTGTGATGCCGCCAGCACACTCTGGCGCTCCCGCGCATGCGCCAACTCACGCTGGCCGGCGGAGGCCCTTCGGCGCCGGTTGGCATGGTGCCAAGCCCCTTCCCCGCTGGCCAGCGCTGGCACAAACCACTCCGGGGCCGGCCTAACCCCTGAAGGTGCGGAGGAATCCGCACTGTCGGGGAGGCCCGATGCCAGAGTGGTTCACGCCACTGCATCCCGCTGGGACCCCCCCCCCCCCCCCCCGCCCCCCCCCCCGCCCCCCCCCCGCCCCCCCGCCCCCTCCCCCGGCCAGGTAGGGGAGAATCCCGCCCCTTATATGTTCCAACAGGTCATCTCATACTCTTCTAAACTGTGGATTCAAGCATAGCCTATTCAACCTTTTATCGCAAGACAGCTTGACCATTCTAGGTATTAGTTTCATGAACCTCCTCTGAACTGCTTCTAATACATTTACATCTGTTCTTAAATAAGGAGACCAATATTGCACACAATACTCCAGTGTTCCATAATGTTCCTACTTGTGTATTCAATTCTCCTCACAGTAATTGCTAACATTTTACTCGCTTTCCTAGTTATTTACTGTACCAGCATTCTACCTTTTTGAGATTCATGCATTAGAATGCCCAGATCCCTCTGCATCCCAGAACTCTGCAATCTCTCATCATTCAGACCATTTGTTTCCTTTTTATTCTTCCTGCAAAAATTGACAATGGAATGTTCCTTTAATTGAAGTATTGCGCTGTATCCTGGGGCGGAATTCTCCGACCCCCGCAGGGTCGGGGAATCGCCGGGGGCCGGCGTAAATCCCGCCCCGCCGGCGGGATTTCCCCGCCCACTTCCAATAGCTGCTGACCAGCTTTCCAGTTCTAGTGGTGCCACTGGGAGCAGTGGTCACTGCAGCAGTCCATCACAAAGATTGTTGCTGGAGCTCGGGCACCCATACTAGTTGAGCAGTTTCACCACGGTCAATCAGACAGGTCACCGTGAGAGGGGTGGGGACTTCGCAATCAGGTGGTCAAAGAGGGGGATACAAGACCATTGATTAACCACAGAAGGGCCTCAGTTGGCTTAAGGATGTGCAGGCCACCAGCTCCTACCATGGCACTGGTAAAGTTCCACCATAGGTGGGTAGGCGATGAGCACAGCGGTCCCCAATTTTGTCACTCAATTTTAAGCCACCTAGCAGCCTGCTCTTGGGACGAGGGTCCATAAAATTCAAGCCATTATTCTGCTGAGTGTTTCCATTTTCATTTGCTTTTATTACAGATTTCCAGCCCCATTGTATTTTGCACCTCTGTACCAAAACGTTTGGAAGTACTCGAGCACTGGTCACCCAAACCAGATGTATTGCATCCTAGCTCGGGAATGTAAAGATGTAAATAGCAGAAACCTTGGCTTTAATCTTTAAATTCTTCTTCGGTTGGGACTGGTGCCAGAGTATTGCAGAGTTGCAGATGTCACCTCCATTCAAAAAAAGGGAGGGAAGCCTGCTAACTCCAGACCAGTGAGTTTAATGTTGGGAAATATCTCAAGACCATAATAAACGGCAACATAAATTTTCACTTGGAAACATTTGGGTTAATAAATGACAACCAACATGGATTTGTTAAAGGCAAATTTAGTTTGACAAACTTGACGGAGTTCTCTGATGATATTATAAATGACAAAGGTAGTGGAGAAGGTGGGTTGATGGGCAGATGATGGAGTATGTGGGCTTTCGAATGTCATGTGATAAACTTCAACATCATAGAATTATTGACAAAAAATCAAACCCCATGGGATGAAAGTGGATTGAATAAGGGGCGACAAAATTATCCAAGAGTCTGGAAGTAGAGGGTAGTATCGGACTGTCATTGTTCAGTTTGGAGGAAATATACATTGATGTTCCCAAGTATTAAAGTGCTGTTCTTTTTCATTTATGCATTAAAGTCCTGGATTTGTATAAAGGAGGAAAAATTAAAAGGTTTTAAGATGAAAAAAGACTTGCTAATGTAAGTCATTGATGAGGATCGTAATTGGGAAGGTTCTTGTGACACAGTAGGTAAGCGTCTCGACCTCTGAGCCACAAGCTCTGAGTTAGAGTCTCATTCCAGGACTCGATGGTCATAGAAAGTGGGCTGGATTCTACGCACCTCGATGCCAAAATCACAGCCAGCGCCGGGCGGAGAATCCATTTTCACGCGCTAAATTGGGACCAGCGCCAGTTCCCCGATTCACCAAGCCCCGAAAAGCGGCGTACTCAGAGAGTATGCTGTGCAACGTATGCCCCAGCTGCGGACATTGCTGGAGGCCTGTCCCGCTATTCTCTGCCCCCAACCGGCCATAGTCCTAACGGCGTGGATCTAACGTGGTCCTGCCGGTCGGGATACTAGTGTGGCGGCTATGTTTGCGGCCACCATGGTATGGGGCGGGCCGGTCAGAAGGTCCTTTTAAGGCACTGAGCTAATTTGGGGCGGGCGGTCAGGGTCGGGCGAGCGGCCGATTGGGGGCACTATTTGGAGGGTCTAGTTCCGCAGTCTGAGTCCGCCATGGAGTACGGCGCTGCCGCTGGCGGCCTCTGACCCCAAAGTGTGGGGGGCCGTATCTGCTGCATAAGCTGCAAGCTTCCCGACGGTTCACTGCTAGCCCCCTGCAGGGCTGTGAATATGTGGCCCTTTCACATCAAGTTTTTCTGTCGTGAAAGGCCACAGATTCTATAACGGCGTGGAGACATAGTCCCAAAACCGGAGAATCCAGCCCAGTATGCTCATAACACGGCTAAACAAGTCGATTGTCAACCTGCAAATCCTTCCATCACACCTATTGTGGGCAGTAAGAGTGGGAGAGAGTCCTGGTCAGCCATCCTTATGTTGAGAGAGAGCCCCTCAAGTTGTAGCCTCTGGCTTCAGGTTAGTGACTTGTTCCGGAAAAATAAGTCACGGAAAACAGATGTAAGCATGTGCTTTGTGAACCTTATGTGTCTCTATGGAAATGATGCAGATAGACTGGTATAACAAGCAGACACATACCAAGTGCAACCTAATGCGGAGAACCTTGAAGCAAGATTTTTAAAACGAAGAATGAGACAAGTTAATATTCTCAAAGCTAACATTGTAAAGTGCAGGAACAGAGAGATCTATGGCATGAGTTAATGGTCTCACCGTGCCCGACTTGGTGATGTGATGAGGCGGTTAAACCTCACAAAAGGCCTCTATGAGATTTGCCTCGTTAGATTTAATGGAATCACGTGAGATGTCATGATCTGGTTCTCACTCTCATGAGCAAGATCCAGATTACCATGTAAGTGAGCCATTAGGCTAATTTAAATCAGTCTGCCCCGGATTCTCCCAGTGTCCGGAACCTAACAACCTCACCTGGGACACCAGGGGTGCCTTGCCCTTAAGACGTGGGGTGAGGAGAGGGACTGGAGGACCCCATAAGATACAAGTTGAGTGCGGGGGGGGGGGTCCAGAGGCTGCGGTGGTGTGGCTGGGGGAAGCCAAAAGATTGGGGAGGCATTTAAAAACGGTGTCCCGATCTGCAAACGCTCTTCCTGCACTGATCAGCCTCAATTGAGCATTCCCTGTCGAGGTCAATGATGTACCATTAATTCACTACAAGACGATGAGAACGAGTGAACATGGGCTTTATTATCCAAGAACTTGCCTGCCTGTGACTGCTGTAACAATGAGAGCCGCCCACCGGCGGCAGATGTAAATACCGCCCCGGGAGGGCGGAGTCAAAGGAGGAGCCCACCAGGCTTCCAGTACAATACATGGAAGGAGATCATATTTCCATTCCCTGGCCATAGGCCACAGTACTATACAGACAACTTATATTCTGGCGAATGCATTCACCACAGTCAAAAAAGCCAGCAAAGTGCCATTGAATAGTGCCGAGAAACACCCCACTAAATGCATCCGAAATGGGAATCTGTTTCTGGGCCGTTAATTTGCATCCCTATAGCCTACCCAAACCGTTGAAACTGGCAGGACAAGTTCATAAGGTTCTTAAGATAAATGAGATGCTAAGCTTTACAAATAGAGGTATCACATTGTCAGAGCAATGTGAAGGACCTGGAGAGATTGGCAAAGAAGGTTTACAACAATGGTGTCACGGAAAAGGGACTAATGACACGTGGAGAAACTAAATAAATTGTACTGTTCTCTTTATTAAAACTCCTTGTAAGCTTCTCTCATCTGGAGTTATTCAAAATGTGAATGGTTTTGGTAAGAGTAAATCAGAAGACATTGTTCCCTTTTGGGAAGATCGTGCCCAAAGTCCCATAGTGAGCGCATTTAGCCGCGTTCTTCCTGGCACTCCCTGCGCCGAGATACACATGGCTATTCAACGAGATTCACTTCGAATAAGGGCCCGAAATGGGGAACATGTGGCTAAGGCTGCACATAACCCCGTTTTTTTTTACAACGGGAGCTCCGCTTGTCAGAACTCCCCGTTGTAGCGGGAGATCGGGACGCCATTTTTAAATAGCGTCCCTATCTCCAAGGCCCATGAAAAAATCCCCAACCTCCTCAAAGCCTCAGGCACCTCGGGAATCTGCACATTAGAGTAAGGCTTACTGCCTCGCTCTAATATGCAGATTTGCCAAAAGCTGATCCCGCCCATTGTGGGTGGGATTCACTTGCAACATCTAGCGAGATTGCGTTGAATCTCGTGAGGCATTGCGAGCTGGGTAGATCCCGCGAGCGGGCTCTCCCAGCTTTCACCAGCCATGCTGCGTCAAGGTGAGCTGCTTTTCCGGTGCAACTTGGCCGGAAGATCACACCTAATCTTTCCACTAGCAGAAACTTTGATAACAGATTAAGATAATTAATCAAAGGACAATAAAGGAGTGATGGGACTTTCTTTCCATAAACACAGCAGTTGTTATGATCTGGCTAATTGTGTAATTCTTTCAAACAGTGAGAACAGACACAGAGGACCAAAGGGTCCCCTTCTGCACTGTAAGATTTCATGAATTTAATTGAATGAAAATCATGAAACCCAAGACCTTAATATAGCTGATCTGAACAAGTCAGTTACAGAAAGACAGCATTCTCTGCACATATAGAGCTTAGCCTCTCATTTAATATACTAGAAGTTCCATATCTAGCTGTGCCATGATAATATGTTTCTTTTTCTTTCAACCATATATATATTCTGAATGTTGTTGCAAAAATGCCCAATTTTTTTATTCGTTTTTTTCCAGGAGTACAACTATTAGTTTGGGCATTGAGTTGTTCAATGTAAAATGAATGGAGCTCCCTGGTGAGAAGCTGCTACACAGACCTGAAGTCATTACATTTCAAATAATTTCCTGTGTTTAGTTAATAAGGTCAGAATTGGAAATGGCCAAAGGATAAACAATGGACGCCCCTTTTTGGAGTCTCCTGGTGTCTGCAGTGGTTTTGATGAGAGGTTTGAATTATTCATGTGGGTGTTTTGAAAGGTAAATTTTATTAATTCAAACCTTTCTGTGACATCCCAGTTGTTCCACAATGCCATAGAGATGGGTTGCAGTGAGGTACCCTTGTATTTTGGGTTTATCTGTGTAATTTTTCATAGAAAACAGGCAGTTCATGTTTGGAGCTGAAACAGCTTTGAAACAGGCAGAGGGACAAAACTGTTGGCAGTATCAGTTGGGGCCTGAAAGCTGCTACCTTTCAGAAGCCAAAAAGTTGACAGAAGCTGTCGATACATAGCACACGGCAACAAGAAACTAGAGAGGGACAGCACAGTAGCAGAGTGGTTAGCACTATTGCTTCACAGCGCCGGGGACCTGGGTTCAGTTCCCGGCTTGGGTCATTGTCTTTGCGGCATCTGTAAGTTCTCCTCTTGTCTGCTCCGGTTTCATCCATAGTCCGAAGATGTGCGGGTTAGGTTGATTGGTCATGCTAAATTGCCCCGTAGTGTCCAAAAGTTGGGTGGGGTTGTTGTGTTGCGGAGATGGGGTGCAGGTGTGGGCTTAGGTAGGGTGTTCTTTCTGGGGCCGGTGTTGACTCGATGGGCTGAATGGCCTCCTTCTGCATTGTAAATTCTATGACTTCTATGACTGCTAAATTTGCAGACATTGAGCAAAAGTGCAGTGAGGCCCATGCTTGGGCTGAGGTGTCCACAATTGAGGTGTGCTTTGGGAGAGTTGGAGATTTGCCAAGTTGAATGCTAATCTAAGGACCCCTAGAAATGTCATACCTCAAAGAATAGCAGAAACACTGCGGAGGATCAAAGTGAATTCCTGAACTCTGTGGCATTCTTTAGTTCAGGAGAAATGAAGGAACCCTCAAGATGCTGTGAAAAATAGCGGAACTCTTGGGTGGAAATAAATGTAAAACAGAGAGTAATCAGCTTTTCATGTTTACAGTATAAGTATTTAAAAATCTAGTGCTAAGTTAGTCATACTTTTTTTAAAAACTCTTGTACAGTAAAAACGTTTTTCTTTAAACATGAAACCTGTGGCATAATTCTTTCAGCTAATTAACCTGGACTTCAATCTTATTTTTTAAAGTTACTGGTGTCCCTTGAGATAATAACAAAGTACTGTTACATTGAATTATACTCATGGAAAGATTCTCCAACTGTACAATGTTAAAGATTTCAAAGATGCTAGGCTTCAAACATATTTTTGTTTTAAATGCCTAATAATTTCCTATGACATTACCTCAGATTTAGTTCCAGACTATCCAAAGGAAAGTTACAGCAATAACCTTTAAGCATATACGATTCCCCTTGGGTTACTATCCAAATTAATTGGAATTCATGTATTATAATTTCTGCAAGGGAAATAAAATGAGCTTTGTCATTGTCTATATAGCTAAACATATTTAAAGTACCTTGATCATAAAAAGGAAGTCTGATCTATTTAATCACACCATTATCATACATGTTTGAAGAGATCTAAGTGTACACTTCCTGGTGGGGCTCAATCGTATCTTATTACCATGTTTTATGCTTTGGCACTGATGTTTATAGGAAATGTGATGTGGAGATGCCGGCGTTGGACTGGGGTGAGCACAGTAAGAAGTCTTACAACACCAGGTTAAAGTCCAACAGGTTTGTTTCAAACACGAGCTTTCGGAGCACGGCTCCTTCTTCAGGTGAATGGAAGGCTTGTTCCAGAAATGGTTTATATAGACACAGTCAGAGATGCCCCGGAATGCGAGCACCTGCAGGCAATCAAATCATCAAAGATGCAGAGAGAGAGGTAACTCCAGGTTAAAGAGGTGTGAATTGTCCCAAGCCAGTTCAGTCGGTAGCCTGGACTTGCAGAGGCCTACCGACTGAACTGGCTTGGGACAATTCACACCTCTTTAACCTGGAGTTACCTCTCTCTCTGCATCTTTGATGATTTGATGCCTGCAGGTGCTCGCATTCCGGGGCATCTCTGACTGTGTCTATATAAACATTTCTGGAACAAGCCTTTCCATTCACCTGAAGAAGGAGCCGTGCTCCGAAAGCTCGTGTTTGAAACAAACCTGTGGGACTTTAACCTGGTGTTGTAAGACTTCTTACTATAGGAAATGTAACCTCAGACATTTTATCACGGCTATTCTGATCTTGAAAATTCCAACTTTGCATGTTACTCAGGTCAGCCTAATTTTTTATACTGTCAGTGAAATCAAGGCACAGAAACCACCTGCAATTGGGATCTTGTCCATTGCTAAGAAGCACATTTCATGCAATTGTAGGAGTTAAAAACCTTAAGCTTGCTCAGATGTGGAACTTAGCGGGGTTCTAGAAAAAGAAAATTGGGTTTCAAAGTGCTTGGTCCTTCTAGTGCCTCAAATCTGGTGAAAGTGAGAGCAGATAGGGCCAAGGAAATGGCTAGGTCTCCGATATACTCAACTCCCAGTGGGAGTTCTTTCCTGGGTCTTGCAAAGGGTAGAATCTTCTTCTGTCCCTCACCAGTAATACAAAAGGGGTATGATCTGGGACAAGGTCGGGACTGTTGATGATTGGATACCTATTTTCCCAACCTTAATAGGATTCAGCTTAAAGGCTGCAGCTGGTATACTTTTCACAGTAACTTCATCTGCAGTGTTAATGTAAGCCTACTTGTGACAATAAAGATTATTATTATGATTAGTAGTAAGTAGAGCATAATTGGTCTTCTGGAGGGTAAACTGTGCCCTACTGAGAAAGCTTAGGCCCAGGGAGTGATTTTCCTGATGTCCTGGTTGATGGAACCATCAGTTCACTAGACACGTGCTTTAAGATATGAACAGTGGTTTTAATCTACTTACTACAGAGCCAGCCTGTTACCCATTGAGCTCTCGATGAACTGCAGGCTGGCTCTGGACAAGGGTATTTATACAGTAGTCCAGGGGGAGGAGTTGTGGGCGGAGCCAAGGGTGGATCCCTGTACAAACTCCTGAGCATTCCCAGAGCTACTCCCCCTAGTGGTCGGATAACGCTACTGCGCTTACAATGGTATTGGTAAATACAGTGTGTATTACTAAGTTACATTCACCACACTGGTAGACAATTATCTTTGAACCTACACCACGAACAAGAGTTTAACTGATCAATTACCTCATGATTGCTTGCATGACGATTTCTCAGTTGTATATACAGACGTATTTAGCTGACTGTGAAGGATTTTGGAGTATCCCATGATATGAAAGGAATGGCATGAATGAAAGTTCTTTCACCTCTTCCAATCACAGCAAACACCATGTGAAATGTAACAATCACAGAAATAAAAAGGAAAAACTCAGGTACTCTGAGACCAGAGAAATACCGATCTACAAAATTTTCCAGAGAATATCAGACAGCAGTGCACTAGACTAGTCAATTTCCTTAGATATTAAGCTAAAATACACAAAACTCGTGCGTATCGCATATGTTCCATAACATTAACCTTACTTCATGTGCATCCAGTCAAACTTCTCGTGCTGGATTCTCCGTTTTGGTGACTAAGTCCCCATGCTGGGATGAAAACGGTGGTGTTTTACGCCAGGAAAACTGGCGTTAAACGACCACTGATTCCCCAGTGCCCCCCTCCGACAGCTCGCGCACCCCAGACAACCCGCCCAGATTGTCCCCAGCCGAGAATGAAGCCCCCATGCTGCGGATCGGTCCTCCCCCGACTGTGGTGGCCCTGGGCTGAGTACGCAGCTGCCACATGAGGTTCCCAAATGGCTGGAACCATGAGAGTCCCACGCCATCGGGAATTCGGCCGGTAAGGGACAGAGCATCGCGGGGCGGGCCTCAGGCAAGGGCATGAGGGGGTGGATAATCGGCGCGGTGTACTCCTCGAGTATGCTGCTTTTCAGTGGGTGGAGAATTAAAACACTGGTGCCGCTTCTGATTTTGGCGCCAAAACGTATTCTCCGCCCCGTCGCCAAGTGCGATTTTAGTGTCGGGCAGTGAAGAAACAAACCCTTTGAGTCAAAAGCTGTCATCAACTGTGGTTTGAGTTTTATTTAAGGCCTCCTATCATTATTGAATCGGTCTATACATGCAACCATATTTTCCTCCCCTTCTTTGACCCGATATTTATCGGTTGTCAATTTCAGCTTTGCAAAGAACTTTAATGTCACTATCATGTTACAATTTTATTCTCATCTGTCTCTGCCCAATGTGTTTGCCAATGGAGGGGTGGTGGCGCAGTGACATTGTTGCTAGACTAATGATCCAGAGACCTAGGGTAATGCTCTGGGGACCCTGGCTTGAATCACAGCACAGCGTGATCGATCAGCCACATCCCACCGGAACCAGGGCAAGACGTAGTCAGTAGACCTTGGGATAGGCCTCCCTCGGGATTTCTGACAGCCATTACGCCTTGCGAGATCTAATTGAGAGGCGCGATCTGGATCTCGCCCACAGTGGACAGGGTCCAGCCTCGCAAGGCTAAGTGGGCTTAGGAATGCACTTAGCCATATTGCTGCCAGATCTATTGGTCACCCAGCATCTATCAGCCTCGCCAAAGAGACCCCAGTCAGGCGCTATTTAGTCCTGGTCCCATGAACGGGGACCAGGCGAAATGGCACCTCGGGGTGCTCCCAGGCGATCAGAAGCCCTCAGTGGCTCTAGGTGCAAGTCTGGTACTGTAAGGGTGTCCAGGTGGCATTGCCAGGCTGGTGCTTTGCCTGTGCCGGCCATCAGGCCGGGGGAACTCTGCCGGTGTAAGGTGGAGTGCGGAGGGGGCCCGAAAACCCTCTTATGGGTGAGTTGGGGCATTGGGGGGTGGTCCAAGGGTCACATCGGGGGTTGAGAGGGCGGGGCACCATTCAAAATTGGCATCCCAATCTCTATCTGCACTGAGGAGCTCCAGTTGCAAGACTTGTGTTCCAGTACTTTCCGCACCCCTAGCCAAGCTATTCCATACAGCCACAATATTGGCATCTACCTGGCAATGTAGAAAATTACTTAGGTATATCTTGTGTACAAGAAACAGGACAAATCCAGCCGGCCAATTACCACCCCATCAGTAAAGTGATGAAGGGGTTATCAACAGCGCTATCAAGCGGCATCTACTTATCAATAACCTGCTCACTGATGCTCAGTTATGGTCAAGCCAGGGTCACTCGGCTCCTAATTTTATTAAAGTTTTGGTTCACGCATGGACAAGAGCTGAACTCAAGTATGAGAGTGACTACCCTTGACCTTAAGGCAGCATTTGACAGAGTGTGGCATCAAGGAGCCCTAACAAAACTGAAGTCAATGGGAATCAGGGGGAAACTCACCCCTTGTTGGAGTCATACCTGGCACAAAGGAACATGGTTGTGGTTGTTAGAAGTCAATCATCTCATTCCCGGGATATCACTGCAGGAGTTCCTCAGGTTAGTGTCCCAACATCTTCAGCCTGCTTCATCAATTACCTTCCTTCCACCATAAGGTCAGATGTGGGGATGTTCGCTGATGTGTTCAGCACCATTCGCAACTCCTCAGATAAATAAGCAGTCGATGTTCAAATGCAGCAAGACCTGGACAATATCCAGGGTTGGGTTGACAAATGGAAGCAAGTGCCACACAAGTGCCAGGCAGACATAATCTAACCATTATCCCTTGGCATTCAATGGCATTACCAGCGCTGAATCTCCCATTATCAACATCCTGGGGGTCACCATGGATCAGAAACCAAACTAGACTAGCCATGCAAGTACCGTGGCTACCACAGCATGTCAAAGGCTAAGAATCCTACTGCGAGTACCTCACCTCCTGACCCCCAAAGCTTGTCTACCATCCAGAAGGCACAAGTCAGGAGTGTAATGGAATTCCTGCCCCTTGCCTGATGAGTGCAGCTCCAACAACACTCAAGACGCTTGACACTATCCAGGAAAAAGCAGTCTGTGAGATTGGCATCACTTCCATTATCATTCACTCCCTTGGCTACCGATGAATAGCGGCAGCCATGTGTATCATCTACAAGATACACAGGAGAAGCTCACCTTTCAAACCCACGGCCACTACCATCTAGAAGGACACGAGCAGCATATACCTGGGAACCCTACCGCCTGGAGGTTCCTCTCCAAGTCACTCACCATCCTGACTTGGAAGCATATCACGATTCTGTCACTGAGCCGAAATCCTCAAACTCTGTCCCAAACAGCACAGTGGGTGTACCTACACCTCAGGGACTGTAGCAGTTCAAGATGGCAGCTCACTACCACCTTCTCAAAGGCAACTAGGGATAGGAAATAAATGCTGGCCTAGTTACATCCCGTAAATAAATTTTAAGTCGATAAAAAAAAATTCTAGCCTGGAGCTCGAAGCATATTCCTGACTATATTACAAAACTGAACTTACCATACATCCACAGCTCCTGAAGTTTTCCTGCCCCGATTAATTGCTGCTTCTTCCCATGGTCCTACTTTGGGAGGACTTTTCTGTCACTCTAACTTGAGAAAGTCTGTCTCCCAAATTGATCTCACTCTGTCCAAATCTAATAATAGCCGGGCAACCTGTAGGCTGATTTAAGGCAGTCTATTAGACTACTTCTTCCCATTTCCAGCTGCTTCCCTTTCATAGGCTGTCCATCAATTACACTGGCTTCCATCGCTTCAGCTTGTGCTGTGCAGTCACAATGTTTTCCACCAGACTCCATACCCTGCTTTCTAATTCTAATGTTTGCTGTCTCCCGCCACTAACCTTTCCCCAGATCTGCCAGTGTTCTTCAACTGAAAACCAGCTCTTGAAAATACTGCTGATACAGCCCCTGCTCTTTGGGAACAGAAGAGAGCTGTGACAGGAAGAGTATTGGGGAAATGTGCAATGAAGAAAAAGTAAGCAGAAATTGGCAAAACAAATTGGCCAAAACAAATATGCAGAAACATAAATGAAAACAATCTGACACAGAATCACAATGAAGAATGTCGCATAGAAGGAAACAAGTGCATGAAATGAGAAATCAAGGCATTCAGATTGCAACTTGAAGATGATAGATAACACATCCTGCAACTTATAATGAGCAAAACCATGTGATAGCCATGTTTTTACTGCTGCTATTTTCGTGGAAGGGAAGTATTAAAACGTTGGTTAGTTTAATCTTATTACACATCAAGAACAGATAGTTTTATAAACCCCTACTTGGCCTGATTGTTTATGGTGCATCAGAGCCGTCTTGAGTGTGATGTTGATCTACGACACATTGTAAAAAGGCTATTATCCTATATTTCATCTAACTTCCATATACTGAACACAGAGTGGATCAGCTGGAATATCAGTTATTGATAGCTAACTAACCATTTACTAGGTGTAGGCTTTTATGAATGTTAAAACAACCCCTCACACGGAACACCATGAATTGATTATTTAAATTTGCATGTACCATATTTCACTGATTGCTGTAACAAATGTTGCATGAAATAGCTATAGTCCAGGGAGCACGGTGACACATTAGTTAGCAGTGCTGCCTCACAGTGCCAGAGACCTGCCTGGGGTCACTGTCTGTGTGAGTTTGTTAGTTCTCTCCATGTCCGTGTGGGTTTTCTCGGGTGCGTCGTTTCCTCCCACAGTCCAAAGATGTGCAGGTTAGGTAATTTGGCCATGTAAATTGCCCCTTAGTTGTTCAGGGATGTGCAGGTTAGGTAGTTTGGCCATGTAAATTGCCCCTTAATTGTTCAGGGATGTGCAGGTTAGGTAGTTTGGCCATGTAAATTGCCCCTTAATTGTTCAGGGATGTGCAGGCTAGGTAATGTGGTTACTGGGATAGGGGAGTGGACATGTGTAGAATGTTCATTTGAGGGTTAGTGCAGACTCTGTTGGCCGAATGGTCCCGTTCTGCATTGCAGGGATTCTATGATTCTCTGAAAGAAGAATTTGATTAAATCATAAGCAATGACAATTTCAACAGATTTCTGTCGTAAAAGTCCACGGATTCTCCGTTGGAATCAACACTTCTCAGAAATGGAGACTCCCGTCCATTGTCCATGTTTTCACACCATCAGACACAATTTTGTACGGTTCCATTTATATTTTAGAAGACACTCATTGTGTTTTATAAAACTGGACTCGCACCCCCTTCATGGATAACCTGAGGGCAACAATGCTTTTGACAAAATTAGCAAGTTCCCTTGCTCAATCAGTACACCTTTCCCTCACCCACACCACTGACTGCCCTGGGCTGCTAGACGGAGGGTGATATTACTTAAGGTCTTATCTCTATCATCCAGGGAATGCAAGGGAAATCTTTGGGGACATTCCGTCTAAACTCCTCTGAGGGAAAGTAGTACAACAAGTAGCACATCAAAGCAACTTTGATGCTGTACAGAATCAGGGAGAGCTTTTGCAGGATGAATATTGGCTTCTTCTTGTTTGACAGGACAAAATGTGTGAGCTCAATTTTGAATGGAGATGTAGCAGATGGTGAAGGCAAGCAATATGACAATTGTCAAATAAAACACCTGCTTCGATGACTCCCTCATTTGAGTTGCCAGGGTCTTCAGCAGAGTCGCATTGGTAATTGTATTTGAGTTCCGATTGCCACAGTCTATTGAGTCATTGAGCTTCTGGTTCAGTCAAGTCTGGTGATTTTCTGGAACCATTGGTTGTAAGCCAGAGAAGACGTGGGGCTGGATTCTCCCCTACCAGGCGGGCTGAGGGGTCCCGGCATGATGGAGTGGCGTGAACCACTCCGGCGCCGGGACGCCCCAAAGGTGCGGAAGTCTCCGCACCTTTAGGGGCCAAGCCCTAACATTGAGGGGCTAGGCCCACGCCGGAATGGTTGGCGCCCCGCAGGCCGGCGGGAATGGCCTTTGGCGCCACGCCAGCCGGGGCCGAAGGGACTTTGCCGGCCAGCGGAAGTCCGCGCATGCGCCGGAGCGTCAACGGCTGCTGACGTCATTCCCGCGCATGCCGTGAAGACGATGTCCAAGGCAGAAGGAAAAGAATGCTCCCACAGCACACGCCCGCCCGCCGATCCGTGGGCCCCGATCACGGGCCAGGCCACCGTGGGAGCACCCCCCGGGGCCAGATCGCCCCATGCCCCATCCCCCAGGACCCGCCTGATCCCACCGGTAAGGTAGGTGGTTTGATTCACGCCGGCGGGGCCGGCATGCCAGCGGCGGGACTTCGGCCCACGCCGAATCTCTGGTGCTGGAGACTTCGGGACACGGCGGGGCCGTGATTGACGCCGGCTCCCGGCGATTCTCCGACCCGGTGGGGGGTCGGAGAATCCCGCCCAAGGTCTGAGTGATTGATTTTGATTTGTTGTCACGTGTACTGTACCGAGGCACAGTGAAAATATTGTTCTGCGTTATGTCCAGACAGATCGGCCCGTACATGAAAAACATAGGACATATGATAAATACATGGGGCGGGATTCTCCCGCAATTGGCAGGGCAATCCGTACCGGCGCCAAGAGCAGCATAAACCAGTCCGGCGTCAGGCAACCCTGAAGTTGCGGACTCCTCCGCTCTTCCGGCGGCTAGGCCGGCGCCAGAGGGGTTGGCGGTGCGCCAACAGGCGCCGATGGCCGCCGCAGGCCAGCGCGAGTTGGCGCATGCGCAGGGGTTTCCTTCTCCACGCCGGCCATGACGGAGCTTTACAGAGGCCGGCACGGAGGGAAAGAGTGCCCCCGCGGCACTGGCCCGCCCGTAGATCGGTGGGCCCCAATCACGGGCTGGGCCACCGTGGGGGTCCCCCCCGGGGCCGGATCCCCATGCGCCTCCCAGAGGACCCCGCGAGGCGGCCGACAAGCCAGGTCCTGCAGGTATGGACCATGTCCATTTCACGCTAGCATGGCTGGCCGAAAATGGGTGGCCGCACGGCCCATCGGGGCCCGGAGAATGTCCGAGGGGGCCACTGCCAACAGCCCCCGACCAGCGCGCCGGGATCCGCACCCACACCTGAAAACCGGCGCCGGAGTATTCGGCAGCCGGCGTCGGAGCAGGATACACGCCGCCCCCAGCCAATTCTCCGACTCACGGGGGTGGGGGGGTCGGAGAATCCCGCCCATAATGTAAATACATAGACACAGGCATCGGGTGAAGCCTAGGGGGTGTAGTGCTACTCAGTAGAGAAGATGTGTGAAGAGATCAGTTCAGTCCATAAGAGGGTCACTCGGGAGTTTGTTAACAGCGGGGAAGAAGCTGTTTTTGAACCTGTTAGTACATGTTCTAAGAGTTTTTTTATCACCTGCCCAATGGACAAGAGAATAACTAGGGTGGAGTGGTCTTTCATTATGTTGCCTGCTTTGCCAAAGCAGCAGGAGGTGTAGACAAAGTCAATGGAAGGTAGGTGGGTTCAAGTGATGGACTGAGCTGTGTTTGCGACTCTATAGTTTTTTTACAGTCTTGGTCTTAGACCGAGCAGTTGCCATACCAGGCTGCGATGCAGCCAAATAGGATTCTTTCCATGTTTCTGTAAAAATTGATACCTGTCAATGTGGGCATACCAAATTTACTTAGTTTCCTGTAGAAGTATAGGCACTGATGTTCTTTTTTGGTGGATGAGGACAGATTGTTGGTGATGTGCACACCTAGGATTTTGAAGCTGTCAATCATCTCCACCTTGACACCATTGAAGCAGACAGGCATGTGTACGATACTTTGTTTCCGGAGGTCAATGAACAGCTCCTTAGTTTTGCTGGCATTGAGGGAGAGATTGTTGTCATTACACCACGCCACTAGGTTCTGTATCTCCCTACTGTACCCTGACCTGTCATCGTTCGAGATCTGACACACTATGGTCGTAGCATCAGCAAACTTGTAGATGGAGTTGGAGCCAAATTTTTCTAAAGTGCGTGTATAGGGATTATAGTAGGGGGCTAAGTACACAGGGGCCCTGGTATTGAGGACAATCATGGAGGAGGTGTAGTTGTTGGAACATAAAGTGCTCTTTAGAAATGGAGTAAGATTCAATGCTTGATACTTTTTGGCAAATTTAGGAGTTGAACTTAAATCACAGAAATCATATCTGAATAAGTTATATCTTGGGTGAGACTGCAGTGTGATGAATATCCTTACAACTGAGGCTAATCTGATAACTTGAGTGATAAGATAATAAGCCATTTTGAAAGTCAATGGGCGGGATTCTCCCGTACCCGGCGGGGCGGTGGAGTCCTGGCGAGATGGAGTGGCGCGAACCACTCCGGCGTCGGCCCGCCCCAGAGGTGCAGAATCCTCCGCACCTTCAGGGGCTAGGTTGGCGGCGGAGAGGTTTGCGCCCTGCCGGCCAGCGTGGAAGGCCTTTGGCGCCGCGCCAGCCGGGGCTGAAGGGACTCCGCTGGCCGGCGCAGATCCGCGCATGTGTGGTAGCATCAGCGGCGGCTGACATCATCCCCATGCATGCGCGGGGGGAGGTGTTCACCTACGCGTTAGCCATCGCAGAGGCTGGCACGGCCGGCGCGTAGGAAAAGAGTGCCCCCTCGGCACAGGCCCGCCCGTGGATCGGTGGGCCCCGATCGCGAGCCAGGCCACCGTGGGGGCATCCCTGGGGCCAGATCGCTCCACACCCCCCCAGGACCCCGGAGCCCGCCCGCGCCGCCAGGTCTCGCCGGCAAGGGACCTAGTCTAATCTACACCAGTGGGACTGGCAAAGAACCAGCGGGACTTCGGCCCATCGCGGGTCAGAGAATCGCTGGGGGGCCCGCTGCGAGCGGCCGCTGACCGGTGCGGTGCGATTCCCGCCGCTGGTGCCGGAGAATTCGGCGGCCGGCGGGGGCGGGATTCACACCGCCCCCCAGCGATTCTCCGACACGGCGGGGGGTCGGAGAATCCCGCCCAATGTATGCATTCGGTCACAGCATCATAAACATAATTTTAGCAAGTATTTTGTTGATATTTTGCAGCTACATATGCCTGTTAAAAAAATGTTGTCAAGCTAATTGCCATTATGTTTCCATACTAAGTGATGCACAATACTGTACCTTCACTTGGGTACTGTATATAGAGGGCACGCAAGGAGCTTTATGGTATGATTTATATTTTATGAGTGAGCTCACTTAGGAACTTAAGAATGTCAAATTCCCAAGTGAGTTATAGGCAGAACATCCAGTGAAAGTGGATCATGTTCCTTACGATTCCTAACGTATTCTGTTCAGTAAATAATTCACAACAGAATAAAAGTCAATTGAAAATATGAATGTTCAGTTCATAGCGTGAACATAAGCATAGAGCATAGATTGCAGATAGTTCCAATGATGTTACTTTTGAAGCATTTTATTTCTACAGATCCCAACTTCACAAAAGATGCAAAGGGTTTCATGGAAAGAATGTAATCACATGCAGTTCACAACTTGGAAATTATAATGGATGATGTTTTCATCCAAATTTTTAATCTGCTAGTTTCAAGTACCTCTCACCACTATGCCATTGAGGTATATTTAAAAAAGAGCACATTAATACTTCCATTAAAATAGCAGAGAGAAGCGTTTGAAATTAGAACATACATCATTCACAGTCATTTTTGGCTGATATATTTAGAAATACATTATTGGCATGCACCTAGCCCGTGTATGGCTGCCAACAATGATCATCTATCAACTATTTAAAATGTTGTATTTATTGAACTTTCCAATAAGCAGAACAGAATGTAAAGGATCAAAGAAAAAACAGGACTAACAAAAAGTTCACAGCAAAATTAACATGGACTGCAATCTGGTAGAAGTTGTATGTGGTTTTAGAACTCAATGAGGAAATAAGTGAAGTAACTCTATTAAGTGTTTTATTTTAATATAATGATGAATGTCAAATATTTTCAAGCCAAATATATTCATAACCAACATGGGTCTTTCATAAGGGCCAACAAATTCAAAAGTAATCATGACAGATAATGCATTCCCCAAATTACTGTAGCTGAATTGCAGCAATTAATTCTTCAAAAACTGCTTGTAGTCCAATTCAACTATTTTTTGTGCTGTGATTTCAACAGCATCAGTAAATTGTGTTGTACCTTTTTGACTATTAAAAGATGGATTTGATGTAGACAAACATTGAAACTTACTTTTTGTCAGGAAGCAGATGTAGTTTAAAGTCTTCGATATTTGTACTGTTATACATTAGCAATAAGGTGTAGTTTTGAGTTCAATTCAGTGTTTGTGCGTAAGAAAGGGTAAAACGCTATTAAATTCATGTTAAACAAAGATGTCTGCATGTAAGGGGCTTTTGGTTTCAGGTCAAACTGTCTCTATTGTGCTGAGAGAGTTCTTATTTCATTCAGGGGACACGGGCATCACAGGCTGGGATGCATTCATTGCCCATCCCTAATTTCCCTTGAAGGGGTAGTTAAGAGTCAACCACTTTACATAGATAGACATAGAATTTACAGTGAAGAAGGAGGCCATTTGGCCCATCGAGTCTGTACCGGCTCTTGGAAAGAGCATCCTACCCAAGGTCAACACCTGCACCCTATCCCCATAACCCAGTAACCCCACCTAACACTAAGGGCAATTTTGGACACTAAGGGCAATTTAGCATAGCCAATCCACCTAACCTGCACATCTTTGGACTGTGGGAGGAAACCGGAGAACCCGGAAGAAACCCACGCACACACGGGGAGGATGTACAGACTTCGCACAGACAGTGACCCAGCCGGGAATCGAACCTGGGACCCTGGAGCTGTGAAGCGATTGTGCTATCCACAATGCTACCGTGCTGCCCTTTATTGTGAATCTGAAGTCGCCTGTAGACCAGACCAGGTAAGGGGAGTAGATTTCCTTCCCTAAAGGACACCAGAGATCAGATGGTTTTTACAATAATCAACAATGGTTTCATGGCTTTCATTGGACTTTTAATTCCAGATTTTTATTGAATTCAAATCTCACCATTTGCTGAGGGGGGATTTGTGAACCTTGGACCCTCCCACCCAGCTGACCATTACTTTGGGTCTCTGGGTTACTTGTCCAGCAACAATGCCTCTATGCCATCGCCTCTCCAAAGTAAAGTGAAATGTAAATAAGAGCATTTGAAAAAGAGTGAGCTGTTGCTCAGCAACCAGGGGCACCTTTCGCGTAGGAAGGCACTTTGAGTTAGCTTGAAGCAAACTCATATCAAATGGAACTAGGAAGCTGGAGAGAGAAAACACCTCTCTCTCAGCGCTGCCAGAAACAGAGGTAGCTTCACAGCTAGAGAGAGAACACCATCATCATCCTGACTTGGAAATATATCGCTGTCCCATCACTGTCGTTGGGACTAATCCTGGAGCTCCCCCCTAACAGCACTGTGTGCATAACTACACTATATGGACTCACCACCAACGTCTCAAGGGCAATTAGGAAAGGGCAATGAATGTTGGCCCAGCCAGTGACACCCAAATCCTTGAATAGATTTTTAAAAAATATCCTATGCTCTTTAGACCAATCCACTCATTTTTAAAAAACGAAACTACGAACTAACAATCACTACACTGGGATGCCAAACCACAAAACACGATAAAGCAAACTTTGCAAGGGTCCAAAAATTACACAGACTCTTCTGGAGCTGGTGGGGAATTGGGTATTTTTGTCCTTAATAAACACACAGATTTATGTCGGGAATTGTATTACCGTCTGAGAAATATGTTTGCTGACACAAACCAGCCTCTAAAGCACAATTTCCAGGTTTAACTGAGGACACATGGTGGGAATTCAACCAACCAACTTCAAAGAGTGAGACTGTACCTCCGAATATGAAAACTAGCCTGCAAGCCTCTTTGGCATTCAGGTTTTCAGTTTTAACTGTTGTCCATCGGGTTGGTTCCATCTCACAAGCTGCATAGACTGGGATCCCTACCGCCATCACATGTACCTCCTTTCAGCCCCCATTGCACTCCGCTTGCACCCCCCGCCCAGGCTGATGGGCAACCATGAGGCCTTAGACCTCTCCTCCTCAGGCCATCAGCTGCCAGGGTGGCACCTGGGTAGCACTGCCAGGGTGGCACTGCCAGGGTGCTAGGCTGGCAGTACCAAGGCACCTGGGTGGCTCCCTGCCCAGAGCTTGACCACCCAGGGGCCTCTAATTTTGTGGCTGAACCCCTTCATCCCCCGCAAGTGCCGTTCCACCTGGTCTTCGTTTGTGGAGACCAGTGCTAAACAGTACCCGGCTGGGGTCTCCTCAGCAAGGCTGGTAATCCCAGGGACCGGTTAGATCCGGCGTACACATAGTTCAGTGGGCTTGAAGCTCACTTAACTATACAAGTCTGAGTCATGCCCATTGTTAGTGGGATCCAGATCGTGACAGCTTGCGAGCTGTTGTGAGGGTTAACGACAGTCGGGAATCCAGGGAGCGGCATCTCCTTGGATTCACCGCCCACATCCCATCTCGATTCCGGCAGGATGCAGCCGGTAAATCATGCCCCATGACTTTTTCAATCTGTCATTGAATGTTGTGCCATCTTCTGCACAATGACTTGCAGCCAGCATATGGAACTTCGTTAACTTTTGGAGTAGAGGTAAACATCACTACCTAGAATCATAGAAAGTTACAGCACTAAAGGTGGCCATTTGGCATCATGTACCTATGCTAGCTCTTCAAAAGTGCAATGATGCTTAGTCCCACCTCTCTTTTTGTCTGAAATCCAGCGTAAGGTCCTTGTCGTAAAGTACGTGTCCAACTAACTTTAAACTTGTTAATGGAATCAACTTCCAACATCTTTTCAGGTAGATTATTATACAGTCACTGAGTGATAAAATATCTCAAGAAAGTTTAGGAATTCAGTGTTTGCAATGGGCAACAAGCCAATCACTATAGTTGAACAAGCGAAACAGCTGATTTGACAGTATTTCTTGGATGCAAGATGTTGAAGATGGTATCCAGTATTTAGCTCTATGTGAGCACATCATGAATGCTCAAATGACAATTGAAATATCATTATCGATGTTATGCTGAATATCCAAGCCATTGTGGCCACATATTTTGGAGGAGAAACAGAGATAGAGAAAAGCTTTGAGAAGATCACAAGTATTTGGCTGACAATCTCTCTAAGAACTCTTAACAGCAGAGGAGCACTTTGAATCAGATGTATCTCAAAAAGTATGTGTAAAAGTGTGGTTTGCACTGACCTAGGCTTTAAATCAACATCTTTATTTTCTGCCAGAAGCACATGAACCTTTGGGGGACTACATTTTTAAAAAAATAAGTCATCAGATAATAATAATAATCGTTATTATTGTCACAAGTAGGCTTACATTAACACTGCAATGAAGTTGCTGTGAAAATCCCCTAGTTGCCACACTCCGGCACCTGTTCAGATACATTGAGGGAGAATTCAATGTCCAATTCACCTAACCGCCCACACGTCTTTCGGGACTTGTGGAAAGAAACCGGAGTACCCGGAAGAAACCTATGCAGACATGGGGAGAACATGCAGACTCCACACAGACAATGACTCAAGCTGGGAATTGAACCTGGGACTGTGAAACAACAGTGCTAACCACTATGCCACCCTTGTGGTGTTGCCTGTCACTCATTGCTTGAATTGCTAAAGTCCATTTATTTAATTTGAGGACCCCCTTCCATACAGCTAGCATTTGTGCTTTTATTAGAGCGTGGTTTTCAATGCTAGTTGATCTTTTTTGGAACATATTTAAATTCTTTTGGGCCAAAGACAACAGTGTTGTCCACACTGTTACTGTGAACGATGAGCTCACTTTACTGCCACACAGCACCCCCTACTGGTGACAAGCCACATCTTTAAAATTGGCAGGTCCTCAGCTTTCATGTACTAAATGTAGTACAGACTAATTTCACAGGACACGCATTCAACGCATCTTACCAAAATGAGTGGATCCGATTGCCACTGCAAAGTACAATGAAGCCATGTCTTTGGATTAAGGAAAAATAGGTTATTCCTTAAATTAAACATGTAAACTGGAACTTCTTTAGCTTGGAATCTGCACCTCCTATTTTGATGGTCAACCTTTTGTAACCACATCATCAATTTTATTTATTTTGAAAAGCTTTATCCTCGAAATTTGCATTTTTACCAAATTCACAACCCTAATTAACAAAACATTAAGTTAAGTGCTTATATGAAAAGATTTCTCCAAACTCCATATCATGGGAATAATGGCTTGGACAGTGGCAGAAATTAGATTTCATAAATTCAGAAGTAAAGGTATTAGATTGATGGAATGAATGCAAGTGATGTGATATTGATCCCAAGGTTCAATCTGACCAACTGAACAAAAGTGTTCCATAAACACACAGTAATGTCATTAGACAGATCTGCTCTGTGGCACTTTGTACCACTAACTAAATTGCATGTCAAAAGCTACAAAGCATAATAGCAGAGTGATTTGAAGGCAAATCTTTTCAAGAATTATTTTTACTTTTCAGCAGTACGTTCATTGTATTCATTTTCTATTAACTAGATTGAAAATAATTACAAGCTCGGGCTCATGAAAGGTAAGGCTGCTGTTGTCATACATTTGTCACAACTCTTGATTCTCTTCACACAAATGTAAATGTGAACACTGAACTTTCTCTAAACGAAGTAAAACACTACTATTGTGCTTGGTCAATACAAGTCTATCAATGCTGCATGTAAATGGATTCAATTTGAGATAATAGCCAGTGATAATCCAAAAGGAAATGAATAAACACTGCTGCCAAACTCTTGTCTAATGCGGCAATTTCTCATTTGCAGGTGAAGGACTGGATTTAAATTTGTCTTAATGCCCAGAATTTGGCATTATAATGGCAGAAAATGAAAGGAAATCAAGCAGAAGGCCTTCCACTATATTCCTGTACCTACCTGTGTGAAAATCGTATCATACAGGAGTTATCGGGTGATTGTTAGGAACTGGTTGTATAAATTTGGTGTCGGTGTGGAGTTGCTGACTTTGCAAGACTGACGCTGGGCAAATGTTATGGATTGCCATTTGATATAAGTATGAAAAAGAATTGACTCAGTGGTGACATACTGTCCACAAGGTCATAAATGCAGCTGATTCAGCAGAAGTGGTCAAGTTATAAAAAGGTCTCCTGCTTTGATGTCGTTTCTCAACTTGATCGCATCACTTTTGAACCAATGAAACAACAATATGGGAGGAATAGCATGACCACAAACAGAAGGAAGCCACAACGATAAAGAACCACTGTACAGAAGGAACATCTAGTAGGCAAGAACTAAGCACCCCAGCTGGTGGAAGTGGGAAGAAGGACAAATAAGATGGATCAAAGAGAAGTTAAATATGATGGGCACAATTCAGTGGACTTAAAAGTAAGTCCAACTTTGGGTACGGCAGCTGCAGCACCAAGATTCACTCTGCTATTCACCAGCACTTTGCTAGTTTTTGGGCCTCAGGAAGTTTATCCTGCCAAGGCCACACTGTCGCCGAACGGCTCTAATCAAAAGGCTCCTCACAGATTGATGTGTAATTTTGACCAGCAGCCCAATCTCTGCACCCCCGCCCGCCTTTTCAGTTTTCCCCCACCCCCAGCCCTGCTTTCTGGACCACCCTACTTCATCCCCCCAACTTTCAGTGACCCCTGGAACTGCCCCCTCACCCACCCTCGATTAGGCAAGGCCCCCCAGGCCCAATCCCTGGCAATGCCAACCTGGCAACCAGGCACCTTGGTACTGCCGGCCTGGCATCTTGGCAGTGCCCCGGCACCCTTACCATGGCACCCCAACAGTTCCACCTCCAAGTGGTACTGCCAGGGTGCCAGGCTGTCAGTGCCAGGGGAGTGCCGGGGTATTACCCTGCCCTGTTGCCGACTACCCGGGTGTTTCTAATGGTCTATGACACCTGCCGAGCTGCTGTCACACCAGGCCCACATTTGTGGAAACCAGTGCTAAGCGGTGCCATGTCGAGGTCTCGAAGGCATGGCCGTTAACTCCCAGGCGCTGGGTAAATGCGAGTAAGTTCGTGCCTGCTAGATGTTCCTTTTGTACAGTGGTTCTTTGTAGTTGTGGTTTCCTTTTGTTTATAGTCATTCTATTCCTCCCATCTTTTTGTTTCATTGGTCCAAAAGTGATGAGCCATAGGCTTATTTAAATATAATTATCTGTATCTCGCTCAGCAGGACATTATCCAGATCACACCGGGCAGAACGAGACAGGAGGCTGGCGATCAGCACGGCACCTGACACAGAGCCCAATTTGGGGATCTCGTAGGATTCACCCGTTGTGCCCATGTCTGCGCCGGGTATAGCGTGGTCACTGCATCGCATCCGATACCTCTTGAAAAATCGATACTGATTAATGTATGATTTTCTTCATGAAAATACAGTTAATAGAACTAATTGTGTTTTGTTTATTTTCAATTAATCCAACAGCTTTGGGGCGGGATTCTCCGACCCCCTCGCCGGCTGCTGCGGCGCCAAAGGCCTTCCACACCGGCTGGCGGTGCACAAAACACTCCAGCGCCGGCCTAGCCCTTGAAGGTGCAGAGGATTCTGCACCTTTGGGGCGGACCGATGCCGGAGTGGTTCATGCCACTCCGTCCCGCCGAGACCCCCCGCCCTGCCGGGTACAAGAGAATCCCACCCTTTATCTTGTATCTGGAGGGATAATTTTTGCTGAAGTAATTTACATTTATCAATGATTCGTCTGGCCACACAGAAGTTTTGGAGATTCCTGATGTGTTGGGCAGGCTGGGTCGATGTGGACTGCACTTGATGCAGTGTAGAGGGAGACAGACTTCCAACACTTGATGAGGTGCAACATGATTTTATTTAACATCTAAACTATTGTACATGTTCAACTGTGGGTTGATACTATGCTGACTTGACTGGAGACCTGATACTAGCCTGACCAGACTTACCAGCTACCACACTGGCTAGCTCTCGAACTCTGACTGTCTCAGTGGCTGGTCCCGAGAGTGCGGGAAAACTGGTGCCCTCTGGCTTTATAATGGTAGTGTCCTGTCTGGTGATTGGCTGCTCTGTTCTGTGTGCTTACTGGTCATCCTGTGTGCCAATCACTGCCTGCCAATCACTCCATTGTATACATAGATGTCTATTATGACAATTCCATTTAAATGAATTGCAGTATCTTCTATGTTTCAGTAATATTGGAGCTACATTTGTGTATAATGTAGAAACAGAATGTTTAGGCAATGATGGATGAATGCATGGGAATTACTTACTCCATTCCAAAGCTGTATCTCTCAAGAGTTGGACTGATGTGACCTGACTGCCAGTCCCTTGTGGGTTAAGACTGGAAGAGCATCATAAGGGCTGTTAGTGTTTACGTTCGAACTCCGTGGTTACAACAGGAAGACATCAGCTGCTGTTTTGCATCTTAACATTTTTTTATCAATGTGAAAAATCCTGCAGAGAATATCAGGCTCTGTGGAATACCTGACTCTGAAATCCCCCAAGTGTGTGTTCGCAAATAGATAGCAGGTAGATTTTAATATTTCAAAAGCTAAGTTTGCACCAGGGCAGGGCGTTTCTTTTTACATGACCCAGGGATGAGGGATTGGCAGGAGCCTCAGCTTTCTTTTGCGACACAAGAAATTCAAGGACTGCTCCTTCCTGAGGTGAGTCCTCATTCACCGGAGGAAGGAGCAGTGCTCCGAAAGCTAGAGATTTATAACAAACCTGTTGGACTTTAACCTGATGTTGTAAGACTTCTTACTGTGCTCACCCCAGTCCAACGCCGGCATCTCCACATCAAGAAATTCAAGCACATTTAGGTTTTTATTTTGCGCTAACATTGGTGATGATCCCAGCACAGACTTGGAAAATTACACCCAATATGTACACAGATAACTTGCATGGAAAATAATATCTTTGGGGATCAGATGTTAAAACCTCAAATAACATTCTAACTGTGACCAGCATAGTGATGTGGTTTGGAAAAGGACAGCAACTGAGAGATTGTAATGTATGGTCTGACAATGGTAGCAAAGCCTGGTCAGCAATTTAAACAGAGAAAGCCTCTCTTGATGCAGCATAGCTAACAAAATTACTAACAGTTTTTAAAACACCAGTTCACCCGTTCAAAACACCAGTTCAAAACGCTCATATAACTCTCTCCAGCCCCTCTCTCTACAGTAGACATTCCAACATGTCTTGAACCCAGAGGCACAAGCGAGAAACCTCAAGAAGGCAGCCCAGCTTTCAGTGCTAAGGTCCTTGAGGCCCTTATTCAGAAAGCACGACCCCACCAGCATGTGCTGTACTCCAGGGATGGCTCAAGAGGCTCACCTACCTCACCTCTCTGGCCTGGGTTGCCCAGGAAGCCAGTATGGCTGCCACCCATCAGACTGGAAGCAAATGGATGGTCAAGTCCTCTCTCAGCTCCCTCCACCATCAAACTCTCAGCATGGCGTTATGTGCTGAAACAACTGCTCTCTTCACGGATCTCACACATTCAGTCGCGGGACACACACATCAACATTTACCGTCTCAACAACTTTGCCAACACCACCATCCCAACTGTCTTGTTGCTCACTCTCCAATTTCTGTCCCTTCTGGAAAGGTGTACCACACACAGGGGACAATCATTTAACCCAAACCTCTGATGCATCCCCTCTCATCACATCTCTTTCTTTTGTTCCCATACCGGCTAAACTTGTGCATAACTATCATGATCAAGCCAGTCGAGGAGGGGTTTGGCAGAGATACTCACCCTCAAAAGGTTCGAGGGAATTTCTGCAGAGCTTGCCAGCGAGATGAGGGATCAGAGCTGTGATGATGCACAGTTTTGCCTCATGTAACAACAGGATCTCAGCTCCATCACTTCACCCAATCCTGTCATTCAAAGTTAGTGCAATGTACTCTGAATTCACTTGAGCTCATCCACTCAAACTGTCCTTTTGTATTTTTCAGACATCAAGCAGACAGCGGCCAGCTAGCCAGCCCGGCATATCTCTGAGCCCCGGGGCATGTCTGAGGATGAGAGGCCTCACCCCCATCCTCCACCAGCACAGAGATACACAACTTGGTTAGACTCGGGCCACATTCTGGAGAACACCTTGTGGTAGTATGACTAGAGGTACTACGGTACCTGAGAGTGTGAGCTACCATTGGTGGAGAAGGCTCACTGCTCATTGGCCCAAGTGTTTGCATTTCATTGGTCGGAATGTAAGGTAGCTCCGCCCAGTGAGGCGGGGTATAAGAACCTGTGCTTCCCCAGCAGCCGGCCTTCTTTCTGTACTCGAGCTGCTGGGGAAACATCTTGTTGATTAAAGCCTTCAATTCGGACTACATCCTCCTTTCTGTAGTTATTGATTGCGCATTAATTTAATCAACAAGATGTTTCCCAAGCAGCTTGAGTACAGAAAGAAGCTACACATCCTCCACTCGTGTGTCGGCACCGCCATCTACACGCTCATCGAGGACACGTCCGACTACGACGCTGCCGTGGAACTGCTTAAAGGACACTTCATCCGGCCGGTATATCAAGTTTACGCTCGGCACTTGCTGGCTACGAGGCAGCAGACCCCTGGTGAGTCGTTAGACGATTTTTACCGTGCGCTCCTTGTACTGGGGAGGAACTGCGGCTGCCCGCAAGTTTCTGCTAATGAGCACACCGAACTGTTAATCCGAGATGCCTATGTTGCGGGTATGCAGTCCCCACAAATTCATCAGAGACTGTTAGGAAACTTTGAGCCTCACGGAGGCACGGGCCCTCGCGAACTCTCTAGATGTTGCAAACAGAAACGCCCGTTCATACGCCCCCGACCGCGCGGTAGCCCCCTGGGCAGCGTGGAATTCAGCTTCCCCTTCCCCTACGGACTCCAAATCACCTCAGGCCTGTGCTGCAAGGTGCCCTGGAAACCCCACTGGGCCCCATTGCTATTTTTATGGACAGGCAAAACACCCCCGACAACTTTGCCCAGCCCGATCGGCAATATGCAAGGGCTGCGATAAGAAGGGCCATTTTCTGTCGGTTTGCTAGGCCAAGGCAGTCACTGCGGTCCCGGGCAATGACAGCGGGACGCTGCTCCCTCTCTCCAAGGGCCCCGTGCGGCCCGCGAACTTCTCCGTCCCCATCCCCCAACGCCACGTGCAGCCTCCAGGCGCCGTCTTCGTGTTTTTCCAACGCCACGTGCAGGGGACGGGCACCGTTATTTTCTCCATCCCCCGCAATGTGCGACCAGTGGGCGCCACCATCTTGGATCAGTTCCGAGGACCCCGGCGCGGGTGACTATGCACAGCCTGAAGATGACTCCGATCTTCTGCCACGACTCGCATCAGTCACCTTGGACCAGTCTCGACCCCGCACCCTCTCTAAGGCGACGACGAAGGTCCTACTCAACGGGCACAAAACGTCCTGCCTGCTGGACTCCGGGAGCACGGAGAGTTTCATAGACCCTGCCATGGTGAGACGCTGCTCTCTTCCTGTCCATCCCGTAAAGCAAAAAATCTCCCTGGCCTCTGGCTCCCATTCGCTTGAGATCAAGCGGTATTGTATCGCGGACCTCACGGTCCAGGGGAGGGAGTTTAAAAATTACAGGCTCTACGTCCTCCCCCACCTCCACACAGCCAAACTCCTGGGGTTAAACTTCCAGTGTAACCTCCAGAGCCTAACATTTAAATTTGGCGGCCCTATATCTCCCCTCACTGTCTGCAGCCTCACAACCCTCAAAGTCGATCACTCATCCTTGTTTGCAAACCTCATCCCGGATTGCAAACCTGTCGCCACCAGGAGTAGACGATACAGTGCCCAGGACCGGCTCTTCATCAGGTCCGAGGTCCAGCGGCTTCTGAAGGAAGGGGTCATCGAGGCTAGCAACAGCCCCTGGCGAGCACAAGTTCTGGTGGTAAAGACCGGGGAGAAGAATAGGATGGTCATAGACTACAGTCAGACCATCAACAGGTTTACGCAGCTGGACGCGTACCCTCTGCCCCGTATATCAGACCTGGTCAACAGGATCGTACAGTACAAGGTCTTCTCCACGGTAGACCTGAAGTCGGCCTACCACCAGATCCCCATCCACGCGAGCGATCGCCAGTACACTGCATTCGAGGCGGACGGGTGGCTCTACCACTTTTTAAGGGTTCCTGTCGGTGTCACAAACGGAGTCTCAGTCTTCCAACAAGAGATGGACCGAATGGTCGACCAATAGGTTTACGGGCAACTTTCCCGTATCTCGATAATGTCACCATCTGCGGCCACGATCAACGGACCACAACACCAACCTCCGCAAATTCCTCCAAGCCGCAAAACTCCTGAATTTGACCAATAACAAAGAAAAATTAGTGTTCAGCACCGACCGCCTAGCCATCCTCGGCTACGTAGTGCAAAATGGAGTGATAGGCCCCGACCCGGAATGCATGCGCCCCCTGTTGGAGCTCCCCCTCCCTCACTGCTCCAAGGCCCTGAAGCGCTGCCTCGGGTTTTTCTCTTATTACGCTCAGAGGGTCCCCAACTACGCCGACAAAGCCTGTCCCCTCATACAAACTACCACTTTCCCCCTGTGGACGGAGGCTCACCAGGCCTTCAGCCACATCAAAGCGGATATGGCAAAGGCCACGATGCGCGCCATTGACAAGTCTCTCCCCTTCCAGGTCGAGAGCGACGAGTCTGACGTAGCTCTCGCAGCCACCCTCAACCATGCAGGCAGGCCTGTGGCCTTCTTCTTGCACACCCTCCATGCTTCCGAAATCCACCACTCCTCGGTCGAGAAGGAAGCACAGGCCATAGTAGAAGCTGCGTGGCATTGGAGGCATTACCTGGCCGTCAGGAGGTTTACCCTCCTCACAGACCAACGGTCGGTGGTCTTCATGTTCGACAATGCACAGCGGGGCAAGATAAAGAACGACAAGATCTTGCGGTGGAAGATCGAGTTATCCACCTACAACTATGACATCTTGTATCGTCCTGGGAAGCTAAACAAGCCTCCCGATGCCCTGTCCCGCGGCACCTGTGCCAACGCACAAGTGGACCGCCTCCAAGCCCTCCACGAGGACCTCTGCCACCCAGGGGTCACCGGGTGGTCAATCTTCCATTTTGTGAAGACCCGCAATCTGCCCTACTTCATTGAGGAGGTCAGGACAGTCACGAGGAACTACCACATCTGCGCGGAGTGCAAGCCGCACTTCTACCGCCCCGAGAAAGCACATCTGATAAAGGCTTCCCATCCCTTTGAACGCCTCAGCATGGACTAAAAAGGTCCCCTCCCCTCTACCAACCGCAACACGTACTTCCTCAATGTGATTGACGAGTACTCCCGCTTCCCGTTCGCCATCCCCTGCCCCGACATGACCACAACCACCATCATAAAAGCCCTCCACACCATTTTCTCCCTGTTCGGATTCCCCGCTTACATACACAGTGATAGGGGGTCCTCCTTTATGAGTGACGAACTGCGTCATGTCCTGCTCAGCAAGGGCATTGCCTCAAGCAGGACAGCCAGTTATAACCCCGGGGGTAACGGACAGGTCGAGAGGGAGAATGGTACGGTCTGGAAAACTGCTCTACTGGCCCTACGGTCCAGAAATCTCCCAGTCTCCCGCTCGCAGGAGATCCTCCCAGATGCCTTCCACTCCCTCCGGTCTCTACTCTGCATTTCTACACTACAAATCAAACTCCTCACGAACGCCTTCTTGTCTTCCGCAGGAAGTCTTCCTCAGGGACCCCGCTCCCAACCTGGCTGGCAGTCCACGAGCCCTTCCTGCTCCAGAAGCACGTGCGGGCGCACAAATCGGATCCGTTGGTCGAGAGGGTCCAGCTGCTGCACACTAACCCGCAATATGCGTATGTGGAGTACCCCGATGGCCGACACGACACGGTATCTCTACGGGACCAGGCGCCCGCCGGATCCTCGCCATCCCCCTCGTCACCAGCCCCACCCACCCCCCCCACAGGCTATGGCGGGACACCCCCAACCGCAACTGCTCCCTGCAGGCGCTCCCCTCCCTGGCCCGCCAACCCCCTCACCTGCACCGCCCAGAGGACTAGACCCCCCCCCCCCGCCCCGGCCCGGCCCTCATCAGCGCCGTCTAGGGGTGTTGAAACCTCCACAAGGACCAGATCATCATTCCCGGAGTCATGGACGCCCGCATCTCCATCAATATCTCCGCCGACGCTCCGTCGGTCGCAGAGGACGTCCAAGGTCCCCGATCGTCTGATTGAGTCGATGTGAACTCTTAATGTATTTTTTTTTCTGTCTCTGTAAATAGTTATGGGCCAGTGCGCCATGTTGATAACACAATTCCTGACTCTACATAGTTACGAGCCAGTGGGCAGCCGCCGTTCGAGAAAGGTATAGTCCCATATCACTAGTCATACTACCAATAAATTATCCCACCCGCACTGGACTACCAGTCATGGCTGGACGCCCGAGCAGTCTCCATCCCGCCACCCACCCGGTTCTTTCTCAACAAGGGGTGAATGTGGTAGTATGACTAGAGGTACTACGGTACCTGGGAGTGTGAGCTACCATTGGTGTAGAAGGCTCGCTGCTCATTGGCCCAAGTGTTTGCAATTCATTGGTCGGAACGTAAGGTAGCTCTGCCCAGTGAGGCGGGGTACAAGAACCCGTGCTTTCCCAGCAGCCGGCCTTCTTTCTCTACTCAAGCTGCTGGGGAAACATCTTGTTGATTAAAGCCTTCAATTCGGACTACATCCTCGTTTCTGTAGTTATTGATCGCGCATCACACCTCAGAGACGCATTCTCGCAGCAGTCAGAGGCTGGGAATCGGACACCTGCTGGAGATCAGTTACTCGCTTCGTGAATTACTGATCAGAGTAGAGCGCATCATGGAGGAGTCCGTCCATGGTCTATCTGATGTCATGGTTCTGACATTTAAGTACACCAAGACCACCAAGGGTAGATTGGCGACTACCATGGAGACCTTAGTCCAGCAGGTCCTCCCGAACTTGCTCTCGGCCCTGCACTCCATGGCCACACGTTCCATGGACATCATCAGGATGAGGTACCTAAACCTTCCTCCATGTGCCCCATCTCCTACAGCAGTCAGGACAGGGCCCTCCGGCACCTATAGGGAGGATGAGCATCAGATGGAGACCCCTGGTGTCTCCAGCAGTCAGCAGGTTGCCTAGACCTCTTCTGTGGATGTCTGGGCATAATGTCCGGGTTATGAAAGTTAAACGGTCATCTCTGGTTTCCCTTGAGTGCAGGGATCAATAGAATGCACCCATGTGGCTATACAGGCTCCCTTGACGTTCATCTCGCTGGCGGTTTCCTGGGAGTTGCCATGACTCCTATATCCTCAGTCACTCCCAGGTGACTAGAATCTTCAAGGAGCCAAAAGTTCTGCAAGGTTAAGGTTGCTGGGGGATAAGGGCGACCTACTTAAACATTGGTTGTTGACTCCGGTGCTCGCCCTCAAACTCCACATGAGGAAATATACAATGCTGCTCCTGTCACCACACACTCGTCATAGACCAGACCACAGGGTTTCTGAAGATGTGATTTAGATGCCTGGATCACTCAGGTGTCTCTCTTCGCTATGGACAGGAGAGACTTTGCTGCACGATTGCAGTTTGCTATGCCCTTCATAATCTGGCAATGCAAAGAGGAGAGCGTCTTTTTTAAAATATAATTTATGGGATGTGGGCTTCGCTGGTTAGGCCATCCCTAGTTGCTCTTCAGAAGATGGTGGTGAGCTGCCTTCTTGAACTGCTGTGGTCCATGAGGTGTATGTACAGCAACTGTGCTGTTAGGGAGGGAGTTCCAGGATTTTGACCAGCGACGGTGAAGGAACGGCGACATATTTCCAAGTCAGGGTGTTGAGTGACTTGAAGAGGAACCTCCAGGTGGTGGGTTCCCAGGTATCTGCTGCTCTTGTCCTTCTAGATGGTAGTGGTCAGGCTTTTGGGAGGTGGCTGTCTGAGAAACCTTGGCGAGTTCCTGCAGTGCATGGCTGCCACTGTTAATAAGCGGTGTAGGAATTGAATGTTTGTGGAAGGGGAAGCAATCAAGTTGACTGTTTTGCCCTGGATGGTGTCAAACTTCTTTAGTGTTGTTAGATCATAGATCATAGAATTTACAGTGCAGAAGGAGGCCATTAGGCCCATCGAGTCTGCACCGACTCTTGGAAAGAGCACCCTACCCAAGGTCAACACCTCAACCCTATCCCAATATCCCAGTAACCCCACCCAATACTAAGGGCAATTTTGGACACTAAGGGCAATTTAGCATGGCCAATCCACCTACCCTGCACATCTTTGGACTGTGGGAGGAAACCGGAGCACCCGGAGGAAACCCACGCACACACAGGGAGGACGTGCAGACTCCGCACAGACAGTGACCCAGGCCAGGAATCGAACCTGGGACCCTGGAGCTGTGAAGCCATTGTGCTATCCACAATGGTACCGTGCTGCCCTTACGAGCTGCACTCGTCCAGGCAAGTGGAGAGTATTCCATTACACTCCTGACTTGTGCCTTGTAGATGGTGGACAGGCTTTGGGGGATCAGGACTGAGATATTCGCCATAGGATTCCAAACCATTGACCTGTTCTGGTAGCCATAGTATTAATATAGCTAGTCCAGTTCAGTTTCTGGTCAATGGTAACCCCCAGGATGTTGATTGTGCGGGATTTATTGCTGGTAATGCTTGTAGGAGACGGTCATTGCCTATCACGTTTGTGGCATGGATGTAACTTAGCCACTTGTCAGCCGGAAGGTGAACTGGAGGAGAAGGAGCCCCCTTCGGAAGATGAAGATGAGGAGGTGCAAGAAGCCCACAGGGTGGTGAGGGACAACATGAGTACACTGATGCCATGGAAGAGGGAAGACGTGGGAGGCATGTCTCTGATCCACTAATAGCTAAAAGATCCCAAGAGGAGTACAACTAAGTCTGATCATCAGATCAATTTGTCACATGAACAGGCACCCATACCATAATCTGCAGTCTGCTTGCATCCTCTTCCAGTAATAGATGTGCTACCACCCCACCAACCCCCATCCTGTCCTCATCTTACATCCAATGGTCGAACTTCAGACCTTTGTTGTGGTGGCTGCATGAGCCCCACAGCACAGTGCTGGCCAGGTAGGCACTGACCTGTGACAACTGGTGGGAAGGAGACCCCCATACACCCAAACCCCAGGCACAGTACTGACCCAACTCAGTGGCACAGGAGGTTCCATGGATCCAGCAGCACAAAGCTGTTCAGCTCAGCATGGAGATGGAGGGCAGGAACTAGTCTAGCTCGGCACAGTGGCGTACAATGCATCAGGAGCAGTGCAGCACTATGGCAGGTATGTTTTGTTGCACTCACCTCAAAAGTGTCTGGCGAACTGAGGATCACCTTGTGCTCACTGCTCTTTTTGACAATCAGGTTTCACACCAGTGTAATTTCCTGCTTGCCTGTCTCAAGGCCTAATGGGA
Organism: Scyliorhinus canicula; assembly: GCF_902713615.1. NCBI lineage: Eukaryota > Metazoa > Chordata > Chondrichthyes > Carcharhiniformes > Scyliorhinidae > Scyliorhinus > Scyliorhinus canicula. Next base: position 124,536,962 of record NC_052150.1, read on the forward strand.
CACCGGCGGCCAGCTGTTTTAATGAACATTCATGAGATGCAAATGGTGTTCATGTCATTAGCCAGCAGGAAGAGCGACCCGTCATTAACCCACCACTGGGAGAATTGCAACAGTGATTTAATGCTGGCCGTTTCGGATTTTCTCTGGCTCCTGCTAGATTCTCTCTCCCAAACCCGGAGCAGGCGGGATTCCACCTCTACGTTTTTCAGACTTCCAGCATCCACAGTATTTTGGCTTTGCGTTTTAATGGTGCACGGTTTGAAGTTTAAGCTTATGCATTCTCAAAATCCCTCCAATTGAAAAGTGTGAATAACACACGCCAGACCAATAGTTATATTATTTGGGTTTGTAGAAACCTTAAGACACATTTTCTGCTTCCTGTCACTGGTAGCATTAGAACAAAACAGGAAAATCTGGTGGAGGTTGATCTCACTAGATCATCACCCACTCCGTGCATCAGATGAATTACCAGATAAACATCAAGGAACTCGGACTAAAAGCATTCAAGGCATTCATTCACTTCAACATTTATTCATATGCCGTGAAAAGCAAAATGCGTGGGATGCAAAACAAGTGGCTGATCTAATCCCATCAGTACCCTACAAAATTAAAATATCCCCTCGGCCAGGGGGTCACGGATGGAATCCTATGGCCCTGTGGAACCCAAACCCTAACTTTTCATTGGCAGGAAAGGCCTTGATGCACTATCAATTATGACGAGATGAGAGTAGAATGTAATTGAGGCTTTATTGCACAGAGATGTGAGGCCTCCTACAGCAGCTGACGAAATGGCTGCTGTATGGGGAGCACACATATTTATACTCCACCTACTGGGTGGAGCTAGCAGGCAGGGATCTACCCCCTTACCTGTAGTACAGGAGCCTTACCGTAAAACCCATATATATAGGTAGCACGGTAGCATGGTGGTTAGCATAAATGTTTCACAGCTCCAGGGTCCCAGGTTCGATTCCCGGCTGGGTCACTGTCTGTGCGGAGTCTGCACGTCCTCCCCGTGTGTGCGTGGGATACGTGGGTTTGAGTAGGGTGATCATTGCTCGGCACAACATCGAGGGCCGAAGGGCCTGTTCTGTGCTGTACTGTTCTATATTCTATATATATATACAGTATATACATCAGTGGTGACTACCACAGGCTTCTACTCCATCAATGTCCCAGATATCTGGAGCCATTACAATAAGATGAGGCGAGTGAACGCCTCTATCTCAGGCAGTAGTTATTTTAATTTTAAAGCAGTTAGCTGCTGTACAATTGTTTAGTGAAGAAAAATTCAAGATTTGAAGACAGAGCCTGACCTCTGAAACTCTGGCTGTTATCCATCACCTCTCATAGAATAACAAATGGCATTTATATAGCACCTTTAGCCTAGTAAAACATCCCCAGGCATTTCAAAGAAGCATTATCAAACAAAATTTGACACTGAGTCACATAAAAAAAAATTAGCTCAAGCTTGTTCAAAGAGATAGGTCTGAACAAGTATAATAAAGGAAGATAGAGGGGTAGAGAGCTGAAGAGACATAGGAATAGCAGCTTACGAACTAACAACTGAAGACGCTGGCACCAATGTTGGGACAAGGATATGCAGAGGCCAGAATTTAAAAACGCTGAGGTAAAGTAGTAGGCTGGATGAGGTTAGAGAGTTCTGGAGGGACGAGGCATTAGAGGGAAAACAAGGAGGAGAATTTTAAAATGGAGGTATTCCCAGACCAAAAGCTGTCAGCAAACACTGGGATGATGGGTCAATGGGACTTGATGCAAGTTAAGTTACAGGCAGCAGAGTTTTGAGATGGCTAACATTTACATAGCCACAAATAGATATTACAATAAAGGTCCTTCCAGAGAGTCATAATTAAACACTATAGTATTTAAATAACAGTACCAAACAATAAAAGATTCTGTAGTTTCACAATATTATTCATAGCAAAATCTCGAGCCCTGTTTTTGGCCATTTATGCCGAACATTTAGGTAATATGTCCCTGAAGCCTGGAGGCTGACATCAGTAAAAAAAATAAAAGGCACATATCTAAGTTAGAATTGGGAGAGAATAACTACGGTGAACTGGTTCTTACTCTTATCTTCCTGCGCTGTTGCCGTCAAGAATCACTTGGCTCATAAATTTACGAATTGGACACTAGACTGCAATGTAAGAATATCATGCGTGGGATTTTCCGATCCCCCACGCTGGAATCGCGCCAGGCGTGGGGGCAGAAAAAAGCCGTTCAAGCCATTTCCGTGATTCTCCACGGATTCACCAGTCCAGCACACGCGATCAATGCTGCGCCGGTCAGGGGCCGTTGGAACAGGCGATTCTCTGCGGCCGACTGGCCGACCTCTCGCCGGCGAGGTTTACATGTGGTACCATCTGGTGGGAGCTGGGACCCGCGGCCACGGTGGCAGTCCTGGTGGGGGGCAGGGAGTATCTGACTCCGGGGTGGGGGGCTCAGCGGTGGCCAGGCCCATGATTGGAGGGACCTACCTTCGTCTGTTGTGTGGCTCCACCAATTCGATGGTGCCCACACTGAGGTGGGCCGTCGTGCACATGCGCGGCCGTGTGGTCTGGCTAGCAGGGCCCCGCCAGCAGCCAGAGCTGCGGGACACACGCTAGGGCTCTGCTAGCCCCCTGGAAAACGGAGAATCACCCCGGACCTTCAAGGAAAAAGTCCGGAGTGATTCTCGCCCGTTTTCCGGCGGGCGTGGGGACTTAGTCCCAAAAAGGGTGAATCCCGCCTCATATTTTTCTTAGTGAATGAGAAAACTAAACAAACTATAAGTGCTGAAAAAGTACAAAAGCAAATAAAGAAAATGCAGAGCAAGGGCATCAGTATGCGAATGGTCAGGTTGACATTTTGGAAGCGATTAAGTTTGAATAATTCTAAAGAAGGGCCATTATCCAAAAGACTAACTTACCTTATCTTTCAGATGTAAGAAATTGAATTTCAGATTTCCCCAGTAGGGCAGACATCCCACCGCCAAGTGCTATCAGCCAATCAAAGGCCGAGAATTCTCCATGACCAACAGTGCCATGGGAAGGGGTGGCTGCTGATGATAATGCATTTTGGCCTTCAACAGGGATCATTGTTCGCTCCCTGGAGAAAGGTAAGTGAGGGCAGGATAGGAGTCACTAATAAAGTGAGGGAGGAGTGTTGGTTCAAAGGGAAGACCATGGTTCTCAGTGGGGTTCTCCCTTCTCAATGCCAGGTGCTTCAATTAGGCACGAAGTGCCTTTGAACTAAAGATCCCCACTGGCAATTCCAGTGGCAATTTTGGACAATTCCAAAAGGATTTGTCTGTTGGTCTCTTCCCATGACAAGTCCTCTGCCCACCGTTGGTTGAATACCAATGGCAGTGGGATGAAGCCCTTCAATGGATATTAACTGCCCACTTGACAGGTTCAGTTGGCATCTGGGAAGAAAGGCTACCCTGCACCCTCCCACCACTGATCTCACCTCCAGATAGTAAGGGGGAGTGATCATTCTGCACTTTAACCATTCTACAATTCAATGATTCCAAAAAGACAGTAGCTACATTGCTAACATCAGCACTTATGAATAGATTTTGAAGTTTTAATCATACAATTTACAGTGCAGGAGGCCACTCGGCCCATTGAGTCTGCACCCGCTCTTGGAAAGAGCACCCTACCCGAGGTCAACACCTCCACCCTATCCCCATAACCCAGTAACCCCACCCAACACTAAGGGCAATTTTGGACACTATGGGCAATTTATCATGGCAAATCCACCTAACTTGCACATCTTTGGACTGTGGGAGGAAACCGGAGCACCCGGAGAAAACCCACGCACACACGGGGAGGATGTGCAGACTCCGCACAGACAGTGACCCAAGGCGGAATCGAACCTGGGACCCTGGAGCTGTGAAGCAATTATGCTATCCACAATGCTACCGTGCTACCGCGTTTGGTTGAGTGGTTGAGAAAAAGAATGATAAAATACAATTCGGTTTTAGTCTGTGGATTATATTTAAAACTAACAAGCAAAACACTTTGAAAGCTACCCATTATTTCTTAATTTAACGTGTCTTCTGTTCTCCTCTTTCCAAATTTGGTGGCTTTGTGCATTTTATGCATTTGTTTCTCAATTAAAAAGTAGCAACATTAACAGCAAGGCTGCCACTGTTACCTGTATCAAAACACTTTTGTGTTTGCAATTAAAGACCCAACTGAAGAGGTCTCAGCTTCAGACAAGGGAGAGGTTACAATACAACAAGCTGATCAATGAATAATTAACTTAGAAATGAGCTGATAAATTCCACTCGCTCAGATGAAAAGTTCCCACTGTCCGTTATTTCAGGTGAGAAATAAAATAGGATTTTGAAATAAATAAACTTATTTGTTATTATTTTAAATTAAATTGTGCCAAGGCTGGCAATAAATGTGTAAACAAAAGCAAAATACTGCAGATGCAGGACCTCTGAAATAAAAACTGAAAATGCTGGAAATTCTGAGTAGATCAGGTGGCATGGTAGCACAGTGCTTAGCACTGTTGTTCACAGAGCTCAGTTCCTGGGTTCAATTCCTGCTTGGGTCACTAAATGTGCGGACACTAAATGTTTTCCCGTGTCTGCGTGAGTTTCCTCCGGGTGCTCCAGTTTCCTCCCACAAGTCCCGAATGACATGCTCTTTAGGTGAATTGAACATTCTGAATTCTCCCTCTGTGTACCTGAACAGGCGCCAGAGTGTGGCGGCTGGGGGATTTTCACAGTAACTTAATTCCAGCACTAATGTAAGTCTACTTGTGACACTAATAAAGAGTATCAAACAGCATCTGTGGAGAGAAACAGAGTTATATAGAGAGAGCTTTCCTACCCCCGGTTGTGTTTTTTTAGCTGGTGTTCTTCTCACCAGCCTCCCACCCTCTCTCCACCTATCCACAATTCCATCTCCAGCCCATTGAGACCCTTAGGTGATTAATTATTAGCCACCCAAGGGCCACTTTACTAGGCTGGTGGAAGGAGTTCAGGCAGGTAGTTCAGCAGCTCACTCTGCACGGGCCTCAATCAGGAAAGGCTGGGTGCTTCCCTCAAGGGCCCCCTTTTCACACCAGGTGTTTATCCCACCCCAGGTCTCTTCACTGTGCATTCTCCCTCACCTCACGATTCCACAACCCAGCCTCTCCATTAGGACCCCTAACCCCTCTCTCGTCACCACCCATTGGGAAGGTTGGCAGAGCTGGTGAAGAGATTAAACTTGACAATGCATATTGAAACTCACCCCCAGGCAGGAGGAGGATCCCACCAATGGTCAGATTTGAGATAAAAATGCTGAGAGGGTCAAGGATAAAGATAATGGGTAGAATTCTCCCAAGCCCCTGCTGGCAGGTTCAGTGGGCAGGCATAATGGGAGAACATGGCATGAGACCCAGAAATAAGTCTCACGCTGGCGTGAATTTACAGCAGGATTGTCTGCTGGTGCCAACCATGGTGGTTGTAAAATGGTCCAGAGGTCTGTGTGAACCACATTTTCATCCAGTTAATGGGATTCAGATGAAGGCCCAATTCCCACACCAGATTCTGCCTGATGCCCGTGGGAAAACACGCTGGCATGAAACACATTCAGAACAATGTGGCATGCAGATGTCAGGACTCATCTGAATAATGATTAGGGATGCCTCCAGAGTCTAAGTTGGAGCCTGCCCACCACCCTGGACCCTGGAACACTACGGCAGTGGGTGGAGGGGGAGTATCTGCAGGTGAACTTTCCAGATTAGGTGTCCTGGAGGAGATACAGCTTCTAGCCTCAGAATGTTCCTGGAGATTTATCTTCCTTCCTTCTTCAACAGTGGATCAGTAACGATGGGCTCCTTTTCAATATGGTGTCCGGACAAAATGGCGGCATAAGCACCAACCAGATCTGCCCTGCCGTTGAATATGGCATGAGACAACCAGGGGCAAAATTAATGAGGCAAGGGCTGGAAGATTTGGCATGTTTTCCCACCGGCCACGACAGAGGAAAACACTCCACGTTCCTGCACCCGCTATGCAATTAGTCTCAAAATGGGAGAATTCCACCCAACAGTTTGGGGACACAGAGAAATGCTATTGCTGTGGATGGTCTGATTACTATTAGCAGAGTAGTGAAAAAGGTAAAGTGGAATTGCAAGAGCAATTGCACTGACTTGGTCAACAGAAGGCAAGGTGTTACTGACCATGGTGTGCTACATTTCTGCAACGGGATCCACATCTTTTCCATCACATAGACCGCTTATTTGCACTAGCGTTCCAGCACTGGCTTCAATATCTAGCTCAGCCCATTGACTGCTGAGGCTCTCGCCCATCCTCTGACCTCACATCCACTTTTCCCAATGTTTCCAGATGAGGTCTGCAGTTAAACAGCCCAGATGATGCCAACTGGGACTTGACATTTAAACTAAGAACCCGTGTCTCCTGGTGACTGTCACAGGCACTTGTACAACAGATTAAAATTGAATGCTCTGGGAGCATGTGGACAGTGGAATCAGTGAGATCAAATGGCTATGTTATCTGCCCACTTCCTGGAGTTTTTGAGATTTACTGCACAAAATAAAAATTTTATGATCTGAATACTCATGTTTTCTGCATTACCCATTTCATAAAAATAGTTTTGGGCTGGACTTTCCGCTTGGAGGCAGGAATCAGAAGGTTTATCCATTTAAAAAACTGTAATCCTCTTAATAGCTCATAAATCTGCCAAACTAAACAAATATTACTTGACGTACACTAAAGGAAAAATCCAAGGTACCACGAGCAGTTAACACATCTCACAATACTAGTTGAGAAATACACCAATGGGTTCTGTACTACAATTTACTGCAAGCCCACTTTCTCTGCTCAAGGGGCTGGTTTAGCTCACAAGGCTAAATCGCTGGCTTATAAAGCAGACCAACCAGGCCAGCAGCACGGTTCAATTCCCGTACCAGCCTCCCCGGACAGGCGCCGGAATGTGGCGACTAGGGGCTTTTCACAGTAACTTCATTGAAGCCTACTCGTGATAATAAGCGATTTTCATTTCATTTTCATATGCACATTGGGATTCCCACAGCTCCATACTCTATAGGATTAGTCATAACAAGAATTGCATAAATAGAACACAAGCCATTATCTCATTTCTCATGCTTGGACACTGAAATCAAGCGCATTAAAGCTATCCTGATCCGATCATTGCCCGCTTTGTATCACACATACTCATGAATGGGCCTTAAGGCTACCATTTCCTGAACTGAATAGTGCCTAGTCTTCCTTAAATTATGATGTGGAGATGCCGGCGTTGGACTGGGGTGAGCACAGTAAGAAGTCTTACAACACCAGGTTAAAGTCCAACAGGTTTGTTTCAAACACGAGCTTTCGGAGCACGGCTCCTTCTTCAGGTGAAGAATTCACCTGAAGAAGGAGCCGTGCTCCGAAAGCTCGTGTTTGAAACAAACCTGTTGGACTTTAACCTGGTGTTGTAAGACTTCTTACTGTTCCTTAAATTACTCTGGAATCACAGACTCATTAAAACCCTACAGTACAGAAGGAGGCCATTCAGCCCATCGGGTCTGCACCACCGCTTGCTCCGATAGAGCACCCTATCTAGGTCCAATCCCCCGCCCCTATCCCCGTAATCCCACTTAACCTTTTGGGCAATATTAGCATGGCCAATCCAACTAATCTGCACATCTTTGGACTGTGGGAGAAAACTAGAGCACCTGGAGGAAACCCACGCAGACCCATGGAGAAAATGCAAACACCACACAGTTTTCAACCTGATGTTGGAATTGAACCCGGGTCCCTGGTGCTGTGAGGCAGCAGTGCCAACCACGGTGCCACCGTGCCACCCAAGGGCGGGTATGGAAGAGTAATATATCTGAAAAATGTGAACAACAGGTGAATAAAGGCATTTTACGCTGCTACTATCCAAAGCAACACGAGTGGTATTTTCCACTGACAGGATGCTGTCATCAAACCAAAGTAACACTCTACCTGCTACACAACTGAGTAATGTGGTGTATGAGTTTCAGTGCTGGTGTACTGAATGGTGTTTGGCACAGTTCTAGCATATGCCCCTGCTCGGCCTTGGCTAATAAAGGAATGTAACCCATGTGACTTCTTAAGCACCTTCTCTACCTGCCCTACTACCTGGCTAGGCAGAAAATATTCAAGGATGGACTTGGACTTCAGAGAGATTTATAACAGCTGAAATAATTTGTTTGATATGAGGGAAGAAATTTAAACGCTTTGGTGAGGTTGGTTTCCAATTTTTTGAAATGTGAGGATTCCAACTCATGCCAGGAAAGATAGCAAGCCCCCAAATGTCAACAGTTGCAGTGAAGCTCTGGGCAGAGCCATTAACTGGCTGCTATTATACTCTTGAAAAACCTGAATATTTGAAGAGTTGAAACGATCAAGAATAGGAAACAGTCCATAAGATCTTGTGAAAAAGAATTAGAGAGTTGCTTAAAATTTAATAATATCGAATTGGGAATACACTTAAAATAATAGTGTATTGGGAATAAGCAAAAAATGGAATTAGATTGAATAATCTAGAGCAAAAACTGTACAGTGAAATCATCAGCAAGAATGGCTAGCATTGGTTGCTAAGTGATTGATATTAAAAAGTAATAGTGGGGGAAACAGAGCAGAGCCATGAGGAATAAGCTATCAGTAACCATTCATATTAAAGAACCAAAGAGGAAACCGGATAGACAGCAGTACAATCTTGCTGGAGCCCATTCGTGGACAGCGAGATTCTCTGGTCCAGACAGCGTGGGCAGGGGGTTCAATGGGAATTCCTGACAGTGGCGGGATCAGAGAATCTCATCACCAGCGATTGGCACTGCACCTCCTGCTGCTGAGAAACACGTGGCTGCGAGACCAGAGAATCCCATCCTGTACCATGGCAACTTTTTTTTAATAAATGCCAGACTCCATCTTTGAAGCTGTCAAAAGCAACAACAAATGATTCACCAAACAGAGTTTCAGACAAGAGCAATGTAGTTATTAATGTTAACAGTGCAACAAGCAAGCCAAAAATTCAAACTGGTGACCATGAATTATCAGAATTTTTAGAATTATGGATAATGTGAAGCATCCATAGCTTCAGAAAGCAGCAAACTAAGAGTGGCAATCGAACATTTTGAAAAATGAAAATGACCACCTTTCTGAGGAAAAAGATCAAGTTCCAGGCAGAAGAAAAGATAAATTATAAGTGAGATAAATTATAGAAGTGGATATCTGCAAAATTCCTAGATTTGTAAGAATCATAAAATCATAGAGTATGCAACGCCCCTTGGAAAGAACACCCTACTTAAGTCCACACCTCCATCCTATCCCCATAACCCCACCTAACCTTTTTGGACATTGGCAATTTAGCATGGAGAATCCACCTAACCTGCACATCTTTGGACTGTGGGAGGAAACCCACAGGGGAGAACATGGAAACTCCTCACAGACAGTGACCCAAGCCAGGAATCGAACCTTGGACCATGAAGCTGTGAAGGAACAGTGCTAACCACTGTGCTACCATGCTGCCCTTCAAACCTTTCAAAAGAGAGCCTAAGGAAGAGGAGGAACTGTATCGAGGAATAAAATCATGGTTTCTGCATAATCAGGGGAGCTACGAGAAAAGTCTCTTTCATCATGCCATTAATGGAGATTGAGCCAAAGGAGAGCAAAATCAAGGGAAGTCCAATGTAATTGTCAGAGCAAAATCCCATAAATGGCAATGAGGGGAATAAGTAAGTAATCTGTTTTGGTGGGATTTATTGAGGTAGAATGTTGGTTAGGATACTTTTTTCTTGAACAGTGAAATGGAATATGTAATATAAAGGCATTGTTTTAACATCTCTTTAAAAGACAGCACCTATGACAAGTGGCACACCTTCAATATTGCACTTAAATCAGCCTAGATTATATGCCTCAGCCTGAAAATTTACTTTGATGCAACAGGATCAAAAGCAAACAAACTATTATTAGTGTGTGAGAAATAAAGTTAAGGTTAAGGTTAAGGTCATAAATGCCTGTCAGTATAAGCTATGAGATACCAAGTTTCAGAAAATTATATTCAGCAGTGAATATATCAGCTATATACAATCTACAATCATAACATTCCCGCTGCCAGCGAATAGTGTGCCACGGAGAAACACACAGCTGGTGGAACGGAGAATCCCACCCAGAGAATAATATATCTAAGTTTTCTGCTAATACAAATTTAGTTGTGAATGCAAGCTGTGAGGGTGACTCGGTAACAAAGAGGTTGCAAAGAAATAAAGACAGGTTAGGTTAATGGGTAACATGGTAACAGATTAATATAATGTGGGCTCACAAGCTTATTCACTTTGGCCTTAAGAAGCTAAAAGCAAAATATTTTCAAAGGTTTGACAATTGCAAATGATGTTCAAAGAGCACAGAAGTTAACATGCAGGTACAGGAGGCATTTGGAAAGCACAAGATATGTTGTCCTGTTTGCAAGGGCACTGGAGAAGAATAATAAATAAGCCTTGCTACAATTGTATGGATCTTTGGTGAGATTGTACCTGGAATGTTGTATATACAGTGGCACCGTGATTAGCACTGCTGCCTCACAATGCCAGGGACCCAGGGTTGATTCTGACCTTGGGTGACTGTGTGATGTTTGCACTTTCTCCCCGTCTCTGTGTGGGTTTCATCTGGGTGCTCCGTTTTCCACCCCCAGTCCAAAGATGTGCAGGTTAGCTGGATTAGCCATGTTAAATTGCCCCTTAGTTTCCAAAGATTAGATAGGGTTACAGGGATAGGGCAGGAGAGTGGGCCTGGATAATGTGCTCTTTCAGTGGGTTGGTGCAGACTCGATGGGCTAAATGGCCTCCTTCTGCACTGTTGAGATTCTATGACTTCTGGTTTCCATGCTTCCACTGGAGGAAATACAGCAAATGTCCACGAGATTGTTATCTTGGAAGAAAGAGTTTTCCTCTGTTGAGAAGCTGAGTAAATTGAGTCTATATTCTCTGGATTTTAAAAGAACGAGAGGTAACCTCATTGAAGCCTCAAGATTATGTGAAGAGGCTTGCCAGAGTAGACATCCCTAACTGTGGAACGTGGAAAAATAGGGCATATATTCAGAATAAGGGGCAGTTCATTCAGGGTTAGATAAGAAAAAAATTCTTCACTCAAAGACTTGTGAATCATTGGAATTCTCTACCCCAGAGCATTATGGATGTGCCATCATTCATACATTTAAGGCTGAGATAGACAAATTTTTGGTCTCTAATGGAATCAAGCGATTGGAGAGCGGGCAGATAAATGAGGTGAAGCTTAAGTTCAGCCATGATAACACTGAATGGTGGTGTCGCCTCAATAGGCCGTATGTCTTCCCCTGCTCCTATTTCAGATGTTCTTATGAGAAAGGGTTATTTGCCCGATTTCTGAGACACTTAAGCCAGTTAGATTTCAATGTAGCTACGACTAAATTCAAGTCACTCAGTCTCCACCATAACAAGGTGGATCTAACTTTTGAGTAAAAAGGTACGCACAGTCCATTCCACCACTGAGCTCTGGAATGATAATGATTTTGTGTTCTTCTATTCACTAGAAATGTAAAAGGTCAACTTGGCATTGATGGCTGACAGGATGATAGATAAATTAATTTTGTACTGCAATTTAAAACAACAAGAGTATAAATAAATTAGGCAAGAAAAATTATTCTCTGAAGGTTTGTCATCTGCCAAATTTGATTAATTTATTGGTTTTCTCAGTTTTTCCACTGTTTTGGAACCTACCACATCATTAAAAGTCCTATCAGCTTGCACTGACAATATCTGTACATGATATCTCCATAAACCATTGCAAATGGCATTCCACTACACTTACTTGAAGTCATGCATACTGTACTGGGGAGCTGTGGTCTAATCCTTCAATCAATCAGCTACTTTCAATAACCTGATACAATTGACCCATTTTTCCATTGTTAATTTGTTTAGTCAGACTACACTGCCTGTCAAGAAGTGATAGCACTCTGAAAAGAGAAATGCCGTGAAGAATAGCCGCTCAAAAAGCATGGATCAATTCTCAGAGCCTATTGTTTTTATTGAAGAGCTCTTCCAACTGAGCACGAATGTTGGCAACCCTGGTGAGTTGGTAACCAGCCAGGAAACACATTCTATGGCTGGGAAATCCAGAATCCAAGGCTAAAGGACCTCATAATTGGATTCTTAAAGACAAAGGAACATGGAAAACATGAGCAAAAGCAGGAGTAGGCGATTCGGCCCTTTGAGTCTAGGACTACACTAGATCATGGCTGAGCTTCGACCTCAATGCCATTTTCCTGCACTATCCCCATATCTCTAAATATAATTGATATCTGGAAAACTATCACTCTTGTGAATATACTTATCCTCCAAACCCTTCTGGGATCGAGAATTCCAAAGTATCCCCACCCTCTAGAAATTTCTCCACATCTCAGTACTAACTGGCCTACTGAGTTGCCTTGTTCGAATCATTACCCTTCACTCTCAACACCACCCCTCAGAGGAAACATCTACCCTGTCGAGCCTGTCAAAACCTTTGACAACTACTTAATTAATTACTTATCAAAAGATGCAGGGGGTTTTCGCACTCACCTTCAAAGCCACCTTGGGGAAAGTGGGAAGAGGATGGAGTCATGTTACAATACTTATCCCACGGAGGTTTACGGGATCTTCCCACTTAACCCGCACCCAAACCACCTTCAGCGGATGGGGTAAATTTTGCCCAATGTTTTTTTGAAAGTACAGTCAGTAGCCCAGATTTTTAGTAATCCAGGATAATAATGATAAGGTTAAAACACAAGATCACGCCCGACCCGGTGATGCAACGAGGCCGTTAAATCTCACGAGAGGCCTCAAGAGATCTCGCAAGACATCATGACCTGGATTCTGTGCGAGATCCAGAGATCCATATTTAAATGAGTCATTATCTCATTTCAATATGCCGCTGCCAGATTCTCCTGAGGCCCGGGAACTAATGCCCATGCCTTAGAGACCGTGTCATGACACCATTTAGCATTGGTCCACGCAATCATGAGCCAATCATAATAGCACCTGGAGCGATCTTCCAGCCCATTGGAGACCCCTGGGTGGTCAAGCACAGGGAAGAGTAGCAACCAGGTATCTTGGCAGTGGCAGGTTGGCACCGTCATCCTGGCACTGCCAAGGTGCCTGTGTGGCACTTCCATACTTGCTGGGGCACTGTCAAGGGCTGGAGCCAAAGGGGGGCCATGCCCATGCAAGGAGGGGTGAGGTGTCTATGAAGGGTGAAGGGTGGGTATGAAGGGGCCTCATAAAGGTCGTGGGTGTTGAAAAGTCGGGGTCCTGAAAGGGTTGGGCACAAAAGAAGGGTGGTTCGGCATGAAAAGGGGGCCCTCAATGACCCCATAATGGGGCATCCTCATTTGGAGTGGTGTGGTTAATGCCCATGTATGTGGGGGGGGGGGGGTGAGATTGTCTGTGGGTTGGTGTGGGGTGGACCCTCAAGCTCACTTAAAGATCAGAACACCCTTTCAAGATGGCGGTCCGATATCGGAGGACCTGGTCTCACCAATGAGTTCAGCTCCCAGGATTGATAAAATGTCTGAGCGCGATCGAACAACCACATTGTGCCCTAAAAGCAGCACACCACGGCTCCTGGCATCTATCCGGCTCATAATGCCTCACGAGAGCTAATGTGATCTTATGAGACTTTGCATTCTTTGAAATCTTGCCCATTGTGGGCCGCCGGCGAGCGGAGCTCCTCAGTGCAGATAACATGGCTATGTGCCACCTCAGTAGCCTGTTCCCTTCTGAGGCCCCGTATCTAACCTAAGTGCAGTTAGATAACGTTGTCTTTCTTCACGCTGTCAGCGTCAGGAAACATACGGCTAAATGTGCTCGCTATGGGACTTTGTTCCTATTTAGTTAAATCGCACCCTAAATGTGGGCTAGGTCAGGGAGAAACTCACCACGGCCCAAAAAAATGACTAAGGGCGCAATTCAATGGGGAAGTTTTGGAGGGCTCGATTCAACTAAAAGGGAACAAAGTCCCACAGCAAGTGTGTGTAGCTGCGTGTTTCCTGGAATATCGCAAGGCCGTGAAACACATGGCTATTCAACACGACTCGCATTGTATAAGGGGCCTTAGCGGGTAACGCATGGCCTAGTCTGCAGACAGCTCCATTTTGTACAGCGGGGAGCTCTGCTTCACCAATAGCAATAAAAACAGTGAAAAAAAATAGTATTAACTGAATCCTATCAAGGGACTGCCATTAGAGCTGATAAATATGACCATTATTGTAAAACATCTTTTTAATATGCAATATTCACTAGTGTAATTCCCAGGTCACACCATCAAGGATGTTAATAATAAAATTCAACAGATAATTGTTTAAAATAATATCCTAATAACCCTTCCTTGTAAGTGTTAGGAAAAACAATAAGCACTACATATGCCACATTCAGGATAAGCAGTGAAAAGCTGCATGATCTAATTCCTAATTACTGGCCACAGATTTAATTATTAAAACATAGTGAACCCTTTTCCTGCTTTATTCCTGTTATCAGTGCTTTTTGGAAGGTCTTCCTTTCTTTTAAGTTGAGAAGCCAAAATGAATGGTTGAGGCCCATATGGGCACTATTCTCCACTCCCGCGCGACATCGGGAAGGCCGTCGTAAACTCGGCCGAGTTTCACGACGGCGTCGGAGGTCGCTCCTCGCACCCTATTCAAACTCCCCCCCCCCGGGGGCTAGCAGCGGCGTTGTGAGAAACCCGGCCGCCGGGCCTTGATACTTGCGTCAAAGCAGCATGCCGAGAATGACACGATGGCGGCGCCTAAGTGACGTATGCGCGGTTGCCATCTTCCCCTCTGCTGTCCCGCAAGACGTGGCAGCTTGATCTTACGGGGCAGCGGAGGGGAAAGAGTGCGTCTCTTGGAGACGCTGGCCCGACGATCGGTGGGCACCGATCGCGGGCCAGTCCCCTCCCGAGCACGGCCGTGGTGCTCAATCCCCTCTCCGCCCCCCACAGGCCCCAAACTTAGCTTTCACACTATGTTCATGCCGGCAGAGACCAGGTGTGGTTGCCGCCGGCGTGAACAGGTCGGGAACGTCAGGCCGCTTGGCCCATCCGGGCTGGAGAATTCTCCGAGCGGGAGGGTGGGAGAATCGCGGGGGGTGCCAGGGCGGCGTGTCGTGATTCGCCCGGCCCTCCCGCGATTCTCCCACCCGACGTGGGGAGCGGAGAATCGCGCCCATAGTATAAATGATATGAAGATTGGAAAAGGCAGAAGCAATACATGAGAGTTCATGATCCTGTGATTTGATGCGGTCAAGCTGGGGATCATGACTACAGGACAAAGAAAAATATAAAGTTATATTAGAACTTGCAATTCACCAGCTGAAGTTATGTTTGTTACAAAGAGCAATTAAGGACTTGATGGCTTAGCTATCCTTACAGTAGCTGGTATCCCAGTTATTTCGACCTAATTTTTTCCTTCATTGGGTGGAGTGTGGGATCAAGACCTCGGTTTGCCATGAAGGTGACCTACTGACCAGTCAACATTTTGTTCTTGGGGAAATTATTATTTTCGAGGCAGTTGCATAACAGCACATAGAAAAGTTCAGACAGGACATGGGCTGATGCCCTGGAGAGGGTTAATTCTTCCACCTCGTGTGCGCGGCTTAGCCTCATCCAATTCAAGGTGCTGCACCGGGCCCACATGACTGGGACGAGGATGAATAGGTTCTTTGGGGGTGAAGACAGGTGTGTCAGGTGCTCGGGGAGTCCAGCGAACCATGCCCATATGTTCTGGGCATGCCCGGCACTGGTCGAGGGTGGTGGGATCCAGGGTCAAGCCAGGATGGGGACTCGGGATTTTTGGGGTTGGGGTGGAGCCGGGAGTGCAGGAGGCGAGAGAGGCCGGTGTGCTGGCCTTTGCGTCTCTAGTAGCCCGGCGAAGGATCTTGCTACAATGGAAGGATGCGAGGCCCCCAAGCGTGGAGACCTGGATCAATGACATGGCGGGTTTCATTAAGCTAGAGAAGATCAAATTCGCCCTGAGAGGGTCGGTACAAGGGTTCTTTAGGTGGTGGCAACCTTTTCTCGACTTTCTGGCTCAACGATAGGGTATGGGGACAGTAGCAGCAGCAACCCGGGGGGGTGGGGGGGAAGGGGGAGGGAAAAGGTGTGTGGGGGGGGGGGGGGGGGGGGGGCGGACGATGACTATGTTTGTTTATTTAATTTAAATTATTTTTAAGTTCTTCTGTTGTTCATTGGGGTTGGGGGGGTGGGGGATGGGATACATGCGTCAATACGGTCTGGGGGTGTTACAGTTAGTATGGGTTATTTTGTTGCATTTCATTGTTTGTCGTTACGTTTTATATTTTCTGTAAAAAATTCCAATAAAAATTATATTAAAAAAAAAGAAAAGTTCAATCAAATGGAAGTACCAACTAGAGATGGACACGTGCTCATTGAAGTTTCACTACCTCTGTGGGAAATCCACAACGTAAGAATTCCAAACAGCTGTCAAATTCACCAGTCTGTGACCTAACAATAAGCCTTTTTTTGTAATACAGGAAGGTTTTACACGCAGTTCCTGAGAAGGACAGGACAGCAGGTGGAGCAGGGAAGTAAATCCCATGAAATTCACTGGGAGCAGAGTGATATTTTATTGGGTGCTTAATCCAGAAGTCTGTACTAATGATCTGGGGAAACGAGTTCAAATCCCACAATGGCAGCTCGGAACTTAAATTCAGTTAGTTCAATAAATCTGGGACACAAAGCTTATATCAGTAATGGTGATTACTAGATTGATTCCTTTCAGGGACGCAATTAGCCAATGTTACTCGGCCAGGTCGATATATAATTCCAGACCTTCAGCAATGTGGCTGACACTGAAATGCCCATCAAGCCACTCAACAGTATCAAACTACTATGACAAATTATTAAAGTAAAAATACCAGTTGGGCCACCCAGCATCAACCAAGACTTTGGGGGACGGATTCTCTCCGCCTGCGGCAGAGTGTCCACAGCGTCGTAAGCACCGTCGTGTTTTACGAGGGCGTGAACGGGCTGCTGCCAGGACTAATTCTGGCCCCTACAGGGGGCCAGCACAGCACTGGAGCAGTTCACACCGGCGCAAACTGGGCACCGCGGGATCCGTGCATGCGCAATGGCCTCCTTCAACGTGCCAGCCCCGACGCAACATGGTGCAGGACTACAGGGGCCGGCACGCAGGAAAGGAGGCCCCCAGCCAGAGAGGCCGGCTCATGGTGGGCCCCGATTGCGGGCCAGAACGTATCGGAGGCCCCACCTCCCACGAGGTCAGCGCCCCCTCCCACTGACAGGCCACCATCCAACCCTTCCCGCCAGCTGACAGCCGGTTAGAACGGCACAGGCGGGACTCAGAATTTCCACTCCGCACATCCAGGCCGAGAATCGGCGGGCCAGCCACGTAGAGCAGCCCGTGACTGGCGCCGCGCCAAACACGCCGGTGACAATGGCGCCGATCGTGCCAGCTTTGGGGCGGCTTGGCCCGGTCGCGGGGATTCTCCAGTCCGGCCCCGGGCTGAGAGAATCCCGCCCTGGATTTTAACCTGACAAAGGCACAATTATCCTAATCAATACTGCACAGCCCGCATTAGCTCTTGGGAATTTGTGCCAAAATTTTGAACGGTTTACACATGGTCAAATAATCAGTTATTTCAGCCCATGTCCCAGATGTTGTGCCTGCCCATCCAAGTTGGCAGCACAGAAGTATACAATCAGAACATGTGGCCCTGGGAGTCTTCAACATGGCCTCCAAATCCTCAAGTCTCCAGATACTAAGAAGTCTATATTTCCTAACAGCACCATGCGAGTATCTTCACCACATAGACTGCAGTGATTCAAAAAAGTCTCACCATCACTTTCTCAAGGGCAATTAGGGATGGATTTTAAATACTGGTCTTGCTAGAGAACTTTACATTTTGAGGACGAGTTAAAAACTTACTGGCTAATGCTGTAAAGAATAAAGATGTTCAGGGGTGTACAGCCAGATGCAATTTGTGCTCATCGAGAGTCAAAGGTCAAAGAAAGATGGGGATAATATTTACCTTAACCAATTGAGCAGTAACCTGGGAGAACATTTTGCCAACCCATTGCTGATCTCACCTGGTTTTAACCTGTGATTGTGTTCTAGCTACTGGAGTTCAACATGTCTCATAAACATTAATTGTGTGCATAACTAGATCCCATTTCTAAAGCACAGTTTTGAGGGAGTACAATGCTCCTTAAATCAATGTTTTGCTCAACTATTGCAACATGTTATTATGTGGCTCTCTGCTAAACATTGTTTGATAATACGCCTGTGAGGCACCTTGCACTGTTTTTACCATATCAAAGGTACTATATAAATGCAAGTTGTTGAAAGAAAAAAACATTCCAGCACAGCACAGAGCCTTCTGTCCACCAAGCCTGTGTGGTTCCAGATTCCTATTTAGACCTACTGCTTATTGCCCAAATGATCTGCATCCCTCCATTCCCCACCCATTCATGTGTCTATCAAAATGCATCTTTCTTTTTAAGTTTAGAATAACCAATTATTTTGTTTCCAATTAATAGGCAATTTAGCATGGCCAATCCACCTAACCTGCACATCTTTGGGTTGTGGGGATGAAACCCACGCAGACACGGGGAGAATGTGCAAACCCCACACAGACAGTGACCCAGAGCTGGGATTCGAACCCGGGTCTTCAGCACCATAGGCAGCATTGCTAACCACTGTGCCACATGCCACCCAGCATTGCTATTAAACATTGCTATCGTGCCTGCCTCCACCACCTCCACTGGCAATGCATTCCAGGCGCCCAGCATTCTCTGCGTGAAAAACTGTCCAAACATATCTCCACTAAATGTTTTCCCTCTCACCTTGAATATGTGCCCTCTTGTAATTGAGTCTTCCACCCTGGGAAAAAGTGTCTGACTATTCACCTTGTCTATACCTCTTGTAATTTTGTAGACCTCAATCAGGTCTCCCCTCAGCCTCTGTCTTTTGAACAAAAACAATCCGAGTTTATTTAACCTCTCTTCATAGCTAACACCCTCTAGACCAGGTAACATCCTGGTAAATCTTCTTTGTACTCTCTCCAAAACATCCACATTCTTCTGGTAGTGTGGTGACCAGAACTGCATGCAATTTTCCAAATGTGGCTCAACAAAAGTTTTCTAACTACTGTAACATGGCCTGCCAACTCTTGCACTTTGGGAGGACTTGTAATCATATTTGGTACTTCAGCACTAATTTGTAAAAAAATCTAAATCTTTAAAATAAAATGCTATTTGCATTTCATCAGCCTAAAATCTGCATAGATATTTTTTGACTTTTAGCTCTGTCCTCAAGAGTATATAATTAATTTTGCAATTATATTTGCTATTTTAGTCATATGTACTACATGATGTTTTCCAAAATTAAATGCTATTTACATTCCATCTGCTCAGGTACCAAGTCTCTGTGGATCCTCATAAATTACCTCCTTTCTTCAAACATTTCCACATAACTTGATAAAAGTTGCTAATTTGGTGATTCAATTTTCAATGCTTCTGATACATTTATATATTAACAATTTGTAAATCTGTGAACAAAATAATTCTGCGCATTAGTACTTAGTTAATTAAACCACCACTGCTTATGTGTAACTAATATCAGCGATTACCTTTGCCCGCATTTTAAAATATTTATTAATTTACAATCTGCTTTATCCCAAAACCTAGAATTTAACCCACTAGCTGCTTTGCAATCAACTCAGCAGAGTCATTTTACAGTCAAGATAGAACACTAACTACATCGTATAATCTAATTGGTGAATGAAATTAAAGAATTTGCATAAATCCATAAGGGTTTAGAACTAATTGTTCTTGCCTGGTTTCCTTCATAACAAATTCCAATGTTGCACCTCAAGCACATTATCAGTGCACTTTTAATTGCCATTGCTGCTTCTTTAATAAGCTCATGAATTTACACATATATGTGTTGGATTCCATCAGTCATTCCTTTGCCCAACAATCTATTCTATCCAAATCCTTTGCATTATTGCAAATTGATTGGCATCATTGGCCATGACTTCTAATTTGACGCAAAGGCAATTTGGAGAGTGGTCAGGTGATTTTTATTTTCTTGTTCAATCGTTTAAGATATTCTTTTCAAAATGTCTGACATTTATTTCAATTTGAGCTTGAGCTGGTACAATTTCTGGTATTTAGATTGACAGTACTGATTGGGAGGAATTGTTGAAATGGATGAGCCAGTGGAGTCATCAATTCTTCAGATCTGGCTTTGGGAATAATTGTCAGAAATCAACTATCCACTTGATAAAAGCATTATTAGATGGGTTTATATGCTATTGAAATGAGATTTTGGTTGTCATAGGTCATAGATCATAGAATTTACAGTGCAGGAGGAGGCCATTCAGCCCATCGAATCTGAACTGGCCCTTGGAAAGAGCACCCCACTTAAGCCCCACGCCTTCCCCCTATCCCCTTTATCCTCGTAACCCAGTAACCCCACCTAACCTTTTTGGACACTAAGGGCAATTTATAATGGCCAATCCACCTAACCGGCACATATTTGGACTGTGGGAGGAAACCGGAGCACCCAGAGGAAACCCATGCACCCACGGTGAGAACGTGCAGACTCCACACAGACAGTGACCCAAGCCTGGGACCCTCGAGCTGTGGAGCAACTGTGCTAACCACTCTGCCACCGTGCTGCCCTATGAATGTTATAGAACAAAGAACAAAGAAAAGTACAGCACAGGAACAGGTCCTTTGGCCCTCTAACCCTGCACCGATCATGCTGCCTGTCTAACCTCAAACCTTCCATCCCTCGATTCCCATCTTATTCATGCATTTGTCCTGATGCCCCTTAAATATCACTATTGTACCTGCTTCTACCACCTCCCCCGGCAGTGGATTCCAGGTACCCACTACCCTTTGTGTAAAAAAACTTGCCTTGTACATCTCCTCTAAACTTTGCCCCTTGCACCTTAAACTTGTGTTCCCCCAGTAATTGACTCTTCCACCTAGGGAAAAAGATTTTGAATATCCACTCTGTCCACGCCTCTCATAATTTTGTAGACTTCTTTCAGGTCGCCCATCAACCTCCGTCGTGCCAGTGAGACCAAACCGAGTTTATCCAACCTTTCCTCGTAGCTAATACTCTCCATACATGGCAACATCCTGGTAATCCTCTTCTGTACCCTCTCCAAAGCCTCCACATCCTTCTGATAGTGTGGTGACCAGAATTGAATATTATGGGTGGAATTCTCCGGCTGTGTTCGCCCGGCGACCGGAGAATCCCCCCTGAGGTCAATGGAGTTCTCCATTGTCACCTCTTGCCCGTAGCATTCGTGTGATGGGCGGGGCGGATGAATCCAGCCTCAATTCCAAGTGTGTTATCTGGGTCTATTGGTGAGGAATTCACATAATATCATCAAGTTATTTTGAAAATAACAAAACTTTGCTTTTAAATTTGATTCCCAGTATTCTTTAAGGAGGTAAATAAGATGCTTCACTTTCTGTTGCCATATAAAAAGGAGATTTGACAGCACTGTGATCCATTTCTATCTCAACCCTTCAGGCTGAATCAGACTGGGTAAAGGGAAGTGGTCTGATTACTGAAATGTGGATAAAAATTCAACAGCTCTCAGTTTTGGACATGGGAGTATTCTGATTTTTGCCCTGTCCCATTGAGGCATGCAACATGGGAACTTTGTGCTGCCTCCTCATTTCAATGATTGTAGATTCAGTTGAGCATGAGCGTGTTTCTAGCTGGCTGAATGCTCAATCGGAGGCTTAGTAACTGATGGGCCATCAATTGCACGTGAGACGAGTTGCTGTACAAAAGTTAGGCTTTAACAAGCTAGAACGTAGCCCTGCGGTCGACTACAATAAATGCATGACTGCCGGGCATTCTGACTATTTATACCTCGGTATGGAGGCGTGGTTAACTCAGCCTCTCGACCAATCGGAGAGCCATCACATGATTGGTCTCAACCAATCGGTCGAGAGGCACATGACCGACCAGGGCCAATGGTAAGCCGGTGTTCTGTACCAATGGCAGACAGCTATGCAAATCATACCACCACAGTAACCCACGTGGCTAATCAGCTGGCCTACATATCTTAAAGCGGAGCTTTACTCATGAAAAGAAAGTTTGTGCTGACTACCTGTAGTGCAATTGACCTAAAGTACAAAGTAAACAAATGGCGCATCAGGGAAGAGAGTTGGTGCAAGATTTGCGGATACAGTACTGGAGGATTTAGTGATGGGGATCAACAGAATGAGGGGCACCACATTTCCACAGTGAAAGGAATGGGGTAGGCGACCCAGCAGCACTATGCTCAGACGGAAATGGGGCAGATGGTGAGGGACATCAACTCCTGGAGTCTGGCCCTGAGGATTGACAGCTGTGCCACAAGCTGTGACCCTATAGAGGTGATCAAGATCACTAAGTACATTATTTTTAAAAAGATACTTTATTCCAAACATATTCAACATAATAACACAAACGTAACACCCAACAGAGTATACAGTTTGTACATTTTTTCCTCATTTACTTCCCCACCTCCACCACGACAAACAGCACCTCAAATATAGACACGTATGGCCTCAACCTTACTTCAAAGCCCTCCTCTGACCCAGAGGGCATATTTGATTTTCTCCAACCAAAGAAACATGTACAAGTCTCCCAACCACCATGTCGCAACCCCTAGCAGCGTAGCCGACCTCCAGATCAAAAGAATGTGTTGCCGGGCAATCAGAGAAGCGAAGGCCATGACACGGCCCCCTTCCTCTCCAGCAACTCCGGCACCCCAAAGATCGCCACCATAGGGTCTGGCTTCATCTCAACCCCTACAACCCTCAATAAGTTCCCACACACCACCTTCCAAAGGTTCTCCAACTCCTCACACCTCCAGAACATATGGGCATGGTTCGCCGGCCTGCTCCCACACCCATCAGCTGCCTCCGGAAAAACCCATTAATCTGGGCCCGAGTCATGTGGACCCTGTGCACCACATTAAATTATACACGACTTGTCCTGGTGCAGGAAGAAGTCGAGTTCACTCGGCACATAGAAGAACAAGAAAAATACAGCACATGAACAGGCCCTTCGCACTAAAATCACCATCCTATCTCCCTCTCAGCCCTTCTCCGACATCTGTTTGAAATTTTCACTAAGGCCATGCCTGGTTCCCCCAACCTCCCATATATATTCCCAATCCTACCATCACCTCCCCCCCTCCACCACCACCCTCACCTCTGCTCTCAAAAAATTCAAGTGTACAAACACCCAGAACCGCTTAACCTGCTCATTTGGCCCGCAAACATTTCATGTCACGATTATCACCAGGGTCGTCTGCCTCCCCTCCGCCCTAGAATATGCCATCATTACCTTTAGGCTCCGCCCCCGCATCCCAACTCTCAATCGGGCCCACCCAAGATGGCCGCCTGCCCCATCCATGTCCAAACTCACCTTTCATAACTGCCATGTCACTTCTCCCCCTCCCCCACTTCCTTCCCCTCCCTCCTCCTATATTGGCTAACCACTGCAGCCCTCCCCCCACTTCACGTCCATTCACCAGCATTTCTTGCCAGTGTGGCGACTCCCACCCGAAGGCCCCAACCCAAAAACAGACCATCCACCCCCTCTACCCATCCTACATGCAACCCCTCTCCCCCCATTGCCTCTCTCCAGACCACCTCCTCGGCCCTTCCCCCCCGCACCCAACCCAATGCGAGAAACATCACCCTAAAATGGCCTTCATATAGAGCATTCTCGAGCCGATTCACCGCCCCACTCAGCCCACAACAACCCCTCATGCACTGCACAGAGCATGACCAACAGAGTGCAATACAAATAAACACTATACGACCAACATTGACAATTCTGATATATTTCTGGCCTTAGCCCAATTGCAACT
The DNA here is from genome assembly GCF_902713615.1 of Scyliorhinus canicula. NCBI lineage: Eukaryota > Metazoa > Chordata > Chondrichthyes > Carcharhiniformes > Scyliorhinidae > Scyliorhinus > Scyliorhinus canicula. The sequence goes on from NC_052150.1 coordinate 124,560,896, forward strand.
CGCCAAGAAGCTATGAGGCCTTGAGGACTTGCTTTGGCATGGAGGACTGCGTTGAGAGGCAACAACGCAATTGGCACATTGGCAGTGATGGGACCATGAATGCTGTTATCCTCAGAGAGGAGAGCACATTTATGTTTGATGGAGCTACTGGCAGTCCCATGGAGCACATGTCAGAAATGCTGGTAATCTGGAGGGAGATCTGCAGTGAAAGTCTGAAGAGACCGTTGAACACGGAGACCTGCAGCCATGGTGCAGCAGTCTGAGCCTGTATGGTAAGAGGCATGGATCTCATGACCTTAGCCTGAGCTTCCACTGTAACACTGAGATATAGGTGGCTTCTACCCAAGCTGTAATAAATGAGAAGACAGTTGTCACTAGATTTGGGTTGAAAGAAAGAGATGCTTATTTGTCATTTGCAGCTTTCTCATCATGCCAGATCTAAGGATATGGGTGAGCTGCGAGTTGCAATTGGGCTAAGGGCAGAAATATATCAGAATTGTCAACGTTGGTCGCATAGTGTTTATTTGTATTGCACACTGCTCTGTGCAGTGCATGAGGGGTTGTTGTGGGTTGAGTGGGGCGGTGGATCGGCTCGAGAATGCTCTATATGAGGGCCATTTTGGGGTGACGTGACAGTTATGAAGGGTGAGTTTGGACATGGATGAGGCAGGTGGCCATCTTGGGTGGGCATGATTGAGAGTGGGGCTGCGGGGGCAGAGCCTAAAGGTGATGATGGCAGACTCTAGGGCAGAGGAGAGGCAGACGCCCCTGGTGATAATAGTTTCTTGGCCATCCTGCAAGGCCGTCTGCAGCTGCCCACACCCCAGCCAATGAAAGGCAGCCGTGCTGCAATCACTGGTGTAGCCCTGCATAGGAGTACTAGGATAGGGCAGGACAATGAGTGATTGCACAAGGGAGAATGTTTCATCAATGTCTGTCAAATTGGTCATGGCATTGGATAAAGATGTTATAGAAATGCTTTTATTGCAGTATTTTGGCCTCGAGGATGCTGTGATGGCATGTTGCAGGTGCACAGGAAGGTGACAAATAGTGGTGCAATGGTGACAAAGGAATGACAGCCAAAGGAAACTTGAATCTGTCAACTTTCTGTGAATGAAAGGGTCCGATTGCCTCCTCCCTTTTCCTCCTCTGAGGTGGCTTCTGTGCCAATTGATGTGCTTTCATAATAGTGAGGTTGTGAGGGATGTGAGACAAAAATCAAATCAAACTAATTGTGTATTAATGGACTAGAACCCTTTTCAGTTCCTGCACCTTCCTCCATTGGCATGTCGGGACCTGCAGAACCAAGCACATGCACTCAATAGTTCCCTGCACCACTGGAATCCCCCTACCCTAATAACGTCACATGCCTGCTCATCCTACTTCTCCCAGCTTAAAGACAAAATGATAAACTCACCTCTCCTTGCATGCACCATATAATACCTTCAGAAGTCCCGAGAAAGTTAAATAACTAAGGTTTATTCAGGCAAGCAAAAGTAAAAGTACAAGTCCCAGCCAGGGCTACCAATCATGCCAATCCCAATCCTGGCTGGCTTTTATGTACCTAGTTCAAGAGCCCCAGCTGCTGTGCTCGCATTCCACAAGTCATACGGGGAGATCTATTCGGTCATCCCTGTGGGTCTCGTGAAGGTTATTACACACCACTTCTTGGATGTAATAATGGACAGCTTACTGGGCTGTGAATGCCACCAACTGTCTTCCAGAAAGGTCTGGTTGGTTAGAGATTTTGAACAACAATGACATTGACAACCTGACAAGAGCTCCCCTTGCTTGCTACGAGAGTACAGGTCCCATTGAAGGAGGCAGCACATCTGTGATTACCTCCTTGGTCATCACAGGCACCTGAGACATTGGTTCTGTCTGAGGTGGAGATAAGAAAGGTGCCCCTTGAAAATCTTTAGTGGGTATAGACGCAGACACACTCTCTGTTAAATCCAGCACCTCACCACAACACCTCAAAAAGCAAGCCAAGCCGCACTTCTAGAAGCATTACCACAGCCAAAGTAAGTGAAAAGGGGGCAAGGTCCCTTGTGCAAGTTAATGCATGGTTCAGCTGTGCATGATTAGTATAGGCATTCCTCAGACCTGCACAGTCTACCTGTTTCCAGAGCATGCATTAAAGTAGCTGCTGCGGCTAATTGACTTCACAATCTGCCTTCTGCGAAACCTTCCCAGCGCACACTTGGTAGGCTCCTGCTTGTGCCCTTCACATTGTGGGGTGTGCTGAGCTGTGCTGCAAGAGGCTAGAAGTGCTCCATGTGCCATTTCCTCACTTCTGGACTTTCATAGTGCCAGCTCCTGTACCAGGCCCAATTTTGCAGTCTTGGAATTTCTCTGCTCCATTATGGCACAGTTGGCAGAAATATCGACAGATCAGAAATCTCCCTTTTCATCCACTAATAGGGACGCACTCTTTTTAAAAAATCCGGCTTACTGCTGCATTAATATTCATGAGGTTATCCATAAAGAATATCCACTGGCATATAAAAAAAAATGTAAACCTCCGAATGAAGCAGCACACAGAGTAAAAACTGCAAATAAATCATTCATGCAGGTCCTGTAGCGTACTGGCACAAACAGAAGATGAATATAATGTTCCATTTTTAGAAATGATTTGACATGTTTAATGGAGTAGCCTAAATCAATAAATTATAGGAGTATAAATGTTGTACTAGAATGGTTTGCTGTCGGACATATTAGCTAAAATTCCATTACAAAATTTACTTTAGCATATTCAAAAAAAAGGTCAACATTATGAAATTGTACAACATACCACACCGAAAATATTATTAATAGGAATAATATTTTATAAGAAAATTCATTATTTGTATTAAAAAAACAGAAAAAAGATATTGTTACAGTCTTACAAAAGCAAAATACTTTGATGTTGGAATGCTGAAATAATAACAAATGTTTTGTTTTGTTAGTTTTGTATGATTTAAGCTATTTACTAACACTGTAAGTAAGTGACTGAGGAAATCCCTTCCTATAATGTGCTCTTCCCCGCATCTTCACAATGTTAAGATTTACGGCCCGATGTTAACGCTGTGGAAGTGAATGGGCTTTGAGTGATGATCTCCTTCCACCACCTGACCATAAGAGGACAACGGACATACCACGAACCCACGCAGCCATGCAAAACATTGTGAAGGAGACCTTTGGCATGCTAAAGCTATTCACGGTTAAATCTCAGTACATGCCAATGCTGGTCTCCAGGTTTGTGGTAATCCATTTCATCCTCCCCAAAATCACCATCATGAGAACACAGGCTATCTGCCATTAGGTATTTGGATGCCACCATCAATGGGGAAAGAATGGGCAGGGAGGAAGCAGCCAGAGCCACTTTGTTCTGGATGGGCTGTCCAAGAAACCTTGCTCAAATTCTCTTCTGGAAACATCCCTTCACTCCCATCACTGCACCATATTCCACATTATCATGCTTATGAACTTATGGCATATCCCTTCACTAGCTAAAATCATACAATAAATACCACCACCAATAATCTTTCCTTGACATTGTTACCTAAAAATGTATCCAATTATACAAACAAAAATGTACCAATTACCCTTCTATATTCTATTAATGGCTTTTCTGCAGATACTTTTGCCTGTCCTGATGCTCCTACACAGGGGTATCCCAGTGGTTGCAGCCCTTGTGCTTTGGAGGAAATGCATTTTCTTTTAAGAAAGTTCCTTTAAGTTCACAGTGAATTCTGGCAATGGATTCTTAAACTTCTCAGAAGTGCTCATGTGATCTAGGTTGCTATGGAGCGATAGAAAAGGATAAATACATAGTTAATGGAATATTGGATTATAACTGGTCTTAGAACTGAGTAAGATAGATATCTATGTGTAGAAACGAACCTGCAGTTAACGGGGTCAGAGAAAACACAGTTACAAGGAGCTGTGTGTATAATACACAGCTAAAGAGGAGGGAAAACTGAAGACAGGTATTGTGAATTGGACAAGGTCACTGCTGCTGTTGCAGTTTTATCAGAGCCAATCATACTGTTTAAAGAGGTAGGATAAAGGAGTTTTGGGGGGGGGGGTGGTTTGTGTGGTGATCACAAGTTAACTAGATGCAATACAACTGAGCAAACACTAGAGGGGGCACGGGAGAGCCATATAAATAGACGGGGACAGGAAGTGAGGACACACTTCACTAAGGGCAGAACTTGGAGCAACACAGATACAAGACACACGCCAGCTAGGAACACTGAAGGTAACTTAGGAAACAGCTCTGAAGAGAGAACGAACTCACAATAAAGCATCTTCTCCACATTTGAGACTACGAGCTTTATTAAGACACGAGTAACAACACATGGTACCCAGGAGTGGCTTCAGACGCTTACTACAGGACAACTCAGTGGCAGATACAGAAAGCTCAAAATGGCATGGAAATCTCCTACTGGACATTTCACTCAGGAAGACATCGCTAATGCGAGGATGTGGCTTGAATACCCAGAACAACTGGACCTGACTGGCAATGTAAGAGGTATCTGGAAACGCTTTAAACAAATGTTTGATATTCATCTCGTAGCAAATGGAATACCAGACGCCTCCGACAACACTAAAATAGCAATTCTCACCGCAGGGCCTGTAAATAGGAAAGTGTATAATGGATTTAAATACTCAAAAGATGAAGACAGAAACAGCTTACAAACGTTACTAAACAAATTTGAAGAGTACTGTGAGAAATTTGAACAGCAAGACATACTCAGAGTCCAAACTGCACAGAGACTGAGTGATGCAAAACTTAAAAAATCACGAAAAGAACAAGAAATCGCGAATGAAAAGTACAGATCAAAAAGAAGAAATAAAAAGAATTTCTCACAAAGCCAAAACGCTGAAACCCTGTCCAAATCGGGAAGAGAAGATAACTTACGAATTTTGGAAGACCGGTCCTGGTGGGAAAGAAAAATTGCTGAAATCCGCGAAAAACGGCAAAAAATGGCGTTGGAGCACATTTTGCAGTCTCCGGTAAGCAAAGAACTACAAATTGTATCTGCGCATGCGCCGGAACCGGAAGCCGCGCATGCGCAGTTTAAAAAATATCGCGGTGCCGATCGTGATGCGCATGCGCAAGCCGCGCATGCGCAGTCAAAAGAAGTTTTGGTCGCGGATCGTAATGCGCATGCGCACGCCGCGCATGCGCAATGGAAACAAAACCGCACAGTGAAGGAGGAAGGCCGATTTGCGCATGCGCAATGCATTCCTGCGCGTGACGTCATGACGTCTGAGCATCCCGACCACGCCCACTTAAAAGGGAAATGCCCGAAAATTGAAAATAAGACACTTAAAGTGGTAAACACAAATTTTCTTGCCTCAGAACACAGAAAAACGCCTGAACTTACACCAACAGTTAAAGACAACTTGCACAACACCCTGAAAAAAGCAGTCTGCACCACCCAAAGTGAAGAGAACAAAAAGAATTCCGAAACAACAAAAGATGATTTGTTTTTCGAAGAATACTACTCAGACACAGCTGAGTCAGTCGGATATGCTTCTCACAGCATCAGCGGCACGGTCGCAAAGTTCAACACGAATCAACTCGTGGTAGAAGAATCCAACCAGGATGGTTTGTTTTTCGAAGAATACTACTCAGACACAGCTGAGTCAGTCGGATATGCTTCTCACAGCATCAGCGACACGGTCGCAAAGTTCAACACGAATCGACTCGTGGTAGAAGAAGCCAACGAAGATGAAATGGGTATCAAGGAATACTACTCAGACATGGAGGAGTTATTTGGACATGCTGATCACAGCATCAGCGACACCGTTGCAAAGCTCAACACGACTCTACTCATGGTAGATGAATCCAACACCATGAGGCCATGGCAGCTCGTCGATACATTGGATGACAGCAATACCCAAGACGAAGACGACACCACACAGAGAGCACAGGAAGACTCCACAGAGTGAGCGATGACAGGCTCCACAGTGCGAGTAATGAAAGACTCCAAAAGGGATGCAAGCAAACACTCCCTGGCGAACACCATGCATGAACAAGACCATGCAGGTAAACCCGCAGTATCTGAGCAACCGCAAGCAGACTATGACAGTCTACCAAGCTCACAGGAACAAGAAGAAGACAACGTACATCTCACCACTGACACCATGCATGCACAAGACCATGAAGGTCAACCCGCAGTATCTGAGCAACCACAAGCAGACTATGAAAGTCTAACAAGCTCACATGAACAAGAAGAAGACAATGCACCTCTACCCACTGCATGCGAAGACAGTGACAAGATGATCACACTCGACGTACAGGATCACAGCGAGACTGACAGTTCTCAGCTTGTCTGTACCGACGCACAGAGCGAGAACAGTAACAAGGTGATCGCACTCGACGTACAGGATCACAGCGAGACTGACAGTTCTCAGCTTGTCTGTACAGAAGCACAGAGTCGGGCCACCCAACAGTCCAGAGCGACGATGCCGAAAGAAAACATGCAGATTTGGACTCCAGAAGAGGAGCGCCAGGAGTCCACAGACACCACGTCAACTGAAATCATGCAGATTTGGACTCCAGAAGAGGAGCGCCAGAAGTCCACAGACATCACGTCAATTGTAATCATGGAGGTTTTGACTCCAGAAGAGGAGCGCCAAGAATCCAGAGACACCACGTCAAACGAAATCGAGAAGAATTTGACTCCGGAAGAGGAGCACAACAAAAGCAAAGATGAGGAATCCAATTCTCCACAAATGATTGATGTCACCTGCACCGATGCAACATCAGATCATTCGCACCACTCTCGAGACGAAATGCTCAATGACTCAAATTATCCACTCCGGACACGAATAGAGTATAACAAGAAAAACAAAAGTCAAAAGAAGCACAGCAGAAACGGGACAAACAACAGCAAGAACAAAAGCAACATGAAGCGCGACAAGACCAACAACAATAGCAAGAAGCACAGCAGAAACGAGAACGACAACAGCAAGAACAAAAGCAACATGAAGCGCGACAAGACAAACACCAAAGTCAGGCACCAAGATAGCGACAACGACAGAAACAAAAACAACAACAAGAACGGCAACGAAAACAACAAAGTCAGGAACAAAGATAGCGACAACACCAAAGACAGAAACGACAAAAACAGCAACAAGTACGGCAACGAAAACAACAAAAACAGGAACGACAGAAACAACAGCAATGAAACAACAACTTGTACACAATGGTACTACTCGGCACATGAAGGACAATGCCACAGCACACTGCAAAACGATGACAAGACTACAAACATGTCATGGGATGACAACGAATCTCACAAACTCACGTCTGCTCCAGAACGAGCAAGCACACCAGCATCCAAGGCGGATGAGACAATAAATCAACACCACAAGCACAGAAAAAAGGCCATGCCAGTCAACATCAGTGAGGTGACCATGCAAACACCTCGGGATGATGCATTGGGTACTTAAAATAACAAAGAACACCAACAACATTCACAGCGGACTTGCAATATCAATATCACCACGTCATCAACAACAACAAAAAAAAAGAAAAAAAGCTCTGAACAAATTCATCAAGTTTGGACTCATAAATGTTTTATTGAGATTGGACATATAACTACATTGGCTTTGTACAGTATGCAATAGCACCATCACCTGTATAGATACGCATATCATAAGTAACTGTTTTCTATAATTTTCTTTAACGATGTACAGCAAATATGTAAAGAGAAAAAGGGGGATGTGGTGATCGTAGATTGACTAGATACAAAACAACTGAGCAAACACCAGAGGGAGAGCTATAAATACACCGGGACAGGATGTACAATTTTCTTTAACGATGTACAGAAAATATGTAAAGAGAAAAAGGGGGATGTGGTGATCACAAGTTAACTAGATGCAATACAACTGAGCAAACACTAGAGGGGGCACGGGAGAGTCATATAAATAGACGGGGACAGGAAGTGAGGACACACTTCACTAAGGGCAGAACTTGGAGCAACACAGATACAAGACACACGCCAGCTAGGAACACTGAAGGTAACTTAGGAAACAGCTCTGAAGAGAGAACAAACTCACAATAAAGCATCTTCTCCACATTTGAGACTACGAGCTTTATTAAGACACGAGTAACAACACAGTTTGTGCCACAGAAACTGTTGTGAACCGAACCAAAAAGGTTCTGCAGAAGTGTACTGTTTGGATGTTGACCATGTCCAGGAACTTCAGGTAGAATGCAGCTACTAGAAAATGCGCCTCAAGGGCAGAATTTATTGAGTGAGAAAGCCAGAGATCTGACATACAGGAGACCAAATTAGAGAATGTTGGAACTGTACATGGTTCCAACATTTGTGTGGGGAGTGATGCAGGGCTTATGGTCCTGTAAGACGTATCTTTGTTGTGTCAACTATTTAAGTGAAATTTACCATTTTATTTGAAGTATCATTTGCCTGCTAATTAATGTGCGAGTTAAATAAATTTTAGTTGTTTTTTTACAGTAAAGTTTAAAAAAATGAAATATTGTCTATTGGCTTTCTTTCCAGTGGCACTGTGGGGATTTGGTTCTTTCAAAAAGTTACTGGTCTCCACAGGGAGACAGGGAGAGTAGTGTAGGCTACTGACTTTCAGTTGAGGAGACTGCAGGTGGCCTTGCAGGACACCTCAGAAGCTCTGAGCCTTGAAGGCCTGACTTCAGACTGCACCATCTCAGCATTAGCAACGGCAGTCAGGGCTGACTTGCTAACAGGCATGTTACAATCCAATTAGGGCCCAGTAACTTGTTGTTTGAAGGAGACAAGTTACCAAGTAGGAGAACATAGCCATAAGATTCCACTGTTTTAAACAAAACAAACTTTGCTATATGAATTCAGAAAAGAAAAAAAATTTGCAATATCTATATTATACTCTGACATTTAGAATTAACATGAAGTAAATGTGAATTAACAGGCAACTGTAGTAGGACGCACTGCACATTAAATGGCAGGTGCAACCAAGACAGATGCCATGGATTCGTAAGCAATCCACCCCGGCATTAGTAACCATGGTGAGTCACAAAATCTTGTTAAAACTGTCCCCCCTCATGAGGGATTACAACTGTATATTTTCGACTCTGCATTTTCAAAGATCCAGCCTCTGAATCCCCCGAAGGACATTATTACTTGGACTGCCTCAAGCAGTTCTCACCTCCTGATGGTTTAATCTCGTCTCCCAGGGATGCCTTCCATGAACTTCACAAAGCTGCGCTCCCATCTCTAATTACCAGCACAATTCCAGATATTTCATAGACCACTAGCTTCCCCTAAATGCCACTGGGTTTCTCTGAAGTTCAATCTCCCATTTGAATCAAGTCATAAATAGCTTCTTCTGAGCCCTAACCATCTCCAGCACTGAACCAGCAAACTTCAACCATCTTTTTAGTTCCCCGGGACTTCTCCTGAGCCCCAAGTTCCAAATGTCTCTCACCAGACCCAATCAGCAACAAACACCTGGACCAGGTCCCAATAGCAACCAACACACCTGTACAAAAAGACTCCCATGGTTGCTTCTGAGCCCTAACTGAAGCCTGCTAATAGCTGCACCTTTTCAGTACCCACATTCTCTTCCTACAACAGAGCACACAGGTAAATTGAAACCAGAATACCTTCTTAAACTCAAACCATCTCCATGTTGCCTTTCAGGGTTCCCGGAATGCTTTAAACAAATTTAGCTCTAACTTCCAAAACTAAACATCTCTCTGGACTGAATTTCTTTGAAAGCAGTGGAGATATGTCTCCATATTTCCAGGCAACAGCGAGAGTCTGCATGCTCCTTGAACATTGAGATGTATAGCCATGATGGCAGCAGTCCGAGACTGAATAGCAACAAGCATGTATCTAAATGACCTCTTTCTGAGCTCCCACTGCAGCACTGCAACACGGGCTGGATTCTGGCCTTGCTGTGCAAACTGAGCCGGTGGCCACCAGCCGGGTCTACAAGTGCTGTCGTCATGGAATTGGCTGCCACTTCAACACTGGAAATGATGGACGTCAAGTTCTGCACAATACGCTCAATTGCACTGGCTCCTTGACCTTGACAGCATGCTGCCTGGCTGACCTGTCAATGAACCAAGCATCCCAGTGTACATGTTCACCAACATTCTCCTGTAGGCTGCCCCATTAATGGGTTCTCTATAGCAGAACCCATACGCGACCTAATCCTCCGGTCAGCTGCCACATAATCCATGCCCTTGCAACTTGTTTCCGCTCCTTTCAGATGACTTTGCTTGGTGGGCTCTTGACCACCCGTGGAAACAAGGCCTCTCTCCTGCTGTCTACCTCCATGACTAAGACCACCAGCTGTGAGACTGGATGCCCCCTCTCTACCATGGTGCTCCATTTTCTTTGTTTCCAGTTGCAGTACTCGTAGTCAGGAACAGATTTCTTTCTGTCAGCTAGTGGAGCTTCCCTTTAAGCAGGACAGAGTTAGGTTGAGAGTTGGAGGCCCCTGTTATGCATGCAACTAACTAGCAGTGCAGTTCACACTGGCCTGCATGGTGCACTCAGGCAAATGAGAAGACAGCACAAGGTTTGTGTGTTGCCTGCCTCAACAGGATCAGGTGTGGGTGGGTTGCAAATCATGACTCCCACCCCCAAACACAGACTAGAGACCAGTTTCTAGCTTCTAATCTTTCCAATATTGATAGAGTCCTGCAAAGCAGGCATTGGACCTACAACCAGGTATGTATATATATATTTTTAATGGAATCAGTGAACATTAAGAGATCAACAACAGAATGTTAATGGAATGCGCACTCACAGAGAAGCAGTTCGCACCAGATCGAGAAGCTGTTCTTAATGCAGCTGGTTTTTCAGTTGATGTTCAACCCAACCAAAGCATGAGCATCCTGCTTCCTGATTTCCCAACAAATCACAGAGGGCAAGTGTGACAACAACCCACACCTGTCAATAGAAGGATTTCTATTTAAAAGGCTCCCCACTGGCTTCAGAATGGCTACATTGCAGATCGATTATTGCGGCTTCATCAACCAGAAGGACAAAAGTGCAATGTGGGAACATGGCCCCCTGACTCTTTGACTCATTCCTAAAGATGATGCTGCTGCCTGGGAGGGACCACAGGTAAGTATGAAACCATAGAATTCCTAAAGTGCAGAAGAAGGCCATTCGGTTCATTGAGTCTGCACCAACCCTCTGAAGGAGCACCATACCTAGGTTCACTGTCCCACCGTATCTCCGTCACCCCACCTAACCTGCACATCTTGGGACACTGAGGGGCAATTTTAGGATGGCCAATTCACCTAAACTGCACATCTTTGGACTGTGGGAGTAAACCGGAGCACCGGCAGGAAATTTGCACAGACAAAGGGAGAATGTGCAAACTCCACACAGACAGTCACCCAAGAGTGGAATCGAACTAGTGTCCTTGGTGCTGTGAGACAGTGGTGCTAACTACAGTGTCAACGTGCCACCAGGCAAGAGGTAAGACCAGCCTCTCAAACCAAACAGAAAGCGACCAAAAAGGAAATGAGCAGATTCATTATCTGAAAGAGATTAAATTTATTTAAAAGTGCTGGATAGGTGAATGGTGTAACCGAAATAATGGGCCCACTTATCCGCAGAATTGTGCATCTTAACATTTGTTTGATGGTGTAACCCCAGTTGATTATTCTAATATTATTGCATTGGTGTTACTTTCCAAGTGGGCCAGCCTGTAAACATAAAAACATCAGAATTGGAATGCAACAGATCTTCTGGCCCTTTGAGCCTGCTCTGCCCTTTGAACACAATCATGGCTGATCGCCCCGAGCTCAACATTCCTGCCTGTTCTCCATGCCCCTTAATTCCCCGAGTTTGCCTCAGTCTTGAATATACTTAACAATGGAGCAGTCCCAACACTCTGGAGTACAGAACTGCAAACACTCACAATCTTTCGAGTGAAGAAATTTTTGCAACTCAGTTCTAAAGAATTTAAGCTTTATTCTGACACAGATTCTAGATTCCCCAGCCAGGGGAAACAACCTGTCAGTGTCTACCCTGTAGAGTCACTTCAAAATATTGAATACTTCAATGAGATCACCTCTGATTCTTCTAAACTCCTGAGAATATCGACCCAATTTATTCAAACCCTCATCCCAGGGACCAAGCTGGTGAATTTTAGCTGCACTGTCTCCAATAAAAGTATATCCTTCCTTAAATACACACACAAACCACTACAGTATTTTGCCAAGCATAACCATGGACCAATCCAATGTAATTCCATATTTGCCAACACCCTCTGGGGCACAGTACCTGCAGAAGGAATAAAAGCTAAGTCCAATATCCGATACACACTCGCCCCAAGTATTTTGGATAAGGGATTTTAACCTGCATTTACAAATTTCACACTGCTTTCTGCTTTCGTATTCTTACACCAAAGTAAATAACCTCACACTTCACTATTATACTCCATCTACCTTGTTGCCCACTTACTGAACCTATTTATATCTCTTTGCAGCCTGTTAGTGTCCTCACAGCTTGTGTTTCCACTTATCCGTGTATCCTCAGCAAATTTAGATACATTTCTCTCTGTCTCTTTGTCCAAGTCATTAATATAGATTATAAATGTCTAAGACACCAGCGCTGATCTAATAATCTCAGCCTTGAATATGCTCAGCAAGTGAGTATTGACTGCCCTCTAGAGCAGAGACTCACACCCATCTGAGTGAAGAAATTCCTACTTATCTCAGTTTTATACAATTAGCCTATAACAATTTCCCCTTGTTCTCGACTCCACAGCAATGGAAAACAATTTCTCAGTATCTGCCGCTCAAGCCTCCACAAAACTTTGTATGTTTCAATGAGGTTAACTATCATTTTTCTAAACTCCAGTATCAGCCCAATGTACTTGGGAACCTGTCATAGGGCAATCCTATAGGACAGCATGGTAGCATTGTGGATAGCACAATTGCTTCACAGCTCCAGGGTCCCAGGTTCGATTCCGGCTTGGGTCACTGTCTGTGCGGAGTCTGCACATCCTCCCCGTGTGTGCGTGGGTTTCCTCCGGGTGCTCCGGTTTCCTCCCACAGTCCAAAGATGTGCAGGTCAGGTGGATTGGCCACGATAAATTGCCCTCAGTGTCCAAAATTGCCCTTAGTGTTGGGTGGGGTTACTGGGTTATGGGGATAGGGTGGAGGTGTTGACCTTGGGTAGGGTGCTCTTTCCAAGAGTCGGTGCAGACTCGATGGGGCGAATGGCCTCCTTCTGCACTGTAAATTCTATGAATCCTCTCATTCATGAATCAATCCTGTGAATCTTTGTTTGTACGTTCAAAGCAGGTATATTCTTTCTTAGATATGGATACGAAAACTATGCACCTGTATGGTTTTGCCAAATCACTGTGCAATTGAAACGAGAGTTCTTTGTTCTTGCCATCCTGGCCCCTTGCAATAAAGGCCAACATGGCATTTGCATCCTAATTGGGCCCGAATGCAAAATTTCTGTGTTTCTTTTTGAAAAACACCAAAATCTTTCTGAACGGCAGCATCTAAATATTTTTCACCAGTTAAAAAATTCAGATTTTCTATTCTTCGTACCAATGCAAATAACCTCACATTTCTCCACATTATACTCCATTTGCCATCACATTGCCCACTCACTCAATGGGCTGAATTTTCCTTTGGGGTGTGATCCTGCCATCAACAGGAAATGCAAATTGGAAACCCATAAATACCAGCATCAGGACCCAGAGGGTGAAGCTTGATGTTGACTGTCTCCGGGAGCCCTGTTCAATTAAGAATGGAGAGTGGGCTCCCAAGGTTGCATGGCAATAGAAGGCCCTCGAGCACTGCCAGATTTGGAAGTCCTACATTAAAAGATAGAAGCTGGCAATATTGAAGAACAAAAAGGCGCCTCAGAATGGCAGCTGTGGCTAGGGAACGTGTTTAAAAATGCTAGATAGAGATTTGGACCGGGATTCTCCGTCAAAATCGGGGCATGCGATCGGACGGAGAATAGCTCCTGATGCCAAAATCATGGCAGGTGCTGGTTTGAAGCCAGATCACGATGATCTGCCTCCTCAAAAACAGCCGTCAATGCAATGCACGCCGCGCATAGTTGAAACATCATTCGCATATCATTAATGGGCTCACCTGCGATGCTCCACCTCTGGTGGGCCGTGTTCCTGACGGCATGGTCCACGAGTGCTCTCATAAATTGTGAACCTGGTGTTTTGGCTGCTGAGAGAAATAGGGGGCGTACGGACGGTGTCCACCACCGCCACACTTCGCAGACAGTGGTGCCGCAGGCTGGGGGCTTCTTCCAGGGCCTGGGGGAGTAGTGGGGGCAGCAGGAGGTGGGCTGTGGGGTGGGAGTAGACGGGTACACAACACCATTACCGCAGCCTACAAGGCAACCATGTGGCTGCGCATGCCGCTAACAGCCCGCTTTAAATCTGGTGCACTGGGTTGTATAGGTAACCCCCTGGGTCATGCACCCTGGGTGCCCTCTGGCCCCAGCCAACCCATCAGCTGTATGGGTGCTCCAGCACAACCTGTCTCAGCTTTTAAGCCCCGATCGGTGTGTGTGGTGGTGTATTGTTTAAGCGCGTCTGCAGCTTGTCAACCCTGCGAGTGTCCATCATGGACTCGGCGATTCCCGCACCGTTTTTCGTGGGTTTCGAGGGTGTTCCACATGAAAGTCCACGGATTCTCCGTTGGCATCAGCACTTGGACTCAGAAACAGGATTTCAGCCCCTGGTTCATTGCAGGGAGGCCACTTCGGTTCATCAGCTTGGACTTGGCCTCATTGAGGGGAGGAGGGTGCTGCTGACTGGACCATTCCAGTCAGTGTTGGCACAGTGGCTTGAGGGGTTTAATTGACAACCTGCTACTTGTGGATGAGTAGCCAAGCTGCCATCAATCAGGCTCTTCGAAAATAGCCTGAGGCTGGACTATACCGGCAATCTGGCCACTGGCTAGTGTTGAGAAATTGCGGATTCGTCCACCTCCAGTCCCACCTCTGTGGTGGTTTAAAAATTCGGCCCAACCTGTCTATACCCCTTTGCAGCATTTGTGCCCTTTAAACAGCTTATTGTCCCACCTCGCATATGTGTGGTCAGTAAACTTGGATACATTATTCTCAGTCTCTTTGTCCAAGTCATTAATACTGATTGTGAATAGCTAAGGCCCCAGTATTCTTACTTGCAACACTCCACTAGCTCACAGCCTGTCAACTTGAAAGTACCTACTCACTGCTTCCTTGCCTGTTACCCAATCCTCTCTCCATGCTGATATATTAACCCAAATCCCATCATCCATTATCCTACGTATTAACTTTTTATATGTCACTTTATGAAATCCCTTTTGGCAATAGATCCTTAGTTTCCAAACCTTAGTTTCATAAACATAACTGCAGTCTGTGAAATGCAGTCAGGCACATGTCAACCATGAATCATACATACATCATCTGTTCATTGCAAACACATCAGTCATATATTGGTTAGAAATACAACGCGCAAAAAATACTAAATTGACTTTTGAGAATAATTGTGGCTTTCAGAGTACCTGTTAGAAGGTGCTGGGCGGCATTCTCCACTTTTCTGGTGTGGCGCGCCCTCACCGGCAGCATGATTCTCCATCTCGCCAGCCGGACATTCGGGTTTCCCATTGTGGGCAGCCCTGCACCATCGGGAAATGCCCGGGCATGGCTGTGCTGCCAGCGCAACGGAGAATCCCAACAGTGGAGAATCCAGCCCAATATTTCTAATAATTTTATCACAGCTCATTGCAACTAAAGGTAATGCCAACTGACTGCCCTAATCTGCTGCTGAATCTCAAAAATGAACCATATGTGACACATAATAATAATAATAATAATAATAATAATCGCTTATTGTCACAATTAGGTTTCAATGAAGTTACTGTGAAAATCCCCTAGTCGCCACATTCCGGTGCCTGTTTGGGGAGGCCGGTACGGGAATTGAACCCGCGCTGCTGGCCTTGTTCTGCATTACAAGCCAGCTGTTTAGCCACGGGCTATGCTAAACCAGCCCCTTCAAAGAACAACAGGTTTGTTTCAAACATGAGCTTTCAGAGCACTGCTCCTTCCTTAGGATTCACCTGAGGAAGGAGCTGCGCTCCGAAAGCTCATGTTTGAAACAAACCTGTTGGACTTTAACCTGGTGTTGTAAGACTTTTTACTGTGCTCACCCCAGTCCAACGCCGGCATCTCCACATAATACAAAGAACAAGGAACAAAGAAAAGTACAGCACAGGAACAGGCCCTTTGGCCCTCCAAGCCTGTGCCGACCATGCTGCCCGTCTAAACTAAAATCTTCTACACTTCCTGGTCCGTATCCTCTATTTCCATCCTATTCATGTATTTGTCAAAATGCTCCTTAAATGTCACTATCGTCCCTGCTTCCACCACCTCCTCCGGCAGCGAGTTCCAGGTACCCACTACCCTCTGTGTAAAAACCTTGCTTCGTACATCTCTAAACCTTGCCCCTTAAAGCTATGCCCCCTAGTAATTGACACTCTACCATGGGGAAAAGCCTCTGACTATCCACTCTGTCTATGCCCCTCATAATTTTGTAGACCTCTATCAGGTCGCCCCTCAACCTCCATCGTTCCAGTGAGAACAAACAGAGTTTATTCAACCACTCCTCATAGCTAATGCCCTCCATACCAGGCAACATCCTGGTAAATCTCTTCAGCACCCTCTCTGAAGCCTCCACATCCTTTTGGTAGTATGGCGACTAGAATTGAACACTACTCCAAGTGTGGTCTAACTAAGGTTCTATACAGCTGCAACATGACTTGCCAATTCTGATACTCAATGCCCCGGCCAATGAAGGCAAGCATGCTGCATCCGTTCTTGACTTCCCTCTCCACCTGATTTGCCCCTTTCAGTGACCTGTATACCTAGATGTCTCTGACTTTCAATACACTTGAGGGTTCTACCATTCACTGTATATTCCCTACCTGCATTAGACCTTCCAAAATGCATTACCTCACATTTGTCTGGATTAAACTCCATCTGCCATCTCTCTGCCCAAGTCTCCAAACGATCTAAATCCTGCTGTTCCTCTGACAGTCGTCATCGCTATCCGCAATTCCACCAATCTTTGTGTGGTCTGCAAACTTACTAATCAGACCAGTTACATTTTCCTCCAAATCATTTATATATACTATGAACAGCAAAGGTCCCAGCACTGATCCCTGCGGATCATCAATAGTCACAGCCCTCCAATTAGAAAAGCACCATTGCACCTTCCATTGCTACTCTCTGCCTTCTATGACCTATATATGATCAGTTGGTCTGGGTCCAAATATTTCGAAGGAACAAGCCTTAATTTTATGACAAGGCCTAACGTTGTGGGAGTTCATCATTGAATTAAAAGTTATCAAGTATATATTATTGTCCTTCATTGAAATATTTAGGGTCACGGTTATTTTTTCTTACACACTGCCAGCTAATGATTATTAGTGGGCTTCCTCCCATAGCCCCCACATTTAAAGTGAATGGACAGAAATGAATTGCAGTAAACAATATAAATCCCCAGCCATAGCCTGCATGTGGGCTTGGACCAAGTAAATTATACTAATGAGTACCATGTCTTATCAAAATAGTTGAGCAACAGCAGTTCAAAGCCCTGGTGTTACGAAAACATGCCAAATTTTGCTTTCTTTCCGAAGAATGTGTACAGCAAACTTCACTGTCTTGCAGCATTCTATGCATCTAGCTAGGAACTTGTACATCTCATCAAACTCCATGCAGTGGTCTCGTCTTACTTTGGGTCCTGACTGAGCCAAGGTGAAGTGGAAATCCCTGGTGCTGCCATGTCAGTGTCTACCTCCAAATTGACCATGTCATGTAAGCGGTGGGCAAAAGCTCTGTCATTTACAAGGCTGCCAGGAAATTCCCAGTAACAGTTGGTATCCTGGATAACCAGGCCTTACGTTTTGTGGATTTTGTCAAATTTCTGCTGAAGGTACAGTTGAAATCCAGCTCGGTACCTAAGGAAATATGTAGTAACTGAAACCCTGAAACAGAAAAACATTGGAGATACAGAGCGAGACATTCAGCACCTGTGGAGAGATAGGTCAACAGGTGGGATTTTCCACGCAGCTCATATTGTGTGGCAGAGGAGATGGCTCATCATTAGCAAGCGGTGGGATTTGCTGGTACCGCCATTGTCAATGAGGTTTCCTGTTGAATGCAGCTCTCACTATGTTGTTGGCAGGACTGGAAGTGCTGCCTGGATGAATGGCCAGAAAGCTCCGGCCTACATCTCTAGAAGGAAAAGGCATATCCTTTCTCCTCATGGATTTTACTGACCTGTTTGTTTCCTGCACTGTTTTTTGTATAAAGGTGATAACATAAATTGTCACCCATCCATGATCCATAGTCAGCCATTGCCAGTTGTAACAGGATGGCTGACGTATATGTTCGCATTTGCGAGTTCGGTGATCATTGCCACCCAGGAGTATGTCCTTGATCGAAAACAGAAAAATGTTGGAAATTGACCTATTCTGGCCCCGCACGGCGCTGGAGCCTCCTTACGACAACCCGTGCATGCGCATTTGGGCTGCGCCAACCTGTGCATGCGCGGAGGACTTCTTCCGTGCGTTGGCAGTGACCCAACATGGGGTTGGTGTTCAGGGGCCGGCCACGCAGGCCCGGGGAGGGGGGGGGGGGGGGGGGGGGGGGAGTGTGGAAAGAGGCCGGCCCTCCGATCGGTGGGCCCCGATCGCAGGCCAGACCCCATCGGAGGCTCGGCCCTGGTGAAGGAGCCCCCCCTCCCCTCCCCCAACAGGCCGGCACCCCCCCCCCCCGAGCATTCCCGCAGAGTTCCCGCCGGTAGCGACCAGGGTTGAACGGCACCCTCGCCGACTCCAGCGCCGCACCGGACGCGCCACCGCAAATGGCGCCGATTCTCTGCACCTCGGAGAATCGCCCACCAGCGTCAGGGCGTCGGGGCACGCTTGCTCCGATTCTCCAGTCCGGCGCAGGGCTCGGAGAATCGCCCACCAGCGTCAGGGCGTCGGGGCACGCTTGCTCCGATTCTCCAGTCCGGCGCAGGGCTCGGAGAATCGCCCACCAGCGTCAGGGCGTCGGGGCACGCTTGCTCCGATTCTCCAGTCCGGCGCAGGGCTCGGAGAATCGCCCACCAGCGTCAGGGCGTCGGGGCACGCTTGCTCCGATTCTCCAGTCCGGCGCAGGGCTCGGAGAATCGCCCACCAGCGTCAGGGCGTCGGGGCACGCTTGCTCCGATTCTCCAGTCCGGCGCAGGGCTCGGAGAATCGCCCACCAGCGTCAGGGCGTCGGGGCACGCTTGCTCCGATTCTCCAGTCCGGCGCAGGGCTCGGAGAATCGCCCACCAGCGTCAGGGCGTCGGGGCACGCTTGCTCCGATTCTCCAGTCCGGCGCAGGGCTCGGAGAATCGCCCACCAGCGTCAGGGCGTCGGGGCACGCTTGCTCCGATTCTCCAGTCCGGCGCAGGGCTCGGAGAATCGCCCACCAGCGTCAGGGCGTCGGGGCACGCTTGCTCCGATTCTCCAGTCCGGCGCAGGGCTCGGAGAATCGCCCACCAGCGTCAGGGCGTCGGGGCACGCTTGCTCCGATTCTCCAGTCCGGCGCAGGGCTCGGAGAATCGCCCACCAGCGTCAGGGCGTCGGGGCACGCTTGCTCCGATTCTCCAGTCCGGCGCAGGGCTCGGAGAATCGCCCACCAGCGTCAGGGCGTCGGGGCACGCTTGCTCCGATTCTCCAGTCCGGCGCAGGGCTCGGAGAATCGCCCACCAGCGTCAGGGCGTCGGGGCACGCTTGCTCCGATTCTCCAGTCCGGCGCAGGGCTCGGAGAATCGCCCACCAGCGTCAGGGCGTCGGGGCACGCTTGCTCCGATTCTCCAGTCCGGCGCAGGGCTCGGAGAATCGCCCACCAGCGTCAGGGCGTCGGGGCACGCTTGCTCCGATTCTCCAGTCCGGCGCAGGGCTCGGAGAATCGCCCACCAGCGTCAGGGCGTCGGGGCACGCTTGCTCCGATTCTCCAGTCCGGCGCAGGGCTCGGAGAATCGCCCACCAGCGTCAGGGCGTCGGGGCACGCTTGCTCCGATTCTCCAGTCCGGCGCAGGGCTCGGAGAATCGCCCACCAGCGTCAGGGCGTCGGGGCACGCTTGCTCCGATTCTCCAGTCCGGCGCAGGGCTCGGAGAATCGCCCACCAGCGTCAGGGCGTCGGGGCACGCTTGCTCCGATTCTCCAGTCCGGCGCAGGGCTCGGAGAATCGCCCACCAGCGTCAGGGCGTCGGGGCACGCTTGCTCCGATTCTCCAGTCCGGCGCAGGGCTCGGAGAATCGCCCACCAGCGTCAGGGCGTCGGGGCACGCTTGCTCCGATTCTCCAGTCCGCCGCAGGGCTCGGAGAATCGCCCACCAGCGTCAGGGCGTCGGGGCACGCTTGCTCCGATTCTCCAGTCCGGCGCAGGGCTCGGAGAATCGCCCACCAGCGTCAGGGCGTCGGGGCACGCTTGCTCCGATTCTCCAGTCCGGCGCAGGGCTCGGAGAATCGCCCACCAGCGTCAGGGCGTCGGGGCACGCTTGCTCCGATTCTCCAGTCCGGCGCAGGGCTCGGAGAATCGCCCACCAGCGTCAGGGCGTCGGGGCACGCTTGCTCCGATTCTCCAGTCCGGCGCAGGGCTCGGAGAATCGCCCACCAGCGTCAGGGCGTCGGGGCACGCTTGCTCCGATTCTCCAGTCCGCCGCAGGGCTCGGAGAATCGCCCACCAGCGTCAGGGCGTCGGGGCACGCTTGCTCCGATTCTCCAGTCCGGCGCAGGGCTCGGAGAATCGCCCACCAGCGTCAGGGCGTCGGGGCACGCTTGCTCCGATTCTCCAGTCCGGCGCAGGGCTCGGAGAATCGCCCACCAGCGTCAGGGCGTCGGGGCACGCTTGCTCCGATTCTCCAGTCCGGCGCAGGGCTCGGAGAATCGCCCACCAGCGTCAGGGCGTCGGGGCACGCTTGCTCCGATTCTCCAGTCCGCCGCAGGGCTCGGAGAATCGCCCACCAGCGTCAGGGCGTCGGGGCACGCTTGCTCCGATTCTCCAGTCCGGCGCAGGGCTCGGAGAATCGCCCACCAGCGTCAGGGCGTCGGGGCACGCTTGCTCCGATTCTCCAGTCCGGCGCAGGGCTCGGAGAATCGCCCACCAGCGTCAGGGCGTCGGGGCACGCTTGCTCCGATTCTCCAGTCCGGCGCAGGGCTCGGAGAATCGCCCACCAGCGTCAGGGCGTCGGGGCACGCTTGCTCCGATTCTCCAGTCCGGCGCAGGGCTCGGAGAATCGCCCACCAGCGTCAGGGCGTCGGGGCACGCTTGCTCCGATTCTCCAGTCCGGCGCAGGGCTCGGAGAATCGCCCACCAGCGTCAGGGCACGCTTGCTCCGATTCTCCAGTCCGGCGCAGGGCTCGGAGAATCGCCCACCAGCGTCAGGGCGTCGGGGCACGCTTGCTCCGATTCTCCAGTCCGGCGCAGGGCTCGGAGAATCGCCCACCAGCGTCAGGGCGTCGGGGCACGCTTGCTCCGATTCTCCAGTCCGGCGCAGGGCTCGGAGAATCGCCCACCAGCGTCAGGGCGTCGGGGCACGCTTGCTCCGATTCTCCAGTCCGGCGCAGGGCTCGGAGAATCGCCCACCAGCGTCAGGGCGTCGGGGCACGCTTGCTCCGATTCTCCAGTCCGGCGCAGGGCTCGGAGAATCGCCCGCCAGCGTCAGGGCGTCGGGGCACGCTTGCTCCGATTCTCCAGTCCGGCGCAGGGCTCGGAGAATCGCCCGCCAGCGTCAGGGCGTCGGGGCACGCTTGCTCCGATTCTCCAGTCCGGCGCAGGGCTCGGAGAATCGCCCGCCAGCGTCAGGGCGTCGGGGCACGCTTGCTCCGATTCTCCAGTCCGCCGCAGGGCTCGGAGAATCGCCCGCCAGCGTCAGGGCGTCGGGGCACGCTTGCTCCGATTCTCCAGTCCGGCGCAGGGCTCGGAGAATCGCCCGCCAGCGTCAGGGCGTCGGGGCACGCTTGCTCCGATTCTCCAGTCCGGCGCAGGGCTCGGAGAATCGCCCGCCAGCGTCAGGGCGTCGGGGCACGCTTGCTCCGATTCTCCAGTCCGGCGCAGGGCTCGGAGAATCGCCCACCAGCGTCAGGGCGTCGGGGCACGCTTGCTCCGATTCTCCAGTCCGGCGCAGGGCTCGGAGAATCGCCCACCAGCGTCAGGGCGTCGGGGCACGCTTGCTCCGATTCTCCAGTCCGGCGCAGGGCTCGGAGAATCGCCCGCCAGCGTCAGGGCGTCGGGGCACGCTTGCTCCGATTCTCCAGTCCGGCGCAGGGCTCGGAGAATCGCCCGCCAGCGTCAGGGCGTCGGGGCACGCTTGCTCCGATTCTCCAGTCCGGCGCAGGGCTCGGAGAATCGCCCGCCAGCGTCAGGGCGTCGGGGCACGCTTGCTCCGATTCTCCAGTCCGGCGCAGGGCTCGGAGAATCGCCCGCCAGCGTCAGGGCGTCGGGGCACGCTTGCTCCGATTCTCCAGTCCGGCGCAGGGCTCGGAGAATCGCCCGCCAGCGTCAGGGCGTCGGGGCACGCTTGCTCCGATTCTCCAGTCCGGCGCAGGGCTCGGAGAATCGCCCGCCAGCGTCAGGGCGTCGGGGCACGCTTGCTCCGATTCTCCAGTCCGGCGCAGGGCTCGGAGAATCGCCCGCCAGCGTCAGGGCGTCGGGGCACGCTTGCTCCGATTCTCCAGTCCGGCGCAGGGCTCGGAGAATCGCCCGCCAGCGTCAGGGCGTCGGGGCACGCTTGCTCCGATTCTCCAGTCCGCCGCAGGGCTCGGAGAATCGCCCGCCAGCGTCAGGGCGTCGGGGCACGCTTGCTCCGATTCTCCAGTCCGCCGCAGGGCTCGGAGAATCGCCCGCCAGCGTCAGGGCGTCGGGGCACGCTTGCTCCGATTCTCCAGTCCGGCGCAGGGCTCGGAGAATCGCCCACCAGCGTCAGGGCGTCGGGGCACGCTTGCTCCGATTCTCCAGTCCGGCGCAGGGCTCGGAGAATCGCCCACCAGCGTCAGGGCGTCGGGGCACGCTTGCTCCGATTCTCCAGTCCGGCGCAGGGCTCGGAGAATCGCCCACCAGCGTCAGGGCGTCGGGGCACGCTTGCTCCGATTCTCCAGTCCGGCGCAGGGCTCGGAGAATCGCCCACCAGCGTCAGGGCGTCGGGGCACGCTTGCTCCGATTCTCCAGTCCGGCGCAGGGCTCGGAGAATCGCCCACCAGCGTCAGGGCGTCGGGGCACGCTTGCTCCGATTCTCCAGTCCGGCGCAGGGCTCGGAGAATCGCCCACCAGCGTCAGGGCGTCGGGGCACGCTTGCTCCGATTCTCCAGTCCGGCGCAGGGCTCGGAGAATCGCCCACCAGCGTCAGGGCGTCGGGGCACGCTTGCTCCGATTCTCCAGTCCGGCGCAGGGCTCGGAGAATCGCCCACCAGCGTCAGGGCGTCGGGGCACGCTTGCTCCGATTCTCCAGTCCGGCGCAGGGCTCGGAGAATCGCCCACCAGCGTCAGGGCGTCGGGGCACGCTTGCTCCGATTCTCCAGTCCGGCGCAGGGCTCGGAGAATCGCCCACCAGCGTCAGGGCGTCGGGGCACGCTTGCTCCGATTCTCCAGTCCGGCGCAGGGCTCGGAGAATCGCCCACCAGCGTCAGGGCGTCGGGGCACGCTTGCTCCGATTCTCCAGTCCGGCGCAGGGCTCGGAGAATCGCTCACCAGCGTCAGGGCGTCGGGGCACGCTTGCTCCGATTCTCCAGTCCGGCGCAGGGCTCGGAGAATCGCCCACCAGCGTCAGGGCGTCGGGGCACGCTTGCTCCGATTCTCCAGTCCGCCGCAGGGCTCGGAGAATCGCCCACCAGCGTCAGGGCGTCGGGGCACGCTTGCTCCGATTCTCCAGTCCGGCGCAGGGCTCGGAGAATCGCCCACCAGCGTCAGGGCGTCGGGGCACGCTTGCTCCGATTCTCCAGTCCGGCGCAGGGCTCGGAGAATCGCCCACCAGCGTCAGGGCGTCGGGGCACGCTTGCTCCGATTCTCCAGTCCGGCGCAGGGCTCGGAGAATCGCCCACCAGCGTCAGGGCGTCGGGGCACGCTTGCTCCGATTCTCCAGTCCGGCGCAGGGCTCGGAGAATCGCCCACCAGCGTCAGGGCGTCGGGGCACGCTTGCTCCGATTCTCCAGTCCGGCGCAGGGCTCGGAGAATCGCCCACCAGCGTCAGGGCGTCGGGGCACGCTTGCTCCGATTCTCCAGTCCGGCGCAGGGCTCGGAGAATCGCCCACCAGCGTCAGGGCGTCGGGGCACGCTTGCTCCGATTCTCCAGTCCGGCGCAGGGCTCGGAGAATCGCCCACCAGCGTCAGGGCGTCGGGGCACGCTTGCTCCGATTCTCCAGTCCGGCGCAGGGCTCGGAGAATCGCCCACCAGCGTCAGGGCGTCGGGGCACGCTTGCTCCGGTTCTCCAGTCCGGCGCAGGGCTCGGAGAATCGCCCACCAGCGTCAGGGCGTCGGGGCACGCTTGCTCCGATTCTCCAGTCCGGCGCAGGGCTCGGAGAATCGCCCACCAGCGTCAGGGCGTCGGGGCACGCTTGCTCCGATTCTCCAGTCCGGCGCAGGGCTCGGAGAATCGCCCACCAGCGTCAGGGCGTCGGGGCACGCTTGCTCCGATTCTCCAGTCCGCCGCAGGGCTCGGAGAATCGCCCACCAGCGTCAGGGCGTCGGGGCACGCTTGCTCCGATTCTCCAGTCCGCCGCAGGGCTCGGAGAATCGCCCACCAGCGTCAGGGCGTCGGGGCACGCTTGCTCCGATTCTCCAGTCCGCCGCAGGGCTCGGAGAATCGCCCACCAGCGTCAGGGCGTCGGGGCACGCTTGCTCCGATTCTCCAGTCCGGCGCAGGGCTCGGAGAATCGCCCGCCAGCGTCAGGGCGTCGGGGCACGCTTGCTCCGATTCTCCAGTCCGGCGCAGGGCTCGGAGAATCGCCCGCCAGCGTCAGGGCGTCGGGGCACGCGTGCTCCGATTCTCCAGTCCGCCGCAGGGCTCGGAGAATCGCCCGCCAGCGTCAGGGCGTCGGGGCACGCTTGCTCCGATTCTCCAGTCCGGCGCAGGGCTCGGAGAATCGCCCGCCAGCGTCAGGGCGTCGGGGCACGCTTGCTCCGATTCTCCAGTCCGGCGCAGGGCTCGGAGAATCGCCCGCCAGCGTCAGGGCGTCGGGGCACGCTTGCTCCGATTCTCCAGTCCGGCGCAGGGCTCGGAGAATCGCCCGCCAGCGTCAGGGCGTCGGGGCACGCTTGCTCCGATTCTCCAGTCCGGCGCAGGGCTCGGAGAATCGCCCGCCAGCGTCAGGGCGTCGGGGCACGCTTGCTCCGATTCTCCAGTCCGGCGCAGGGCTCGGAGAATCGCCCGCCAGCGTCAGGGCGTCGGGGCACGCTTGCTCCGATTCTCCAGTCCGGCGCAGGGCTCGGAGAATCGCCCGCCAGCGTCAGGGCGTCGGGGCACGCTTGCTCCGATTCTCCAGTCCGGCGCAGGGCTCGGAGAATCGCCCGCCAGCGTCAGGGCGTCGGGGCACGCTTGCTCCGATTCTCCAGTCCGGCGCAGGGCTCGGAGAATCGCCCGCCAGCGTCAGGGCGTCGGGGCACGCTTGCTCCGATTCTCCAGTCCGGCGCAGGGCTCGGAGAATCGCCCGCCAGCGTCAGGGCGTCGGGGCACGCTTGCTCCGATTCTCCAGTCCGGCGCAGGGCTCGGAGAATCGCCCGCCAGCGTCAGGGCGTCGGGGCACGCTTGCTCCGATTCTCCAGTCCGGCGCAGGGCTCGGAGAATCGCCCACCAGCGTCAGGGCGTCGGGGCACGCTTGCTCCGATTCTCCAGTCCGGCGCAGGGCTCGGAGAATCGCGCAGCAGCGTCAGGGCGTCGGGGCACGCTTGCTCCGATTCTCCAGTCCGGCGCAGGGCTCGGAGAATCGCCCACCAGCGTCAGGGCGTCGGGGCACGCTTGCTCCGATTCTCCAGTCCGGCGCAGGGCTCGGAGAATCGCCCACCAGCGTCAGGGCGTCGGGGCACGCTTGCTCCGATTCTCCAGTCCGGCGCAGGGCTCGGAGAATCGCCCACCAGCGTCAGGGCGTCGGGGCACGCTTGCTCCGATTCTCCAGTCCGGCGCAGGGCTCGGAGAATCGCCCACCAGCGTCAGGGCGTCGGGGCACGCTTGCTCCGATTCTCCAGTCCGGCGCAGGGCTCGGAGAATCGCCCACCAGCGTCAGGGCGTCGGGGCACGCTTGCTCCGATTCTCCAGTCCGGCGCAGGGCTCGGAGAATCGCCCACCAGCGTCAGGGCGTCGGGGCACGCTTGCTCCGATTCTCCAGTCCGGCGCAGGGCTCGGAGAATCGCCCGCCAGCGTCAGGGCGTCGGGGCACGCTTGCTCCGATTCTCCAGTCCGGCGCAGGGCTCGGAGAATCGCCCGCCAGCGTCAGGGCGTCGGGGCACGCTTGCTCCGATTCTCCAGTCCGGCGCAGGGCTCGGAGAATCGCCCGCCAGCGTCAGGGCGTCGGGGCACGCTTGCTCCGATTCTCCAGTCCGGCGCAGGGCTCGGAGAATCGCCCACCAGCGTCAGGGCGTCGGGGCACGCTTGCTCCGATTCTCCAGTCCGGCGCAGGGCTCGGAGAATCGCCCACCAGCGTCAGGGCGTCGGGGCACGCTTGCTCCGATTCTCCAGTCCGGCGCAGGGCTCGGAGAATCGCCCACCAGCGTCAGGGCGTCGGGGCACGCTTGCTCCGATTCTCCAGTCCGGCGCAGGGCTCGGAGAATCGCCCACCAGCGTCAGGGCGTCGGGGCACGCTTGCTCCGATTCTCCAGTCCGGCGCAGGGCTCGGAGAATCGCCCACCAGCGTCAGGGCGTCGGGGCACGCTTGCTCCGATTCTCCAGTCCGGCGCAGGGCTCGGAGAATCGCCCACCAGCGTCAGGGCGTCGGGGCACGCTTGCTCCGATTCTCCAGTCCGGCGCAGGGCTCGGAGAATCGCCCACCAGCGTCAGGGCGTCGGGGCACGCTTGCTCCGATTCTCCAGTCCGGCGCAGGGCTCGGAGAATCGCCCACCAGCGTCAGGGCGTCGGGGCACGCTTGCTCCGATTCTCCAGTCCGGCGCAGGGCTCGGAGAATCGCCCACCAGCGTCAGGGCGTCGGGGCACGCTTGCTCCGATTCTCCAGTCCGGCGCAGGGCTCGGAGAATCGCCCACCAGCGTCAGGGCGTCGGGGCACGCTTGCTCCGATTCTCCAGTCCGGCGCAGGGCTCGGAGAATCGCCCACCAGCGTCAGGGCGTCGGGGCACGCTTGCTCCGATTCTCCAGTCCGGCGCAGGGCTCGGAGAATCGCCCACCAGCGTCAGGGCGTCGGGGCACGCTTGCTCCGATTCTCCAGTCCGGCGCAGGGCTCGGAGAATCGCCCACCAGCGTCAGGGCGTCGGGGCACGCTTGCTCCGATTCTCCAGTCCGGCGCAGGGCTCGGAGAATCGCCCACCAGCGTCAGGGCGTCGGGGCACGCTTGCTCCGATTCTCCAGTCCGGCGCAGGGCTCGGAGAATCGCCCACCAGCGTCAGGGCGTCGGGGCACGCTTGCTCCGATTCTCCAGTCCGGCGCAGGGCTCGGAGAATCGCCCACCAGCGTCAGGGCGTCGGGGCACGCTTGCTCCGATTCTCCAGTCCGGCGCAGGGCTCGGAGAATCGCCCACCAGCGTCAGGGCGTCGGGGCACGCTTGCTCCGATTCTCCAGTCCGGCGCAGGGCTCGGAGAATCGCCCACCAGCGTCAGGGCGTCGGGGCACGCTTGCTCCGATTCTCCAGTCCGGCGCAGGGCTCGGAGAATCGCCCACCAGCGTCAGGGCGTCGGGGCACGCTTGCTCCGATTCTCCAGTCCGGCGCAGGGCTCGGAGAATCGCCCACCAGCGTCAGGGCGTCGGGGCACGCTTGCTCCGATTCTCCAGTCCGGCGCAGGGCTCGGAGAATCGCCCACCAGCGTCAGGGCGTCGGGGCACGCTTGCTCCGATTCTCCAGTCCGGCGCAGGGCTCGGAGAATCGCCCACCAGCGTCAGGGCGTCGGGGCACGCTTGCTCCGATTCTCCAGTCCGGCGCAGGGCTCGGAGAATCGCCCACCAGCGTCAGGGCGTCGGGGCACGCTTGCTCCGATTCTCCAGTCCGGCGCAGGGCTCGGAGAATCGCCCACCAGCGTCAGGGCGTCGGGGCACGCTTGCTCCGATTCTCCAGTCCGGCGCAGGGCTCGGAGAATCGCCCACCAGCGTCAGGGCGTCGGGGCACGCTTGCTCCGATTCTCCAGTCCGGCGCAGGGCTCGGAGAATCGCCCACCAGCGTCAGGGCGTCGGGGCACGCTTGCTCCGATTCTCCAGTCCGGCGCAGGGCTCGGAGAATCGCCCACCAGCGTCAGGGCGTCGGGGCACGCTTGCTCCGATTCTCCAGTCCGGCGCAGGGCTCGGAGAATCGCCCACCAGCGTCAGGGCGTCGGGGCACGCTTGCTCCGATTCTCCAGTCCGGCGCAGGGCTCGGAGAATCGCCCACCAGCGTCAGGGCGTCGGGGCACGCTTGCTCCGATTCTCCAGTCCGGCGCAGGGCTCGGAGAATCGCCCACCAGCGTCAGGGCGTCGGGGCACGCTTGCTCCGATTCTCCAGTCCGGCGCAGGGCTCGGAGAATCGCCCACCAGCGTCAGGGCGTCGGGGCACGCTTGCTCCGATTCTCCAGTCCGGCGCAGGGCTCGGAGAATCGCCCACCAGCGTCAGGGCGTCGGGGCACGCTTGCTCCGATTCTCCAGTCCGCCGCAGGGCTCGGAGAATCGCCCACCAGCGTCAGGGCGTCGGGGCACGCTTGCTCCGATTCTCCAGTCCGGCGCAGGGCTCGGAGAATCGCCCACCAGCGTCAGGGCGTCGGGGCACGCTTGCTCCGATTCTCCAGTCCGGCGCAGGGCTCGGAGAATCGCCCACCAGCGTCAGGGCGTCGGGGCACGCTTGCTCCGATTCTCCAGTCCGGCGCAGGGCTCGGAGAATCGCCCACCAGCGTCAGGGCGTCGGGGCACGCTTGCTCCGATTCTCCAGTCCGGCGCAGGGCTCGGAGAATCGCCCACCAGCGTCAGGGCGTCGGGGCACGCTTGCTCCGATTCTCCAGTCCGGCGCAGGGCTCGGAGAATCGCCCACCAGCGTCAGGGCGTCGGGGCACGCTTGCTCCGATTCTCCAGTCCGGCGCAGGGCTCGGAGAATCGCCCACCAGCGTCAGGGCGTCGGGGCACGCTTGCTCCGATTCTCCAGTCCGGCGCAGGGCTCGGAGAATCGCCCACCAGCGTCAGGGCGTCGGGGCACGCTTGCTCCGATTCTCCAGTCCGGCGCAGGGCTCGGAGAATCGCCCACCAGCGTCAGGGCGTCGGGGCACGCTTGCTCCGATTCTCCAGTCCGGCGCAGGGCTCGGAGAATCGCCCACCAGCGTCAGGGCGTCGGGGCACGCTTGCTCCGATTCTCCAGTCCGGCGCAGGGCTCGGAGAATCGCCCACCAGCGTCAGGGCGTCGGGGCACGCTTGCTCCGATTCTCCAGTCCGGCGCAGGGCTCGGAGAATCGCCCCCCAGCGTCAGGGCGTCGGGGCACGCTTGCTCCGATTCTCCAGTCCGGCGCAGGGCTCGGAGAATCGCCCACCAGCGTCAGGGCGTCGGGGCACGCTTGCTCCGATTCTCCAGTCCGGCGCAGGGCTCGGAGAATCGCCCACCAGCGTCAGGGCGTCGGGGCACGCTTGCTCCGATTCTCCAGTCCGGCGCAGGGCTCGGAGAATCGCCCCCAATGTTTCAAGTCTGGATGACTCTTCATCTGAGCTCAAGAGAATGAAGAGTATGTCCTTTATGTTATCTCAGCAGCCATCTCAACCAGTCATGACGTGTGTATGCTTGGAACTGCCCATTTGCAATTTTACATACTTTTTTAAAAGCACATCAACTAACCAGAGGTGATAATCACTGATTGGGCAAATGTTTAGTACTAACAAGACACTAAATTAGATATTAACAAGGCACAAAAGAACCAATCAGCAATCTAAGACGATGGAGGCACTAATCAGGCAAAACTCGGATACAAATCAGGAACTAATTGCATTTGTGCGAGTTGAATTTTCTCAACAAATTGTCCACTTGAAAAATTAAATACCAGCAAAAAAAATGCTGAAATCAATTTAATATTCAGAACAAACAAATTAACAGTCAAATCACACCAACATGCTAGATTTACATTAAATATTTACTCTAGACAGCAATACATACCTGAAACATCATTGTTATCTTTTTATCGATGACCTTGTTTCTCAACCTTAAATCTTGCAAGTCTTTGCTTGGCATTGTCTCCTCTCTTTGGTTGAGGTTTTCACTCTTTGTTGGTCACTCACTTTTCTCATTCTCATTTGCACAGTTTTGTATGCAGCAAAATGGCAGCAAACCTTTCAAATGCCAGCGTCAAACAGAGATGGCTCGAGGCAAGAGATAGCTGCAACACGTATAGGCAAGAAAAACGGCACAGGACGAGGACGATTTACTTTATTGTAAAAGAAAATGGTGCGGAACGCTGCACAGGTTGCTGATTTGCTGAATATGTACTTTGCTTCAGTTTTAAAAAGGAAAATAAAAGTGGAACTTGGACGAATCCAAAGAACCCAGAGGTCATCTGTTCAGATGGTACAAATGATGGATTATGATGCACGTTGGACAAGTGATAATGGAAACACTAAATATAATTTCCCAAAATAGGAATTGTGCCACAAGTCTAGAAGGTGTCAAACATGGCACATATTTAAGTAAAGTATCCTTCATATTTGCGATCCTTGACTCCAAACAGAAGTGGCTAGCTGCCATAAAATTTAGGCCAGATACTTTTACCTTGGGCATGGGTAAACTAAAATGATCTGACCTTGAACACTGAGACTACCAGTGCCAAGCTTGCCGAGTTTTTTTTTATTTCTTTTTTTTTCATTCCAATTAAGGGGAAATTTAGCGTGGCCAATCCATCTACCCTGCACATCTTTGAGTTGTGGGGGTCACGCAGACACAGGAAAAATGTACAAACTCCACACAGAGTGACCCAGGGCCGATATCGAACCCGGGGGTCCTCAGGGCTAACCGATGCACCAACGAGCCGCCCCAAGCTTGCTTACTTAGCTCATTGTGTACAGTCTCATTGGATCAAACTATTTGAATAATTAGCATAAGCCCTCAGCATGGCTTAATGCTGGATATTGGCAAAATGCCAGTGTACCATTCAGAAAATCTGGTTTGGAGCTCAAATCTAAACGGAACGTACCTTCTGGGAATACATGTCTTATAATGGGGGTAACTATTTAGCATTTATTGAGCTTCAGAATGGATATTGAATATGTATTAGCTTTCGCAAGTTTGTGGTTCTGGGGTATGGCTGATATGTGGTTTTGGGTCGCTCTCCTCACTGACCAACGGTCGGTAGCCTTCATGTTTAACAACACGCACCGGGGCAAGATCAAAAATGATAAAATCTTGCGGTGGAGAATCGAGCTCTCCACCTACAATTATGAGATTTTGTATCGCCCCGGCAAGCTCAATGAGCCCCCAGACGCCCTCTCTCGAGGTACATGTGCCAGCGCACAAGTAAACCAACTCCGTGCCCTGCACGACAGCCTTTGTCACCTGGGGGTCACTCGATTGTACCACCTCACGAAGCCCGCAATCTGCCCTACTCCGTCGAGGAAGTACGGACAGTCACCAGAGACTGCCAGGTCTGTGCGGAGTGCAAACCTCACTTCTACCGGCCATACCGTGCATGCCTGGTGAAAGCGTCCCGCCCCATTGAACGCCTCAGCGTGGATTTTAAAGGGCCCCTCCCCTCCACCGACCGCAACACATATATCCTCAGTGTGGTCGATGAATACTCCAGATTCCCCTTCGCCATCCCATGCCCCGATATGACGTCTGCCACCGTCATCAAGGCCCTCAACTCCATCTTCGCTCTGTTCGGTTTCCTCGACTACATCCACAGCGACAGGGGATCCTCATTCATGAACGATGAGCTGCGTCAGTTCCTGCTCAGCAGGGGTATCGCCTCCAGCAGGATGACCAGCTATAATCCCCGGGGAAACGGGCAGGTAGAGAGGGAGAACAGGACGGTTTGGAGGGCCGTCCAGCTGGCCCTACGGTCCAGAAACCCCCCAGCCGCTCGCTGGCAGTAGGTCCTCCCCGATGCACTACACTCCATCCGGTCTCTACTGTGCACCGCCACAAATAACACACCCCATGAACGTGTTTTTACCTTCCCTAGGAAGTCCGCATCCGGGGTATCGCTCCCGACTTGGCTCGCAGCTCCAGGGCTGGTTCTTCTATGTAGGCATGTCCGACTCCACAAGACGGACCCCTTGGTGGACAGGGTACACCTGCTCCACGCCAACCCCCAGTATGCCTATGTGGAGTTCCCCGACGGCCGCCAGGATACAGTCTCACTCAGGAACCTGGCTCCCTCAGGTTCCACTCCCACACACTTCCCCACCCACGCGCCACCCTCCCCTCCCCGGCGCTCCCAGCATTAGCCCCACCAGGTCCATCCTCCCTTCCCCTGCCCACGCTAGAGGACAAGGAAGATTTCGGCACGCTTCTGGAGTCATCCAGCTACTGGCCAGCACCAACACCGACGTCGTCGACGCCGACACCGCCAGCACCGACATCTTCACCACCGCTGCGTCGCTCCCAGCGAACCGTCAAACCACCGGACAGACTTAACCTCTGAAGGGCACCAGACTACAAGATGGACATTTTTTTTTTCCCCCTCCCCTCTGTAAATTATTTGTAAATCTGTATATAGCTCCACGCCACCCCCGCCGGACTCATTTTTAACAGGGGGTGAATGTGGTGATCCACTGTGTGCCCCTGTATTAGGGGATGTAAGGTAGGACCTGCACTACAGGTTCGCCGGTAGTCCCTGCTGGCTAGCTCCACCCACAAGGAGCCGTATAAATATGCATGACCTCCTCCTGATCAGCCATTTCGCCAGCTGCAGCAGGAGGCCACGCATCTGACTGTAATAAAGCCACTGTTGTACCAATCTGAGTCTTTCGTGCAATTGATCGTGCATCAGGTTGGTGGAAAAGGAAGAAGTCATAGACTAAGACAAAATCAAAGTAAGAGAAAATTCAAGAT
The DNA here is from genome assembly GCF_902713615.1 of Scyliorhinus canicula. Taxonomy (NCBI): domain Eukaryota; kingdom Metazoa; phylum Chordata; class Chondrichthyes; order Carcharhiniformes; family Scyliorhinidae; genus Scyliorhinus; species Scyliorhinus canicula. The sequence continues at coordinate 124,594,084 of NC_052150.1, forward strand.
GGAAGCATAAAATGGAGTTTGTAGGAGAATAATAGAAGAGCACAAAGCCTGACCTCTAGTTGGACAGCTGACAAGTGGATATATTGCTGCATGTGGGGGTAGCTATGAGGAGGAGCACCATACTTGGTATTCCAGGATGTCTGTTCCAGCAGTGGCATGAACGGTATCCTTAACAGTTCATGCAATACATAGATGTCATCTATAATGTCCTGCACATTTGGGAATCCTATCACCTGGATAATGTTCTGCGTATTGACTTCCTTATTTTTCAAGAAGTGCTAATCTTCCTCCAAATCTAAAACTGCTATTCGGATTCCAAAAAGATTTTTGGTTCTGCATCCTTTGATTGGTGATCATAGTCCACAAAAGACCACAGACATCTCTCTCCATCAGAGAGAGAGAAATGATTATATAGGCTTTGAGAGGAGCTACTCCACAAAACGTGGGGCAAGGGAAGAAGGTCTTCCACGAACTACCACCGTAAGCACAGGAGGTGAACCTGCACCATCGACATCATTGTGCATTATACTCTTAACTAGTTAGCCAAATGACCCCCATTGCCTTACTTGATGCAAATAAAATAGTAGTGAAAAGAAAAAATATTCCAAGAAACAGAAATGGAAGTCAGTTAGGCGATGTAAAAAAAGACGTCTGTGAGAAACAAAAGCTAATAGCTAACTTTTCAGTGAACAATTAATTATGGTAAATATCGTCAAGAGTCCTACTCCTCCAGACCAGGAACAATTTAAACCTGGTCCCCATTATAGTCTCCAAAAAAGGAAGATGATAAATGTGCATTCTGGTCTGCATGCTTCATCCCATGACATCCAAGGTCCTGCTCTATCAAAGTTGGGGATCCAAATTCCATGATACAGGATGAACTTAGCAAATACTGAAGCAAAAACATGGGCTACCGAGTAACAGTCAACATGGTTCATACTTGACCAGTTCAATTGAATTTTTCAAGGAACCCACAGAGTACACAGAAAAAGGAAATGCATTACATGTTGCTTTTATAGATTTTCAGAAGACATTTTAGGATGTGTCACAACAGACGTTCTCCAAAGATTGATGCACTTAAAAAGCATGCCTCTGGGACAGAAAGCAAACAGTAGGGTTAAATGAATGTTTTGTTGGTTGGTGGGCTGTGGAGATCTGTGTGCCCCAGGAACTGTGTGGTTGCCGTTTCTGCTTTCAATTAATATAAATGAATTGGAAAATGCACAAGAGGAGTGATGCTGAAGTTTACGGAGTTAAGGAGCATACCAGCTGTGAACAAGAATGAAGTAGATTTCAAGAAGATGGGTTAACAATGCACGCAGAAGTACCAGCTACTGTTCACTACAAATCCATTTAAGAGTTCCAGTGTACAGATCTACATATAACTTTAAAAGTGGGCATGCAGATGGGAAAGATCAAAGAAAGACATTTGGGTTTCTGGATATTATGGATACAGGCACTGCAAGTAAGTGGCTTTGAATGTGCTCACAAGATTGGTTTGTGTACAATTGGAATATTTTGTGTAGTGCTGAACGCCTTCTTAGCGCAATTATATAAGATCTATGAAAAAGGCATAATGAAAATTCAATGGAAAAATATCAAGAATGAAAACTCGCAGTCACAGAGAATGGCTCAGAAAATTGTCATCTCTTTTCTTTGGCACTGTATAAAGTTGAGAGATTTTCACATTACACATTTTGAGAGAATGAATAGTGAAAGATTGTTTCCCTGGCCTAACACCAAAAAGGGAAAAGACAAGAGGTGCAATTTACCAGCCACGTCCTGCCGGAATTGGAGCGGGACACGGGCTGTAGATCCCAGAGGAGGTCTCTCTCAGGTTTCCCAATGGCCTTTACACCTTGCGAGATCTAACCAGTTCATTAGGGTTAGGGTTAGGGTTAGGGGGTCTCTCTCAGGTTTCCCAATAGCCTTTACACCTTGCGAGATCTAACCAGTTCATTAGGGTTAGGGTTAGGGTTAGGGGGTCTCTCTCAGGTTTCCCAATGCCCTTTACACCTTGCGAGATCTAACCAGTTCATTAGGGTTAGGGTTAGGGTTAGGGGGTCTCTCTCAGGTTTCCCAATGGCCTTTACAACTTGCGAGATCTAACCAGTTCTCGCGAGACATCGCGACCTGGACCTCACCCATAATGGGCCAGACCCAGTCTCACACGGCTTAGTGAGACTAAGCCATACTGGCGCCAGATGGAACAGCTGGATGGAGACCGCCAGCTGAGCGTCGATTAGTTCCGCTTGAATTCAGCAGGGCCATCTGAAAGAGAGTCATATAGTCTTGAAATGTTAACTCTGATTCTCTCTCCACAGATGCTGCCAGACCTGCAAAGCTTTTCCAGCGTTTTCGGTTTTCCTATTTTAGTTCTGGTTTTACATCTCAATCTAGGAGGGAAATCAAAACTCGGCGTTGAGTAAATCACACCATGTCCCTTTCCCATATCCGCAAAAATGGGATCTGTCAGAAATGGAGTTGGGGCATCCACATTTGGTTTTCGCACACTAATTGAAAGGCCCATGGAGTCCACCCGACTCTGCAAAATCCTGTCCCAAGTCTAATGTTTTTAGTAGATCAGCAGCTTACATTGAGTTTAGAGTAGAATACATAATGGTGCTTATTGAGTGTGTCATAATATATACCATATATCATGGTGCAGACACACACAGGGACCAATTAACATGTACAAACACCGCAGCCAATCGCCAGTTAGAATACACACACTATAAAGGCAGAGGGCACCACGGTTCCCGCTCATTCTGGGTGCTGCCTCTCAGTGTAACAGGAACTTATTCAGCCCAGCACAGACTCACACCACGAGCTGAGAGAATCAACTGGTTCGGACAAGGCTTAGGTCTCTAGTTCAAGTTAGCATTATTTAGACCCAGTCATCGTGAGTTAGTTAGTTGGAAGTAGTTAATAAAATTGAGTTGAACCTTCATCAGTGTTGGAAGTGTCTGTTCATCTCTCAAGCCTACACTAGCCAACACATCATGATACCAGGAATTGAGGAATGCTCGCACTTCTGGGACCTACCCTTTAGTGATCTGCCTTCCACCAGTCTCCAGCCATCCTACAGAATGGACTCCGTTCGCCCGCCGCCGCCTCTCCACATTGCAGGGAATCTGGGCTCCAACTGGAAACTTTTCAAACAGCGCTTCCGGCTGTACCTCAAAGCCAGGGACCTGGAAGCTGAATTGGACGCACGTAAGATTGCTCTCTTCCTCTTCACAGCTGGTGACCATGCTCTGCACATTTACAACTCGCTCACCTTCGATGAAGGGAAGGACAAATCAAAGTTCAAGACCATAATTCTGAAGTTAGACAGCCACTGTGCAGTCGAGGTCAACGAGAGGTTCGAGAGATACATGTTTCAGCAGCGAACTCAAGGTAAGGACGAGCCTTTCCAGTCCTTTATTACCCACCTCCGCGATCTTGCGCAGTCCTGCACCTACGGGTCCACCTCTGACTCCATGCTCCGTGACCAGATTGTTTTTGGTGTTGAATCTGAGCCCCTGCACCAACAGCTACTAAATGTAAAGCAGCTCACTCTCTCCACGGCCATTGAGACCTGTGTACTTCATGAGCATGCCTCCATGTGCTACTCCTACATCCAGGCTGCTGAAACGGCATGGCTAGCTCCCTACGAGGCAGAACGGGTCCAGATGACAAAAACTCTTCAGACTCTGGACCTGAATGATGGCAGCCATTTCGCGGAGTCCCGCGCCCACACACAGCGAGTGTGCTGATGTCACGGAGCGCTTCACGCAGGTGCGCGCTACGCTAGATCCCCCGCGCATGTGCGGTGGCACGACGAACGTCCCAACGCTCCGTCGTGCGGCAACTGCAGCTCCGCCCACTTAAAGCGGCAATGTCCCGCAAAGTCCTGACGCTGCCTGCAGTGTGGCAAACGAGGCCACTATGCTGCAATGTGCAGATCTTCCATGCCTGCTGCTTTTCAAAGGTCCACCCAGCCCCACAGAGACGTCAGGGCTATCCAGCCTGTCATCAATTAACCTACTCTAGACCTCGATTCCGACTATGCCTGCAATGACCCACAGGTCCCGTTCCAAATCGGCATCATTACTACCAACAGGAGATTCCCCAACCGTGGCACTGAACCTGTCCACGTCCACAGCGTCAGCCAGGATGATGAGTGGTGTGCCACCCTTACGGTCAACTGGTCCCCTGTCAGGTTCCACCTGGACACTGGCGCTTCTGCCAATCTCATTGCGTCGTCTGATTTCCGCAAGCTCTGCGTACAGCCTGCTGTCCGGCCATCCGCGTGTAAATTGCTCGACTACAATGGCAATGCCATCGCTGCCAGCGGTTCCTGCCGCTTTGAGGTGACACATCGTGTTCACACAGTCATTCTCCCGTTCAGGATTGTTGCTGCCTCAAAAACCTCCATTCTTGGTGCGTAGGCATGCAAGCTGCTCCACTTAGTGCAGAGAGTACACTCTCTCTCTCCAAGTGATACACCTGCATCCTCTGACACAGACTTCAGGGCGCAGCTCAACTCCATCATCCAACAATACCATGGGCACGCTCCCTTACACGTACAAAATCTTACTCAAGCCCAACGCCACGCCTGTCGTTCACGCACCTCGCAGAGTCCCAGCACCCCTCAAGGACCGCCTCAAGCAACAGCTCCAGGACCTCCAGGACCAAGGAGTCATCTCTAGGGTCACGGAACCCACAGACTGGGTAAGCTCCATGATCTGTGTCAAGAAGCCGTCCGGCGAGCTGTGGATCTGTATTGATCCTAAAGATTTAAATCAGAATATCATGCAGGAGCACTACCCTATTCCGAAACGGGAGGAGCTCACATCCGAGATGGCCCACGCCAAACTATTCTCAAAACTGGATACCTCGAAGGGTTTCTGGCAGATCCAACTAGATGAGTCAAGCAGGAAGCTGTGTATGTTAAACACACCCTTTGGCAGGTTCTGCTACAACCGGATGCCATTCGGCATCATCTCTGTGTCCGAAGTTTTCCACCGGATCATGGAGCAGATGATGGAGGGGATCGATGGCATCCGGGTATATGTCGACGATATTATCGTCTGGTCAACCACAGTTCATCGCCCACCTCAGAGACTGAACTTATGAACTCTGCACACATGTAGACTTTCTGAAATGTTCTTTTTCCCATATCCTTTATTGTTGCATTCATTATCTAGTAATTTGTAAATAGATTTGTTGGTTGTTCCAGTTCATGGTAGTCATTTGCACCAGGCACCTTCCTCTGTAAATAGTCTTGTTCCCTGTATATAGCTTTGTACATATGTCTTCGCACCTCACACGTAGCTAGGTACATTCTTCATACACCCACACTATTTATTAGCACATGCCTGGATCAACATTTTTTTATAAAAGGGAGGGATGTCATAATATATACCATATATCATGGTGCAGACACACACTGATGGACACACACAGGGACCAATCAACATGTACAAACACCGCAGTCAATCACCAGTTAGAATACACACACTATAAAGGCAGAGGGCACCACGGTTCCCGCTCATTCTGGGTGCTGCCTCGGAGTGTAACAGGAACTTATTCAGCCCAGCACAAACTCACAACATGTGCTGAGAGAATCAACTGGTTCGGATAAGGCTTAAGTCTCTAGTTTAAGTTAGCATCATTTGGACCCACAGTCCTCGTGTGTTAGTTAGTTACAAGTAGTTAATAAAATTGAGTTCAACCTTCATCAGTGTTGGAAGTGTCTGTTCATCTCTCAAGCCAACACTTCAGAGAGCCCAGTCAACCATTATGCTTGTTGCGCAGCTGCACCCAAGGGAAAATGTTGTTTGATTGACAGCTTAAGCTGTGTGATGTTTGTTTACCCAACATTAAGTGGTTTCAAGCATTTGTGGTTTTCATTCTTAATACCTTACATTTTTAAAGCATTTTCACTCATGCAGCAGTCACTATAGGGTTCAAGTTATTCATCAAGTCTCCGTGTGGCGATCCGCCGCTTAAACCACTGCCAGTCAGCTCTCCTACCAAAGGGGAAAGCAGCCTATGGTCATCTGGGACTATGGCGACTTTATCATTAGCTCTAGACAGTGATCAATGGATATGGAAGAGCAATAGCTTGGCATGGGCGTTTATGGGGGACCAAAGGAATGGGTGGAAGAACAGAACTTGGCATAGGGGTATGAAGTGCCATACAGAATGATGGAAGGATAGAGCTTGGGTCTTTTGAACTCTCCTTTGAAAACACCCCTTATGCAGACTAGAGTTCATGACTCTTCTGATGGGCAATCAACAATGATTCTTTCAATCTTGGCCAGACTCCAGTGTGTGGACACATTGGACATGCCTATCACCGCAATGAAGCTAGCTAGATTAGGAATGTGACAATTGGGCAGGAACCAATACGCACACATTAAAGACACTCCCGAATATCAGACAGTCTGGGAATGGAATCGAACATTTTTAAGGGTTGCTGACTCATGTCAATTTGGTGGAAGTCCAGGCCGAGTGCTTGTTATAGAGCTGAAGAAATGGGCGGCACAGTGGCCGAGTGGTTAGCACTGCTGCCTCCCATATCAGGGACTGGGGTTCAAATTTGGCCTTGGGTGACTGTGTGGAGTTTTCACATTGTTCTTGATTGGCAGAGATTGTCCAGGGCTTACTGCAAAACAAGATACTGAGGATGCAAGTTTGAAACAGTTGAACTTGTTCTGTGTGAGTATGCCATTTTCCCGCACCCTCTTGTCCAGTCTTCACATAGCAGCAGACACCTTTCCAATACATCTGTTGATTTCTGCATTGAAGGACCGGTTGCTGGTATGATCGAGCCCTAGTAGTTAAACTTATGGACCACTTCCAGAGTGTGGTCACTAGTTTTGATGGATGGAGAATTTGTAAAGCCCTGTCCCACATTTGTTTTCTTGAAACTGATGGTTAAGCCAAATTTGTTACAAATAGCCACAAGCCTGCGCGTGTGTCTGCAGAAACTCTTCAGTGTGGGAAGTTAATGCAACATCCTCAGCTGAGATGAGTTCCCTGGTGAGAACTTTCCGTACTTTTGGCTTCGCTCTGAGACGGACAAGGTTGAACAGGCGCAATCTGACTTTGTGCGAAGGATAATCCCTTCTTCTGGAGACTTAAACGTATGGGAGCAGCAGTAAAAAGAAAATCCCAAACAGTGTGTGTGGTGATCGTAGATTGACTAGATACAAAACAACTGAGCAAACACCAGAGGGAGAGCTATAAAAACTAGATACAAAACAACTGAGCAAACACCAGAGGGAGAGCTATAAATACACCGGGACAGGATGTACAATTTTCTTTAACGATGTACAGAAAATATGTAAAGAGAAAAAGGGGGATGTGGTGATCACAAGTTAACTAGATGCAATACAACTGAGCAAACACAAGAGGGGGCACGGGAGAGCCATATAAATAGATGGGGACAGGAAGTGAGGACACACTTCACAGAGGGCAGAACTTGGAGCAACACAGATACACACATACCAGCTAGGAACACTGAAGGTCACCTTAGGAAACAGCTCTGAAGAGAGAACGAACTCACAATAAAGCATCTTCTCCACATTTGAGACTACGAGCTTTATTAAGACACGAGGAACAACACATGGTACCCAGGAGTGGCTTCAGACGCTTACTACAGGACAACTCAGTGGCAGATACAGAAAGCTCAAAATGGCATGGAAATCTCCTACTGGACATTTGACTTGGGAAGACATCGCTAATTCGAGGATGTGGATTGGATACCCAGAGCAGCTAGACCTGACTGGCAATGTAAGAGGTGTCTGGAAAAGGTTTAAACAAATGTTTGATTTTGATCTCGTAGCTAATGGGGTACAAGAAGCCTCCGACAACATTAAAATAGCAATTCTCACCGCAGGGCCTGTAAATAGGAAAGTGTATAATGGATTTAAATACTCAAAAGATGAAGACAGAAACAGCTTACAAACGTTACTAAACAAATTTGAAGAGTACTGTGAGAAATTTGAACAGCAAGACATACTCAGAGTCCAAACTGCACAGAGACTGAGTGATGCAAAACTTAAAAAATCACGAAAAGAACAAGAAATCGTGAATGAAAAGTACAGATCAAAAGAAGAAATAACACGAATTTATCACAAAGCCAAAACGCTGAAACCCAGTCCAGATCGGGAAGAGAAGGTAACTTACAACTTTTAGAAATCCAGTCCAGATGGGACAGAAAAATCGCTGAAATCCGCGAAAAAATGGCGTCGGAGCACATTTTGCAGTCTCCGGTAAGCAAAGAACTAAAAATTGCGTCTGCGCATGCGCCGGAACCGGAAGCCGCGCATGCGCAGTTTAAAAAATATCGCGGTGCCGATCGTTATGCGCATGCGCAAGCCGTGCATGCGCAGTCAAAAAAAGTTTTGGTCGCGGATCGTAATGCGCATGCGCAAGCCGCGCATGCGCAATGGAAACAAAACCGCACAGTGAAGGAGGAAGGCCGATTTGCGCATGCGCAATGCATTCCTGCGCGTGACGTCATGACGTCTGAGCATCCCGACCATGCCCACTTAAAAGGGAAATGCCCGAAAATTGCAAACAAGACACTTAAAGTGGTAAACACAAATTTTCTTGCCTCAGAACACAGAAAAACGCCTGAACTTAAACCAACAGTTAAAAACAACTTGCACAACACCCTGAAAAAAGCAGTCTGCACCACCCAAAGTGAAGAGAACAAAAAGAATTCCGAAACAACAAAAGATGATTTGTTTTTCGAAGATTACCTCTCAGACATGGCTGAGTCAGTCGGACATGCTTATCACAGCATCAGCGACACGGTCGCAAAGCACAACACGAACCAACTCGTGGTAGATGAATCCAACCAAGATGATTTGGTTTTCAAAGAATACTACTCAGACATGGCTGAGTCAGTCGGATATGCTTATCACAGCATCAGCGACACGGTCGCAAAGTTCAACACGAATCAACTCGTGGTAGAAGAATCCAACCAGGATGATCTGGTTTTCGAAGAATACTACTCAGACATGGAGGAGTTATTTGGACATGCTGATCACAGCATCAGCGACACCGTTGCAAAGCTCAACACGACTCTACTCATGGTAGATGAATCCAACACCATGGTGTCATGGCAGCTCGTCGATACATTGGATGACAGCAATACCCTAGACGACGACAACGCCACACAGAGAGCACAGGAAGACTCCACAGAGCGAGCGATGACAGGCTCCACAGTGCGAGTGATGAAAGACTCCAAAAGGGATGCAAGCAAACACTCCCTATGGAGACTTAAACGTATGGGAGCAGCAGTAAAAAGAAAATCCCAAACAGTGTGGGCGCGAGAACGCAGCTCAGTTTCACATCGCTCAAGATGGCGATGAGGGCTGATGAGGCACCATCAGAGCTGGACTGTTCCTTTCCTGAAGTATGAATGTAGGAAATGGTGTAGGCCTCTTTAATCTTTTGAGCCTGTTCTGCGGCCAAACTCCCATATGCTTACCTTTGTCCCATATCATTTAATACCTTTGACTAGCAAAAACATATCAATCACAGATTTAAAATGAACAATTAATCTTGCGTAAATTGCCAATTTCTGAAGACTGTCCCAATCTTCAAACTTTCTTTACGTAAAAAAAGTGTTTCCTAATTTCACTCCTGAAAGATCTGGCTCCAACTTTTAGGCTATGTCCTCACATCATGGACTTTTGATCAGCAGCAATACTCCATCCTGAACATTCTGAATTCTCCCTCTGTGTACCCAAATGGATGCTAGAATGTGGTGACTGGGGGATTTTCACAGTAACTTAGGGCAGCACGGTAGCATGGTGGTTAGCATCACTGCTTCACAGCTCCAGGGTCCCAGGTTCGATTCCCGGCTGGGTCACTGTCTGTGTGGAGTCTGCACGTCCTCCCCGTGTGTGCGTGGGTTTCCTCCGGGTGCTCCGGTTTCCTCCCACAGTCCAAAGATGTGCGGGTTAGGTGGATTGGCCATGATAAATTGCCCTTAGTGTCCTAAAAAATAAGGTTAATGGGGATTGTTGGGTTGCTGGTATAGGGTGGATACGTGGGCTTGAGTAGGGTGATCATTGCTCGGCACAACATCGAGGGCCGAGGGGCCTGTTCTGTGCTGTACTGTTCTAACTTCACTGCAGTGTTAATGTAAGCCTACTTGTCACAAGAAAGGTTATAAAGATTATTTTTAAAATCTCGAACTACCTCATTAGTTCTCCTTAGTATGTTGAAATGTTCAATCAAATCACCCTTTAATCTTCTGAATCTCACCACCTGATTTAATCCTTGGAGTGTGTGGGCTATAAATTAATTTGCCTCAATTTTAGGTTGCAGAATGCCCACTCCAGTGCCAATCGAGGTGATCAAGATTTGTCTACCCACCTCATCCAAGTGTTTTCAGCAGGAATCTGTTTCCAGCTCCAATCCTTACTTTGACATATGGTCTGCATTAGGAGCACCAGCAATGTAGTTTTCTCGGATCACATGGATGAAGGTACTTGCTTTTATTTCAAAGGCAATTTACCTCTTACAGGCAAGCTACAAAATGTTTGCCGATATCAAAATCAACGGCATGGCACACAGAAGGATTCAGGCTGGTGGAGGTGATACTGCGGGAAATCTGCTGCAGGTGGGTAGGAAGAGACACGTTGTGATCCAGCAGGATGCCATGAGGTCCATAAGGAACACCCTCAGAAAGGAATGGGAGCAGGTGCTCGAAAAGGTCAACTGCCTCATTCTGGACCCAAGCTCCTGGCAGCAATACCACTAGAGGGCTAATGATCTCATGTAAATGGTGGTCAGTGAATGATCTTCTCATGTTGTTTACTGTTTCACACCCCCAGCACTCACACAGCAGCATTCATTGCACTCAAGATTCAGGCCCAACATCCAGGTTCACAACATAATACAACAGCAAAAAAACTACAGATACTGTAAAGCAGACAGAAAAACAGAAAATGGTGGAAAAGTTCATTAAGATCTGGCAGTATCTTTGGAGAGAGAAGCAGAGGTAACATTTCAGGTTGATGATCTTTCATCAGTACTTGAAAAAAGTAAGAGATGTAACAGGTTTTCAGCAGGTGAAGAGAGGGAGGGCTCTCGTTAGATTTGCAATGCTCAGAATGCCTCGCGAGATCTAATGAGGAATCACGAGACGTCATGATCTGGATCTCGCTCTCGCTTGGCGAGATCCAGATTAGCATATTTAAGTGAGCCATTAGGCTCATTTAAATGTGTCTATCCCAGGCCACTAGAGGCCCCCCTGAGGTTGGGATCTGGGCAGGTGGTACCATGGCATTGCGGCTGGGCACCCTGGCACTGTCAGAGTGTCTGGGTGGCACTGGCAGGCTAGCAGGGCACTATCAGGGTGCCAGTCTGGCAGTGCCAAGGTGTCCAGCTGCCAGATTTCTCAAGCTAAGGATCGGGTCTGGGGGTGCCCTGTCGTTAAGATGTGGGGTGAGGGTGGAAGTTCGAGGACCTCCAAGGAGAAAGGTTGAGGCTGTGCTGGATCTGGAAGGTGCAGTGGAGGAGCTTGAAAGATCGGGTGACATTTAAAAATGGCACCCCAATCCGGGAGGCACCTTCCTGCACTAACGAGAATGTGGTAGTTGCAGCCTTGGCAGGCTATTCCCGACCAAGGCCTAAAATAAGTGACAGAGACTCGTGAAGATGGTGGAGTCACCTCGGCACAGCAGTGCCAAGAAACACATCGCTGTACATGTCCAAAATGGGACTTTTGCATGTTAAAGCGCCCCACCAAATGGAAGATGTGTAACAGAGCAGGAGGCACGAGAGATTAAAATGACAAAAGGGTTGATCATGAAAGGCAACAGGTAGGAAAAATAAATGGTTATTATTGAAGGCCTGCATTCTCAGTCTTGCCCTTTGCCTGAGGTGTGGTGATCCTCAGGTTAAACCACCATCAGCCAGCTCTCTCCCTCAAAAGGCAAAGCAGCCTATGGCCATCTGATGTTTCAAGAGGAGGTACATTTGCAAAATTGTGGACAATTGTCATGTGAAAGCAAAAAAGATAAAAAGCAAAACTTGCAGACCGAATGGAGGCGTTCCACAAAACGTGACCTTGAATATCGAGTTGCCTATCATTTTAATTCTCATTTTGCTCCAGCTCTGACCATTCTTATCAGCTGCTCAGTTCTTTCCAATGAAGTTCAGCATAAACGTGAGGAACCTCGGGGGCAATTCTCCAATATCGGGGGCAATTCTCCAATATTGGGCCCAAGTGTTTGCGCCATCGTGAACGCCGCGCGTTTCACGATGGCGCGTACTGGGCCCGGGCACAACAGATTCTGGCCCCCACAGGGAGCCAGCACGGTGCTGGAGCAGTTCACGCCGCTCCAGCCTCCTTACGCGGTGCCAAATGGGAGCCGCGCCAATCTGCGCATGCGCAGGGGACTTCTTATGCGCGCTGGCCCCGACCAACATGGGGTCGGTGTAACGGGGCCAGCCGTGCCAGGAAGTAGTGAAGGAGCCCCCCACACATGCCTCCCCCCCCCCTCCCCCCCCCGACCGTTCCCGCAGAGCTCCCGCTGGCAGCGACCAGGGGTCAACGGTGCCGGCGGGACTCTGCCGTATTGGAGTGGCCACTCGGCCCATCCGGGCCGGAGAATCGACGGCCCCACCGATTCCAGCGGCTGCCGGCGCACCAAATGCGGCGGCATTTCGGAGAATCGTGCGCCAGCATCGGGGCGCGGTTGCGGCAATTCTCCGGCCCAGGGCTCGGAGAATCCCCCCCCCCCCTCATCTTTTGATTAGGCGTTTAGTAGCCTTCTGGCATAATTTGAGTTCAACAATTTCCAATTATAACCTCTGCCCCCATTTTGTTTATTTTTTCTTTGATGGTTTTGGTCTGCTCACTCGTTTTTTTTTTCTCTTTTTTATTGCTTTCAAATAGAAATTGTTCATAATTCTGTCATTCACATCTCTTCGAATCGCACGTTTTCTTTCTTTACTTGTCCCATGAACAACCGCCATCAACACTTTTATCTCTCCTGCCTTCTGCCCTATCATACGTCTTCCCTTTTGTTCTTTTTCCACCCCCACCCCGGAATTTACATTTGCATAAAATCAATTGCATCTCTAACTTTCTGGGGAAAGATCATTAATGTTTTTCTCTCCACAGATGCTTCCAGACTGAATATTCCCAATATTTCCTGTTTTTAAACTCGGATTCTCTATCTCAACCTCACACTCCTTCCAGTGCTGCCAGCCTCACAGCCATGTCTTGCTGCCTCCACATACATCCAGCTATTCAGCTATGGCAGGCAGTGATTACTAACAATTTCCCCCCCCACCCCTTTCAGTTGGCCCAACGAATCCCTAATTGCCCTTGAACTATATGGCTTGTTAGGCCATTTCGGTGAGCAGTAAAGAGTCACATGTAGGCCAGAACAAGTGAGGACAGCAGATTTCGTCTCTAAAGGACATCAGTGAACTAGATGAGTTTTTATGAGAATCAATCATTGTTGACATGCTCACCATTACTGAGAATAGCTTTATTTTCAGGGTTATTAATTGCATTTAAATTCCACCAGCTGACATGGTGAGATTTGAACCCATGTCCCCAGGGCATTAGCCTAGATCTCTGAATCACTAGTCTAGTGACATTACCACTACACTACCACCTATCTCCACCTGCAAAACTTGATTCTTCTAGAGAAGATGGCTCTCAGCATCATGGGCCCATAAATGACGGGGGCCGAAGCATCTGGAATTGCTGAAAACTTTGAAGATGAAAGTATCTTCCTGCCTTTTGCCCCTTCTCAAATCCAGGCTTACCCTTACCCTGTCATCTGGCATGTTCAGCAAGCTGCTTATAGTGTCACCATGGACCTCTCGCTTCCCACCCCAATTCCTTTCCCTTATCACAACCTTCCCTTTCTGAGTTCTGCTGCAGAGGACACAGATGGAGCCCTCAATGGGCAAGCACACAGGCCAGCACAAAATCAACAAGCACACTGCAATGCTTGGGACATTGGCTGGCCTTCTAGAACGCCTCCTGTCATGGTCAAGGAGTGTGAAGGAGTCACTTCCAACTTGGGAGAAGGCACGGCACGGAACCTGCCTTCTCTGCGCCATTTCCCTGTCATGCTGCAAATTCAGAGCCACAGCTGCCTCAGACCAGGTGTAGCCTGTGTGTGCACAGGTCAACAAATTCCATGGGAAATATAACGAAATATGTTCCTGTGAGGCTGTGTCCAGCAAATACATCACAACAATTCCCAAATCACTCCCAAGTACTTTAATTCAGGCACTCTGTAATGAAAGAAGTGCCATACATTTTATTTATTTGCAATCAAGGTGCCTGGCCCTTTAAATGATGCTGCCAATGGACCTATCTTGCTGCTGCACCCTCCTTTTTTTCAAAACGTGGGCAATGCAGTTGTTTCCAGGATCTGCCTTGCCCAGGGCATCACTTCAACGAATTGTGCTGTGTGACATTAAGATAATGCACACAGCATCACAGCTGCATGCACCTGTATCAGTGGATAATATCGTACGGGTTGCACTCTCTTGGCCTGTGGTGCTGCCTAGCCCCAAAGAAATGGCGATACACCATTGACATTCTCGCCCCAGGCATCATTCTGGTAAATCTGTTCTGAAACAGCTCCAAGACTAGTATATCCTTCCTGAAATGTGGTGCTCAGAACTGCTCACAGGTGTGCGATCTCTCCAGGATTTTGTGCAGCTGAAATCTGACTTCCACCCTGTATGTAACAATGGGAGGAGTCCTCTGTGGAGCATAAACATTGGCTTGGATCAAGGGGTTGAATAGCCCGTTATTGTGCTGCGAGTTCTCTGTAATTCCTCATGTCTCATCAATTTAACATATCCTATTTGAAGCAAGTGTGGTTGAACTACTCAATTCCCAATGTGCATGGTGTGTGCATGCATTTTAAGCTCCAATTGTTAATGCTGATACAACTCTTCCAAATATGTAATGTTTTATATAAATAGATATTCTTGCATGTTTCTTCAGCTGCCCGGGTGCCTCAGGACTCTGCAGTGCTTCAGCTCCGCAGGGCTTCTCCACTTATGCACATGACAACATCCTTCAGCTATCACTGCATGTGCCTTCAGCCCAACTACTACATTCTAAAGCTTCACAAAATATTCAAACTATAAACTTCTTGTTTTGAGTACGGTATTTTGATCTAATGGCAGGACCTCATCTGCATTTTCTTTTCTCAGTTTGTCATCCAACACACAGCCAGACTGACAGGAAAGCCAGCAGTAAAAGACCCACTGGCGAAAGTTCCCAGAAATTGTAGATGAATGGCACATAGTGGGGAAACTTGAAGAGTGACAGCAAGCAGTGAGGGGGGGGAGAGATCATTCTCGGTTGCAGTGGTGGAAGCTCGCAGCAGAAGATTTGTTCGAAGGGCTAGAGTAGCTTTAGTGACGGTGGTGACAGAGCTGGGAAGCCTGTGGAGAATGACATTGGCTCCATGCACAAGGTACATGCTGTCGTCTCAGGATACTTTCACCCCTGTCACCCACTCTGCCAGCGCCACATGATCAGTTTGACAAATTGACCCCACCCACGGAGACCAGGGCCTCAAGTCCCAGAACTTCTCATCTTCACCCACCAACATCATCTGACGAATCCTTAATAAAGGTCCAACAGCCTTTTACCTCACAAGTTGTCGCCACTGAGAAAGCCCTTTATAGAAACAGAGGGATAGGTAAATGACAACACAAGCAAAGCACTAATAGTTTCACAAGCGAAAGAGAAAATGCTGGAAAATCTCAGCAGGTCTGACAGCATCTGTAGGGAGAGAAAAGAGCTAACATTTCGAGTCCGATGACTTGAAGAGCTTTGACAAAGAATCATCAGACTCAAAATGTTAGCTCTTTTCTCTCCCTACAGATGCTGTCAGACCTGCTGAGATTTTACAGCATTTTTTCTTTCATTTCAGATTCCAGCATCTGTAGTAATTTGCTTTTAATAGTTCCACAAGGGTAATTGTAAAATCGAGCAAGTTGACTGATATTCAAATATGAACTGAGCTGCTTTGGTGAAGACTATTTTTCCTGGTAAAACTAATGTGGTCAGACTGTAGCAAGGGGATCAGAGGGTGGTTGTGAAGATGGTGGTTATACATATGCCAAACAATTGGTGTATTGGGAGGGATGATTCAGGCAAATTGCTCTTCTAGTATTTTTTTTTCCAGAATGGCAGGAGCTAAGTAAACTAATGGAAAATTCTGCTACTTTAAAAATATTAATATACACAATGTGGGGTTACTGGTTAAGCCAACAATTATTGCCTGTCCTAGTTGCTCTTCAGATGGTGGTAAGCTGCCGTCTTGAACCGCTGCAGTCCATGTGGTGTAGGTAATCCACAGTGCTATTAGAGAAGGCATTCCAAGATGTTGGAATTC
Source organism: Scyliorhinus canicula (assembly GCF_902713615.1). Lineage (NCBI taxonomy): Eukaryota > Metazoa > Chordata > Chondrichthyes > Carcharhiniformes > Scyliorhinidae > Scyliorhinus > Scyliorhinus canicula. The sequence goes on from NC_052150.1 coordinate 124,610,490, forward strand.
CAACATTCCAATTTGGGACAGCATGGTGGCAGAGTGGTTAGCACTACTGCTTAGGTGGGGCCTGGTAGGGTGCTCTTTCAGAGGGTTGGCGCAGACTCGATGGGCCTAAATGCCTCTTTCTGCTCTTCAAGAATTCTATGATTCTATGATCTAATAATCTTTATTAATGTCACAAGTAGGCTCACATTAACGCTGCAATAAAAGTTACTGTGAATGTTGACCCAATGATAGTGAAGGAACGGCGATATACTTCCAAGTGAGGATGGTGAGTATCTTGGACAGGAACCTCCAGATGGTGGTGTTCACAGGTACCTGTTGCCCTTGCCCATCTAGGTGGTCGCGGTTGTGGGCTTGGAAGGTGCTACCTTAGGAATCTTGGTGAGTTGCTGCAGTACATTTTGTAGATGGCAAACACTGCTCCTCCTGTTAGTCAGTGATGGAGGGAGTGAATGTCTGTGGAAGGGCTTACAATCAAGCAGGCATTTATTTCCGGGCTGGTGTCAAGCTTCGTAAGTGTTGCTGGAGCTGCACTCATCCAGGCAAGTGGAAAGCATCTCATCACACTCCTGACTTGTGCTTGTAGATGGTGGACCGGCTTTGGGGAATCAGGAGGTGAGTTACTCACCACCGGATTCCTAGCCTCTTGACCTACTCTGGCAGCTACATTATTTATATGGCTAGTCCAGTACAGTTTCTGGTCAATGAGAACCCCAAGGATGTTGATAGTGGGATATTCAGTGATGGTAATGCCCCTGAATGTCAAGGGGCAATGGTTCGATCCTCTCTTCTGGGAGATGGTCATGGCCTCGCACTTGTGTGTTGTGAATGTTACTTGCCAGTTGTCAACCCAAGCCTGGGTCACCATTGACCAGAAATGAACTGGACTAGCCATACAAATAAATACAGCAACAAGAGCAGGTCAACACTCTAGAAGCTAGACATCATCCAGGCAAAGCAGCCGACTGCGTAGCACCCCATCCACAAACATTCATTCCCTCCGCCACCAATGCACAATGGCAGCTGTGTGTACCAGCTACAAGATGCAATGCAGGAACTCACTAAAGCCCCTTAGACAGCACCTTCCAAACCCACAACCACTACCATCTATAAAGGACAAGTTTTGCAGAGACATGGGAACAGCACCACCTAGAGGTTCGCCTCCAAACCACTCACCATCCTGAGTTGAAAAATATCATTGGTCCTTCACTGTCACTGGGTCAAAATCCTGGAATTCCCTCCCAAACAGCTCTGTGATTGTATCTACTGTGGTCATATCATGGTTGTGTTTTAATTCACCAACTAACCACTAGGAATCTTATTCATATATAAGTGAATGTTCGAGTCAGGTGACTTCAGGCTGACTAGGGAGCTGGAAGAGAGAGGTTGCTTGTGCATGTTAATACCGTTATTCACATGTTGTTTGTATATATATATATTTGACCACAATTCATGTTAAGAAATTGTTTCTAGCTTTAGCTACAAGTATTTTTGTCATATAAATCAGGCCATTCAACAAGAACATTACACCTACACCACAGGGATTGCAGCAGTTCAAGAATACATCACCGTCTGAAGGACAACTTGAGATGGGCAATAAATGCTGGCCTACCCAGCGATGCAACAATCGCGAAAGGCAAGGATACCAAAAAAGAGGCTTATCTTCCACGTGAGGTTCAAGCAAGGACGATAGCAAAAATGTGCAAAAATAAATGATAGTTTTACCACACAGACAGCTTTAAAAACGTATTCCTTTATGACAACGAATGAAGCAATTTCCTCACAAGCAGATTATAGTATCCCCGATTACATAAAATTGTAATTTTCTGGAAACATTTAACCTTCTATTCTTCATGCTCCTCTCATGCTGCTGCACTCAATTCTCAAGTCTAGACATGGCAAAACATGCCCAGTGAGACACTGACGGCCGAACCTATTGGTTCTTCCTCCATTCCCTCCCTCTTTCTTTTCATGGGGACAGTTCCTGCATTCTCCTCAACATTGCCAATATGAGACGCTCACCATGTGTGGTATGGAAAGAATTAATCAATCTACTAATGCTCACAAAATTGTACCTAGCCAGCCCGTTGAAGCCTATAGTCAAAATGAAGATTTCAGAGAGGAGCACTTTTATACAAAAATCATAAAGAATGGAGGCAAAGAGTTTTGTTATGCTTGCACTGCATCCACATTTTCAATACAGGAGTTCCACCGATGCTTGACTTGTGGTGTTTACCGTGGCAGAATTCACAGGGCAGGATTTTCTCAAGGTTTCTGGGCCGCGATCTGAGTACCAAATAGGGGTCCCAAGCCATACTTGCCAGCAGCTAAACTGGTTTTACAGTTCCCTGGAGCCTGCCTCCCAGTTGATATTTGCTGATCTATTAAGAGGTGGATATCTCCTGATGCTGCCGGTCAATTCAGAGGTAGGTTCCACTGAGGCAGATAAGCAACTTCAAGGCTGCCTCAACATGGAGGTGCCTCAGAGAGGTAAAATTGCGTGAATAATGCAGAGTGAGGAAGGCAGAAAGTCCCATGGCATGGGGCTGAATGGCCTCCAAGGAATCATTGGGGCCACAGGGGCAGCCCATCCTCCTTGTGACCTACCTTACCATCTCCACAGGGTGAGAAAAATTCTGCCCACAGAATTAGATCATTAGTATATTAAATGACAGACCAGAAAAGCAACTTTCTCATCTTAAAAAATAATTCCTTGAGAACTACTCGTATTTGTTGCATTAACACTAGGGATGCAGTTTCATGAGGTAAATAGTCTGTCAGTTTAACTATATACTGTGTTACTTCGATATGATGCAGTGACTAAGAATTGGCCAAACACATTACATGGTTGATAGATTGTATTGTTTGCCAGAGTACCAATCCTGACAGCAGCAATCTACAGTAACTAATTGCCCAGTGACTACTATGTCGATTGGATTTCATACGTTGCATTTGACTAATGCATTTGAAAATAGGCTTTTCTGTCTTCCACAACTCACATTCACCAAGTTCCTGGGTGCCTCATGACATTATCAACCCGCACATCTAGCAATTTTCAGTGCAAATTAACTGGATGTAAAGAGTGAGGCAGCAAAATTTAAATCAAGGTACCAATCTACTAATACATTCGGAGTCTCATTGCTGAGATGGAAGTGAGTTTCCTTCACAGCTATAAAGTGTGTTTTCTGAAATAGGAAGATGCTGCTTATACCTGGGCCAGCATTTTTAGGATGGTCGGGTTTTCCATACCGCCACGCAGTCATTGGAAAACACAGAGCCATCAAGACTACCTGCCCCGCAGACAACTAACACTCTGTGGAGCATTAATTGGGTGAAGATGGTACTTCTGTCCCTAGGTTGGGAGAAAGTCCTGTCTCAGAGAACTGCCAGCCAATCAGAATGGCCTGTAGGTCTCTACTGTCAGCAGCACCAAGTGGACAGGACTGGGCTACGAACAATCCCCAGAGTCTAAGGCTGGGATTTTCCATCCCTGCTATGTAGGGGACCTGCCGTCAGGGATGCAGTAGGCCAGACATAAGTCCATTGACTTTCACTGGGACAGGAAAATTCAGGTGGCAAGCAAGGCTGGAAAATCCCGGTCAAGGGCTCGGAGTCCATGGGTAAGGATGACAGAGGAAGGAGGTGCACTGACATCCAGTGGGGGTGAGGGTAGGAAGTGACCAAAGTGGATGTTGAGTGGTGGAGATGCCAGGAAGGGAATGAGTACCCAGAGGACACTGACATTGTTGGGGTGTATATGATGTTGAAAGAAGACCACTGGTACTGGCAACCCCGCAAACCCCCATCCCCCAACCACCCTGAAGCCTGATTGAGGTCACTTTCCAAGTCTCCCCCTCATGAACTCCTCTCACCAGCCTGAAAATTCAGTCTGGGCAGGAAATAGCCTTTTATGTTGTTACTAATTGGCCACTTAAGAGCTTTATCTGGGACAGGGATGGGCCGGCCAGCCTAGGCCTCACCCGTCCCACCGTAAAATTGCAGACAGATCAGGGTGGGCAGGAGCCTGGCGGGAAGGTCACTGAGGAATTTTACAGCCGGGGTCTGCCGCTTGCAAACCTGCAAGTGGGAGAATGTAACATTTTTCCCCGAAGTATCTTGGATGTTAACCATTAACTTCCAATCACCGAAAAAAACCAGGAAATAATTTGCATTCTTTCTTTTAAAGTTGTCTTTCATATTTGTGATATGACTTTTTGTGTAACATCATGCAAAACTTTTTGAATGCATTTAAAATCTCACTGTATGTAGCAAATCAAACAATCCATCTTCCATATATAGCTATTTTTTAAAAATAAATTTTACAGTGCCCAATTCATTTTTTCCAATTAAGGGGCAATTTACCGTGGCCAATCCACCTACCCTGCACATCTTTGGGTTGTGGGGGCGAACCCCACGCAAACACGGGGAGACTGTGCAAACTCCACACGAACAGTGACCCAGAGCCGGGATCGAACCTGGGACCTCGGCGCCATGAGGCAACAGGGCTAACCCACTGCACCACCGTGCTGCCCCTATAAGTAGCTATTGAATTAGATTTTATCAGATAAAATGCAGCCTATCTGTATAAACTTCATAAACATTTAACTGCAACTCAACAGATTTTGTAGGCCCAGTGCTAGGTAATCATGAGTTTGCAAAAACCCATCCTTATCCCCTCTTGGACATCAAAGTGCCAAAATCAATTTGAGATATTAATGCATAGGCCGCTTCCTATTCTCGAGGCAAAATAGTGATGACTGCATAAATGTTCTAAGCTCACATCATTCCCAGGTAACATTGTAATTGTAATTTCTGTTATCTTGGAAATTGTTTATAAGGTGTTATTTTACCCTTTCCTACATTTAAGCAATGACTACACTTCAAAACTGCTTCATTGTTCATAAAGCACTTGTCCAGTAGTCATTAATGGCAGTAAGTAAACCCAAGTCTTTTTTTTTTTCTGAAGGTAAAAATATGCGCATGATTCACCCGAAAAGTTTCTATGTCCAGTTTCGGGCCAATGTTGCAGGGTGTTTCTCAGTGGTTGCTGTGCCGAGAAACATATTGCGATTCAAGGGCACTTTGCAGTTTTATTTGGCCTTGGGGAGTTTCTCTCCGCTGAGGCCATACTCAGAGGGATTTCAGGAAAGGCTTCTTGTAGGATGGGCTGACATTTTGGAAAGCTGCTGCGATCTTTCCCTCCTGCCCCTCTTTCAGGCCCTCCTATTTTTGACCCCTTTCGCCCCCTGTGGTGATATGCATCACTGTAAATACACACGGGGTTAATGTAAATACACTAGGACTGAGTAAACACTAGAGGGAGCACCAGAGACATCATGACATGCAGACATACAGCTAATCAACTCATAGAATAGGACACGGCCAATGGGCAGTCAAGACACCCAGAGGTGACACTACCACAAGAGGGCTACCCATATAAAAGGACAGGGTACACATGCTCTTTCTCATTTCCACACGCGACACTTAGAGAGAAGGACAGACAGATCGGAAGCATCACACCCACCGCATGGCTTAGAGCAGACTGGTTAGTTCGACTGAGTTACTGTAGCAAGATCAGCAGGAGAGTCGAACTCAAGTTGAGAGTATTGTTAACTGTTCAATAAATGTGTTAAACCTATCTCCAAGTCTGAACCTTCCTTTGTCAGAGTATACATCAAGGAAGCAGATTATGCTACATGAAGAAGCAGAACACAATACCCCCAACCTTGGGGAGGCCCCTGAATACACCCCTCCTCACTCCCGCTTACTTGGTAAGCCCCCAATCCTGGCAGTGCCATTTGGGCACCTGAGTACTGTGGCACTGCCAGCCTGGCATCGTGGCAGTGCCCCTGCCAGCCAAGGTGCCACTTGGGCACTGGGTAGCACTGTCAGGGTGCCAGGCTGGGGTGCCAATGTGCCAGGGGAATGCCAAGGTGCCACCCTGCCCTGTTCCTGACCACTCAGGGGTCTCTAATAGCCTGAGAGCTTCCCCCAGGTGCTGTACACCTGGTCCGTGTTTGTGTGGACCAGTACTAAACAGTGCTCTGGCAAGGTCTCGCAGGTGCAGCTCGAGTCCCAGGCTCCAGGTGAATCCGGCAAAAAGTGTATTTAAATGAGCCCTGTTAAATATGCTGATCTGGGTCATGCAGAGTGAGGGCGAGATCCAGGTGAGGGCGAGATTCTGTTGGATCTTCTGAGATATTGAGCATTGCAAATCTCGCGAGAGGCCTCTCACATGATTCAACAGTCTCTTCCTGACACCAAATGAGATGCAATGAGGCCGCTGAATCACACCAATGGAATTCAACAATGTGGTAAGTTTTCCGGTCCCATTCGCTGTGGGAATCGTCATGGGAGGGGCGCAAAATTTGACTGACCATTTAAAGGTCCATTGACCTCGGGTCAGAATTTCCGGTCTTCGGGGTGAAAACGACCGGAAAATCCCATTCAGTATATTTTATCACTGGGATCTTTTAAGTTGTGCAATTCTGTGTAACATAATTTTAATTACAGAGGTACTACTCCTACCACACTAATTAAAATTAACTTAAGATGGTAACAACACTTGTTTAGGGATTCTCAGGTAAAAGTAATTTTTGAAGATTATCTCCAATAGTCAATTTCAATAATATTTCAGATGAATGTGCTTGACTGGATAATTACAGCAAGTTGAGCATGGTCATGGTGATCTTATTGTGTATTCATCTTTGTTTCTGGTTGGAACAAGGTCACTTTAAGAGTCCGATCATGTGGCATATTTATGGCGCCATCAGCCATTTGCAGGCAAAAAGACTGTCTATGCCAACAACCTGAAGAGAAAACATCTTTCCAATAAAACTCTGTTTGTTTCTCCTTCCTGGTCTGAAAGCCTATCCTTTAAAAAAACCCACCGGCGACAAGGAGGTCGGAACCACGGTAGAAGTAAAAAAAAATACAGTAAAATCGTCAATCATTGTTAGACATTCGAAAAGGATTAAGAAGCTAAAAACATCACCACATCAAAGCTGGTGATGGAGGGCTGACAAATTTCTGAAGCAGCCATCGTAGGAACAGGAAATTCTAATATAGATTTCGGAAGAAACAACATCTGAAAGAAGCTCATCACGTGCTCTGCCCGGAAATGTGTGGGACAGTACAGGGAGCACTGTGAGTAGCATGTAACCTGCAGCAATAGTTTACAGCTGGGGGGTGTTCCAAACCTTTCCTTGCCAGGAAACAGACCAAATTCTGGGGTACCTTGTTTGAAAAAGGAAGCAAGGTATGACTACAAACTTGTGGCAAATCATGCTTACGCAATCTTTTTCCATAGTAAAAATGGCAAGGACTTTTGGCAGTATGGGACTCTATGATGACAACACCATGTGGTAGAGCTCATATACTGAAAGATTTGATTATTTTGTCCAAGCGATAAATATTATGCTGGACCATGTGAAGGACAAATGATTTTCATTGTGGTAGACGTGCAGAAGATATTGTCATCCCAACAGTACAATGGGTGAAAAACATTCCATATTCTGTGAAGTCTGGTGCAGCCACAAAAACCAGGCTCAAACACCCATGAAGAGATTGTGGAGATATTGCAGGGCCATTTCTTACCTCAACCTTTGTCATTGCCGAGAGGTTCAGGTTCCACAAACGTAAACACTTAAAAAGTGAATCAATCACACAGTTCGGAGCTAATTTGAAGAAATTAGCTGAATACTGTGAATTTGGAGATGTCTCAAACAACACCATCAGAGACAGACTAGTTGTGGGTTAAGAAGCGTAGCTATCCAAAAAAGACTGTTAATAGAAAGCAACTTAAACCCAATAAAGGCTTAAGAAGTCCCTATCTTGATGGAAGTAGCAGCTGAGGAAGCCCAACAATTCAGTTTGAGCACACAAATCCATAAAATGGAATCCCAAACACAGACAGGAGGTTGAAAATTTCCACCGATGTACAAAAAACAGGCAGGCAGCAGAAAATTGCTGGTATACAAGATGAAAACTGCAGGAACTGTGGTAAAAAGGGACACATTGAACGTGCATGTTGGGGAAAGAAACAACAAGTTACAAACAAGAACTATAAAAATCAAGAACCAAGCATACCAAATGGAAAGTCGAATGGAGGGAAAAAGATTCCCGTGAAACAAAAAAGGACACAATAAAGGACCAGATTTATAGAAAGATGACGAACTATCATTGAACGTACTGATCATTGCTGGTGTAACAAACCATTACTGGGTCACTCCTTTACCAGAAAAACAATCGGTGAAAATAGAGGTGGACATTGGAGCAGCAATTTTGTTGGTACCAGAAACTTTTGACGAAGAGAAACTACGACATATTGTCTTCAAACCCTCAAAGATAATACTATAAACCTATAATGGAGAAGTGGTTCTGTTGAGCAGCTGTATTAATGTAAATGTGCAGCTAAATGGACAGGTCGCAGTGGATCATTAAAGGTAACTATCCAGCATTAATGGTTGGAGAAAACCAAGCTAAACTGGATCGAGGTGAATCTCATGTCAGAGACCAAAGCAGATCTACCAAAGATTTTCAAGAAACATGCCATTGTCTTCAATGGAGAGCTGGGAAGCATTAACGAGATATCAGCCAAACTAAAGATTAAGGATGAAAGCCAAGCAAGATGCTTAAAAGCTAAGTCAGTGCCATACGCCATCAGGTTTACGTTTGAGGCAGAATTAGAGAGGCTGGTCAAGACAGGGATCTTCAAACTCGTTGATGTAAGTGATTGGGCCACACCAATAATACCCGTAGTGAAGAAAGATGATTCTGTATGTATATGTGGTGATTTTAAAGTCACCATCAATCCGGTACGTGTGCAGAGCTGTACCCGCAGCCTTTAATTGATGATATACTTGCTGGTTTAGCTGGAGGCCAGCATTGCAGTGAACTTGACAAACATATCTCCAGATAAATGTGGATCCAGATTCACAACAATATTTGACAATCGTGATACACAAAGGGCGATTCAGATATAAAAGACTGCTATAAAATAATACAATGGCATCACGTCCACACCAGTGTCCAATGTGCCATGGATCAATTTCTAAATGGACTAGAAGTAGTCCAGTACTACTTTGACAATGTCTTAGTTACTGGAAAGAATGAGGAAATGCATCCTCAAAATTTAGATGTTGCACTCCAGAGACTAGAAGATAGGACTATTAGGGCAGAAGGATAAATGAGAATTATTCAAATCTTCCACTGAATGCCTGAGGCACATCATAGATGCAAAGGGACTGCACAAATTGCCTTCAAAAATAAAAGCCATAACTGAGCCACGTGCACCTCAAAATATAAATCAACTTTGATCATTTTGGGGAATATTTAACGATTATGGAAGGTTTGTCCCTAATCTAGCAACTATTCTTAAGCCTTTACACAGTTTATTGTGTCAAAACAGGAAATGGAAGGATCAGTGCGAATGGCCTCCACACATGCTAAAGGAGGGAACAGTGGTAGAGTGGTTAGCACTGTTGCCTCACAGTGTCAGGGATCCGGGTTCAATTCTGGCCTTGGATGACTGTGCAGAGTTTGCACTTTCTCCCTATGTACAAGCAGGTTTCCTCTGGGTGCTATGGATTCCTCCCACATTCCAAAGATGTGTAGGTTAGGTGGAATGTCCCTTAGTGTGCAAATAGGTGCAGGATAGGTGGGATTATGGAGATTGGGCAGGGGGTTGTTTCTCACATAATGTCCAATGGCAGAGAAACCTATAATGGTTGTGGATTATATTACACACAAATGTTTGTGAAGCAAATTACATTACAAATAATAATGTAACATCGATTATGATATACAAGATTGGTGGATACATCGATTTGATACTAAGATTGGTGGAGTTGCAGATAGCGAGGAGGACTGTCAGAGAATACAGTAAAATATAGATAGATTGGAGAGTTGGGCAGAGAAATGGCAGATGGAGTTCAATCCAGGCAAATGCGAGGTGATGCATTTTGGAAGATATAACTCAAGAGCGGACTATATGATCAATGGAAGAGTCCTGGGGAAAATTGATGTACAGAGAGATCTGGGAGTTCAAGTCCATTGTACCCTGAAGGTGGCAATGCAGGTCAATAGAGTGGTCAAGAAGGCATACAGCATGCTTGCCTTCATTGGACGGGGTATTGAGTACAAGAGTCGGCAGGTCATGTTACAGTTGTATAGGACTTTGGTTCGGCCACATTTGGAATACTGCGTGCAGTTCTGGTCGCCACATTACCAGAAGGATGTGGATGCTTTAGAGAGGGTGCAGAGGAGGTTCACCAGGAGGTTGCCTGGTATGGAGGGTGCTAGCTATGAAGAAAGGTTGAGTAGATTAGGATTGTTTTCGTTGGAGAGACGGAGGTTGAGGGGGGACCTGATTGAGGTGTACAAAATGATGAGAGGTATGGACAGGGTGGATAGCAACAAGCTTTTTCCAAGAGTGGGGGTGTCAATTACAAGGGGTCATGATTTCAAGGTGAGAGGGGGAAAGTTTAAGGGAGATGTGCATGGAAAGTTTTTTACGCAGAGGGTGGTGGGTGCCTGGAACGCTTTGCCAGCGGAGGTGGTAGAGGTGGCCACGATAGCATCATTTAAGATGCATCTGGACAGATATATGAACGGGCAGGGAACAAAGAGAAGTAGATCCTTGGAAAACAGGCAACAGGTTTAGATAAAGGATCTGGATCGGCGCAGGCTGGGAGGACCGAAGGACCTGTTCCTGTGCTGTAACTTTCTTTGTTACATCAAGATCCTTGACCAAAACAGAAATTAACTATGTGCAGATAGAGAAGGAAGTTCTCGGCATCGTTTTCAGGCTCAAGTATTTTTACCAATACCTATATGTACAGAAATGTACTTAACTAATGGATCATTGACCACTGACAATGATACTTGGGCTATATACCAGTATTCCCTCTCTAGCAACGGGCAGGATGCAGAGATGGTCATTGCTGTTGTCAGCAAATACATACATGATAAAATATTGCCAATCAAATCTTCTTGGGAATGCTGATGGACTTTCATGATTACTTTTATCTAACAATGAATATATGTTATAGCCCTGCATATTATAACATCCAGCTGGGAGTGATTGTTCCCTAGCACTGATTGGCTAGTGAGTTAATCAGCACTAGTATAACAGATCAGCTGCTGTAGCAGTTGGCAGAAAGGAGCGAGGACCCTGAGATGTGTAACCAGGTCCTCTATAAATACTACTGATATGCTGAATAAACATCTTTCTTGTGAACTCTTTGGACTCCCCTTGTTGTTTACTTCAGAATAGTTCGAGTGGTAATGTTTTCTATATCAAAGAAGTCGATAACACTCCTGTGACTGCAGGACAAGTTAAGAAGTACACCAGAAATAATCCACTGCTGTTGGAATTTGTGGACATGGTGCTCTGTGGCAAGGCTGCAGGAGCATAGCCAGAGTTGAAGCCAGATGTTAACCAAAGACTCAAACTATCCATACAGGCTGATTGTCTCCTCTGGGGAATGAGGGTCATGATTCTGCCATTTCTAATGGAACGTATCCTAAGCCAATTTCATGAAGGTTATTGTGGGATAGTAAGGATGAAGGAGATAGCCAGAAACTATTTTTGGTGGCCAGGGCTCGATAACAAAGTAAAGGTGTTCAGCTTGTGTAAAGGTTTGAAACCTGCTGCCACTAGTGCCTTTGCATCCATGGGAATGGCTAGAAGTGCCCTGACAAAGAGTTGATAAATATTATGCTGGACCATGCGAAGGACAAATGATTTTCATTGTGGTAGACGTGCACTCAAAATGGACTGAAGTCGCTGTTATGAATACTACGTCCTTGGACAGAACAACAAAAAGACTAATGAGATTTTTGCAAGATTTTGTGACCCTGAACAACCTGTTAGCGGCAATGGGCCATGGTTCATTTCACAAGAATTCACAAAGAATCTAACAGGATGCAACATATCCAATCCACTCCTGATCAAATTGCCACAAATGGGCTGGCAGAAAGGTCTGTTCAGATAATGAAGCAGTCATTCAAGGTAACTCTGAGCAAGGATCATTGTCCAAATGATTAAGCCAATTCCTGATGACAGACAGAAATACAACACACTCGACAACCCAAAGGTCTCCAACACTCAGATAAAATGCCAGTTATGCAGTTTTGACTTGCTGCAGCCGCTTAAGACAAGAGAAATTGTTGAGCAGAATCAACAAAGTCAGATTTTGCGACTTGAGATTAGGACTAAATGCTATATTTTTCAGAAAGGTTAGGACAGTGTTCTTCAAAGTCGGGGCACGACCCACAGGTGGGTCGCGGGCAGGTGTCGAGAGGGTAGCGGAGCCGTTGTCTGCGGCGCTCCCGAACACGCAAATCCCCGCGCAGCAGCCGACTTTTCACAACGGCGGCTGCAAGCGGCCGCGAGCATGTTTTAAAAAAAATTTGGCCGCATTGCGCATGCATGCCGATCATCGTGCGCGCATGCGAAATGCAGTCAAATTGTTTTTAACATGTTCGCGGAGTGCGCGCACAATGATCGGTGCGCATGCGCATTCCGCGAACATGTTAAAAAATTCGGCCGCATTGTGCTGTGCGCACGATAATTGGCACGCATGCGCAAATCTGGCACGCATGCGCAGTGCGGCCGCTATTTTTAAAAATGGTTGCAGCTTTTTGCTTTCCAAGTTCTGCTGTGGTTTTTATTCATTTATTTTATACATTTAATTTTTATTTAAATTTATTTTATTCATTTTACTTTTTTTACAAGTGGGGGGGGGGTTAATTCATTTATTTTACTCATTTTATTTTTTTTTGCAAGTTCGGGTGGGGGGGGGGGTTATTTGATAAAATTTTACAGGAAAAAATTCAGAACTTTGGACAGATGGAGACTCCATACTTTCCGACACCGGAAGGCTTTACCTTCATCCAATAGGTTCCATTGGAGGAGCGTGTACAAGGGCCAAAGGGACCCAAAACTATTTCCTCTATTTTTGTCGGCAGCAAACAAGGTAAGGGAAAATGGTGGGTCGCGCAGGTCGGCCGGTTTGGGTCGCGAAGGTCGGCCAGCGTGGGTCGCAAAGGTCGGCCGGTGTGGGTCCCGAAGGTCGGCCGGCGTGGGTCACGAAGGTCGGCCGGCGTGGGTCACGAAGGTCGGCCGGTTGTTAAAAATGGGTCCCCGGAAAAAAAGTTTGAAGAACACTGGGTTAGGGAGTATTAGCAAGGACCTATACCACCAGTGAGAAGTGGATACCTGCCATCATCTTTGCACAGAAACGACTGGTATCCTACACCGTTCAATATCGAAACAATGTTGTGTGGAGGAGACACGTTGAGCAACTAGAACTATTTTGCCAGAGACCGAGTCAATCGAGAGTCTGCAACAAACTCTGCCAAGTGATGACCTAGACATTCCTGAGAACCTGACAATTCCAAAAACAGCTGTGGAAGACAGCAGCCCAGTTGAGGACATTTCAACAACGGGTCAACCTTTAACAGTAGTCAACTCTGGTTACGACAACTACGGACGATGTCCAAACTAAACCAAAAACACCAGCGGTAGTAGTCAACACAAAAAAGTAGACAACTGAGGTTCACCAACAATCACACAGAAATCGATATACTCTGAAATGTCTAACTTGCCTAACAAAGCTCTTGTTTGTTTGTACTTCGTGGTCTGAAACCTATCCTTTCAAAATACCATAGATCTCGATATAAACAAGCTATATTTGGATGACCAGGCATTGACCATGTCACCCAGTCAGGATGACCAGTTAGGAATTGTATCCTTGAATGTCACATTCAACCATAAGAAATGTCTTATGCACAAACCTCCAAGCACAGAAATTGTTGACTTTGACATAATTCAAATGTTCACTCAACAGAGCACAAATTGCAAAGAGGGTTAGCAAATTAAGCGAATTCAAAATTACGTCTGTCGATTCCAATTAAGTTTACTAACATTTGCTGAAACTCTTCTTACACACAAAATGTCTTCCTGATTTGTGACCATAGAGTAATGTCAAATGAGACCACAGTAGATTTGAAAGTGAGACATGGACTTAATGTGAATGTTTGGGGGACTGGGAAGCCATAGGAGGTCTGCAGAAGCAGAAATAAGTGTAGGTCTTCTGTACAGGATGGGCTGGAAGGTGTGGGGTTCCAGACAAATTGGAGTTTAGATAGAGCTCAGGAGAAATCAAGGGGAGATAAATGTAGACAAGGGTTTCTGCAGTGACGAGATGGAGAATGGGGTTCAGGAAGTTGACACCAAAGCTCAACTCCCATTCTTACCAATGAGGCAACTCTGACCCTAGAACCCGAGCTCCTCAATTTCAAGACCAGGCGCCATTAAATGTCAATGTGTTCCCAGGTCTAAAACTGCTGAATTAGCCAAAATTCAGGCAAAGCCTACATGGGCAGAAAACTAAAACAAGAGCTCAGTGGGTCAGAGAACCTGTAAGTTATGCAACAGGAAATCTACTGGTTGCACATGATTTATGGAAGGAACAGGAGGATAGGCTAACAATATTAAGTTCTATTATACATGATGAAACATCCTCGTGAAAAAAAATTCTAGAAGGTAGTTTAATAGATAGAAGTGGCATTAACATTTATTTATTACTTCTGTGGAACTGATTATTTTAGGATTTAAAATGTTTATCATAAAAATTATTAAGTATTTATGATTTTAAAAAATCAAGTTTCTAATATTGGTGTATCATTTTGAAGGGTTCTGAAAATTCCTAGCTTAATAATATCTTATTATAGATTTTAGATTGAGTTTGAGCTTTTCATCTGTGTCAAAATGTTTAAACAGCTCCCGTCAAGTTTTGGTCATTTATATGAAATGTGCTATTTAAGCCATATTTTGAAGGTCCTAGGACTACAAGGGATTCTCTGAAACCCCGCCGGGAATACCTGGGGGGGCGGCGCAAATCCCGCCCTGCCGCCCCGACGCCGGCTGTTGTATTCTCCGGCGCCGTTTTTCGGGCTGGGGCAGGATTCCTGCCACGCCGATTGGGAGCCATTGACAGCGGCCCCCCGACAATTCTCCAGGCCCCAATGGGCCGAGCGGCCATTAGCTTGTGGCGTGGATTATGTATGGTCCCACACGGCGGGACCTGGCAGTTGTCGGCGGGGGCGGTCCTCGCGGGACAGGGGGGATCCGACCGGGGGGGGCCACAGTGGCCTGGCCCGCGATCGGGGCCCACCGATCTGCGAGCGGGCTTGTTCCGTGGGAGTACTTCTTCCTTCCGCGCCGGCCACTGTAGGGCTCTGCCATGGCCGGTGAGAGGAGAACCCCCATCGCATGCACCAAAATACGCCAGCCAGTCTCCGCATGCGCGGAACCACGCCAGCGGTTCCGCGCGTGCGTAAGATCATGCCGGCCCTTCAGCGCATGAGCAAATTCGCGCCGTCCCTTCGGCGCAGGCTGGAGTGGCGCCGACCCCTCCAGCGTCCATCTAGCCCCCGAGACAGGTGAGAATTCCTCACCTTGGGGGCCCGTTGACGCCAGAGTCGTTGGCCTCGGAAGGGAGAATCCCACTGCCGAAGTGCATTCGGGCATAGTAGGAAAAAGCCATAAATTGGTGATTGCAAATTTGGGAAATATTCGGATGTTATCACATGACCATTCATTTTGTGCCCCGACTATTTACCTTACCGAGCCTCCAATGTTCATTCTGTGCACCAATTAATAAAGATAATTCATGGCTTCGAACTAGCATTCAGTGAGCAGCGTATAGAATTGGCTATCAAATTTACGAGAAAACAAGGATGCAATGGAAATATGGAAGAGAATCAAGCAAGTAACTGCAGGAAGAGAATTTGACAACATAAGCATCTGGGTGTAACTAGCTGACCACATACAAAAGCAGCATGTCAGTATTATACTGTGGGAAGATGCAATTTACACATTCACAACTCAGAAACAATTAAATGGAATGGGTGGGCCACACATAAATCAATGATTGTGCACCACAATTAATGCCGCAAGTAATAGTTCAGATGATTAAAATGCCACCTTTATGAATAAATCCCTTATGGGTGGTGTAATTTCAACTGCGATAAACGTAAAATAATTTCCTGAAGAGAGTTCAAAAGATGGAGTGGATACAAACAGTTCCATTATGGATTTAATTTTCGCATGCAAAATAATGTTGTTCAATTTGTATGCAGATTAATAAAGTCAACTGAAGTAAGAATTCCTATTGTGTTGTAAATGCTGTTTTTTAAGTAGTGAGAGAAAGTAACTTATAATATCCACAGGTATCCAAAAGCTCCTAACATCCAATTAATTTTTGAAGTCTGGTCACTTGCATCATCAGTCTAGTGGTTCTATTGTGACACCTCATTAAAGCATTAATGCATCGTTTAAAACGTTCTCATCCGAATATAGAAAGCTCAAAGAGGGAGTGAGAAAGGCGGCAAAAAACAGCTGGATAAGAAGAGACTGGCAGCCAACATAAAAGAGAATCAAAGGATCCGCTATAGAAAAAGTAAAAGGATGGTAAAATGAGAGGTAGGACTGATTAGGGCTCAAAAAGGGGAATTATGCATAGAGACAGCGGACAGAATTTTCTCTTTTTATGACAATGTGTCATGTCAGGCGGGAAAAGCAGTGTGCAGCCCGCCTGCCGCCACTGCCGGCTTTTCCCGTTGTATATTTTGACAACAGTCAAAACGAATTCTGTCGGTAGGTCCCATGACATCTGGCAAGGTGGGCTCTGAATAAGCCCACCCCCACCAGCTTCCTCAGCCCCTGATAGCATATCAATCTGAAAATAATACATATACGAAAAGAAACACAACTACCCCACTAAATACCTCCCCCACCTCATCCCCCAGGGCACATGCCCACAACTCCAAACCTGCCCACTGAAATACTCCCTCCGCCCCCCCCCCCCCCCCCCCCCCCCCCGTCCCAGTAGTCGCCCTGACAGTGCCCAGGCTCTCCCTGCTGGGGGCTGGACCATTCATCAGGTCCCCATTTGTCAAAACCTGTTGTAAACTCTACTGACATGACGTCATGCTGGCAGGGAGGGAAATCCTTAGATTAAGGGATAATACGGCGGGGAAGCCAGTAATGATATGTAAATGTACGGTAATGGGTTCTCCTCTATTACATCACTGGCGGGAGGCAGGGACAATCTCAGTGGGAAATCGTGTAGGCGCAAAAGCCACTTGGAGTTTGATTCTCCAGCTTTCCCGTCTGCCCAAAACAATAATAATAATAATAATAATCTTTTTATTGTCACAAGTAGGCTTACATGAAGTTACTGTGAAAAGCCCCTAGTCGCCACATTCCAGCGCTTGTTCGGGTACACAGAGAGAGGATTAACATGGGGGCGGGATGGGGAAGAGTGGAAAATCCCCCCCCAGAATAAAGGTATTAGGTGACTATTTTGCATTTGTATTCAAAGGAAGAAAATGCAACGAAAGCCATGGTGGGTGTGCACGACAATTATCACTGCTGGACGGTGTACCAGTTCTCCAGCTCCATCTTGCCCCGCCCCCCCCCCCCCCCCCCCCTCTCCTCTCACCAGGTCACTTTTTGCAGTTGCGATTGGTGGTCAAAGGGCTACCCACCTGCAAGTGGCAAGTAGCAATATGGGCTAAGTAAATAGCCATCTAAAGCCACTTAATCCAGGATTAGGTCAGTTGCATGGAGGCAGTCACCCAGAAGAAAAGCAATGTTAGGAGGGTGCTGCTCGAGACAGGTTTTGAGGCCATCTCACCTGCTTGGTCACAACTGCCGACACAGCCCACCCAGAGAGGTTGTTTTTCAGATTGAAGTAAGACATAGGTGCGATTTAACAAAAAGAAAATTGTCCCCTTTTGGGCGTAAATAGCAGGGTATTTCTAGGCACCTGCAGCGCCGGAGAATGACCCTGCTATCAACCGGGACTTTGCTTTTACTTTGGGCCTCGGCAAAAAGTGCTCTGCCGAGGCCGTAGTTACCTCACTCCATGTCAGTGCAGGAAGAGATCAAGGTGCCATTTTCAAATGTCGCCCCTACCTCTTGATATCCTCAGCCACCCCACTACGGCATCCAGACTCACCCAATTTACCACTTAATGGGCCCTTGCAAACCCCCACCCCCCTCACCCCATCTCTTAAGTAGGGAATCCCTTGGTCCGATTCCTGACATGGACCTGGCACCAGGGCACCTTGGCATTGAAGCCCGGCACCCTGACAGTGCCCTGGCCAACTTGGCAGTGCTACCTGGGCATTCTGGCAGGGTGGCACAGACTAGTGCCACCTTGTCCAGAGTGCAGCCACTTAGGGGCTTTCAATGACCTGGGATACACCCACAGGTGCCATTACATCTGGTCCATATTTGTGTGGCACAGTGCTAGTGGCACCATGGCAAAGTCTCCCAGTCGCTGGCATTCGGTCTCGGGTTTAAGGATATTCAGACAGCCCGATGGCTTGTTTAAATATGTTAATATCCCAACGAGGATGAGATCCAGATCACGAGATCTCGCAAGATTTTGTTAGATCTCACAAGACGTGGCCTCTCGCAAGATTTAACGGCCTCGTCTCTTCATAGAGTCTGGCGTGACAAAGCCATTCGATCATCCCATATAGTGGAGTTTCCCAGGGGTCTGTACTTGGACCATTATTTTTCGTGATCTGTATTAATGAACTAGTCTCGATGTGCAGGGCAGAATTTCAAAATTTGCAGATGTCGCAAACCTTGGAAGGATTGTAAACTATGAAGAGGATATTGTTAAGCTTCATGAGGATATTGACAAGCTTTGAATGGGTGGTCATGTGGTAGGTGAAATTTAAGACAGTACTGTGAAGTGACATATTTTGGTAGCAACATAATGAGGAAAGGCAAAATAAAATAAATAATAGAATTGTTAAGGGGATGCAGGTGTAGAGGGATCTGGGGGTATATAAGCACAAATCATTGAAGGTAGCAGGGCAGATTGAGAAAGTGGTTAATAATCCATGTGGAATCCTGGAATTTCTAAGTAGCAGCTGCGAGTACAACAATAAGGAAATTATGACACAACTTTATAAAATAATAGATCAGTCTCAACTGGAATATTGCATCCAATTCTGGGCATCACACATTAGATAGGATACAAAGGCTCGAGAGAGAGAGAGAGAGAGAGTGCAGAAAGGATTAACGGGAAATGATTTCAAGGTTGACAGGCAGGCTCAGACATTGGTGGGACCTTAGCCCATGGTTATCCTGAATTTCAAATTACACTTACACCTGGGGGAAGCCTCTATTTTGAGATGCCCTTCCCGTTAGCTGCTTCAGCAGTGCCTACCCCTGTGGCTCTGCCGAGGCTTCAGAGTTGCCTCCCGTCTGACTACTGCTGGCAACACCAGTGGCTCACCCATCTTGGGCCACAAGGCAGCCAATCAAGAAGCACCTCCAGTAAAGTCGCCAAGCCGGTCCCGCTGTTGGGAAGTGTGGACTCGGGACCCAACATTTGGCCCAACGTCTGATTCCCGAAACCACGGTAAAATTCAGCTCTACTGCTTTGTATTTCAGTTAGCTATTTCCACATGTTGTGAAATAAATATCACACTTCACCTAATGTTCTCAAATGTTCACAGAACTGCTGATGAATGGTAATACTAAACCAAGATTCTGCATCAGGAGATCAATATCAGATGGGGTAGAGTATGTCACAGGCCAGGGCGTAAGTGAAATCTAGGTTTAGATCATTCAGGATTTATTGTTGCAAAACCCTTTAAACAAATGAAGGAGTGAGCAAACTGATTTAGTGAAATATAACCATTTCCTAATATAGATACACATACTTCAGGCAACACTGCTGATGAGAAGTATCTTTGGAATAATGTACTAGTGTTTCCAAAACATATGCTTCTTTTCTACACAGGGACTACCAATAAAAGACAGACTTGAGATTGGAAAGGGCCAAAATGAAGCAGGAGGATCAACTTTCTGCAGATGAAGGAAGGCCGAATCAATACAAAATATATCGGTGTGCAATAATCTAGTTTTGGGAGTTTGTATTAGAGTTGCACAAAAAAAATCAAAATAATCAGAGTAACATGGTTTGTAAGTGGCTCAGAATAATGTCAGTTGAGATCTTTGGTTCAAGTTTAGTATGAGATCATGGACTAGAGGCAAGATTTCCATTAAATTTGTGCTACTTCCCCAGCATAATCCTGGAATGAGATATAATTTGTCAAAAGCTGGCTTGCTGGCTCCCCATCTGCTTTCAGCACTTCCAGCATTTTTCACCTCAACTGGTTTTGGGTGCATGCTATGTCAGCCAAGATATAATTAGGTGCAAATCATGGGAATACTGATGTTCAGTGTTGACATAAATGATGGAAAGTAGGAGGAGCATTAGAAATGAAAGGTTTGGAAAACCTGCGTACACAATCAAAAGTGGTGTCCCATTCCTCGAATGACTAATTTGCTGGCAGAGCCAGTGAATCAGAGGCCAACCCGGCAGTGATACATCATCGGACTCGCCCTGTTAAGTTTTCTCATCAAAGTCCAGGACTATATGACAGAGAAAGTGGTTGCTTCACCACAGCTTTTCCCGGCCGCCATCAGCCTTTGTTGATTTCCGGGAAAATCTTGCCTACGGGTTTAAGATTAAATGGCCATTTTTCTAAAAAGAGTTTACAGACTAAACAAAGAAATCTCAGAATAGAACATACACAGCACATTATGACAGATTCCTTATTCGCAAAGGAAAACCTCAGAAAATATAGAGTCCTATACTAAGAATTTAAAAAAAGTTAGGGTCTATGAGGTTTACAGACTAAAACTACAACTACAATGGTTACTATATAATACTTTATTATAAATAGGCTTAAATCATGAATTACATTACTGTAATGTTTTGAATATTTCGGAATGTAAATGCAAGATAAACTAATTTATCTAAAAACACACAATGAACTGTAGGCCGGAAATCTTCCTAACGGATATGTCTGACCTATACATCTGCGGGATCTTTTATGTCCCACTAAAATCAATGGACTTGTGGCTGGCTCACTGCGTCTCCCACAGAGGAACCTGCAGTGGCCAAGCTGGAATATACCACCCATTAAGTGTCTCTTTTACTATCTTTGTCTCAGTATGAGAAAACCTTTCTCAACACAATGATATTCCTGGAGCATCTGTCTGAAATGTTTACTTAAGTTTATAATACCATTGCCATCTTAATGAAAAATTTATTTGTTCTGAGAATGTTTTGGGGCATAGTTCCCTGTCTGGTGATGCTTGCTTTCAGGGCCTCTGTCTGTCTCCTGGTGACTGTAAAAGTAATATGTACATTCTTTTTCTCACAGACTATTTTCTTAATTGTATTTGTTGGAGTTAAGTTTTGAACCCTTTCACAGACTGATTCAATTCCTTAACAGTACCAATCTGATTATCAAGCTATTATTGTCAGCACACAATTAGTTGTACAAAGATAAAAATATTTCTTTTATGACTCTTCAAAAAAGAATTCACTATACTTGTAGTCCCTCTCACAGCCTTTATTTCTCTTGTTAAGTTCAAAAATATCTATTCTCAGTCTTAATTGATTATCCCCCTTTCTGATATCTACACAATTTCTTTCACGATTTATCTTTCTAAATGGCAACTGTTAACCAAATTAAACTGAAGTTCCCTAAACATAAATTAACCAACTGTTTAACTTGAAATGGGTTTAAAATTCACAGGTATGATTTGAAATAAAAATGTCTTTCAGCAGTGTGAGTTGTTCATCATGTTTGACCTCCTTTTTTCTTCTAAATCCCACTGTTGTTCATTTTTAAATCAAAGATAGGTCACAACTATCTATGTTGCTTTCAATAGATGACAAAATATTACACTATAATAACCAATGTCACAGAACATACACTAACAGTCTAGTTTATTTATGTTGAAGACAGATAAAAATTCACAACCTATAATGGCTGTGAAAACTACCAGTGAAGTGTATATTTTCAAAATGTCCTTTCAACTCCAATCCAAGAGGTGGTGTTACTTTATTATGGATAGTAGTTTGAATTTGTGTTCAACTCTGGGAAACCTCTCAATAAAACTGAAAATTGGATCTTTAAGGTTCTAGTCCCAACAGTATCATTACAACCAAAAAATATGAACAGCTTCATGGCCATTGATTATCCAGGAACCGTAAACTCAACTCCAATATAATGTTACTTGTGATTAACTACATTTGCTTGCAAAAGCAACTTAAACTCATTGTAAGAATATAAAATTTAAATATTTCACAGAATTACTCAGTAACAGCCAATTATTTGTTCAGAATGGGTCACAAAAGTATCTTATATATCTGCCATCAAGGAGCACCCATTTAAAAATGGCAATACAAATACCCTGTTTACTATCCAGTGTCTTGTTCATCTATTCTGTTCTTTCATTTTTTTAAGTTTAATCACAATGTTCTGTAGCTAATTAATTTTGTCTGCCATTCAACAGGCTGAAAATTACTGTCAGTGAATGTATTATTCCGGAGGTTAAAAGTTAAAGAACAGACCCGTAAGGTGCCTTAACTTCAAAATTATGACATTTCTTACCTGAACCAGATTCCATTCTTTAAGTGATTCAGCAATGATGGATGTAATAGATGGGCACACTCCACCAAATATCATCAGATGCTTCGGTCCATATTTGATGCCATCAAAGAAGGCTTTGAGTCCTTTTGCGTTATCACACTGAAATAAATAGGAAAATACATCTCATTACAACTCTAGAATGCTGACTTAGTATTTACTGTATTAAAAACTGAGAAGAGATCAACAAGAATGTAGGCCATGATTCTCCGAAACGAAACAAAGTGCTGATGTTGGGGGTGGGGGAAATTGGTGCTTTTCCCGTTGGCCCTGGCAGCATGAATCAGAAATTATTCAATGGCAGCTGGAAATCGTTTTCAAGACGGGCAGGTTTTGCACTGGCCCTGAGAGAGGAGGGGCCGAAACACACTGACAGGTCACGCCCTCAGAGATCGGGGTATCATTTGAAAGGGTGCCCCAATCTCAGAATAACACTGCAGCCCAGCCATCCAATCACAGGAAAAGATCCCACCAAAATCACTCGCAAGGCCCAAGTCCCCAAGTAAATGACACCCTATTATGGACTCGGCAAATGCCCCTGCTTTCAGGGCTCCCCCTCAGGCTCCGCCCACCTGGCACTGTGAATTTTTGGAGGAGAAAGGTGTAAGCACCCTCTCTACATTTACTTCTACAATGCTGAGGGGGTCCTCCTGGGGATGTTGGGAGTCTGGGGGGCTTGGGTTAAGATGGAGGGGCTCAGTTTGAGATGTGCACCATGTGGCAGGTCTTCTCTCTCTAGTTTGGAAAATCATTAAACTCTCTTTCAGCATGTCAAGATGTAGTTGGAAGTCTTGCTTCTGATGTGTTGGAAATTTTTGATGCCTCTCCAGCATGTTAATATTAATAATATGTCAGATAAAGGTAAAAATCTTCCCTTTGGTGTGTTGGAAATTTTTGAAGTGTTTTTTCATATTGAATTTAATTTCCCTTTAACTTTTTCAATCCTCTGGGATTACTGAGAAGCCTAAAAGCTTTGAACTGTATTGTGCACATTCAATGTCATTGTCCCTTACCTTTTAAAAGCCTCTTGACTGACAGGTCAAGATTATTTCAAAGGAGGAAAGACTTTCACCTTCATCTGACAGATCTTTGAACTTGAAATGCTGGGAGAGACAACAAAGGGTTTCAACACATCAGAGGGAAGATTTTTAACTATTTTGGTTTGATTTGATTTATTATTGTCACATGTATTCGTATACAGTGAAATGTATTGTTTCTGCATGTGAAACCGACAATGCATACCATACACAGGGAAGGGAGGAGAAACTGTAGAATGTAATGTTACAGTCATAACTGGTGTGTAGAGAAAAGAGCAACCTAACATGAGGTAGGTCCATTCAAAAGTCTGATGGCGGTAGGGAAGAAGCTGTTCTGGAGTTGGTTGGTACATGACCTCAAACTTTTGTATCTTTTTCCTGACGGAAGAAGATGGAAGGGAGTACATCCAGGGTGCGATGGAGTGATTATGCTGGCTGCCTTTCCGAGGCAACGGGGATTGTAGACAGAGTCAATGGATGGGAGGCTGGTTTGTTGACGGATTGGGCTACATTCACAACCTTTTGTAGTTTCCTGCGGTCTTGAGCAGAGCAGGATCCATACCTTGCTGTGATACGACCAGAAAGAATTCTTTCCATGGTGCATCTGTAAAAGTTGGTGAGAGTCGTAGCTGACATGCCAAATTTATTTAATCTTCTGAATAGAGTGCTCTCAAAGATTCCAAAAATATACCCACGTACTGGTCAGCTTTAATACTTGTGAAGAGATATTGGATTCATTACGTCTTTTTCAACATTAAAATGTTTAAAAATGAAGTTTAAAAAGGTCCTAAACAATCCAGGTAATCACCTAAGCTTCTGCATATATCAGTGCATTATACCTTAGCAGATGTGAAGCAGAAGCAATGCAAGGCTTTTGATTTATTTTTTTTAAAGAGGCCATAATATAAGATAAAATTATTCAGTTTGAAAGACATGCATAATTAGGGCCAGTCAGCATGGATTTGTAAAATTAGTTACAAAGAATTAATATTTCAAACCAATTTCTCTGAGGAAATAAAAGAAATGGAGTGGGTACTGCTGAGAATGTGGGAACTTAACAAGATTGACAGTGAATTTGAGATGAAAATAAAATAACAGAGAAGTAACTAAACGAGCAGGCTTCTAGAGCAATAATGAGATGAGATTTTCCCAGTAACAAGATTAGCAGCAGTCTGGAAACATTGAGGTGCAAATGGCCATATCAGAAACATAGTTCACCAGAGATCAGTGGAGATGTACACTAATGACTTCTAAAGGCAAAGAATTTGAAAGAGGTAGACAGCAGAATCCACAGAGGGGAAGATCCAAGAGACTAAACAATAGAACTGCAAGCACTCTTTGGGAAAGGAGGCAAGTTTTCCATTCAATAGTCAGACAGACCAGTTCCATCTGTGATCCGAGCCACGGAGGCCTGTTCTTTTTATAATTTAGAACCATGACAGTTTGACAATATTCTCCTCTAAAAGAAACAGTTTCATAACTTTGCTGAACCAGGAAGAGATGTTTTTCCCAGACTTGGTCATCTAAGCAGCATTGTGTGGTAACTATTAACTGGATTTGACGTATAGAGTTACTATAAATCAATGTTTTTTGGAAAAAGGGGTTAGTTTAGGGAACATGGGTACATTTTGGGAAAAAGAGATAACTTCAGATAACATGGCCTGTTTAATTATTCACACATGTAAGTGTCATTGTATAAATTATATGTCAGAGGCTAGGAGGTGGAGTGACTCACCTCCACCTCCCAACTCCACAAAGTCTGACCACCATGGACAAGGCACAAATCAGAAGTGTAATGGAATAGGGCAGCACGGTGGCACAGTGGGTTAGCCTCACGGCGCCGAAGTCCCAGGTTCGATCCCGGCTCTGGGTCACTGTCCGTGTGGAGTTTGCACATTCTCCCCATGTTTGCATGGTTTACGTCCCCACAACCCAAAAATGTGCAGGATAGGTGGATTGGCCATGCTAAATTGCTCCTTAATTGGAAAAAATGAATTGGGTACTCTAAATTAAAACAAAAAGTGTAATGGAATACTCCCCACTTTCCTGGACGAGTGCAGCTCCAACAACACTCGAAGCCCAACACCATCCAGGACAAAGCAACCAGTTGGCTTGTCACGCCTTTTACAAACATTCACTGATGCAGTGGTTGCCATGTGTACTATCTACAAGATGCACTGCAGGAACTCACCAAAGCTCCTTAGACATCACCTTCCATACCCATGACCACTCCCATCTAGAAGGACAAGGGCAGCAGATACATGGAAACAACACCACCTGGAGGTTCTTCTCTGACTCACGCACCATCCTGACTTGCAAATACATCACCTAACTGTATGAATAACTAAATATACCATGTTATCTGAAATTCCTTCACTGTCGCTGGGTCAAAACCCTTGAACTCCCTCTCTGATAGCTCAGTGGGTGTACCTACACAACATGAACTGCAGCAGTTCAAGAAGGCAGCGCACCACCACCTGCAATTAGGGATGGGCAATAAATGTTGGCTGAGCAGCGAAGCCCACAACGTGGAAAAATGAATTAATTTTTTACACAATGACAGGACTGCTTCCTCACTGTATTCCACATTGTTTCCTCGCATAATTCCAAACAAAAATACACCAACAAGGACCAGTTTTCCAAGTTATCCTTCGGGGTTGAGATACTCACAGGTAACATCAGTGGGGGTTTAACAGTTTTGGATTTTAAAAAGATATTTAAGGCAAATGCTGTGTGACAGCATAGAGAATAATACAGCATGCAAAGGAAATTATTCCAAGGATAGAAAATATAGAGCCAATGGTTAAAATATAATTTTGAGATCAAAAGAATGTTCTTCAGATATTGGACCATTTTTCCCCCAACATTATCTGAACCTGGGAATAGTGTGTGTGCATGGGGGGAGTGAGAAAATAGCAACTTTGCAGATCATTCTGTCCTTTCTTTATAAAAGGGGCTCTACCATTGAAGTCATGACAGATAAACGGGAAAATATCTGAGGAAATTAATCCCGGTTTTAGCTAGCTGACTTCAGGAAGGACATTACGGCTAGA
Organism: Scyliorhinus canicula; assembly: GCF_902713615.1. Classification (NCBI taxonomy): domain Eukaryota; kingdom Metazoa; phylum Chordata; class Chondrichthyes; order Carcharhiniformes; family Scyliorhinidae; genus Scyliorhinus; species Scyliorhinus canicula. The sequence continues at coordinate 124,637,122 of NC_052150.1, forward strand.
AAGAGAGTACATGTGTCAGGGGGTGGCACAGTGGCGAGTATTGCTGCCTCATAGCGCCAGGGATCAGAGTTCAGTTCGGCGTTGGGTTACTGTCTTTGTGGAATTTGTACTTTCACCCCGTGTCTGTGTGGGCTTCCTCCAGGTGTGGTGCTCCGGTTTCCTCCCACAGTCCAAAAAAGTGCAGGTTAGATGGATTGACCATGATAAGTTACCCCTTAGTATCACAAAGATGTGCAGGTTGAGTGGCGTTATGGAATTACGGGGATAGGGCAGGGGAATGAGCTTATGTCGGGTGCTCTTTCAAAGGGTCAGTGCAGACTCGATGGGCCAAATGGCCTCGTTCTGCTCTGTAGAGATTCTATGGGTGCGATTTAACAGCCGCATTCACCGAGCATAGATCCTTGCGCAGTGGTTAGGTCACGGGAGAGACCGAAATTGGGATCCATGACGAGCACCAGATGGTTTGCGATCTATCCGGCCCACGCCCAGTGGTGGGTTTCAGATTCCGACTGGATGTGATGAGACGCCAATCACCAATTAAGGGCGATCTCCATTTTATTAACGAGATGGACGTGCTGTCTAACCGGCACCCTAGCGAGGTGTCACACGGTGCAGTTTGGCCCACAACAACGGCAAAAGGGCACCTGGGGCATCTGCCAGGCCATTGGAGACACCTGGGTGGTCAGGGAAAGGGCAGCGTGATACCCTGGGATTCCCACTGGCAGGTAGGAACCTTGGCACTGCCACGGTGCCTGGGTGGCACGACATGCTGGCAGGGCAGCACTGCCAAAGGCCAGGGCCATAAAAGGGGAATTAGGTGGGTATGAAGGGTGAGGGGCTGAAGGGGTGGTATGAAAGGGCCTTCTAAAGGTGGGGGAGTTGAAGGCTGGTGGTCCTGAAAGGAGGAGGGTGTGAAAGGGTAGCCTGAAAAGTGGAGCTGCCGTCAGTAACCCGAAAGCTGGGTAGCCTCACTTTAGGGGGCTGTGGGGTAATGCCCTTGTGTGCGACGGTGGTGATATTGCCCATGGGTGGAATGGTATGGGAGCCCCTCAAGCTTACTTAGAGACTGGGTAACATTTTCAAAATGGCGGCCTGATCTCGGAGGAGCTGGTCTCACCAGTGAGTTCAGCTCCCCACTGCTGGAACATTTTTAAGGGTGTGATCAAACAGAATAATTTGAGGCGGGATTTGCTGAGAGTTTCTCCTCGGCTCGTCAGTGAGTTCCCCACCACTGTCTAACCACACTTTGTGGGCGGGATTCTCCGTCCTGGGACGCCCGGAATAAGTTCCCCGATGGGATGCAGAATCGGGCATGGGGGAAAATCAGTGTTGGGCGCCGATTCGAACGCAATGACGTGGTCAATGTTTACAAGTATTGAGGTTTCACCAGGCAATGAAGCATGAAAGGATATGAATGGATCTAAGCTGCAGAGGGTTTTATGCACTGTCAATCACAGTCCACTACTTGAAAGCTGTGAATGGCTTGCAGATAATGCATCTGTGGGAACCAGACAGAGGCACCACTGCTCTCCTTTGAGGAATGAACATGTGGATCTGCAAGGTAAGTATTATTGTAGTGATCTGTACATCTGCACATACAACAGGGACTACAGACAGATGTAACAGCCACATCATCACTAGAGGGCAGCATCAGAGATGGGTATTAAAGGTCCAGCCCAAGGGAGGATCTGCCTCTTTCAGAAGCACAGGGCTAGTGAGCAGCAGCAGACAGAGACAGCTCAGCATAGGTAGTTTACCTTAGCTTCACTGGTGATACTTCTTGACTGTATTACATTTAGTTAAGCTCTGGAAACAGAACGAACACTCTGAATAAAGTATTTGTGTTAACTGGAAGTCTACAATCTTTATTCAGACTTAGAGAATAACATAATTATAACTATAATGCTTCCCACTCCCCGTGTCTGGACTGCTCTCTAGCTTCCAGACTGGGGTCCTTTTTCTGCAAGGTGCGGGGAGGGGGAGGGGGAGGAAGAGAGAATGAGAATCAGTTGGCCGCTGTGGGGTGCCCGCTTTTTACAGAGATCCCTGTGGGAGGTGACCCTGAGATGGTTCCTCTATTACAGGGGTCCCTGTGGAGTTCAAATGGTTACAGGGGTTTTGAGGGGTGGGTCACCCCAGTGCCTGGGGGTGGGTGGGGCATCCAAGTAATCCGGAGATGCGTGGCTACTGTGCGGTTGGGGTGGGGGGGGGGGGGGGGGGGAGTAGGGCAGACTTGCGGTGTGGTTTGGAAGGAGTGACCAGCTGCGGGAACTCACTATCAAGCTGCCCGTTCAAGATGGCGGGCCGATAGCGGGATTTGCTGGGAATCCCTCGTATTCCACGCCATGCATAAATTTGTATGCCGTGGAACACCGAATTGCATCCCACTTTACGACAGCAAGGGGATTGTAAAACAGGTGCAATTCAGTTCTGGTGGGAGGACATAGTCTCACAAATATGGAATCCTCCCACCTTTTCGGGCGCTGGGTATATTCTCACAGGGCTACCAGCACTTAGAAATATTTTCATTGATAAGGATTTCAACTCACTGTCCAATCCAGCTCCTCAGCGATCAGGGAACCCTTTTGAAAGGGTGCCCCGATCCCCAAGTGAGATTGAGAGTCCCCCACACCTCCCACCCATGGGCAATATCACCCCCCAACATATACACACCCCCGAAGTGAGGACACCCAGCTATGGAGTCGCTGAGATCATCCCTCCCTTCTAGGACCCTCACACTTCACCGCCCAACCTTCACACTCCCAGCCCCACCCATCATACACCCTTATCTCTCCTTTCATGGGCATGATGCTCCTCGGGCCCTGACCCCAGGCCATGCCACCCTGGCACCTGAGAACCACCATGTTGGCACCATGGCAGTGTTCCTCCCTGCCTGGAAGTTCTAACCAGACACTTTTCAGTGCCAGGAAAACAGTGCCGAGGCACCAGCCTGGAAGTGCTATGGTGCCCGCGTGCCAAGGGGAGGTGAGGGGGCCACCCTTCCCTATCTCTGACCATCCAGGGGCCTGCAATAGCTTGGGAGATCCCTTGGGTACTGTTCAAACTGATCCACATTTGTGTGGTCTAGTACTGAATGGTGCCCAGTTGGGGGTTTCCCTGGGGAGGCCAGCAGATGCCTGGAGCCCAATAGATCCTGAGTCAGCATGCCTTAGTGGATTTTAAACCTATTTAGATGTGCGAGGTTTGGCCCGGCCCATTATGGGTTGAATCCTGATCATGACACCCCTCGAGACCTGGGTAGATCTTGTGAGGTGTACTGACTGTTGAGAAGCCCGAGCAGGCATCTCCCTGCATCTACCAGCCACACTCCCATTCAGGTGCAACATGGCTGGAAATCGCACCTTCTGTGTGGGCTAGACCGGTGAGAAACTCCCCAAGTCCCACAAAATTGACTAAGTGTGGGTAAATATCAGCGTGGATCTCATCGACAAAGCTGGTAGGGAACAACCAGCCAAAGCCGCCTGAAATTACACTTATTGGACACGATCTAATGGCTGCACTGTGCCCGACTTGGGGCATGACTCGGCCGGTAAATCTCATGAGAGGCCTCTTGCGAGATTTGCCCAGGTCGTCACTCCTTGCAAGATCTAAAGGGACCACAAGAGATGTCGAGATCCAGATCCTGCCCATTGTACATGGCAAATTTGCATATCAAAGTGGTCAGCTCGTCACACTTTAATATGCACTCGCTGGATCTACCCAAGACATCGAGATCTAATCCCTTTGACTAGGAGACTCTAGCCGAGTGCCATTTAACATTGGTTTCCACAAAGGGGAACAGGTAGAATGGCACTCGCCAGGGTATCCCACAAAACCGTGGGCCCCTGGGTGGCTGGGTTCTGGGTAGGACACCTCTGGTGCCACCTGGGCTCCCTAGCACTTGCCAGCCTAGCACTCTGGCAGTACCATATGGGTGCTACCTTACCATTGCCAGTGTTCCAAAGTGACATTGTTGGCCTGGCAGGGGCACTGCCAGGGTGCCAAAGTGTCCAGTTGACATTTTGCCTGCTCCAGGGATCGGGCCTGGGGGTGCTCTTATTAGGAGCTGTGTGGGGAGGGAGGGAGCTGACCTCTGACAAGTGAGTTGGGGTTTGGAGGTCTGGTGGGTCAATTTGGGGGGGGATCACTTCCTGCACTGGCGAGCGAAGCTCCTCAGAGTGTGGCCTCGATGCAGCATTCCCTATGGAGGCCCCAAAATAAAACAGAGTCCCGTTAGAGAGCGGGGTATTTGTTGTCACTGTGGGTGCCAGGAAACACCCGGCTAAACATGCTCAACATGGGACACTGTTTCATTTCCATTAGATGGTGCCCAGAAACCTTTCTATTAAATCATATCCTATGTTCTTCTCCAACAGTAAAAATTGCAAATGTTGGAAATCTGAAATAAAAACAGAAAACATTTTGCAAATTCACCAGGCCTGGCATCATCTTTGGAATGATAAAATAGAGCTGACATTTTGAATCATGTGACTCTTCCTCAGAGTTAAAGAGAGGGAGAAATGTGATGGATTTTATACTGTGGATAAGGGGTTGGAACAGCTGGAGCAGAGGTGAAGGTCAATGATTGCTGGGAGCGAGAAAAGATTGCAACAAAGATGTCTACGTCATGAGATGGAGGAAGTATCAATGGCAGTGTGAAGAGTTACAGAAGATGCTGGTAGTTGTATAAAGGTATCAGAATGTGTAAATGGGAGATTAAAGGTCAGTGCTCAGTGAAAGCAAAACTAAAGAAGAGACAGATGCCCCCATGGGAAATAGAATCATAGAATTTACAGTGCATACACAATGCATGAGGAGGCCATTCGGCCCATCGAGTCTGCACCAGCTCTTGGAAAGAGCACCCTACCCAAGCCCACACCTCCAACCTGTCCCCATCACCCAGTTACCCCACCCAACAATAAGGGCAATTTTGGACACTAAGGGCAATTTAACATGGCCAATCCACCTAACCTGCACATCTTTGGACTGTGGGAGGAAATCGGAGCACCTGGAAGAAACCCACGCATACACAGGGAGAACGTGCAGACTCCACACAGTCAGTGACCCAAGCCGGGAATCGAACCTAGGACCCTGGAGCTGTGAAGCAATTGTGCTAACCACTATGCTACCGAGCTGCTACATTGTTGGCCTGGCAGGGGCACTGCCAGGATGCCAAAGTGCCCAGTTGGCATTTTGCCCGCACCAGGGATCGGGCCTGGGGGTTCCCTTATTGGGAGCTCACTGACCTCTTATAAGTGAGTTGGGGTTTGGAGGTCTGGTGGGTCAATTTGTGGGGTCTCTTCCTGCACTGGCGAGCAAAGCTCCTCAGTGCTTCTGAGGGGAAGATTTTTCCTGGCAGCAAAGGGTTACATCGGAAACCCATTGAAGAGGGCGGGACCAGAAGATCCCACCGCTGGCTAATGGCAGGCTTCCTCCACCATTTGCAAAATCCCAAGGATTGAGAGAAAAATCCCACCCGCAGTCTCAAGCTGTTGAATCAGTTGAGTCCTGAGGACCGTTTTGCACCTAATTGGAAGATGAGATGCTGCTCCTCCAGTTTACGTTGGGCTTCACTAGAGCATTGCCGCGGGCCAATGACAGACATGTGGGCATGGGAACAAGCTGAATTGGAATGGCAAGCGATCAAAAGGATGGGGTCATGCGTGTTGGCAGAGCAAAGGTGCTCTGCAAAGCTATCAACCAGTCTGCATCTAGTCTCCCCAATGTAGAGGAGGCTGCATTGGCATAAGGCGGGACTTTCGCACTACAGTCAGAGGAAGTTCCACCCGAGTGAGATGCTGGTCAATCAGATTGGCTCGCAGCTCCCCAGTGCCTACAGCAACAGCACAGTATTGGGCAGAAGAGACACTACATGGAGCTGCCAGAGCCTTAGTCTGGGGATGGAGAGAGCCAGCAAATGTCAGAGGTCCCAGAGTCAGGAGGGTAGGGAAGGCCTGGGGGGTTGTGATGGGGGGGGGGGGGGGGGGGGGGGGGGGGGTGATCAGGGCCTTGAGGCACGGGCCAAGGGGAGAGGAAGGTCTAGAGTTCACTGGCCTTCAGGGAACAGCAGCTTCAGTTATAAGGGGGCTTCTGATGGAGAACTATTTCCCACACAAAATAGAACTTCCTTCATTTTTGGGATCTAGCAAAGCTGTCTGCCCAAAAAAAGTATTAAAAAAATATTTTTCTTACTTTTTAGGAGGGACTGTTCTGCAAATGGAATTGATCCCATTGAATTCAATTAATCAGGTCTGCTCATTATGTTCAATGGCTTCAAATTTTATGCAGTTCATGGCTTGAGTTTAATATTAAGCAATAAGTTGGAGCTGATGTAAATGAGGTGTTCTCAGGAGTTAGATTACAATAGTAACATTAGAAATGCATTTTTCAATCTCAATTTAAATAGGCCCTAACCACAACTCAGACTGCTAATGAAATTGTAAGATCCACTTTGATTTCACGTAATTACTTGTGCCGAGATCCAATGGATCCATACACATACATAATCAAGATACTCAAAATCCACATTTATAAAACATAACCTGAGGTGCAAATGAACTTGCGTATTTTTCATTTTGTTATTCATTGTTTCCTTAATAACATTTCTCTGATGTGCCTAAAGGAAAAGCAATACAATATGATTATTTATTTAAGAATGCTTCAAGTTATAAGAAAATTAGTGCAACTTTGAAAGTGTCAAATTGAAGTTAGAAACTGTAAAAAAATACTGTAGTCATGTTTCTAGCAATAACAATTCAGCAATAATTCTGAAAAATTCCCTATTTTTGACCCTGTATTTTAGATCGGTTGGTATGTACTTTGCTTCCATGTTAACTGTGTTATTAATTTGTGCTTCACGTGAATGATACAATTGTTTTTTTCCATTATTCATTCACACAATACAGGTATCATTGGTAAGGCTGCCATTTATTTTTCATTCCTGTTAAAATTGCAGGAACTGCTTACGTGGCAACTATGTGGAAACTATGTATACCAGACCATTTCAGAGGGCAGTTAAGAGTCATCTCATTGCTGTGGGTCTGCAGTTACTGAGAGGCCAGAGTGAGCAAGGTTGGTAAATTTCATTCCCAAAATGGCACGGGGTCAGAACTACTCCGGGTTTGCTTCTGAAGCAAACTACAGCCAAGGACATGGAAAGAAGACGTGGGATAGCTGCCCAACCCCACTCTTCCTCCATCTCAGGTCTCCAATTCTTCCCTGGAGTTCATGCTGGAAGCAATAAGGACCAGAAGAGGCCCCTCTCCCCTGTGCATAGCTGGAAGATGCTAGTTGGGTGGCATGGGGGCACAATGGTTAGCACTGCTGCCTCACGGCACCAAGGATCCTGGTTCGAGTAACAGTCCATGTGGAGTTTGCACATTCTCCCCGTGTCTGCGTGGATCTCATCCCCATAATCCAAAGTTGCACCGGGTAGGTGGATTGGCCACGCTAAATTGCCCCTACTTGGAAAAATTAAAAAAGGAAGAGGCTAGCCACCCAAATGAAGCAGGAATGGCTAGAAGTAGTAGAATCTGTGAACAGCAAAAGTGTGGTGTCCAGGACCAGGACACGGTGATGAAAAATGTTTAAGGACCGTAACTAGTTTCTCGTTAGCACCATGTCTTATTTAACCAGCTCTACTTAATAGTAATGAAATGAATTTAAATGAAATAAAAATCACTTATTGTCACAAGTAGGCTTCAAATGAAGTTCCTGTGAAAAGCCCCCAGTCACCACGTTCCGGTGCCTGTTCAGGGAGGCTGGTACGGGAATTGAACCCGCGCTGCTGGCTTTGTTCTGCTTTACAAGCCAGCTGTTTAGCCCACTGTGCTAAACCAGCCTTAAAAATTGTTAAATTCAGACAGTAAGCAAAAAAAAAGCTTTCTTTGTCAATGAATCTATGAAAATACCTGAATTTTCCATTTTAAAACACTCAAGCTGGAATTCAAGTCATTCTCATAAGGCAACATAATCATGGAGGTCACAGAATAAAGAAAACCTTTACCCAGATAATACAACCCAACCTTTACTGATGAATAAAGGTTCAGAAGGTACAAGTGTAGGCAATTTCCTTCAAATGTTCGGAGGAAAAATACTTAATCAACAGTCTTTGAAGTCAACATTTTACAAAGCTATAAAAGGGCAAGTCGGGTGGTAAATATAATGATATGATTGTAAAATATGGTGTTTACATTTGTCCGGAAAAAAAAACATCAGGGGAAAGCAGTTTCATTTTTGGTGAGTGATGTGACTGTCTTGATTTCTTTCTCCATGACTGTTCTGACTGGTGGCTGCAGGGTTTCAGAAATCCTTTACACTTTGCAGGTTTTTATTCCTTCAATTTGTATATTCTCTTCTGTTCAGTTTTGATTTGTTGTTGTTTTACTTTGAACCAATGAGGGAAGTGATAAAATGAATGTGACAGGAAGATAGAAAGGCACAGTAGAAAATGATAGCAAAAGTATTTCATATCTATTGGTACAACTATATTAGTGGGCAAATTTTAGAGCAAAGACAGTAAAACATTTACATGTCAGAGATTCTCTTCAAAAGTAATTGTCTTAATTTTGTACCTTTTTTTCCCCCATGCAGGACATCTGGTTACTTTATTAGTGTTTACTTCCAAAACATATTTACGTATGTTGGTCTCAATTGTTACAAGGGGATTTGACAAGTAGTGAATATAATAGCAGGATTTAATTAATTTGAATACATATTTCCAGAATCCTGACCTGGCTGTCTTACTGATCCAAAGGTGAGAAATGGAATCTGTTGGCAGGAGATTGCAGCCCAGGCCTGACAGTCAATGTGTGACAGGGGATTCCCATGCAGTGCTTTGGGAGGGTCAGGTCATTATTTCTTCTATAGTGAGAGACTTGCAAATTGCCGGAGCTGCGGTGTCACCAAAGATCGTCCGGGTGCCTCGCCGGAGAGGACCATAGACTCAATTGAGAGCCCTTGGTTCCTAAGGAGTGTGCCGTCCTGCCCCTCCTACCTCACAAGGAGTTCAAAGGCAGGCAAAAATCTTACCTGGATCTCTCCTAGTTCGTTAATTTCTCCTGTCATCTTTTTGTTGCTGAGCAGCCGACAGCTTGGGGCTACCCAATATGTAAATAATATGACATTTAGGAAAGTGATGGCTTGGTGGGCATCTTGATTTTCTTCTCCAGAATCTTGTTTCACTCAAACCCTTTCCTGCCCACTGAGTGGGAAGTTGGGCATTATATCAAGGCTACGGATTCAAAAGTCTATTTAGCAGAAGGTTATAGATTATCAAATACATGGATGGACTGCACCATTGAATACTATAAAACACATTCAATATAACTATATTTCTTGCAATAAATTTCCATCCTCGCTGCATCATGGAAATAGATGCAATTTTTAGCATGTATAATTAGGAGCTATATATATATTGATACACAAGGTCCTGTCCTTTGCAGGCAGAAAGAACATGGTACACACATTGTTCCTTTTCAACTGTACAAAATAGGCTGCAACCATTTCCTGGTTCATTCCCCAGGGCAACACCTCTACCAATCACAGTCCACTTGCTAACAAATCAGCACTCACTCCCATGCGTTATAAATAGTTATTCCCTTTAATATTTGGTATTGTAAATTATCCTAACAAGGCCAGGATTGTTTTTCCCACTCACATCGGGCAGGTGCACCTGGTGAACAGACCTTCCAGGGGAGCTCACGTGAGTGCAGACTAAGGGGGAGATAGTTATGCCCAGCTACTGCCCTGACACTGCCAGGCAACTGTGACAGAAGTGCCACGATGCCCCAATCCTGGAGTTTATCTGTTGCTGGCAGGGAAGCCTCGGATTTGCCTGGCAGACCAGTGAAATGTTGTAGGACCCGATTCTTCAGGTTTTTTCCCCCCAAAGTGCTGCACTATATGGTGGAGAAAACCACCATTGGTGTTATTCTGTCTGCCTTCGGCCTTTGCCAATTTCCAGGAAAATCTCACCCAAAAGCTTTCAACATCATGTACCTTTTTTCAGCAATACTCAAATGCTATCTTACCAAATGACTATTAGGTGGAATTCTCCCATCCGGGTTTAAGTACTGGAAGGCTTGGATTTGGGGAGTGTTTTTGATTGCAGATGCCAACAGGAAGCCACATCATGGGCTGGATTCTCCGTTGGTAGGATCCTTGTCTCGCCAGCAACGTACTCACACCCACGGATTTCCCTGACGGCTTGGGGGTGCCCACAATGGGAAACCCCATTGGCCGTATGCCGAGATGGAGGATCCTGCTGCCGGCAAGAGCGTGCCGCAGCAGTGGGACAGAGAAACCCATCCCATATCTTTTAGTAAATGCATAGCATAGACACAGGCACTGGGTGAAGCATACAGGAGTGTAGTACTACTCAGTAGCGAAGAAATGTGAAGAGATTAGATCAGTCCATAATAATAATAATCATCATCATTATTAGTGTCACAAGTAGGCTTACATTAACACTGCAATGAAGTTTCTGCGAAAATCCCCTAGACGCCACACTCTGGCGCCTGTTCAGGTACACCGAGGGAGAATTCAGAATGTCCAAATCCCCTAACAAGCACGTCTTTCTGTACTTGTGGGAGGAAAACCAGAGCAACTGGAGGAAACCCACACAGGCATGTGGAGAATGTGCAGACTCCGCACGGACAGTGACCTGAGCTGGAATCGAGTCAGGTTCTCTGGCACTGTGAAGCAAAGTGCTAACCACTGTAAGAGGGTCATAGTGGTGAAGAAGCTGTTTTGAATCTGTTAATGTGTGTTCTCAGACTTTTATGTCTCCTGCCCAATGGAAGAAGTTGGAAGAGTAAATAAACCAGATGGGAGGGGTCTTTGATTATGCTGCTCGCTTTCCAAAGGCAGCGGAGGTGGATACAAAGTCAATGGATGGGAGACGGCTTTGTGTGATGGACTGAGCTGTGTTCAAGACTGTCTGTAGTTTATTATGGTCTTGGGCCAATCACTTGCCATACCAGACTGTGTTGCAGTCAGATAGGATGCTTTCTATGGTGCATCTGTAAAAATTGGTAAGAGTCAATGTGGACATGCCGAATTTCCTTAGCTTCCTGAGCAAGTAGAGGGGCCATTGTGCTTTCTTGGTTATAGTGTCTGATGAGACCATCATTTCACGCGACACATGGTTAGAAGTGAACAGTGGTTTTAATCGTCTTACAACAGAGCCTGCCTGTGACGGGATGAACTCTAGATGAACTGGCAGGCAGGCTCCGACTGCCAAGCTTTATACAACCAGTGGGGGGAGAAGAGTCATGGGCGGAGCCAAGGGTGGAGCCCAGTACAAACTTCCGTACATTCCCAGTACACCTTCCCCTAGGGGCAGAGCCGCTCAACTGCTCATGTGCCGAACTTACAGAGGCATGCTACAACATGTGTGATAACAGTGTGAATTATGCTATTATGATTTACCACAGTGTCATCATGGGTGGACCAGGACAGACTGTTGGTGATGTGTACCCCTAGGAATTTGAAGCTGTCAACCATCTTCACGTCAGCACCATTGATGCAGACAGGGGTGTGTACGATACTTTGCTTACAGAAGTCAATGACCAGCTCTTTAGTTTTTCTGAATTGGAGGGAGAGATTGTTATCCTTATACCACTCCACTAGGTTCTCTATCTCCCTCCTGTATTCTGACTCATCATTGTTCAAGATCTAACCCACAACAATCGTGTCATCAGCAAACTTGTAGATGGAGTTGGAGCCAAATTTTGCCACGCAGTCGTGTGTGTATAAGTATAGTGGCGGATAAGTACGCAGCCTTGCGGAGCCCCAGTATCGAGGACAACTGTGGAGGAGGTGTTGTTATTCAACCTTACAGATTGTGGTCTGTGGGTCAGAAAGTCCAGGATCCAGTTGCAGAGGGAGGAGCCAAGTCCTATATTTTGGAGCTTTGATATGAGTTTGGCTGGGTTATGGAGTTGAGGGCGGAGCTGTAGTCAATGAATAGTAATCTGATGTAGAAGTCCTTATTGTCGCGATGCTCCAGGGATGAGTGTAGGGCCAGGGAGATGCCGTCTGCTGTAGACAGGTTGTGGTGGTATGTGAATTGCAGTGGATCTAGGAATCCTAGGAATACGGAGTTGATATGTCTGATGACAAACCTCTTGAAACACTTCATAATGATCAATGAGACCGGACGATATTCATTGAGGCACGTTGCCTGGTTCTATAAGACCATAAGACATAGGAGTGGAAGTAAGGCCATTCGGCCCATCGAGTCCACTCCACCATTCAATCATGGTTGATTTCAACTCCATTTACCCGCTCTCTCCCCATAGCCCTTAATTCATCGAGAAATCAAGAATATATCAATTTCTGTCTTAAAGACACTCAATGTCCCGGCCTCCACCGCCCTCTGTGGCAATGAATTCCACAGACCTACCACTCTCTGGCTGAAGAAATTTCTCCTCATCTCTGTTCTAAAGTGACTCCCTTTTATTCTAAGGCTGTGCCCCCGCGTCCTAGTCTCCCCTGCTAATGGAAACAACTTCCCTACGTCCATCCTATCCAAGCCATTCATTATCTTGTACGTTTCTATTAGATCTCCCCTCAACCTCCTAAACTCCAATGAATATAATCCCACGATCCTCAGACGTTCCTCGTATGTTAGGCCTACCATTCCTGGGATCATCCGTGTGAATCTCCGCTGGACCCGCTCCAGTATGTCCTTCCTGAGGTATGGGGCCCAAAATTGCTCACAGTATTCTAAATGGGGCCTAACTAGTGCTTTATAAAGCCTCAGAAGTACATCCCTGCTTTTATATTCCAAGCCTCTTGAGATAAATGACAACATTACATTTGCTTTCTTAATTACGGACTCAACCTGCAAGTTTACCTTTAGAGAATCCTGGACTAAGACTCCCAAGTCCCTTTGCACTTTAGCATTATGAATTTTGTCACCGTTTAGAAAATAGTCCATGCCTCTATTCTTTTTTCCAAAGTGCAAGACCTCGCACTTGCCCATGTTGAATTTCATCAGCCACTTCTTGGACCATTCTCCTAAACTGTCTAAATCTTTCTGCAGCCTCCCCACCTCCTCAATACTACCTGCCCCTCCACCTATCTTTGTATCATCGGCAAACTTGGCCAGAATGCCCCCAGTCCCGTCATCTAGATCGTTAATATATAAAGAGAACAGCTGTGGCCCCAACACTGAACCCTGCGGGACACCACTTGTCACCGGTTGCCATTCCGAAAAAGAACCTTTTATCCCAACTCTCTGCCTTCTGTCTGACAGCCAATCGTCAATCCATGTTAGTACCTTGCCTCGAATACCATGGGCCCTTATTTTACTCAGCAGTCTCCCGTGAGGCACCTTGTCAAAGGCCTTTTGGAAGTCAAGATAGATAACATCCATTGGCTCTCCTTGGTCTAACCTATTTGTTATCTCTTCAAAGAACTCTAACAGGTTTGTCAGGCACGACCTCCCCTTACTAAATCCATGCTGACTTGTCCTAATCCGACCCTGCACTTCCAAGAATTTAGAAATCTCATCCTTAACGATGGATTCTAGAATTTTGCCAACAACCGAGGTTAGGCTAATTGGCCTATAATTTTCCATCTTTTTTCTTGTTCCCTTCTTGAACAGGGGGGTTACAACAGCGATTTTCCAATCCTCTGGGACTTTCCCTGATTCCAGTGACTTTTGAAAGATCATAACTAACGCCTCCACTATTTCTTCAGCTATCTCCTTTAGAACTCTAGGATGTAGCCCATCTGGGCCCGGAGATTTATCAATTTTCAGACCTTTTAGTTTCTCTAGCACCTTCTCCTTTGTGATGGCAACCATATTCAACTCTGCCCCCTGACTTTCCTGAATTGTTGGGATATTACTCATGTCTTCTACTGTGAAGACTGACGCAAAGTACTTATTAAGTTCCTCAGCTATTTCCTTGTCTCCCATCACTAGATTACCAGCGTCATTTTGGAGCGGCCCAATGTCTACTTTTGCCTCCCGTTTGTTTTTAATGTATTTAAAGAAACTTTTACTATCATTCCTAATGTTACTGGCTAGCCTACCTTCATATTTGATCCTCTCCTTCCTTATTTCTCTCTTTGTTATCCTCTGTTTGTTTTTGTAGCCTTCCCAATCTTCTGACTTCCCACTACTCTTTGCCACATTATAGGCTCTCTCTTTTGCCTTGATGCATTCCCTGACTTCCTTTGTCAGCCATGGCTGCCTAATCCTCTCTCTGATAACCTTTCTTTTCTTTGGGATGAACCTCTGCACTGTGTCCTCAATTACTCCCAGAAACTCCTGCCATTGCTGTTCTACTGTCTTTCCCACTAGGGTCTACTTCCAGTCGATTTTCGTCAGTTCCTCCCTCATGCGCCTGTAATTACCTTTATTTAACCGTAAAACCTTTACATCTGATTCTACCTTCTTTCTTTCAAATTGCAGACTGAATTCTACCATATTATGATCACTGCTTCCTAAGTGTTCCCTTACTTTAAGGTCTTTTATCAATTCTGGCTCATTACATAACACTAAGTCCAGAATAGCCTGTTCCCTCGTGGGCTCCATCACAAGCTGTTCCAAAAAGCCATCCTGTAAACATTCAATGAATTCCCTTTCTTTGGGTCCACTGGCAACATTATTTACCCAGTCCACCTGCATATTGAAGTCCCCCATGATCACTGTGACCTTGCCTTTCTGACATGCCCTTTCTATTTCGTGGTGCATTTTGTGCCCCTGGTCCTGACCACTGTCAGGAGGCCTGTACATAACTCCCATTATGGTTTTTTTTGCCTTTGTGGTTCCTCAACTCTACCCACACAGACTCCACATCGTCTGACCCTATGTCGTTTAGTGCTATTGATTTAATTTCATTTCTAATTAACAAGGCAACCCCGCCCCCTCTACCCACCTCTCTGTCTTTTCGATAGGTTGTAAATCCCTGGATGTTTAACTGCCAGTCCTGAACCCCCTGCAACCACGTCTCTGTGATGCCTACCACATCATACCTGCCAGTCACAATCTGGTTCTTCTTTGGCACAGACATGATGGGGATCTCGGAATGAAGTAGGGAGAGGTTGAAGATGTCCGCGAACACATCTGCCAGTTGGTCCACACATGAGTGGATGACCAGGGATCCCATCAAGATCCACCGCTTTTCGAGGGTTCACTTTGAAGAAGGCCAATCTGACTCGGAAGCTGTGATGGTAGGTGTGGTGTGCCCGAGGCTCCTGGGGCAGTTGCCAACGGTTTGATGGTTTTCTGCTCGAACCGAGCACAGAATGCATCGAGTTCATCGGGAAGGGGTGCACTTTTGCTGGAGATTCAACTCGGGTTTGCGTTGTAGCCTTTAATGTTGTTTACGTCTTGCCACAATCGACGAGGGTCTGTGACGTTAGTCTGGGACTCTAGCTTGGTCTGATATTGTCTCTTTGCAACCCTGATGACTTTGCGGAGATCGCACCTGGATTTTGTGTACAGCTCAGGGTCACCACAACTGGCCTTCAAAAGGGAGCCAATCTCACGATTAAGCCATGGTTTCTGGTTGGGGAATATATGTAGGACCTTCTTTGGCACACAGTCTTCTACACACTTGCTGATAAAGTCTGTGACAGTGGTGGCATACTCGTTTAGGTTGGTCGCTGAGTTCTTGAATATGGATCAGTCCACTGACCCCAAGTAGTCATTTCGGAGCTCTTCTGTTGCCTCGGACCAGCACTCCACGAGCGACTTCTACCGCTTAAGTTTCTGCTTTTCTGCCGGGAGAAGGAACCAATAATAATAATTGGCTTGTCACTTTCCTCTCGGGTCTGAATTGTCTCCTTAGGTCAGAAATACTTCAACTGTAGCTTGACCAGAGCACTGTACATTTTCAACATGATATATGGGATTCAATATAAGCCAAGGACTCCCCCAGCTCAGTTATAACGGGATATTGATCGCCTACTGTGGATTTTCAGAGGTATAATTCAAAGGAGGCAAGGACAGTAAGAAAAGCCTTCCACTTGATTTTCACTTTTGTATCCATCAGTGGCAGAAATAACACACATTGGAAGTAGGATTTAATCCTAGCAAGGATAGTAGGATTATTTCCTGACCATCTGTCATCTTCAATATGTTAATGACATTTTATCAAAACAACTGGTCACCAGCAGACCATATTTTTCATTCATAAAGAAAACATTAAAATATAATATACTTTTATTTGAAGGTGTTGCTTACACTTTGCACTCTACTGGCAATCTACAAAGGGAATACTTTAACATGTAACCCTGTTGAGCAGTCATTTGGAACTTGATCTTCCAGTGAGCAGTGGTAAGAATAATTGTCAAATCAAACATAGTTTGATTGATTAGTCAGCCAAAGTGCTACAACATAGTATAAAGCAAAATACTTGTGGATGCTGGAAATCTGAAATAAAAGCAGGAAATGCTGGAAAAGAAAACTCCACAAGTCTAACAACATTTATGGAGAGAGAGTTAATGTTTCAAGTCTGTGTGATGGCTCTTCAAAGCTGGAGAGGGCTAAAAATGTTAATGGGTATTATGCTGTTGAAGAGAGAGGGTAAAGCAGGTGGAGCAAAATAGAAGGTCAGTGCTAAGCTTTCATTGCTCCCAATGCAGTCTCCTGTACATGGGGGAGACAGAGTGAGCACCTTACAAAACACCTTTACTCAGTCGGCATGCATGACCCCAATCTTTTTGTCCTTGCCATTTCACTCTCACATTCATATCCTCAACCTGCTACAATGTTCCACTGAAGCCCAGCGCAAACAGGCACAGCAGCGCCTCATTTTCCAGTTAGGCGTTCTGCAGCCTTCATTACTGCTCCCTTCCTTTGTATTGTATCCATGACTCCTTTAATTTCAATCCAGGCTCCAACCTGTACCTGACCATCTATTTTCTTCCACCTACTCCATCCAGTCTCTTCAACATGATAGAACACATCTCATTTCAGCTGTGAAGATGTTTCATACTGACTCTAAACATTAACTATTCCTCTCCCCATAGGTGCAGCCAGACCTGCTCAGTTTTCCCAACATTTTCTGTTCTTGTTTTAATTGCTAACATAATATATTTAACTTATTGAGTTCAATAGCCTATCCTTTTATTAAATCTTGCAGCAAAAATAACTTGTTTTCATACAGCAACTTAAACATGGTAACAAAATTCCAAGGTATTTTCAATAAAATAGACCCTACAATTATTGTAAATAATCATCTTAATTCACTAGCAGGAATCTACAGATTGACTCCTATATTTGAACTCAACAGAGTTGTATCACAAGCAGAAAAATGCTTATCTACCTTTAAAATGACTTCAATATTTATGGTGTGGCGGTCATACCTTTCAGAAAGATAAGTCTGTTTATTGGCAACATAGGCAGTGAACAACTTTGGAAAACCCAGAGACAACATTCAGCTCCGGTGACCTCAGTTGTGTTGGGCTGTTAATAAATTAAATTGGGTGTGTCAGTAACCTGAGAAGAATGATTGACTGATTCTGTATACTGCTTTAATTGACAACAGCTTTGCAGTTGATCAGCTTTAAACTGGTAGAATGCCTGGATGAAGATCATCAACAGCATTGTAAATTTTAAGCTCCTCAAACTCCAAGGAAAACCCCCCACAAAAGTTGTTCTGTTTCTTGAGGTTCTGCTTTCTGTATTTTAATTATTGCTGTATAGTTGCTGCTGCTGTCAAAATGATCTTCCAACAGATATTTACTTAATCAGAGTGAGAACTGTTTCTGGGAGCAGGTGGTGCTTAAAGCCAAATTTAAAAAAGGAATGTATACTTGCACTGGTCAGTACTGGAATTTGTGATGCATATGACAAATTTGGTGGGTATTGAGCTGTCCAATCCTTTAATTGTTAGTTAACAACTTCAGTAGTAATCAATCTCACTTGGTTTATGATGCAAATTGTAGATCGAGATAACTTCTTCTAAATTAGTTTTAACATCCAACTGTACCCCATTTAATAAAGTTCAGACCAGTTACAAGTCACTGTGATGTAAAACATAAAGCCAGATGGTAACATATTATTACCAAAAACTACTAATTTCCAAGTAGAAAATACACTATGCAACTTCCAGCTTGTGGAAGAATTTGTAAGTGTAACAAGAAACAATGGAATTTAGATAGTACCGTTATAGCTTCATGATATCCCACAGCATGTTAAGTTCTTTTGATGTGCCGTCACTATTACAATGTTGGGAAAAAATTTCACAATAAGGGCAGCACAGTGGTTAGCAATGCTGCTATTAATCCAGGGTCCCAGGTTCAATTCCGGCCTCGGGTGACTGTCTGTGTGGAATTTGCACTTTCTCCCCCTTTCTGTGTGGGTATTCCTTCGGGGGCTCCAGTTTCCTCCCACATTCCAAAGATGTGTAGGTTAGGTGGACTTGCTATGCTAAATTGCCCCTTAGTGTCCAAAGGTAAGGTTGGGATACAGGGATAGGGTGAAGGAATGGGCTTAAGTAGGACACTCTTTCAAGGGCTGGTGCAGACTTGCTGGGCCGAATGGCCTCCCTCTGCACTGTAAAATCTATGATTCTATAAGGGCTCACAAACAGCAATCAAATAACTCCAAGATCTCTTGTTTTAGTGATGTGACTTGCAAGATAAACATTTATCCAGATACAAAAGAGAATCCTTCTGCTTTTATGTTTTTATTGGTTTTCATGGCCGGGATTCTGCCCCTATGAATGGCGACATGGGTGCAAAATCGCACTAGAGTCAGAAAATAAAAATCTCACCGGCAAGGTTTTGTTTTCAGATTGTCCACACCACCCACCAGTGACATAATGAGGTTCCCTCTCAGAAAAGTCAGGAACCCCATTTTAATCAATTGTAATGTCATTAAAAGGCTTCCCAGCTGTATGTTCCCCCCACAATGGGACCTCCCCCTCGCCAACTTGGCATTACATCGGTGAGTTCTGCAACAGATTTCTAATGACGGGAACCAGGCAGAGTGAACCCGCCAAGGTGCACAGGTAAATATAGCCCGGGCGGTACCAGGTGCAGTGCCAGAGTGTAGTACCAACGGGGGCCCCTCTATGGAGGTCCATTTGGAGGGGGTTCCACTTATACATGGGGGAGGGGCTCCCCGTGTCCATGAGGGAGGACTTACCTTGTGTGTGGGGAGTGGTCTCCATGTATGTGTTCGGGGGATGGTGCACTTGCTCATTCTGCACTGAAGTATCAGTCTAGATTAGATGTTCAATTTTTAATATGCCCTACAATATGTTAAGGTTGTTAAATGTACTGCCAATGGGGCACTGACTCAGGAAGGTCCCAGTTCATTTTCTGATCCATGTTGAGTCTGCTTATCTCAGTTGGGCTGATGATAAGAATGATTTTTTAAAAAACCTTAAAAATGTTGATAGAAAGAAACACAAAGAAGTCTAACATGGGCCCACATTGGCTGTCAGTAAAGGCTGAGTTGAGCGGCTCAGGAATGGGCTGCATCCCAGTCTCCTGAGGCCAAATGACCCTCTCACTGGGGGAAGGAAGACTGAAGTGGGATTAGAATGCCACACTCAGAAAGCAGTTGAGGACAAAAGGGAAAAGCTGCCGGGAAGTTAAAATCCATTTGTTAGGGAGGTTTGAGTGACAGGAATTAGTGTAAGAGTAGATGGCTGTAGTTGATGGAAGGTTCATATAAGATTTTATGAGGCATAGCTGATTTGTGTGAAGATTGCAATTCTTCTAGAGTTCACCCTCATTGTCCCTCATCATCTGCCACAAGAGGCAGCCAGTTGCCTGACCAGCTCCCACACCCTTCTTTGACGAGCCAATTATGCCAATTAAATCAGAAGAGCTAAACATAAGTGCCGCCCTTCGTAAATGTTGGCCCCAAACATTGAACTCCAAAGATTATATGAACATAACATTACACACATAACACTGATGTCTGCCCCGGTGCAAGGCATGATTCAAAATCTGTAAATAATACCCAGTGTAACTGATGAACCTGAATGTATTAAACTGAATGAAGTGCCAGTGCAGGCTCAATGGGCCTTTTCTGCACTCTATTTTCTGCGATTCAGTGATTCTATCTGAGGATTGTGCTGCCTGGGCACTGGTGATATGTTTTTTCCACAGGTCAGCAGCTCCCTGAGGCAGCTTTGCAATAGCTGTCCCCTGAAGGACAACAATGGAAATGCCTGCCCGCACCTTCCCCTTTCTCTGTGCCGGCTCTCTTCCCTTCTTTCCTGACAGCACCCAATATATCACAGAGCACGTTCCAAATGGCCATCCAGCCTGAAATTGCACTTGGGACTGGGGGCGTTGCACACACACTTCCAGTCCCGCCAAATGCACGAGCATGACAGACAACAAATTCTGGTCCATATTTCAAAACTTACTCAAAACTACCATCCTGCATTTTATCTCTGAACCATCTCAGCTTTGCTTTTGAAGACCTGACATTCTGTCTGCCTGTTTCTCTGTTTCCATTAATCACTCTGTTCACAACCAGAAGAGATCATAGACAATGAATATGAGATGTTTATCAATTGTTGAGATAGGTCAATGAATATGCTTAATACTTACAGTCTATGGAAACACATGAATGCTTATTTAACTCGGATACTATGTACCTCATTTAAAGTCATAATTGTTTATGTGCGGATAGATAATCAGATGACCTTCTGAAAATATGACAAGGGCATCTTACAGATATTGATAGTGCCAGGCAAGCTTGCCTTCTGTGACAGAGCATGACAGGTTACGTACAAGTAAAAGTTAATCGAAGCAGCCTGAAAAACACCAATCTCCACAATTGAGGGTCCTATTTACAAGACAAAACCTTTAAGGCAAATGGAAATAGGATGAAGAATTCATCACAATTTCAAGGCAAAGAAGCAGTTTATCGACTGGTGTTTGAATATTTTATATTACCAGAAATTAATCTCCTGTTGCTGGAGGTTACTGGTTGACTTTGCGCTGTTTATACTTTTAGCATTTTCCAACAAGACTACTGACCCTGAACTCAAACAGCTGTGTTTATGGGTTAGCATTTACATAAAATCTCCATTTCCCGGCCTATCGATATGCATAATCTTAATTTCTGAAAGATGTCACAGCTCAAATTTGTGCAAATTATAACAAGTTGAGTCCATAAAACAAAACAAGAAACATAAAGTGTATTTTCGGTCAAACAAATCAGTCGGTATGATGCATCCTGGAGAATATCTAAGTACCGATCTTTAAAGAACTGAAAAGGAGGATTTCTAACACTGGCACATTTAGTCAAGTATAGGATAATAATAATAATCTTTATGGTGTCGCAAGTAGGTCTACATTAACACTCCAATGAAGTTACTGTGAAAGGCCCCGAGTAATTAGCAGCTGTAAATTAATTGTGATTGTTGATCTGAGTGTAACATTTATTAAAGTTACATACACCTAAAAACTATTACATTTATTACACTGCAGTGTCATGTAAAAATTATTTTGTTTTCTTCATTTCCTTTTTCTTAAGTATAAAAAAGGCATGCATTTGAATGTTTCAAAATCTCAGGATCTCCCAAAGTAGTTTACTGATAATGAAGTACCATTTTGAAGTTTTGATGCTTAATAAATGTAAAGAAACATTATATAATTATATTTTATTATAAGGTATGATTTTGTTATTTTTTTCATTAAAACACCAGTAATGAATGATTCCAGTATGACATTCAATTATATTGAAGATAACTTGAGGAATTTCTACAATGCTTGTGGATTACTTACCAAAGTATGATGCACCATTTCACTTTCAGAACTGAAACACCTGTAATTGTTTAACAGACTTGTGTTCACAGTAATGAAGGCAAGTAAGGGAAAATAGCATTGGGTGTCACCTTGATGCTAATCCCAAATGGTTAAATATAAAATCAAGCACCCAATGAATATTTGCCCATTTCCATCTATTTCCATCTATCCATCATACAGGAATATTGATCATCTGAGGGAAGGAATGACTGCCTGCTTCAAAAACAGGTTAGCGGAGTAATTATTCAATCGGTAATTAAACAAACCTGTAAGTGTTTTATGCAGAAATAAGAAATACATAAAATAATTTCATGATGATGTATGGAATGACAATATTACAGTGTTCTCCGTAATAATGCACCTGCTCTTACTTCAAATTATTGAAAGGGTTCATCTCAAAACGCCAAGTTTTCAACATTTTTTCACAGTAACTTCATTGAAGCCTACTTGTGACAATAAGTGATTATTATTATTATACTTTAATATCAATATTAAATACCATTAGCTGGTAAACTGTTTTGTTTCACTGAATACACATGCAGGAAATAGAGCTATCAATTGTAAGAGGATGAGAAGGGAGATTTAATTATGGGAGATGAGGAAATGGCTGAGGAACTGAACAGGTTTTTTGGGTCGGTCTTCACAGTGGAAGACACAAATAACATGCCAGTGACTGATGGAAATGAGGCTATGACAGGTGATGACCTTGAGACAAGGTAGTGATGGGCATGTTAATAGGGCTAAAAGTAGGCAAGTCTCCTTGAATCCCAGGGTACTAAAAGAGATGGCTAGGGAAATTGCAAATGCACTCATGGTAATTTAACCAAAATTTACTAGACTCTGGGGTGGTCCCAGCGAATTGAAAATTAGCAAATGTGACACCACTGTTTAAAAAAGGAGGTAGGCAGAAAGCGGGTAATTATAGGCCAGTTAGCTTAACTTCGGTAGTAGGGAAGATGCTGGAATCTATCATCAAGGAAGAAATAGCGAGGCATCTGGATGGAAATTGTCCCATTGGACAGACGCAGCATGGATTCATAAAGGGCAGGTCGTGCCTAACTAATTTAGTGGAATTTTCTAAGGACATTACCAGTGCGGTAGACAACGGGGAGCCAATGGATGTGGTATATCTGGATTTCCAGAAAGATTTTGACAAGGTGCAACACAAAAGGTGGCTGCATAAGATAATGGTGCATGGCATTAAGGGTAAAGTAGTAGCAAGGATAGAGGATTGGCTAATTAATAGACAGCAAAGAGTGGGGATTAATGGGTGTTTCTCTGGTTGGCAATCTATAGCTAGTGGTGTCCCTCAAGGATCAGTATTGGGCCCACAATTGTTCACAATTTACACAGATGATTTAGAGATGGGGACCAAGTGCAATGTGTCCAAGTTTGCAGACGACACTAAGATGAGTGGTAAAGCAAAATGTGCAGAGGATACTGGAAGTCTGCAGAGGGGTTTGAATAGTTTAAGTGAATGGGCGAGGGTCTGGCAGATGGAATACAATGTTGACAAATGTGAGGTTATACATTTTGGTAGGAATAACAACAAAAAGGATTATTATTTAAATGATAAAATATTAAAACATGCAGCTGTGCAGAGAGACCTGAGTGTGCTAGTGCATGAATCGCAAAAAGTTGGTTTACAGGTGCAACAGGTGATTAAGAAGGCAAATGGAGTTTTGTCCTTCATTGCTGGAGGGGTGGAGTTTAAGACTAGGGAGGTTATGCTGCAACTGTAGAAGGTATTAGTGTGACCACACCTGGAGTATTGTGTTCAGTTTTGGTCTCCTTACCTGAGAAAGGACGTACTGGTCCTGGAGGATGTGCAGAGGAGATTCACTAGGTTAATCCTAGAGTTGAGGGGGTTGGATTCCGAAGAGAGGTTGAGTAGACTGGGACTGTACTCATTGGAATTTGGAAGCTAGCAGGGGGATAGAAACATAGAAAATTATGAAGGGAATAGATAGGATAGATGTGGGGAGTTTGTTTCCACTGGCAGGTGAAAGTAGAACTAGGGGGCATTGCCTCAAAATAAGGGAAGTAGATTTAGGACTGAGTTTAGGAGGAACTTCTTCACCCAAACGGTTGTGAATCAATGGAATTCCCTGCCCAGTGAAGCAATTGAGGCTCCTTCGTTAAATGTTTTCAAGATAAAGAAAGATAGTTTTTGAAGAATAAAGGATTATGGTGTTTGGGAGTGAAAGTGGAGCTAAGTCCACAAAAGATCAGCCATGATCTCATTGAATGGTGGAGCAGGCTCGAAGGGCCAGATGGCCTACTCCTGCTCCTAGTTCTTATAACCCCACCAAATAGGAAAGCAGCTTCACCAACAGCTGGACGCTCTGGGACTGGCAGTCCATTTTAAAGGTTAAGCCACTGGCAGTCCATTTTAAAGGTTAAGCCACAAACAGCAATAAGTTTGAAAAAAATTATTTAATTGGATGTGTGTGTCACTGGCTTGGGTAGGATTTATTGCTCCTCCCTAATTGCTGTTGAGAAGGTGGTGGTGAGCCGCTTTCTTGAACTTCTGTGACCCATGCGGCTGTAGGTTCACCTTCATGTTGTTTGGGAGGGAGATTCTCGATTTTGGCCTAATAACAGTGAAGGAACGGCAATATATTTCCAAGTTTGGATAGTGAGTGGCTTGGGGAGGAACTTGCAAGTGGTGGTGTTCTCGTACATCTGCTGCCCCTGTCCTTCTTGGTGGTAGAGGTTGTGGGTTTGGAAGGTGATATCAAAGGAGCACAGGTGAATTGTGATTGTGAATCTTCTAGATTGTACAAACCGCTGTCACTGAGTCAGTGGTCGATGGAGTGAATGTTTATTGTGGTGCATAGGGTGCCAATAAAGCAGGCTGCTTTGTCCTGGGTGACATTGACCTTCTTGAGTGTTGCTGGAGCTGCAATCATCAAGCAAGTGAAGGATATTCCATCACACTCCTGACTTGTACGTTGTAGATGGCATACAGACTTTTGGGAGACAGGAGGGGAGTTATTTGCAATAGAATTCCCAGCCACTAACCTGCTCCTGTAGCCACAGTATTTACGTGGCTGATCCAGTTCAGTTTCTGGCTAATGGTAACCCCTAGAATAGAATAGAATTGATAGTGGCAATTCGGAAATAGTAATACCATTGAGTGTCAAGGGGAGAGAGGTGGATTCTGTCTTGCCGGAGATGGTAATTGCCTGGCACTTGTCCGTGCACATCTCTTGCAAATTATTTTGGGCGAAGAATAGTGGAATTATCAAATGATATGCATCCTGCCAGAGATATTGGGGAAAGCGGGAGCCTATGAACAATATGTGACAGCATTGCAGCATTGGCTTCTACATGAAAAATTGGCACACTAATCAGCAAACTAATGTGTGACCAATTCATTGAAAAGATTTCAATTCCACAAGTAGGGAATGCCTCTTCATGGGGGAAGCTGATTTAACCTTGGAAAAACCTTGGCAGTCCAAATTGAATCTGCCATGTTAGAGTTGAAGAGATTACACATAAATGCATCCTCAGAGTCAGGGTTGTGGACACAGCTTCAAAATTGAGGATCACCTTCACTGCCACTGATGGTTAATGGCAATCTTATTTTTCCCTACATATCTTCAAGGACGAATCGCACAGCTTAGTCTGAGTTTTCCTGATGGGATTGAGTCCTATTCAGTTCATTTTCAAACATATTATTTGGGGTAGCAAGACTTGTCTATAATCTAGTGGCTAATACCAGCATGACTATATGAAAATACGTTTTTGACTTATCAAAAATTATTGGGGATAACTTATGATTTCTTTATTTTTGTTTTATGACCAGCATGTATGCTTGAGATTTTGACATTGTACATAAATAACATCAACAAATTGGTGACTGGCTGCACCATCAAGAGTGTCTATCAGTTTGCATGCTTCCTATATATCAGTTATGCTTGGAGCACTTCTAGTTAAACTCCAACAAACCAGAAAGCTATCAGCAAGAATAGAATGAAAATGTCACCAGGACAACTCAAAGTTACTCAAATTCCTCAATTTCTACAGGAAGCATCTGCACAGGTTCATAGAGAATTCACTGTGAGACATTCCGAGTGGCAACTGAGTGGCAGTGAACATCATTCCATAAATGAACAAAATTAATGCGAAGATGAGCTGCTACTGCCATTATGTAAACTTCCCTCCATCAGCACTACACAGCACCTTGTAGTGTATGCTTCCGAAACCTCAGTAACTGGAATTTTATTTTGTGTTCCTTTTTCACATCCTTGCCTGCCACTTTACTAAAGGAGTCTGTTTGAAATAGAATCAAGATAATTGTATTTTAAATAGCTACTACTTAAAACAATATTTAATTTCTACCCAGCAGTACATTAAGAACCTTGGGCGGGATTCTCCCATCCCACGACAGAGCATCTACAGCGTTATAAACGCCACCGCATTTTACAACGGTGTGAATGGGCCACTGCCAGGAGTAACTTTGGCCCCAACAGGGGACCAGCATGGCACTGGAGCGGCTCATGCAGCTCCAGCTTCCGATCCCGGCGCAAACTGTGCGCCGCGAGATCCGTGCATGCGCAGTGGTGCCACGCCAATGCGCGCATGCGTGGTGGCCTCCTTCAACGTGCCGGCCCCGACGTAACATGGCGCAGGGCTACAGGGGCTAGCGCATGGGAAAAGAAGCCGAGGGACAGAGAGGCTGGCCCGCCGATCGGTGGGCCCTGATCGCGGGCCCGGCCGCATTGGAGGTTTCCCCCCGCTGATGTCGGAGCCCCCCTCCCACAGGCCGCCACCCGACCCTTGCACGCAGAGTTCCCGCAGGCTGTGAGCAGGTGTGGACGGCGCCGGTGGGACTCAGCGTTTTAACTGCGGCCGCTCGGCCCATTTGGGCCAGAGTATCGGTGGGCCGGCTGTGTAGAGCGGACCCCGACCGGCACTGAGCCAACCACGCTAGCGCCAAAGGCGCCGATTATCCGCTCTGCGTGCCGGCGTAGGGGTTGCGTGGTCCGATCGCGGAGATTTTCCGGCCGGGCCCAGGGCTGGGAGAATCCTGCTCCATGTGCCTTGAATATTTTGGTGACAGGGTAGCTATCAATCTTTCCCTTTTTTGATTTTTTTAACCTCTAAAATGGTGATTTTGGAAGTATTACACGACTGGCAAAAGGTACAATGTAATTTTATTAGCAGCTAATGGAATTTCACACCAATTCAAGTTTGTAATTTGAGAGCAAGTGTGAAGTTTTCTTTCCCACTTCCTTGATGTTCCTTGCTCATTTTGCATCTGCGCCTTTCTCCATTATTATGCTGTGGCACACTATGGAATATTAATAGCTTTAATACAAAAAAAAGTCAGAAAACATACCACCTTCTGCACTGCCAGACATGCTCAGTTTATAGTTGATGTCCGCAAGTACTTTCAATCTTGAATTATGTTCTGTGCCAAAAGCCATTAATTGGTATCAAAATCAAAAATTATAACATTATTACTCTCGAAGAATTGTGCACAATATGTTTTGATATATCATGATTTTGAAGCGTCTCTTTTTATTTTAGCTGAAAATTTCAACAAAATATATTCCTGCTACTTCATTATTGTTGGACTCACAGCAGTAACTCTCATATTAGAAAATGCTTTATCTTGTGAACACTGCAAAATAATAGCTTAATTATAGCACTTTTATACTTAATCCACCTTTGACAAGAAGGCACAGGTAGATTTAAGCAGCGATTAGGGGATGGACTGCTGTTAAAAAGTGAGCAGAAAACATTTCAATTTGGATCAAAACATTGCGAATCTGCATAATTTTCCTCAGTTGGATGAGCTCAGCTAAAATTGCAGCATGTCTGATTTTCTGGTATTTAAAAGTGAGAAAAGTGACTACAAGGAGCAAGGAAGGTGAAATTCTCTTTGAAAAAGGTGTAGATAAACAATGAGTGGAATACATCAGCGAACTGCCTGACCATGAAGATAGAAAGTTCTTTTAATTCATTCAAGGGATGTGGGCTTTGCTGGTCAGGCCATTTACTGTCCATCCCTGGTTGCCCTTGAGAATGTGGTGGGCAATAAATGCTGGCCAGAGACAAGATGAAAGCAAGGAACGCATCTGGAATCAACGAGACACCAAATACCTGAAGGCTCTGAATGATGTTACTGGCAGACCTCTGCAACAGGATATAAGAATGGATTCCCTGCATGAGGATCTAGTGCAATCAGTATTCATTAAGTTCCTAAATAAAACAAAAGCCCTGAAGTGTTCACAGCATAGGACAATAGGCCTCAAGGGCCATGACTTGAATGTTTAGAAAGAAATAGCCAGTCTATAGATGCAGGGATAAATGATGGGCAGTAGGGATTCAGACTAAAGAAACAAACAAGAGAGGGCATCTTTAACTTAAGTGTAGTCACTGAAAGCTACCGAGAAGTGCAAACCCTAAGTAAACATGCTTTATTGACTATGAGAAAGCTTTGATAAAGTCTGACCATGAGAGAAGAATGGAGTGCTTAAACAAACTCGAAATTTACAGAACTGATGAAAGGCTGATTGGGAATCACAAAGAGATTAGAACCTGGGTACACAGTTTAAGAATAAAAGGTTTATCATTTAAGATGGAGACGAGGAGAATTTTTTTTCTCTCAAAGGGTTGTTAGTGTGTGGAATTATCTATCCCAGGAAGCATTGGAGGCTGGCTCATTGAGTTTATTCATGGCAGAGTTAGGCACGTTTTTATTGCACAAGGGAATCAAGGGTTTGGAGGGGGGGGGGGGGGGGGCGCAGATGGCAAAGTGGAGTTGAGACCACTACCAGATCAGCCACGATTTTATTGAATAGCGGAGCAGACCCGAATGGTCCACTTCCGCTCCTGAAGCCGATATTCCAATGTTTCTAATCTACACTGGAGTAATTTAGCAGTGATGAAGCCTTGTCAGACAACTTCCCAATTAAAAGAAGGATGCGTTATGTCCCCAAAACTGTCCAACGAGTACACTAATGGAATCTTTAGACCCACAGGTGGTCCATAAGGTTACTAAATCATAGGTTGAACTTCAACAACTTGAGATACACAGAGGACATTGCAAGGATAGCAGAGTCAGAAGAAGCAATACAGGAAATTGTAAACAAAGCAAAGATTGTGGAACATGGATTAAGAATGAATGTGAAGAAGACCAAAACAATTGTGATTAGCAGAAACCTCTGGAAGTAAAAACTGAAGTAAATGGGCAAGTCCTAGAACAACTGAAAAGGTTCACATACTTTCGTCAGATTAGCACAGGCACTGGGAGGTGTGACTGTGAGGTTCGAAGGACCTCATTGCTCTATTTTGTCATCTATTCCATATGCCTCAGAGACATGGACAACAAACAAAAAAACTATTGATAAGCTGAATTAATTTGAGTTGTGGACACAGGGACTGGAATTCTCTGTTCCAGCGGCTAAGTGCCGGCGCCAACGGAGAATCCACGGGTGGTTCACAACAGGAAATTTGGCGTGAACCCCTCACCGATTCCTGTACTGGTGAGGGGCGAGCACCGGTGCCGCGTGAACCACCTGTGGATCACGGCCAGAAAATGGCCGGATCCCAGGCCACGCATGCACAAGGCTGACAGCCTGCACTGGGTGCGCCGCAAAACATGGCGCCGGCCATGCTGGAACCCTGACTCACCCAACCCGACCCCACAGCCCGCCTCCTGGCCACCCCCATCAGTCCCCCCAGCCCTAGCAGAAGCCCCCCGGTCAGCTGCATGGATCCCAGACTAGTGTGGTGATGATGGACACAGTCCGCAGCTGGCAAATCAGGTTCCTGACCACTGAGACCACACATGGCCCGCACCGTCAGGAACTCAGCAAGTCGGGCGTGGAGCATCATGGGTGGGCCAGCCGATGACGGGCAAACGGCCTTGCGACTGCGCGGCGCGTGTCCCGATGATGCGGGTTTGGAGGGGAGGGCATCGCAAACCAGCGCCTGCCCCGATTTCGGCACTGGAATCCATTCACTGCTCGATCCCGATTTCGGCATCGGGCCATGGAAATTCCAGCCCAGGATGTCTCAAATATCCCATGCAGACAGAAAGGCTAAAGAGGAAGTGCTGGAAAAGGTTTGAGAAAAGAAGAAATTGGTGCATTACGAAGAGAAAAAGATAGAGGGCACGATTCGGCTACCACGTTGTGCTCGGTTTGCAGCATGGCACAACAAGTGAATCTCACGAGACCCCCAAATTGGGCTCCACACCGGACATCAGGCCGATCACGAGCCACCTGCCTTTGCTGGGCATGATCCAGATATTGATATTTACATGAGCCATTAGACTCATTTAAATTCCCTGATGCTGCTTTCAGCCACACCCAGGAGTCAACGACCGTGCCTGCATGACCTGAACCGGACACCATACACTGATTACCACAAAGGTGGACCAAGCGTGATGGCACCTCACGGGGTCTCGCAGGTCATTTTCAAGCCCCGGGTACCTGGGCACCTTAGGACTGCCAGCCTGGCAGTGCCGCCTGGGCACCCTGGAAGATTGGGGCAGCTGTTCAAAATGACACCCAGATCTGTGAGGAGCTGGTCCTGTTGGCGAGTGCAGGAAATCTGCCTAAGTGTGGAATCGACGGGGAGGAGCTCCCTGAGGCCCAAAAAATGGCAAAGTGCCGCAGAATAGCAGGATGAATCTTGGCGCTGTAAACAGAGAGAAACACCCTGCCAAACGTGCCCGAAGCGGATTTAGAGCTTTTTCTGCTGAATCATGCTCACAATGTTTTGGTAACATGATTGGCGCAGATGGTAGACGGAGACAAATATTGGAATTAAAGATTGATGGAAAATGTAGGAGAGGGATACAAAGGAGAAATTGGAGGATGCCTACAATATACTGGAAGCAGTTGACCTATCTAGAATGTGTGAGTGCAGTACAGGTAAGACAGAGAAATCCATGTCAGTCAACCTGCTGGGAAGAAGTGACATCAACAAATGCATGAAAAGTAAGTGATGTGTTGGGTAAGCTGGGTCTATGTGGATTGCGTTTGATGCAGTGTAGAGAGAGACAGGCTTCCAACACTTGAAAAGATGCAACATGATTTTATTGAACAACTAACTATAATACACGCTTAACTGTGGGTTGACACTATGCTGACTTGACTGGAATCCTGAGGCTAACCTGACCAGACTATCTTACTACCACATGGTGTTTGTACTGGCTGCTGCTCACAAGCTCTGTCTGTCTCAGAGGCTGGATCCCGAGATTGCGGGAAAACTGGTGCCCTCTGGCTTTATAGTGGTCGTGTCCTGTCTGGTGATTGGCCGCTGTGTTCTGTGTGCTCACTGGTCATCCTGTGTGTCAATCACTGCCTGTCTGCACTCCATCATATACCTGGATGTATAATATGGCATCTCACCCCCTTTTGTTTAAATATGTGCACAGGTTAATAAATAATGAATATGTGTACAAAAAGCTGACTATACACAGAATATGCTAACTTATATACACGGGAAGGTGACTAGTGCAGATAGAGGGCAGATAACACATGATAAAAAACGATATGTACAGATGTCAAAACGATGAGAGAACAAGTTAATGCAACATTCAGTCTATAAATTCAGTCTCTGTGGCGGGCGACGATTTCTGGTTAACCGCTTCAAAATTGTTGGGAAGCAAGAGAGACCAAGGGAAAATCCTTATTTCAGAACAAAATGGATGCAAATGTTACTTACATTATTTAAATGTCACCACATCACTGTTGCATCAAAAAAAGGCTACATCCTCTGATATGATTTATTTGCCTCCTCCCTCTCCATTTAAGCATTCCCTCTGGTCAAGTGCTAATGTAGAATGGCATACAAGATATATGAAGTGCCTCATGTGAATTTACGGTGATGTGGGATAACAAATGTCAACACTTCACATTGAATAGTGCTTGCTTTCAAAAGTCAAATTTATTTCTGAATTTTTAATTAGAAATTGCAGCTGACATCTATTTGTAACCCTTGTGGTTTCCCCTTGTTTGAAATTACACTTTCTTAAACTCTGTTCGAAATTAAGCACTTAACTCCCCTGAACCTGTGCAATGCTCGCGTTGGTAAAGAACTGAGCAATACGAGGAATAATGGAGGTCTCCCGTTCAATACAGCTAGACCATTTTTTCATGAACATTTGGTGACTGTTTGCTTGGGAATAAAGATCAGTCATGTTTTGCAGGTTTTATTTATATCTCCTCACAAGTGGCTAGCACTGTGGCTTCAGGGTCAGGGTCCCAGGTTCGATTCCCCACTGGGTCACAGTCTGTTAGGAGTCTGCACGTTCTCCCCGTGTCTGCGTGGGTTTCCTCCGGGTGCTCCTGTTTCCTCCCACAGTCCAAAGACGTACAGGTTAGGTAGATTGGCCATGCTAAATTGCCCTTAAGTGTCCAAAAAGGTTAGGTGGGGTTATTGGGTTACGGGGATAGGGTGGAAGTGAGGGCTTAAGTGGGCCAGTGCAGACTCGATGGTTGAATGGCCTCCTTCTGCACTGTATGTTCTATGTCTCCTGGAAAAGTATGTGAACCTTGAGTGAGAACAGCATAGAATGTGGCTTTGATGGCCTCCTTTATCAAATAGCTGACCGTCACTGACTATCTGAACATACAAATGTATAAGTCTCACTTGGATAAAATATGAGTGAGCTGACTTTCTTCAGGAAGAGCTCCTGCTTTTGCAAGTGGAAAGGAGGAAAATTGGTGAAGAGATAATTTCAAAGAAGAAACCATGTCCCTTACTCATAATTCAAATGATGTCATAACTCATGGTTCTACTGCAACTTCAATTCTCATTGGAACTAATGATTCTCTTCTTTGACCTCTTTTGGAATTCAATAATATGGAGATCGCTTTTTTTTTAGTTTGGCTTCATTTGATATATCTTGCCTGCTTATTCACTGCAGGCGTATCCCGTTTTCTGTTAGAATTCCAGGGTAATAGACATTCTACTTTTGTAGGATTACTTCTTCTTGGCTTTTTCGTTTGGGAGAGATTAAAACTTGGAAAAAGGATCTTTCAAAATATTCCTCAAGGCAAAGTCTGAGTCACTCCTCTCCCAGCCACATCTTCCTCAGAATTGAAATGCAATCTCCGTTTATTAATTCTAGAAATTTGGCCAGAACAAAACAATGTTCACTGGCTAGCAATGGCTTCCAAGGCTGGACATTACACCATGAGCCTCCGAAGGCGAGCTAGCTGGCTAGTGGCAGCTAAATACTTTCACCAACCCCTGGAATGAAATATTCGCAAACAACTTCATTGTTGTAGCTATCAACATGATTGAGAGAGGAAAACAATTACAACTTCAAAACTGTTTGCAGTCAATTCTCATTGGATTACGTGAAAAATTAAGCCTTAAAATTAATTGGCAATCTTTCAAAAAGCCCCTTTCTCTTGAAAATAGCTTCTGTTAATTTTTTGTGCTATTGTTTTCCTTTCCTGTTCTCCCCAAGCTACATACTAACTGCTGCCAATTGCAGCCAATCCTATTTTGCAGCATTCTCAAGAAATTGCACAAGAGCAGTTCAGGGATCCAATTTGCACCAATTCCCCTGGGTGCAATGCTGCTACATTGTCATTATGCACCCTATGATTACCCCTCGGACAAATTAAAGCAGCAAAAGCAAAACTGCACACCTAGATGCTGCCGTGGCTACACTGGAGCTTTTAACGTTCATGATTCACTTCTCACTCTTCAACTTGATGTCAAAGGATTGCCAGCTGCAAAACATTTGAAATAGAGAACCTTGCAGCCTCTCATCAAGTTGATGTTAATTGTTTCCAAGGCCTGAATTTTCCGGATGGCGGGGTCTTGCTTCCAGCCATCTGAAGAGTTGGCAGGAAACACATCCCTGTTGACTCTGAATGCCGCACACCCAATTTATACTTGAATGAAGTGGTGCCTCAACTCTGAGGGGGCCTTCAGAGTAAGGCACCACCCTCCTTCTCCCCCAAAATGGGGAAAAGTGTAAATGTCACTTTCCCAACCAACCCGCCCCCACTTCTGCCAGTCAAATAATTAGGCCTGGGTGGGATAATGCCCTTACCTAGCCATTTAATGGCGAATGAGTGAGTTTCCCACCGAAGTCCCTTCCCAACCAAGTGTAAAACTGTGTCAGTATTTTGGCGAGCGGGTTCCTGGGGACATCCCGCCCATTTAATTTTATGCTCTCCACGTCCCACCTCAGAACCTATCTTGGGGAGCATAAAATACTGCCCAAAGTTTCTAAGAATCCATGAGGAGGTTGGTGATTGTGTGTCCCAGGTTACCCATTTTGGAAAACAATGTCACTATTCAGCATTTAAGCTATTTACAGAAGTCCAGTCTACCAGATCCAGTCCAGTTTTGTCCTATTCTGTGTAAGGATAAATGTTTGATGTAATTGACCAAATTTAGGAGCTTGACCAAGTTTACCAACATGCTTTGAGAAACTGTAAACCATGCTGATGGATAAACTTTTGAAAACTTGCTGACTTGTTGCACTTTGAAACATCAATCTTGATTGTCTTGATGGATAATTAAACCAGGCATTGTGATCATGTTAGATTGGGCGACAGACTTACGAAACATGGGGCAGAACTCTCCCAATTTTGAGACTAAGTGGTTGGCTCCAGCGGCGC
This sequence comes from Scyliorhinus canicula, assembly GCF_902713615.1. Classification (NCBI taxonomy): domain Eukaryota; kingdom Metazoa; phylum Chordata; class Chondrichthyes; order Carcharhiniformes; family Scyliorhinidae; genus Scyliorhinus; species Scyliorhinus canicula. Next base: position 124,671,471 of record NC_052150.1, read on the forward strand.
CTGTCTCACCGACCAGAGTGGCAGGATCCCGCGCCAGGTTCAGCAGTTGGAGCTTCATTAATTATGCAGAGGTGAGTTCTTCTCCAAATCCCCTGGCAGTCAGCAGCTGATTCATCCACCTGCCCTCGGCTGGCGGGTTTGACGGTTCCAATGCCATATTTAAGCACCAGCGCAGCACACTCATATCACTCTTCACCAGACTGTACGGGATGTCTGGAACCCCAGAATGTAAAGGCTAATAGCTTCAAGAAGAAGGAAGCCCCAGCTTTCGGCGGCAGGGCCCTCTAGACCCTTATTCGATGAGTCGGAGCTGATCGGCATGTCCACTACCCTGGGGGTGACTCAAAAAAAGCTCACCAATCTCACCTCTCCAGCCTGGCAGGCAATTTCCCAGGATGTCAGCATGGCTGCCACCTGTGCCATTGAATGCAGGAAGTGGATTAATTATGTCTTCTGCTCTGTCAGGGTAAATCCTCTCTCAGCTCCCTCTTCTGTCAAACTCTCAGCATGGCATCATGTACTCAAATGGCTACTCTCTGCACGGATCTCACACATTCAGTCATAGGAGGCACAAATCAACACTTACATTCTCAACAAGACTTTCAAAACACCACCATCCCATCTGTCTTGTTGCTTGAAGTTCCAATTTCGGTCCCTTCTGGGTATGGCACACCACCCACAGAGCACATGCATTTCACCCAATCTCTGCTCCATCTCCTCTCATTTTTTTCTTTTTTCCCCATACAGGCCAAACTTGCACTCAACAAGGGAGAGCGAGCCAAGTCCGCGGAGGGAAGGCAGAGATAATCGACCTCATCAAGTTCAAGAGACTGCTGCAGAGCTAACCAGTGAGGACAGAGGTCACTACTGTGGTGACACAGAGCTTGGACTCTCCCAACAAGCTAGTACAGATCTCAGCTTCACCACAACACCCAATCCTACGATTCGCAGTGAGTGCAATGTACTCTAAATTAGCTATCTTTTTGTGTATTTCAAGCACCTGCAGCCAACTAAGCAGCCCTGCAGTGCTCCGAGCCCCTGGAACACGTCTGAAGATCAGAGGTCTCAGGAAGAACCAGACCAGTGCTCAATTGCACCCTCCAGCAGTGTAGAAACACACATCATGATTCCGCGTAATTCAAGGTTAGACCCAGGGTCACTTTCTGGGATGCACCTCACTGACACGTCTGTGCAACAGTCAGAGGCAGGGACAGCCCAGGTCTCCAGCACTCAGAGACTCTGGAAACAGCCACCTCCTCAGTCCTAGTCAGATACTAAGCCTGTGGAAGCGGCTATCAACTCACTGGTGAAAATGCAATGGCAGGCAGTGAAATATGTGACACTTCTTCGACAATCACTCGTGAGAGTAGAGCGCTGGATGCAGGAGTCCCTCCACATTCGGTCTGATGTCATGGGACTGACCCGCAAGCACCTTAAGGCCATCTTGGGAATGTTGGCAACTATAATGGAGTAGTTGGTCCAGGCAGGTTTGCACTCAGCCACGCACTCTACGGTCACATACTCTGGTGGACATCATCAGGATGTAGGCCACGTGGGGACGCGACGCCTTGACCTCCTTCTAGGTGGTTCAGCTTCTCCAGCCAAAGATGGGTACAATGCTGCTCATGCCCCTAAATGCTCCCTTGTAGAGCAGACCATAGGACTTCTGGACCGGGATGAGTTTGCCAAATGATCGCACTTTGCTGTGCCCATTTACAATCTGGCTCTGCAGAGAGGAGAGGCCCAGCCAGAGGGTGAACTGGAGGAGGAAGTGCCCTCCTTAGAAGATAAAAATGAGGGGGTACAGGAAGAAAATCACCTGCGAGACGCCCATGCATTATGTAACCCTATACCCACCACATTTGTAGGCTATTTGTATAATCACTTACAGAGTTGTCCCACCTGTCCCTCCCCCACCCCGCCATGCAAGCTTCACATTCCTCCTCCCACCGCCGTATTACGTATTCACTATCTACAGACTGCAGATGCTCCCTGTGACCATCACCATACCCTCTGCAGCCCAGTACACAGCCAACAACACCCAGGGACATCAACTGTAGGACAGCCCTGCTCAACAAGCTGTGTATTTTTCCTGTGGAGCTCACAGCCCTTGCCCCTCCCTGCAGCTGGGGTACATCATGCTCCCAATGATTGTTTCTGCTACATGTCCGCTGCTCTTCTGCACTGTCTCCTGTCTCTGACTTCAGACTGAGGTCTACATTGCCACTGGACTGCCTGTCATCTATGATTCCTTTCCATTTTGCAGCAGGAATAGCTGCATTCTCTGACACTTGTTTGCCAGCCCCTGAACTTAAACAGGAGCCTTGATGTAGTTCAATGGACAATTGTAACCTTGACAAGTCACTGCAAACCCAACCTGCTTAGTGTTTGTGCAAACCATTCCCATTGTGCCACACTGAACAGGCACCCATCTCATAATCTGCAGTCTGGGTGCATCCCCTTCCATGTGCTATCTCTTAGAATCCCTTGTTTGACTGCATGTCATGCAACCTTGTTGGGGTCCAGCTTCCCTCCCCTCAGTCTTCACTCTTCCTTCCATCGTTCGTATTCTTCATCCACTTCCTTGTCCTCCTGCCTACCATGGTGAGCCATTGCCATAACCCCATCCCTCCCCCTTACACAACTCTCCTTCCAGGTTGCCCCATAGTGTTTGCCCTTCCCCCATCCACATCCGTGCACAGCTCTCCTTCCACTTTGTGTTTATCTGCCCACCTCCACCAGCTACCCGCACCTCGCATCCCATCCCCAGTAAAACTTTGAAACTTTTTTGCAGTGGCTGCATAAGTCCTGCAGCACAGTGCTGTCCAGATAGACACTGCTGTGTGGCACCAGGTGGTAGGAGATCCCTGGACTCCTCAACCACGAGTGTAGTACTGGTCAGTGATGATCACAGGAGGGTCCATATGTTCTGCAGCACGGTGCTGTCCATGAAGAGCAGCTCAACATGGAGATGGAGGGCAGGATCCTGTTTGCCTGGCAGTCTGGTGAACAACGCATCAGGAGCCGCACAGCATTATGGCAAGTAAGCTTTGATGCTGCACTCACCTCAAAGTCTGTGGCGAACTGAAGATCACAATTTGCACGCCAGCCTTCAGCAGTGGGGTTTGATGCCGATGTAATTTCCCACTGTTGTGACACAAAATTGGAAGGGCAGACGGGATTTTGGCAGGCAGCTGTTTTAATGAGCATTCATGAGATGCAAATGAATACAAATGGTTTTCACACAACCTGCAAGCGGGAAGACTGGCCCACTGTTAATCATTGCCACTGGGAGAATCACAATGTAATTTTACGTTGCCGTGTTTCCGAATTTTTGACTCTCATCAAATTCTCCATGCTCACCCGCTATCAAACCTGCCACGGGCGTGCCTGGAGAATTCCACCCAAGGCACCAGTAACTGCAGGGAGAAACCAAATCTTGAAAGTTTTGCAATAGAGGGTGTACATTAATGACTTTTCCACAGTGTGTACAGTTGATCACAATTATGAAAATTCTCAAGAACAATAAAAGGTCTGATAAGGCCAGTTTACAGATATAAATGGCCATTGGGCCCAGGACGTGACAACTCTGACAACTTAGATCATCAGAGGAATGGGCCGCTTAACTCCTGTATGATGGAAATTTACTAAGAAGAACAAAAAGTGTAGAAATGACAGTGACCAACCTCTATCAGCTGCTGCAATCGGAAGGAGATTGCCTAACCGTTTATCTCGCCTATGAAGACCAGCAATGGAGGACAAGCCTGTCACTCCTTGGTAGTTTTCTGTAATGCTGTAACTATCTGCTGTGTATCCTAAATTGTCGTAACTTTACTGTAATTTAAATGCGGTGGTTTTGAATCTATCTGAACAAATAAAGCACCTAGAGATGGAATTTTGTGCCTCTTACAATTCTCAGTATTCTGAAGTACGAACCATAAACCTGTAAACTTGAGGAGTAAGTTCTAACATCTGGCACGGGATTCTCCCATACCCAGCGGAGTGGGGGGTCCCGGCGGGACGGAGTGGCGTGAACCACTCCGGCGTCGGCCCGCCCCAAAGGTGCGGAATCCTCCCCCCAAAGGCCTTTGGCGCCACGCCAGCCGGGGCCGAAGGGATTCCCCCGACTGGCGAGAGTCCGCGCATGCGCGGGAGTGTCAGCGGCTGCTGAGGTCATCCCCGCGCATGCGCGGGGGGGTTCACCTATGCGTCGGCCATCGCGGAGGCTGACAGGGCCGACGCGTAGGAAAAGAGTGATCCCACGGCACAGGCCCGCCTGCGGATTGGTGGACCCTGATCGTGGGCCAGGCCACCATGGGGGCTTCCCCCCCCCAGGACCCCGGAGCCGGCCCACGCCGCTAGGTCACGCCGGTAAGGGACCTAGTCTGATCCACGCCGGCGGGACCGGCAAAAAACCAGCGGGACTTCGGCCCATAACGGGCCGGAAAATCGCCGGGAGGGGGCCGCTGCGAGTGGTCGCCGACCAGCGTGGCGCAAGTCCTGCCCCCGCCAAATCTCCAGTATTAGAAAATTCGGCGGTGGCGGGATTCACTCCGTCCCCCAGCGATTCTCCAACCCTGTGGGGGGTCGGAGTATCCCACCCCTGCAATCCAATGACATTGACTTGGAAAATATTACATAGATAGAACAGTACAGCACAGAACAGGCCCTTCGGCCCTCGATGTTGTGCCGAGCCATGATCACCCTACTCAAACCCACGTATCCACCCTATACCCGTAACCCAACAACCCCCCCCTTAACCTTACTTTTTAGGACACTACGGGCAATTTAGCATGGCCAATCCACCTAACCCGCACATCTTTGGACTGTGGGAGGAAACCGGAGCACCCGGAGGAAACCCACGCACACACGGGGAGGACGTGCAGACTCCGCACAGACAGTGACCCAGCCGGGAACTGAACCTGGGACCCTGGAGCTGTGAAGCATTTATGCTAACCACCATGCTACCGTGCTGCCCACTGATAAACTTATAATTTTTGAAGTAAGTTCTAACATCTGCAACCCAATGACATTGACTTGGAAAATATTGCAAAACTTTTAATTTTTAAACCAAGTCAAAGTGACAGTGAGATTTGGAAACAAATTTTCAAACAGAAATTTGAACGCTTGCTCTGTGAACTTCAGTGGTTAGAAGATGGGCACGGTGAAAATTCAACTACCAATTTGCTATGAACCTGTTTTGCACTGCTGTAGAGCTATTTCACCCTCAAATATCTTCAGATGCATCTTTATAGGTTTTCCTGGTTAAATCGCTTAAATATATGAAGAACTGTAAGTTGATGCTAAACAGATGTGAGATGGGTTTTCTCTTCTGCATATGATCATAGGCACTCGATTGCAAATAAATATTTTAATATGCAATTCTGTTCATATATAAACCTAATGATTGGGAAATTATTATTCCAGTTTTAAAATAAGGAATCTGTGACTTAAAAAGTTATATTAAAAAAAATAAATGTGTGACTCCTCCTAGTGTCTGGTCCCTCGGAAGGATCTCATGTGACTGGATCACAATTCCACTCCTTTCATGGTACATCAATTTTTGGCCCAGGTATAACAGGCTGCATAGTGACTTGGGCCCTAATTTAATTATTTCATCCAGAGAATTGCAAAGGGAAATTAACAACACCGAATAAATATTCAAATACTAATTTAAATTAATTCTCACATGCCTTTCAAATGTGCTTGCCAGACTTTCAGAGGAACATCAGAGATGAAATAGTTCTGGCTGATGCAGTACAAACCCTATGGACACCGCCTCCTTGCGCTGGATATTAAAGAAATAATCATTTTAATTCTTCATCATTATGGTCAGGAAACGATCTAATTTTTAATCTTTTGCCCTGACTGAAAATATGAAAACACATTTGAAAGCGCATCACAACCGTGTGTGCATCAGGCAATTTAATTGGATTTTAATAGATGCGCTCACAGTATTTCAAAGAGAAATGAAAGATTATAGAGGGCAACATAAGCAGGTGAGCTATCTTCATGTAATTAAAACTGGTGTGGAAGTATTGTGTGCCCATCCACAGCACCACATTAAATCAAGCTGCGTTCCCCTCCTTGCTCCATGTCCCTACCTCCACGCAACAAAAATAATGCAATGTGGCAAATAGAGGGGCAGAATATGTCAAAGTATTCAAATTCTGGCAAAACGTCTTTGTGTCATAAAATGTAACTGAAATGCAAACATGTACATGGCATATGATGTAAGTGACATTCGACGTTGATGTGGAATGGAATAATAAGTCTTATAATTTCCCCGTTTACAAAAGTTGATAGTTTGCCATTCTAGATCATATCACATGACATCATGCAATTACCATGTTCAGAACAACAAAAAGGAGCATCTTAATGCATTCATGCATTAATTATTTTGTGTGGGCAAGTTCAAGACAAGGAGATTACTGTAATAGATTGAAGATATGGAAATGTTCATGACACAATTATATCAAATTACAGAGCTGACAATATTTGTCATTTTACAATCACATTTCCCCTCAATGTGACCCTACTTCTGCACACTTGTTGGGTTTAAACCTTTCTTGCCTTTCTGATGAGAACTTAAAACAATAAAAAAAGGATAATTTAGTGGTAAGTTAAAGCATTTTAAGGCTAGATTGTGACACACTATTGGAAAGAGCTGACAATGAGATAGAATAATCAAACTAGCATTAAATAAATCTAATTACTGAGCAATTATCAGGCTTCAAGTTATGTAACTATCATATTTAGTCTTACTGATTTGTTCTTTTTAATTCAGATTTAAAAAGGTAAGCAAATATCACCTCGGCATATAAATTTAACAAAAAAGATTGTACCATATTGTGAATAACTGATATCCTCATGGTAATTGCTTCTTTATCTTTGCACTAGAGAAAATATACCTAGATGTTCGTGATCAGAACATTTCTCATTTAATCAGAAAACCAAAGTATAAAATTATAAATGAAAGCAAAATACTGTGGATGCTGGATATCTGAAATAAACAGAAAATGCTGTACAAACTCAGCAGGTCTGGCAGCATCTGTGGAGAAAGAAACAGAGTTAATATTTCAAATCCATATAACTTTTCTTCTAAATCGATTAAGTGTCACACAGACTCGAAACGTTTCTTTCTCCCCAGATAATGCCAGACCGGCTGAATTTATATAAAATTATAAATATTTCAAACTATTTTCCTAAAGTTTAATGCTTTAAGGAACTGATGTACACCATTAGCTACACTTTCTAAACTTCCCTGTGGAACTTAGTATAGCCATCTGTACATGTTGCAGATGATTGAAGATACACTCTATCAATGCTGCCCAATGATACAAAGATGGAATGAAGTGCTCCCAGCACAACACAAGAAGAGCAGCTGCTGGCATAATTTTGCTAATGTTGACATTGCCTTGCTTCATGAGACTTAACTATCATTTTCAAATGCATCTTTCAGTGTAAGATTATGAGCGAGTAGGGTGGGGTAATAAAGGAAAAGAGATGCTTTGTCAACACTGTCAGTACACAGATAAACCTGAAACTGACTTATGTTCTTGGTTGTAGCCGTAAAGAGAAAGAAGCAGAGGTTGCACATGTTGAGTTTGTATAACATAGAGCAAAGAGTTTACTTTACAAAATGTTGCTCAAACCCCACAAAATGCTCCGTTGATGCCATTGTGTAATATGTGGCAGTACAGCAGCCAATGGCATTGCTTTCTTTTCTCCTTTAGTGTCTCTGGCTTTTTTATTTAATCAAACACTTAAACATTGATCCAACACATAATGCCATAACTAACATTATTATGTTACGGTCACATATGTACATTAGTAAGACGGTCTCTTGGGTGGATATATGTCTCATTTTGGCAGAACCCACAACGTTCAAGAACTTGGCTCTTAAGGGTACTGGGAGTGACTTCCTGTACACTGGTCAGTGTTAATCTGGTGAAACCAACTCAGGAACTGTTTCTGATTGTGTGGATGGTTCTGTCATAAGGGATTCCATAATTTTGACAGTTGTAGTCCTCAAGTCGGGCATGTCACTGTCCCATACTCTCTGTGGATTAAACATCAGGGCAGGATTCTCCAGTCCCATGGCACTGTCCACATCATCGTCAACGCCGTCGCGTTTTACAACGGCGTGAATGGGCCTCTTCCACGACTAATTCTGGCACCTACAGGGGGCCAGCATGGCGCTGAAATGGTTCACGTGCTCCAGCTGCAGATCCTGGCGCGAACTGTGCGCCGCAGGATCCGCGCATGCGCAGTTGCACCGGTGTCAACGAGGACATGTACAGTGGCGCCGGCGCCAACGCGTGCATGCGCAGTAGCCTCGTTCAACGCCAGCTCTGATGCAACATGGCGCAGGAGTACAGGGGCCGGCGCATAGGAAAGGAGGCCCCCAGCCACAGAGGTGGTGGGACCTGATCCTGGGCCAGGCCACATCGGAGGCCCCCCCGGGGTCGGACCCCCTCCCCCCCTCCCTCCCCCACAGGACGCCACCCGACCCTTGCACGCCGAGGTCCCGCTGGCCCAGAGCAGGTTAGAGCGGCGCCGGCAGGACTTGGCTCTTTTCTTACAGCCGCTTGGCCCATTCGGGCCGGAGAATCGGTGGGCCGGTTGCGTAGAGCGGCCCGCGCCCGGCACCACGCCAACTACGCCGGCGCCAATGGCGCCAATTCTCCACCGTGCAGAGAATTGCGTGCCGGCGTCGGGGCGGCGTAGCCCATTCACGGGCATTCTCCGGCCCGGCGCAGGGCTGGGCGAATCCTGACCCTGGTACAGATTCTGTTCTCTCATTACGTGCAGACAATAATTGGTCAGTGTACTGACGCCAAATTCGTTCATTGTCAGATAGTACAGAATATGAAATTGGACCCATTGCGGCTAGTACAATTACTGGAGTTCATTTCTCATCTGAGGTTTAATTTCTCGCAGGAAAACGTTCGCCATGGCCAAGGACTCTCCTTTTGGAATGTTGTTATCCTCTAGCCACTTATGTGTGATGTTGTTGCCTGACTATCTCTGAAGTTAAACATCAAACTGTGTGTGTAGTTTCCTTTTTAGCATCCAGGTAACATTTCACACCTGATAGCCCCCACAAGATCTGAGCCATAGAGTGTTGGAAGAGAGCTGGTGCTGACATTATCCCGAAAGGAATACTCCGATACCGAGACAGACCCTTGTGTGTTCCTGTGGCCAGTAACAGTTGAGACTCAACAGCTATGTTAATTTGCAGAGAGGCTTGGGAAAGATCAATTTTGCTAAGTCTTTGTCCTCCAGAAAGACCTATAAAAATATCTTCGATAAGTGGTAAAGGTCACTGATCAGCACATTATACAGGGTTGATATTCATTTTGAAATCCCCGCATATTCATACTGAAATATCCTTCTTGAAGACTGGGATGATTAGGGTTGCCCAATCGCTGGTGGAACAGGGTTAATGGCTCCCATCTTCAGTAGCCTCAAAGTTCTTCTTCCACTTTAGGTCGAAAAGCATAATGTTCGGTATGTGCTTTCAAATGTTTAGGCAGGCTATCTACCTTTATCTTAAGTTTCACTTCGACCCCAGACATGGATCCAAGTGACTCCTCGAATATCTTCACATACTTTCTCAGGTTGAAGATCATTAGTAGAATCAATAAATTGGTTGCGATGGGCCACAATGGTTAATCTTCCTTCACCAAGATCTCCAGAATAATGCTGGAAAGTGTCCTTGAACAAAGTGAAGAGGCAACTCCACTTTCTGCTCATTAACCTCCACAGTCAACTTGATGAAGCCCTTCAGTGGCACAACCCCCTCGGTATATGTCCTCAAGACCGCATCAAGGTGGTTGCTTTGGCAAATACTTCAGTTTTGGATGGTATATCAATTCAGGTATAAGTCATACAGCAGCTCCTGTATCCACTTCCATCTTAATAGTGTCCCCATTTAATTTTGTATAGACCCAAAATTGTTGCTGTTCTGCTTGTACTGCTCGAATGCTGAGTTTACATTTCTTAAGCTGACTTTATATTTTGGTACTCGGTGAGTCTTCAGGTGGATCATTTAATTGGTTAACTCACCCTGTAGACTTTGCAGTATTTTTCGTGGTACACTTCTTTTGTGCTGATGGAGGTTGGCGTGACCAACATGCCTTGGTAATATGATCAACTTCCCATAATTTTTGCATTTGTTCTCCATGGTCCAGTCATATGTCCCAATTGGTTGCAGCGATGACATAATAGGTTCTTGGATCTGCTTCTCATAGATTCCATCTTATGGACTTCAGCTCGAAGTCCAATCAGTGAAGCTTCTCTCGCAGCAAGTTCCAGAGACATTACAATTTCTATAGCAGACTTTAGGTTACTGCACAGTCAACAATTTCCTTTGATGGCTTCATTCCTGAGGCCACAAGCTAATCAGTCACAAAATACATCACCCAAAGTCTGGCCAAATTCACAGTACTTTGCTAGCATTCACAGTGATGCAACAGATTGTGAAAAGCTTTCCCCTTCCTCCTCTGCATGCTGGTGAAAGCAGAATCTTTCACCCATCAATAGTGGATGGGGAGAGAAATGTTCTTGCAAGACAGTCATTAACTCATCATGACTTGTTTCCAGGTTTAGCTGGGGGCACTAAATTCAACAGTGACATGAATGCTTTCCTCCCAATTTAGCTGAGAAAGGTCATAGTCTGCAGGTCTGCTGGTGTCTGATTGGCTTTAAGAAATAACTGGAAGCTTTCCTCATAAGAGTTTGATGTTTCTATCTCCTCGCCAAACGCATCAGTGACACCTTTTCTTCCCGCCATTTTAGATTGCAACTCTCTGATCTGTGCTACTCAGCCTCGAGCCTATCGCCCCTGTTGTTTATTTTCTCTCTGTTTAAAGCAGACAAACTTGTTGCGTGAAAGCAGACCAGCTATTTCTGTGCTTCGCTATCGATTCCTGCAAAGTAGGCTGCAGAGCAGCATGCCCTGTAGATTTGTGTTCCCTCAGCTTGTTTCGGTGCCTTGTGTGCGGCCTCTGCAACTCTGCCCATTACAATGGTAAGTATACTCAAAACTTTGATCCTCCGTTTGTAGCAAGGTGCCAGTATTTTGCAGCTGTCCAATAGCATTGTTTTTATTTTTGAAAACCCTTTTACTTGCATGAGTGCCTGTAGCGATCGATCGGATGATTCACCGACACCCTGCTGCAAACTGTAAGGTGTCCCAACTTTTTACTTGAGAGTTGTTTTTACTTGACACAACGATGATTTTGCATCGGAAGTCGACCTCAGTCCTGATGGTGTCTGAGCCTGGATCACCATCGATGATTGATTCTTCCGGCTCACAAAATCATCATCAAAAGTTGTTTTTCTCCCATTTTTGTATGATCTCATCCTCGTCACCAGTTTCTCTTTTGCTATGTTCTTTGTTATAGCCGCAACGAGAAAGAACCAGTGGTGACACAGGTCGAGTTCTCACATAGTGCAAAGGAATTATTTAAAGATGCTGCTCAAACAGGTTACAAAAGCCCACAAAAAACTCCAATGACATAATTGTGGAACACATGACATTACACCAGCCAGTGGTCTCACTCTGATACACAACACTGACCTTCATAAGTAAACCTTTACTATCTCCCAAAGATGAATAATAATAAACAAATAACCTTTTATTGTCACAAGTAGGCTGACATTAACACTGCAATGAAGTTACTGTAAAAAGCCCCTAGTCGCCACATTCCGGTGCCTGTTCGGGTACACTGAGAATTTAGAATTCTCAGCTGGTACGGGAATTGAACCTGCGATGTTAAGTAAGGTGGAACTCAAAGGCTGGCATTAAATATAATTCCTCCCTAGTTCTGCTTGAAAAAGAATATTGTTGTGGTCTAAGTGTAGAATAAGCATTATTTCGGTCGACATGAAACAAAAATAGGGGCCAGCACTGCACAGTGGTTAGCACTGCTGCCTCACGGCACCGAGGACTCACGATTGATCCCAGCCCCGGGTCACTGTCCGTGTGATGGTTTGCACATTTTCCTGTGTCCACGTGGGTCTCACCCCCACAACCCAAAGATGTGCAGGGTAGGTGAATTGGCTGTGCCAAATTGCCCCTTAATCGGAATTTTTTTTTAAAAATGCAACAAAAATAGATATAAATTGAGGCAGGCACTATCTCATTCTTATAGGTCAAGTCAGTGTACTATTCACTTCAATATGCTTTGCTTATGCTGTCTCTCCTCTACTTGCATGCCCATTCGCCAAATGACTTGTTCGTGAATTGTCAATACAAGTCAACAATGGAAGTAACCACTGCTACCATGGGATAAACAAAAACGGCTTGTATTTAGAAAGCTCCTTTAACATAATGAAACCTCTCAAAGCCCTTCACAGGAAAATTATCAAACTGAACATGATGCCAATTCAAATAAGGGCTGGGTCCTCCTTTCTCCGACTCCAAAATCATTAAACACGATTGGGTGGAGAATAGCTTCTGACACTGAAATCGCGGCAGACGCCGGTTTGATACCAAATCGGGATGCTCCTGCGCCCCCAAAAAGACGCAAATGCGGCATCGCTGTGTGGGCGAAAAGTACAGTAGGCATATCATTAGCGGGCCTGACACCCAATGCTCCAGGGCCTCCACGATTCACCGCCTCCGATGGGCCAATTTCCCAACGGCGTGGTTCACTTTTGCTCTCACAAATCGTGAACCTGGCATCCTGGATGCTGAACGAGAGAGCGGTGGAAGCAAATGGCGTGGAGTGATGGCGGGCTGCTGGCCTGGACACGAGCCATGCTGGCTGCAGCGTGGAGGTGCCCCTGCCAGGGTCACGGGAGGGGAGGGAGAGGGGGAGGGGCAGGGCAGGCCGAACAGCTGGGGTGCACTCCACCATGGGACTGGGGCAGTGCCCAGGCACGGACAGCCATCCGGGTGAACATCCACTGGCGACCACCCACCACCACCCCTGGTTCTACACCAGCCGTATGGGTGCGCCCACCCCGCACCCCCCCCCCCCCCCCCTCGGCCACAGCTCCCCCCCCCCTCGGCACTGAACACCCCATCCAACTGGCAGCCACCCACCAGGGGAACAACCTGGGCCACTCCCATGGCAGCCCCCAGTGAGGGCAATGCCAGCCAATGGTGCCCCTGGCAGCAGGGACAAGCACTAGGACCGGGGGCACCGGTGGATAAGAGGCCGAGGATGAGGGAGATGAGAGGTGAGGAGGAGGGGTGTTGGGATCCAAAATGGCCGCCCACACTGATCGATTGTAAATTAGTCAACACAGACACAGACAGACTGCAGCTTGCAAATATACAAGGGCTGCAGCCCGGACCTTGCAAAAACTGACACAGGGAAAAGGCCGTTGAAAGGACATCCAGGGACAATGGGCTCCAGGTAGAAAGTAACAATATGTGGCAGACTTGGTGGCATTGGTTTCTTTATTTGGGAAGGCTTACGTGCTCGGACACTAACGGCCATGGCCGACTGGGACCCGCCTGCCATTGTGGTGTCCACGGCCAATTGGTTGAGATCGATCAGGGGATCAAGCCCTGATCGAACTATTGGACATCTACCTGAGACAAGCCCATAAGTGCGCAAAACCTGCAAGGGATAAAGGTGCTGCACAACCCACCACCCGCTCACTCGACTACCGACAACAACAACGTTGATACCTCAACCTGCCAAGGAGGGGACCATCCACGCCATCCACAAAGTGACCAGAGCCGGGGACATCGACGACCAGCGACAGACATCCAGCACTGCCAGACGGTGGACTACAGATGAATCCATATCTGCTCTGCACATGCCAGTCACCTGGAAGTTAAATTGGTCTTTTAGGTGTGTTCGTTTAGAGTCCAACCTGCATGTGTGTGTGATTGACCAATATTAACTGTGTGTGTGATTGAACTAGTATTATTGTATGCAGCTTTTGTGGTCATTTGTCGATCATATACGGGTTGTGGTTCAGAAGACACAAGAAATCTGGTGACCCTGGTGCTATTCAGCTGGGAGTTACAATTGTTGCTCCGAAAGATCCCACAGGAAAGTCTTGGAGATTGCGCATGAGCCCGATTTAGGTAGTCAATCGACCCACATAACGGCCAGTATCCCAAGTTAATTGAAATGGAATCTAAAGGTCCCTATTCTCGAGGATTATTCACAGATCAAACATAAACCACTGGTGTGAACTCCATATTGGACAAATCACCGGATTTCGGAAGTGTGTACTAACGGCATGCGTACTTAACAAGGGAGGATAGGGTCAACCCAGCAGATTTGTGTGCAGCTTCTGAGGGATTAGGGCCGGAACACAGCCACAAGCCGTATCTGCTGTCCAATCATCCCTGTACCCCCTTGTTCCTTAACGTCAATATGGCAGCTTGGACAACAGGTAGAGATGTAGAGGCGTGGAGGACAGGAGCAGAGAGGTGTGCCATATGGGAGAGGGTAGTATGGGGTTATATCAAAGGGACAGGTTGGAACATGTGATCAGACCTTATCAGGCACCGAGACAGGCCCCGATGAGGCAGGGCACGCTTGGTGGGAGGACATGAGCACAGCGCAAGGGACACATCCGCAGAACTATAGGTAGCCACTGGCTGCACTTAGAGCATCATTGTTGTGAAGAGCCATCCACGCACCCCCCATCCAGCAACTGCATGGCTGACACACTAGCCAGGGCCAGTGCCCGTGATGGACATCTCAAGCACCCACCCAGAGGTGAGCCAAAGAATGCGATTGACGTCTCCCAGACTAACCTAGCCGACTTAGCTCAGTCCCAACACACTGATGATTCCCTTGGACAGATCCTGAATGGCGATTCCTGGTCTCCAATGAAACCAGGGAGGGCGGGCTGACCATCCAGGACGGATTTGTTTAAAGGGCGGGAATGATGAGGTCCCTACCCAGGACTGAAACCAACTCATTTACAAATGCCATGATGGACACGGACACCAGAGCATGGAGACCACAATGGACCACCATTATGTTGGTGCCCGGAACTAAAGAAGGATGCCACTCACTACATTGAGGACTGCCTCATTTGCACCCAGAATATTCCCGATGGTGATGTCAGGAGGGGACATATAGGACACGCCCATCCTGTGGAGAGTCCCTGGATGAATCCCCATGTGGGTTACATCGGCCCACCCCCACCATACAGAGATGGATTTAAGGATGTCGTGGTTATCATTGACACCTTCATGAAGCAGTTCCCACCCGCTACGCAACTGCCCCATATCCACTCAAACTCCCCAGCTCCCCAGTCCCCCTATTGGACGGTAACCCTGAACCCAATGAACGCAAGCAACCGGCAGACGCGGGTCTTGCGACCAGATGATTCCATGGATGAATCTCCCATGGGGGTATTGCAAGAACAATTGCGGAGCGCATCATTCTCAGGTGTGTGAAGCACAAACGTTCTGAGGTGTCCAGATGATGACAATCGGACGCCTCCCAATAAGCATGGCACACGATTTGTGATGGAACCTGCCCCATCATGTGTGCTCCTCACGCATGTCTTCTTTGTTTGTGCATTGTTTCGCCCTTGTCTCCCCATCCCTTCTCCTCCCTGCATGTTATTTGTAATGCAGGTCTCAGACCAGAAACGATGCCCCACACCCCATGTGGGACGAATAATGTCTTCACTGACTCAGGCCACAACTCATCCTCTTCTTCAGGGGTGGTCAAATACAGGTTCCAACCACGTCAAGCCTCTGTCAACAGAATGCTCTGTTGAGTTCAAAGATGTTCAGATGAAATACGGAAAGCGGGGTGGGGGTCACGGATGGTGACAGTATGATAGAATGAACGCAGACATTAAGCATGCGATAATAACAGAAACTCTGCTTGGTCCCCCAGGACGCCCGGAGACAGCAGCCCCAGGATGTCACCCGGCAGATGGAGAAGGCACAGCCAGAACTTGGTGGGATGATTCCTGGGATTGGGTCTCTGACCTTCGGAGACACCCCATTGTTTGACTCCGCCCCCACCTGGCTGTCATGTTGATCCTGTTTACCTTGATCGACCTCATCATCCTCACGGTCCAATTCCGTAGGTGGACAGCAAAGGTCACGGAGCGCCAGGATGTGGGACTCATGTTTACTGTATGGGCCCCTTTAATCCAGCCAAACCAACAATCCCCAAGGACTGATGCTTGTTTTGTACTGAGTATCCAGGTTGTCTTGTATATGACCTTTGTAGAACTGTACATTCTTAAGGGCAGCCTGTTTACATTGATCTGCACTACCGTCTGTATGTTCTGCTGCTTGTATCAGACAGTATTCCTCCTTATCTGTATCAGGTTTTCAATATTGTCCCACCTCTGCATTAGACTGCCAATTACATCTTAAAGTACAGACACAACCATTTCTCTGGCCTTATTAGATCTGTTATGGAATGGATATTTATATTTGCCTTTGTTATTCGGGTATTCTGTTTTAGGGAGTTGAGCATGTAGAGTTAGGGTCCAACCTGATGGACAGGTGACTGGGGATGCAGGACATGTATTGATCCGAGTGTATGATTCACCACGCTTCACCTTAAGGATCAGGAGAGGGATCTGTGGACTTCTGAAATAGCTGCCCGCAAAGACACTGGGCACCACATAGACACAGACAGGCTGCAGCTTGCTGTTGTGTTGGGTGCTCTGGATCCGTGAAACACATACAGGCCACCAACACTTAAAATACAACACTATTTTATTAAACTATAAGCTGCTGAACATACTATTACTGTGGGTTACATGATGTTAGATTAACTAAAGACCTGTGCCTGTCCTAACCAGTCTGATCACTCAGCACGTGGTGAGAATCTGTGCTGTACACTATAAGCTCTTGTGCTTCTGAGAGGCTGCATCCCGAATGAGCGGGAAAACTGATGCCCTCTGTCTTTATAGTGAGTGTGCTCTAACTGGTAATTGGCTGCTGTGTTTGTGCATGTTGAGTGGTCCTAGTATATGTCCATCAGTGTGTGTGTCTGCTACATGATATACTGGTGTATATTATGACACTTGCAAATGTACAAAGGCTGCAGGCCAGATGGTGCCTCGGGACATAGCGGTTGAATGCAGGAGGGGGCCATTTGGACCCTCGAGTCTGCTTCACCATTCGCTCTCTCACTCGACCAGCGACGGCAGCAGCGGTGATACCTTCAGCAGCCAAGGAGAGCAACATTCATGCCATCCACAGAGGGACCAGAGCCAGGGACACAGACGACCAGCAACAGACATCCAGCACTGCCAGACGACGGATTCCAGAGAAGGCCATATGTGCCCTGTACGTGCCAATCACCTGGACGTGAAGTTAGGGTCGTTATTGTGCATTGGTTTAGAGTGCAACTTGCAGGTGTGTGTTGACTGTGTGTGCGTGTAATAAGCTTTTACCGTTTTGAACAACTTGTGGTCATTTGTCCACCGTATGGGTTACAGACACACTGTGGTTTGGAAGGGGTCGGAGGATATGGGCTGTGGGGGGTGGTGGTGAGGGGGTTGTCCACGCATGTGTCATGGGGACATGGTGATGTGCAACTAAGTCTCACTTATACCGCCCTTTCCTCTGGGCCGTCGACCATGTCCAGTGCCCTCTGCTCGGGCATGGTGAAGGGCCGCACGTCTGGTGGTCCTCCTCTGGTCATTTCCTGCTCCCGGCGGTTGTCCGCGCCCTTCTCCTTGGGGGGGGGGGGGGGGGGGGGGGTAGAGTTACGGGTATGTGGGAGGGCGGGATTAGTGCCAGGGGCACGGAGTGCCAACTCGTCCTGGCTGCCCTGAGTAGGTCAACAGTCTCTCCCGGCATTGCTGGCCAGTCTGGACGACGTTGCTCTGGATGAACAGCAGTGCCTAGTGGCATTCCTCCCGGGCCGAGGTACATGGTCATCCACCTCTTCTTCACGGCGTCCAGGAGGGTGTCCAGCTCAGCATCCCTGAACCGTGACGCTGCTCTCCTTGCAGCCACCTTGTTGACTGGGACGATGTGTGTAGGGGGGATGGATCGTTTAAGCACGGCTGCGGCATGTGAGCCTCATGTGCGCCAATCACGGACCTGGTGAATCCGGCACCGTTTTGCTTGGAACCGGTTGCATTCCTCGTGATAATGGTGTTCTCCCATTTAGAGTTGCTGAATCGCTGCATTTGTTGTGCCATTTTTACTGTTGTGAAACACCACTGTTTCCATGCCGGTGTCAGCACTTCGTTTCAAAATCGGAGAATCCAGCCCTATGTTATCCAGCCAAAGCTGAATCGCTTCTGGGAAGGGCACCCAGAACCAATTTACAAATTTGTGCATGGTGGGGAACGCAGAAGATTCCATTGCAAATCATACCATGGGCGGCCTGGTGAGGTCCGGAAACTGATCCCCTTCCTCTTCCCACAAGGGAATTCCTGGCCTCACCCCCCCAACCTCAATAATTAGGGGCATCCTTTCCCTCACCACAGAAATTGCTGCTGGGCCACACCTCCCTCACAGAATGCATGAGGGTGACCCCCCACCTCCTCCCAACGCCGCACCCCTCTGATGGGAGGTCTATGGTGAAGGGTCTCTATTGGAGGTCTCTATTGGGGGTCCCTGGTGGCGGGGTCTCTTGTGAGAGGTCTCTGGTGGGGGGGGGGGGGTGTCTAATGGGGAGGCTGGGTGGGCCAAATTTGCATTGTGGGGAGTAGGGCTCCCAATGGACTTTGGGTGGACCTACTTTCAATACTTACCCCTTTGGTCCAACGTGTCAGGTCTCGCTGGAAAATACTTGTACCAATCCATGCCTGTGTTAATCCCAGCTCAGCAGGCTAGAGAATCATGGAGGTGTAGAGAATCCAGTACCCAGCATGTTAATAGGATGAAAATGGCTCATTTTCACCTATTTGCATCCTCCTGCTGGCGCGGGGCACGAACCTTGATGCCCGCGCCAGAGGAGTGTCCGGTGCATTGGAAACGGCACGTTTTTCCCTGATACTGGATTCTCCACTGCTTCGGGAACTCTGCTACCGGTGACGGGTGGCGGAGAATCCAGCCTCAGGTGGTGTTAGGACAGATGGAAGAAAAAACACTCCCAGGATAGGGGAAGATAAATCTTCAAGACAGAGAAAGACAGTCTCTAAGGAACATTAATAACTAAATACTGATTGTCTGAAGAGGTAAAAATGCTCCATTGTCACATACTGTATTTCTACCTTTTTGCAGAATTCTCTCCATGGTTTCTGCTACTATCTTTTTTTATCTCATTTTAAACATGCAGCCAAACCCATTCAGTCAAACAAAGGAATATTTAAGATCTATTTGTGTGCTATGAATGGTATGATACCTATGGGATTCCGTCTGATGACGATGATCTGTCAGAATAGCAGAGATCAAAGATTAATTGACCGTTACCAAAGAGAGTGATTAATTTTGTAATGTGCTTTTGTTTTTGCATACTCATTGGCAAATGTAGTACAATGAATGGGGTCAACATTTTGATGCTACGTGCCTCCATTTCCTCAGGTGCTGCCGTATGTTCCCAGTGTCAAGATTTGTTGAAAGTCTCTCCTGATATGCATTTAAGTATTTATGACAGCACCAGAAAAGTAAGGGGTCTTTGTGGATTTCTATTGTTTCAAAGCCTGATTGTGTGCTACATTTGAGTGTGTAGATATAAAAGCAGGAGATAATCATAGAGGTAGACTTGGGGGAAAATATGAGAGCACTAATTCGCAATATCTGGTATTTTGGGCTGAACACATTTTCTCAATGTTTTTCGGATTTTTTAGTTGAAAAGCACAGATACTGGAAACACAGAGCATGCCAATGAAGCATGAACTAATCACAAGTGGACAAAGAGCTGAGATTGTCGGGTGTAATTAGTCTTAGATAAAAAGGCTACACTGGTGAATCCATTACTCTCACAGACAAAACTATAAAAATGGAATCTACCACTCCACATCCTTGCTTCACAGATATGTGCATATATTAAAATATCTCAAATGCACACAATGCGATTTAGGCACTGAACTACAGATTGCTTATTTATTCGTGAAAAGCTTCCATTGATGTATGTTTACAGAAAGTCATTACGCTGCAATGCAGTACTGATAGTATTGCATCCACAGTCTGCTGACTTTGTTATGTATGCTGCAGAAATGGTAAAGCCCACTAAAGACTGAACTAATAAAAGCTATTCATCAAGTTGCCTTTTTGACAGGTTCTCGCTCAGTAGTGGATTAACCCATTTCAGTTTTCTTGTGTTAATTATAGGATATGTAATCATCATAAAATCCTAGAATCCCTACCGTGCAGAAGAAAGCCATTTGGCCCATCGAGTCTACACCAGCCCACTCCCCCGCCCTACCCCTATAATCCCATAGCCTTGCCTAACCTTTGGACACTACGGGGCAATTTATCATGGCCAATCCACCTAACCTGCACATCTTTGGACTGAGGGAGGAAACCGGAGCACCCGGAGTAAACCCACACAAACACAGGGAGAAAGTGCAAACTCCACACAGTCCCCCAAGGTTGGATTTGAACCCGGGTCCCTGGCGCTCTGACGCAGCGGTGCTAACCACTGTGCCACAGTGCCGTACCCTGCCCCACCCCCCCACCCCCACCGTGCCGTCATCTCAGCCTCCAGTAAAAAAAAATCAGCGCCTTATTTTCTGCAGTTTTAAATCCTCCTCCAATGTAAAAATGCACAGCTAACTCTTTCCTCAGATAGGATACTAGACCAATCATTATTTTATCAAATTACTGTGATCAGTGCTCTTATGAACATTCCCTATCTTTCCTTATAAGCTGCAAATATGCTATCTGTATACACTTCCTCTACCCTATATACTCACTGAAAACAAGACGCCACAGTCTGTTGCATGAGTTAATTTTTTCAAAGACCTCAAAACAGTAGAACCCCTTAGCTTCTGCAGTTTTCTCTATTTCTTACATTCTTCAGACCCTTACAAGGTTTATCTCGTCAATATCTTCCTAATGTAAACAAAATAAAAATAAGAAAAAGTCCATCTCCCCGTGTCAAATGCACCTCTCACTCTTGACATTTTTGCTGGTACTTTAATCTATGGGCCATGGACTTTTGGCTAATAAAATAAATACTTTTCCCAGATTAACTTGAAGAAATATTACTATCTCCGTGATATATTTCAGAAACAAACAATGGGGGCGATTTCTGCCCCTGCTTTTGGCAGGCACGAATGGTGACAGAGACGGAGAATCCAACAGAGTCTCCAAACGGCTTTTACGCTATTGGGAATTCCCGTTCTGATTGTCCCCACCTCCGCCAATGATGTAATGGGATTCCTGCCGTGAAACGTTGAAAACCGCATGACCGTATATTTTAATATTATTAGTGGGCTTCCCCTCTCTATTAGTCGATGGCTTTACAGCAACTTTTGACAAATGGAGCCTGGCGAAGAGCACATGCCAGGGGGCAATGCCAGGGCGTAGTACCAGGGAAGGGGGGTCCTCAGTGCCCATGTGGGGGACGGGGAGACAGATTTTTTTCTTATTTTAATTTTGTTTACATTGGAACGCCCTTTAAAAATGTGCCCTGATCTCTTGAGTGCCGTTGTTGCTGGTGGGGTGGGCTCATGCACGGCATGCCCCGCCAGCGTGACATTGTGGGCCCTGCATTTAGGATTTGTTTTGACTAAGTGTCAATAAAAATGGCAGTAAAAGTCAGGAATTGGAGCCGATGGGCATCACACCGCTTTTCCCATCTGAGTTGACTCATAGTCAAAAAAATGGAAAATTCTACCAATGTATTATTTAGTGCTGCAACCCAGAAGATCTGCAGCTCCCAGCACTGATAATGGGAAATAGTTGTGGTGGTGAATGGTGCACCAGCCAAACAGTAGCCTCAATGTTGCTTCAACAATACAAACTGAGGTTTCTCCTCATAATAAGGATATAGCTGCTGAACTTAAGGTGGACTGAGTACCCATAAAAACTTGTCTCTTCACTTGAAACACAAGTCTGTTCAGTAGTTTCACAAGGAATTTGACTCAGTTATTTAACTAATTATCTCAAGATGCCCTTGTGTTTTTTTCATGAAGTTTTTTTCAATTGAAATCACCTCCCATGGCGGGATTTGAGCTAGGGGCCCCAGAACATTGCTCTAGGTTTATGGTTTATCAGTTCAGTGGCCTAGACCGCTCGGCCACAGGAAAATAGTTCAGCTTCTCCCCATTGGGGAAGTGAACCTCGGTCTCCCGGGTGACAGGCATTTCATCACCTTGCATTTACTATCTGCAGGTGTTAGTCAGGAGAATTATAACAGCTCTGCCCAGATGAGGTTTCCAAAAGGCATTTGACAAGGTGCCACCTAAAAGATTACTGCTCAAGATAAAGGTTCATGGTGTTGGAGGTGATATATTAGCATGGATAGAGGATTGGTTAGCTATTGAGCGGCACGGTGGCACAATGGTTAGCACTGCAGCCTCACAGCTCCAGGGTCCTGGGTTCAATTCTGGCCTTGGGTGACTGTCTGTGTGGAGTGATCATGGGATTCCTCTTTCTCCACGTGTCTGCGTGGGATTCCAGCATGAATGCCAGCATGCACATGCAGTGCCAGGGTACCACCCTGCCCAGAGGGCATGCACCTGGGGGCCTTCAATCCCTTGGCGCTTACTAGAGGTCTCCAAGGTGAGGGAATTAGATCCCATGGGCGGGATTCTCCTGGGGCAGGCCGGACCAGCGCCGAGGAGTGGCGTGAACCACTCTGGCGTTGGGCCGCCCGGAAGGTACGGAATCCTCCACCCCTTCATGGGCTATGCCGGCGCTGGTGGGGTTGGCGCCACGCCTGCCGGCGCGGAATGGCTTGGCCACCGCACCAACCGGCGCCAAAGGGCCTCTGCCTGCCGGCGCAAGATGGCGCATGCGTGGGAGCGCCAGCGTGTGCTGGTGTCATCCCAGCACATGCACGGGGGGGGGGGGGGGATTCTTCTCCATGCCAGCTATGACGGAGGTTGACAGCAGAGGGAAACAGTGCCCCCATGACACAGGCCCACCCGTGGATCGGTGGGCCCCACCACCATGTGGACACCTCCAGGGGCCAGATCCCCCCCCCCCCCCCCCCGGACTCTGCAGGTTGCCCATAGAGCCAGGTCCCGCCGGTACAGACCAGCCGAAAACAGGTAGCCGCTCGGCCCATGGCAGACTGCAGAATCACCAGGCGGGCCATTGCCAATGGCCGCTGACCGGCGTGGCGCGATTCCCGCTCCCGCCAAAACCCCAGCGCTTGAAGAATTTGGGAGCCGGCGGCGGGGCGGGATTCACACCACCCCCTGGCAATTCTCCGGCCCGGCGGGGAGTTCGGAGAATCCCGCCCCTTGTCTTTATTAGATCTCAGGAACACATATTAAAGTGAGACTAGCAGTCTCTAATATGCGGATTTTCTTGAAAGTGATCCCGCCCACAATGTACCGGTTGCGTTGTGTCGCGCCGCGCTTCTTTTCGGGCGCAATGTGGCTGATAGATCCCGCCCTATATGTTCAACCTTTTCTCAAAAGACAAAAATTTAATCACAGAAAACCACGTCGTGAACCTCCTATGAATGAACTCCAATGCAAGTGTATCGCTCCTTAAGTAAGAAGACCAAAACTGCACACCATATTCCAGATAGTCTTACCAATTCCCTATACAGTTGGAGCAGGACTTTCCGACTCTTATACTCCATCCCATTTGCAAAAAAGGCTG
This sequence comes from Scyliorhinus canicula, assembly GCF_902713615.1. Taxonomy (NCBI): domain Eukaryota; kingdom Metazoa; phylum Chordata; class Chondrichthyes; order Carcharhiniformes; family Scyliorhinidae; genus Scyliorhinus; species Scyliorhinus canicula. Next base: position 124,695,118 of record NC_052150.1, read on the forward strand.
ACATTCCATTTTTCTTCTTAATTTCTTGTTGTACCTGCATGTCAACTGCACTCAGATCCACTTGAACTATGGTAGCGTCACATGGGCGCCAGTCTGGCACTGCCAAGATGCCTAGTAGACACTGCCAGGGTTTCAGACTGGCACTACCAATCTGGCATTTTTTGAATGAGGATGATTGGGCCGGGTTGTGCCATGTTGGATAGCGCAGGGAGGCTCGCATATCCCCTTATAGTAAATTGGGGCTTGGGGGAGGCTTTGGGGGTCATGTTCGGTGCTCGATAGATCAGGACATCATTTTTGAATGGCTTCCCGATGACTCGCTACATTAAGGAGCAGCGGCGAGCAATGCTCTTCAGTGCAGAGAACAGGGCTGTGTGTGACCTCAGCAGAGAATTCGCTGCTGAGGCCCCCGATCTACCCAGATGGGTGTTAGTTAGCGGGTTATTTCTTGACGCTCCAAGCACCTGGAAACACCCGGCCAATCTCGCGCTTTGGGACTCTGTCCACATTTGGGTAGATTGTGCTGTATTCATTTGAGTTTAGAATAATGAGAGATGATCTAATTGAAACATTAAACTTTCAGCGGGCTTTAAAGGGTAGATGCTAAGAGATTGTTTCGTATGAGGTGTGGGGAATCTAGAATTAGAGTTACAATGAAAAATAAGGGGTGGGCTTTAGCGGGCCAAATCACTATGGGTGCAAATCCTGCTCTGGCCACTAAATCCCAATGGGGGCCCTTAATGGGATTTGTGTCACTGAGATTTCAGTTTGAGATATTCCTCGCACCTCCCACCCCCACCCCTCCCTCGCCAATGATGCGATCAGTTTCACGGCCTCTGAATTCTATAAATTGCAACATTTTTACATATACTTACTGTCGTGATATGTATATATGAAGATATATGGAGGGTTCGTGACTACATCATAGTGTAGGACAACCACTAGATGGCAGCGCTAGATTCACGTATATATATATATATATATATGTGGACTCAAAGGATCTTGGGTCTCTTTGAACCAGGAGTGACTATAGAACAGAGTGTTAGAGAGAAATAGCATAGTTAGCACGTTTGGTTAAATATAGTTAATACTTATTCTGAATTACTTTATCACCAGTTATAGTTCTGTAAGAGTGAACAAACTCAACTCAACATTATTTAATTTGTTATTCAATTAAACCTATTTGCTTTAAGTTGAAGATTGGTAGTTTCTTTTGAATCTAACCATCAGACCACTCTGGAAGTGTAAAGCAAAGAGTAACAACATATTACAAACAATTAATATAACACTTACCAGGCTTGGCACATTATCCTCCCACCTAGTCGTCGTTTTTCAAAAATGAGAACCAATTGTTATGACCATGTCGGTGCACAGAGGTGAGTATAGCTCCCGGGTGGAGAGGTACATGGCTGGGCAGGGTGCTGGCACTGCCCCCTGGCACTGCCAGGGTTTTAGGGAGCACTGACTAGTGGGCTCTGCCAGGGAGTAACCCTCCTTAATTGTGTGAGGGGTGGGGGTGTTCTTCTAATGTGTCTTGGGAGGATGAAGATGGCAGAGCATCAATGAGAGCGTGAGTTGCGGGGGAGAGGGTGGATCGTGCCCCCTGATACCTCCATTGTGGGGGAAGGGTCATCCTGAAGATTGTGGGGGTGATCCTCGGGTGCGTTGGGGATTTTGGAAACTTATTTTAAACACAAACTGGGGGGCCCCTTTCATATGGTTCCCGATCGCTGTGGAGCCAGGACCTGGCCTGCCAGATTGATGGCGCAAACCACGCCCCCAGATTTTCTCGCATTAAGTGCCAGAAAATGTGGTCTGAAAGTTGTGTTTCTGGACAAAAAAACGGCAGATTTCACTCAGACCCTGACACTTTTTTTCAGAAAATTTTGCCCAAGGTCTCCAATTTAGAATGGAAATGAGGACTTTCAGAGGGTCACATCAGTATTCGCTTCCACAGAGAGCAGTTGTGTCTTAAATGTATTCAAGGCTGAGTTAGACAAGTACAAGGAATGTGGTACATACCATTTAGCATGGACTGTGCTTATGTGGAAACTTATGGAACTGTTTTATTTATTCAAAAATGATGAACTGTTAACAAGGCTGGCAAGAGGGTCAGGTGGCCTTTGCAATTGCAACCAAAATGATCAAACTTTCTGAAAGTTCCAAATTGAATCATACTATGTGGGGGTATTCCCCCTTGAATGCACATGTCTAGTCAGTGCTACTTTGTGGAAATCACACCTGCCATTGTTTAAAGCTGACTCCAAGACACAGGATCAATGAACTTCTGGACATTATGGAAGCATCAGTGGTCTCGACTACCAGCTGGAGTGCCAGTGAGAGGCACCTGCTGCCTCTTTTCTGGAAGACCCGCTGAACTACAGGCCAATCAAGCTGCAGTGAGGCCAGCTGCGGTCTTCCCTGTGAATCAAAACCCTAGGAGTCGAAGTCCCGCCTACCTAGATCTGCTCGCCAACCAGAAGCCAGGAGATCTTGTGGTAAGCACTGTCATCGGGGAGTCTGTGGCTTCTGCCAGAAGGACAGGCATCAGAGCTCCAGAGCAATGCAGCCAATAGGTAAGTAATGGGTGAGGAGTGGAAGTGGGGGTGGGTGTGATAGTCACCACTGATGTATACACTGTATATATACAGTGTATACATCAGTGCCGCCCAAACACGGCATTCGAAGCAGACGGCTGCCTTTACCACTTTCTTAGGGTTCCCTTCGGCATCACCAAAGGGGTCTCGGTCTTTCAACAGGAGATAGACCGAATGGAAGACCGGTACAGACTGCGGGCCACTTTCCCGTACCTGGACAATGTCACCACCTGCGGCCACGACCAGCAGGACCATGATGCCAACCTTTCCAAATTTCTCCACACCGCCACTCTCCTCAACCTAACGTATAACAAGGAGAAGTGCGTGTTCAGAAAGAACCGCTTAGCCATCCTCGGCTATGTGGTCCAGAACGGAGTTCTGGGGCCCAACCCCCATCGCATGTGCCCCTACATGGAACTCCCCCACCCCCACTGCCCCAAGGCCCTGAAACAATGCCTGGGGTTCTTTTTGTATTACGCTCAGTGGGTCCCAAACTATGCGGACAAGGCCCTCCCACTCATTCAATCCACCGTTTTTCCCCTGATGGCCGAGGCTCACCAGGCCTTCAACCGCTTCCAAGTCGAGAGCAATGCACCAGACGTCGCTCTGGCCGCCACCCTCAACCAGGCAGGCAGACCCGTGGCATTCTTTTCCCGCACCCTCCATGCCTCCGAAATTCGACACTCCTCCATTGAAATGGAGGCCCAAGCTATCGTTGAAGCTGTGCGGCATTGGAGGCATTACCTGACCGGCAGGAGATTCACGCTCCTCACTGACCAACAGTTGGTTGCCTTCATGGTTAATAACACACAGCGGGGCAAGATCAAAAGCGATAAAATCTTGAGGTGGAGGATAGAGCTCTCCACCTACAACTATGAGATTTTCTATCGCCCCGGTAAGCTCAATGAGTCCCCCCGTGCCCTATCCTGAGGTATATGTGCCAGCACACAAGCGGGCTGATACCGGACCCTGCACGACAATCTCTGTCACGTAGGGTTAGGGTTTTTACCATTTCATCAAGTCCCACAATCTGCCCTACTCCATCGAGGAAGTCAGGGCGATCACCATAAACTGCCAGGTCTGCGCGGAGTGTAAACCGCACTTCTACCAGCCAGACCGTGCACGCCTGGGGAAGGCCTCCCGCCCCCTTGAACGCCTCAGCGTGGACTTCAAAAGGCCCCTCCTCTCCACCGATTGCAACACGTACTTCCTCAGTGTGGTCGATGAATATTCCGATTCCCCTTTGCCATCCCATGCCCCAAACATGACGTCTGCCACCGTCATCAAAGCCCTGAACACCATCTTTGCTCTGTTCGGCTTCCCCACCTACGTCCACAGTGACCGGGGATCCTCATTCATGAGCGATGAGCTGCGCCAGTTCCTGCTCAACAGGGGCATTGCCTCGAGCAGGATGACCAGGTACAACCCCCGGGGAAACGGGCAGGTGGAGAGGAAGAACGGGACAGATCTGCAGGGCCATCCAGCTGGCCCTACGGTCCAGAAATCTCCCGGCCTCCCGCTGGCAGGAGGTCCTCCCCGACGCACTCCACTCCATTCGGTCGCTCCTGTGCACCGCAACTAATGAAATCCCCCATGAACGTCTCTTTGCCTTCCCAAGAAGTCCACCTCTGGAGTTTCGCTCCCAACATGGCTGACAGCTCCAGGACCCGTTTTCCTCCATGGACACAAGGTGGACCCGTTAGTTGAGAGGGTACAGCTATTCCACGCCAACCCGCAGTACACTTACGTAGCGTACCCCAACGGCCACCAAGACACAGTCTCACTCAGGGACCTGGCACCAGCTGGTTTCACACACACACACCCCTCCCTGACACAGCGCCACCCTCCCATCCCCCGACGCACCCCACCGCAGCCCCCGCTCCTGGACAATTCATCCTCCCCTTGCTCCCACCCGGGGATGAAGAGGATTTCGACACGCTCCCGGAGTCACTGAAGACCAAGCCGCCGCCTGAGTCGCGACCAGCACTGCAGCGCTCTCGACGGCAGATCAAGGCTCTGGACCACCTGAATTTGTAATATTCTCTGTGATTTCAAACACAACTTTCTGTATATAGTTCTCCACCACCCCCGCTGGACTCATTTTTTTTAACAGGGGGGTGAATGTGGTAGTCACCACTGATGTATATACTGTATATATATATATGGCGGAGTATAAATATGTGTGCTCCCCGTACAGCAGCCATTTTGTCAGCTGCGGTAGGAGGCCACACATCTCAGTGTAATAAAGCCTCGATTACATTCTACTCTCGTCTTGTCGTAATTGATAGTGCATCAGTGGGGGGGAGGAATTTGTCAATCAATGGCTACTTAAGGGCCTCACCCCATCCTGCCAATGTTTAACCTATGGTGTAGGACGGGGAGGGGGCATGGTTCTGGGAGCTCCCATGCCATGTGGCAAGCCTGGCAGCTTTAACTATGTAGGCTGGTATCACTACAGCGGATGACAGTGTCATTCAGCACGGCACGTGCAGCAAAGAGAGCTGAGAGTTTTACACTTGATGGCACATTCCCCAAATATCCAGAGTGAGAGGACGCAGCCAAACTTAACTATCTGAGCAACATAGGATGTCATTTATGATAAACTGCACTCATGAAAATCCCGGCACTGAGGAATTATTCAGTGTCCTGTAAAGTTTCAAAGGGGGCCTCCAAATGGCATTAGTTGAGTTTTCTGTATGTGCAAAGGGCCTAACAGTTGTTTTAGGCAAAGGTTCTGGAGGCCTGTTAAGAGATTTTAGCAGTTTGTTGAAAGGCATGTTTCCGACACAATTGACTCCTACATGTACGGTAGCATAGTGGTTAGCACAGGTGCTTCACAGCTCCAGGGTCCCAGGTTCGATTCCCAGCTGGGTCACTGTCTGTCTGGAGTCTGCACGTTCTCCTTGTGTCTGCGTGGGTTTCCTCCGGAGGCTCCGGTTTTCTCCCACAGTTCAAAGATATGCGGGTTAAGTAGATTGACCATGCTAAATTGCCCTTATTATCCTAAAAGGTTAAGTGGGGGTTACTGGATTATGGGGAAAGGGTAGATACGTGGGTTTGACTAGGGTGCTCTTTGTAAGGGCCGGTGCAGACTCGATGGGCCGAATGGCCTCCTTCTGCACTGCAAATTCTATGATTCTATGTACTCTTCCATATCAGACATTTAGGCAACCATTTTGCGTCTCTAGAATGGTCCAATTTTAAAGCTGGAATATTCCTTACCAGGAGCATGTAACCTTATTTACTTAACGCACCTGTGACCTTCACTTACAGTTCCAAAACAGCCCAGCACTCAAAGCCTTTGGGCATATGAATGATATGATTTTTTTAAAAAAGAGATCAGAGCCTCCCGTTAAATTAATCTGTTATATAAATATTTTAAGCTTTTCAGAAACATCAAGGGATTTGCGATAAAATTTGTACCAAGAAAACAGCAATTAGAGTAATAAGCAGGGCTACCAAGTTTTGTGTTCAGATTAACATAACTGTAAAAATGAAATACTGCCACTTACTCAACTTTTAAATACACCACACAATGTTTCTTTCGTAAATTGATATTAGTAAAACATCTTTACCCTGCAAATTGCATTTAAGAATTAATTTTCAAAATAAAGATCTGTGGCCATGTGTAAAAAGTCACTTGCTGTTTAAAGTGAGGTTTACAGCTGCATTGAACAAATTTAGGACAAATTTGGAAAACAAGGGCTATAGTCACAGGGGTCAAAATTTAGCAACCCCAGAAACCAGTAATGGGGGTCAACCCATGTCTATTGTTTCCAATGCAAACAACACACCAAATTTAAGCTCTTTGCTGAATACATGATTATAGTGCGCAACAAGAACTAACCTCTATTGAATTGCTGCATACCTCAGCAGCAGGTCATTGGCCGAGGCTAATATTTTGGGGCATTTGGCATTTTAGAAGGATAGGCAGAAAGTAAAAGGAGATGGGATTAGCACTGTTAATAAAGGGGGAGATCAATACGTCACTAGTGGGAGCAGTTTACAGCCTCCCTGACAACAGCTATGCTGTAGGATGGAGTATGAATCAAAAAATTATGGGGGTTGTTGGGATGACCTGCAATAATAGTTGGAAATTTTAATTTTCATATAGAGTGGACAATCAAATTGGCAAAAGTGGCCTGGAGGACAATATCATAGAGAATATTCGGAACAGTTTATTGGTGCAATATGTTGCAGAACCAAACTCAAGGAACATGCTATTTCCGACCTGGTAATATTTAATGAGCCAGGATTAATAAATTATCTTCTAGTCAAGAAACTTCCAGTTGAGAGTGATTATGTAGTTTGAGGATCTGTAATAGAGCCTTAAACTTAAATAAAGACAATTATAAAGGTATGAAGATAGATTTAGCTAAGGTAGACTGGGCAAGGTAGATTAGAAAATATTAAGATGGTATACAGGGAATGCCTAATACTTAAGGTGATATTTCATTATTCAATTGAGAAGGAAGAACATGACAAGAAGGATGAACCATCTGTGGATAACTAAAGAAATTAAGAATGGCGCAGACAGCTATTATGATATAAAGTTGTGATATTACATTACCTATTGTAGGCCAGGTAGTACAACAGAACAATAGAACAACAAAACAATCACAAGCCAAGTCAGAAAGAGAAATAAGGGGCAATCAGGGGGAGTTTTGTTCATGGCAATAAAAGTTCTTTCAAAGGTTGAAAATGGCAATATATAGTAGGTAATTTAACTTTCTTCATTAGTTCAACCTCTACATAGAAAGGAGAGTGTTTAAAATTAGCAAATAAATTGGTGATGGTCAAATTAATAAAATCATAGGAAGTTATTTAATCCACATTCCTGCTTTTGTCTGCAATGGTGTTAGTTCCTCATCATTCCTCACCATTCTGAGAAGTTACATCTTCAACCTATCTTGGAATGCAGCATTATCATGCAAGCTGGATGTAGAATTACTAAGATATATAAAGATGAGTAGCCAGTGGAAGTTTTGCAGGTAGCTTAAAGGGCATCACCTGCATATTGGAACAAGTAGAAGTAAAAAGAGACACAAGTCTCCACCTTGGCAAAGTCCTTTTAGCAAATAGACAGATGCGTTTTCTTGCTCAGTTTGTTAATTTAGTTTAATGATAGTATCAGGAATTCCTAGCCTTTAATCTGCCCTTATGGCTGAGCCAGTTCATTTTATGATCAATAGTAATCCCCATGACCTTGATGGGATATAGTTGTAGGATTTTTACCAGTGTTTTACAGTCACATTTGGAATTCAGCTCAATTGCTTTTGTGAAAAATGAAACTCTTGGTTCTTGCCTCTGATGAAAATAAACAATTACATGGAAAGTGCACAGGAACAGAGGTTTTAGCCTGCTTTTCCACTGTAATTTGGAGATTTGCCCATTGTTTGAGCAGCCTGGGAAATTAAAAGAGCAAATCCTAATAGTTCATGTATTATTAGTTTGAAAATGTCAAAATCATGCCAGCAGTTTCTTGATATCTGCTTCCGATGGGTAAGGCTCTGCATTAAGAGCATACATTTGGTAAATCAGTCTTCGTATTTCATCACATCTTGTGTGAGGAGAAGCTAAAAATATCCAAAAATTGATTTTTCTACAGCAATGAATTTGTGAGCTACTAAAGGGAGATATGAACAGTAAAAATGACAGCTTGATTTCCTAAAAGGGTAATGGATATATAACTGTACCCCCTATTCTCAAATATCTACTGTAATTTTCTTTGAAGCCAAATGTAATATTTTCTGGAACAATTACAGATGTTTAAAATATTAAAGTAGTTACTTGTTACGAGGTTATGTCTCTTTATTTTTGGAAACATGCATTTGGATTCTCCGTTCCTGAGACTAAGTGTTGACACCGGGGCAGGATTTGTGGACTTCCACGACAGCAAAACTGGCGCCGCATCTGGACTGATTCAGAGATTGTTAAGAGGCTAGCGCCACGTGGAACATAGAAACGTAGAAAACCTGAACAAATAGGGGCAGGAGAAGACCAGTCGGCCCTTAAAGCCCACTCTACCATTCATTATGATCATGGCTGATCATCTAACTCAATAGCCTAATCCCGTTTTCGCCCATATCCTTTGATCCCCTTCACCCTAAGTGCTATATCTAACTGCTTCTTGAAACCATACAATGTTTTGGACACAACTATTTCCTGTGGTAATGAATTCCACAGGCTCACCACCCGCTGAATAAAGAAATTTCTCCACATCTCTGTCCGAAACGGTTCTGAAAAAACCCACCATCGGCAACATACTTCCTGCATCAACCCTGTCCAGTCCTGTGAGAATTTTATAGGTTTATATGAGATTTCACATCATTCTTCTGAATGCCAACGAATACAATCCTAACCGATTCAATCTCTCCTCGTACGTTAGCCCTGCCATCCCAGGAATCAGTCTGGTAAGCCTTCGCTGCACTCCCTCTATAGCTAGAACATTCATCCTCAGACAACGAGACCAAAATTGCACACAATATTCCACATGTGGCCTCACCAGGCCATGTATAATTGCAGCAAGCTCCTGTCCTTGAATTCTCTCGCAATGAAGGCCGGAAAACCATTTGCTTTCTTTACCGCCTTGCCCATGCACTTTAATTTTAATTGGTAAACTTTTGTCATAGTAAAACATGCACTGAAAGCCATGTTGCAAGGTGAAGGTGAGAAATAAAAAAAATCGCCCTTCGGGGAGTGTGAAGAGAAAGACATTTTAGATAATTCGGATACCCATCAAAACTCATAATTGTCCAAGGAGATAACATTTGGCCTGATTTAATCGTAAAAATCAGAGTCCGTCATTGACAGGATTAGTGGGATCGTTCCCGGCACTAGAAGCGACGGGAATGACCCTGCTATCTAACAACACTTTGTTGCTATTCCGGCCCCCCTTGGTGGCGTGTGCCGCCCCGAGTCCGCACTTAGTATCATTTCCTGCACTGAGGAGCTCTGACGATCGGAGGTCCTCTGCAGGAAGAGACCGGGACGCCGTCAGTGGGATTCTCCGAACTCCGCTAGGTCGAAGAATCCCCGGGGGGCGGGGGGGGGCGCGAATCCCGCCCCGCCGCCGGCTGCCTTATTCTACGGCACCGGTTTTCAGACGGGGGCGGGGTGCACGCCATGTCGGTCAGGGGTCGCAGCGGCCCACCCCGGCAATTCTTCGGACCCCGATGGGCCGACGGCCGTCCGTTTTTGGCCAGTCCCGCCGGTGTGGGTTAGGCATGGTTCCACATGGCGGGACCTGGCAGGTAAGTCGGCGGGAGTGGTCCTCGGGGGGGCGCGGGGGGATCCCACCCCACAGTGGCCGGGCCCATGATCGGGGCCCACCGATCCACAGGCGATCTGTACCATGGGGGCACTCCTTCCTTCCATGGCGGCCCCTGTAGGGGTCCGCCATGGCCGACGCATGCGCCACAATACCCCGGCCGATCTGTGCATGCGCGGAACCACACCGGCGGTTCCGCTAATGTGCAAAATCACGCCGGCCCTTCAGCACATGCGCGAACTCACGCAGTCCCTTCGGTGCTGGTTGGAGCGGCGCCAACCCCTCCGGCGTCACCCTGGCCCCCAGAAGTGCAGAGAATTCCGCACTTTTGGGGGCTGTTGATGAAGGAATGGTTGACGCCGGTTCTCCCGCCGGTGTGGGGACTTAGTCCCCGGAAAGGAGAATCCAGCCCCATTTTTTAATGGCATCCCGATCTCTCAACCCCCAATGTGACTCCTGGATCCCCCCCCCCCCCCCCCCCCCCCCCCCTCCCCAAGACATCAACTCACATATAAGGGTGTCCTCGGGCCGCACCACTTCACAAGGGCAGTGCACCCCAGGGCCCGATCCTCAGTGAGGGAAAAATGACAGCCTGGCAGTGCCACCCTGACAGTAACCCTACCAGCCTGACAATGCCATCTGGGCATCCTGGAATTGTCAGGCTGGCACCCAGGTGGCAAAGGTAAAGGTAAGGTAAAGTCGCCATAGTCCCAGATGACCATAGGCTGCTTTGAAGAGGAGATCTGAGTGGTGGTGATTTAACATGAGGATGACCACACCTCAGGCGAGGAGTAAGGTTGAGAAGGTGGGGCCTTCATGAATAATCTCATCCAGTACAGAAATTGAACCCATGCTGCTGGCCTTGCTCTGCATTGTGAACCAGCTGTCTAGCCAAGTAAGCCAAACACTATCTGGGTGCCAGCATGACACCAGCAGTGCTAAGGTGTTACCCTGCCCAGAGGCTGACTCCCCAGGACCTCCAATCACCTAGGAGAATCCTCAAGTGCCATTCAGCCTGGTCCCCATTTGTGGGGAGCAGTGCTAAAAGGCACCCGGCTGAGGTTTCCTCGGCAAGGCCAGTAGATTCCAGGTGGCCGTTCAATCTGGCGTAGGCATAGTTAAGTGGGCTTTTAAGCTCATGCAAGTCTGGGTCCCGCCCATTGTGGTCAGGATCGGGAATCCTAAGATAAGCCTCTCCCTTGCTTTACTGGCTGTGTCGCATCCAATTCCGGCGGGACACAACCGGCAAATCACACGCAACAAAAATGCAAAGTGCCAGATATTGAAACAATGGCTGCCACAGACATACCCAAACACAACCCCTTGGAAGTACACAATGGGTGAAGTATTTCAAAGATAAGACTTCCCAACCACTAGAGAGAGATTGTAAATGTCCAGAAAGCCTTCAGTATAGGAAACAAGCTGCTCCCTCCCTCTTTCTCTATTGAAATAAGAGTGTTACCCAGTTCCAGAAGCCAAATCTAGCTCGAGCCTACCAGCAAACTGAGATTGCATAATAATTGCAACAGCTTCTACATCTGACTGCATCCAAGAGACCAGCTAACCTAAATCAATAGGAAGATTGAAATGTATGGCTCAAGAATGACCAAAAGACTTAACCATATACTATTTACCCTTTTCTTTATTGGACTATAACACCTTTTATTATTGATACCTGTGAGTGTGGGGGACCCTAATGACTGCATGAGGGAGGAATGCTTGACACCATGGTTTTATTATTTTTCTCAAATTAGAAGTCAATACTACTGTGTAAATGGCTGAAGTCTATCATTCATCTCTTCTCAGCATGTCCCTGAAACACTATAGACTGAACCCTGTGGAGCCAGGTTTGGAGATTGGGATGGGCAGGGGGCAGCAGAGAATATATGCAAAACCAGCCATAAGAGTCCCTCCACACTGTCTGGCCTGCGTGTGACTTTCCAGGGGCTGGCTACAATGGGAGTAATTCTCCATGGAGGCTGGCAGACAATGAAACAAGTGGAGGCCCAAACAAGTGCCATTATCCCCCAGCTGGAACTTTCCCGGCATCTCTTAGGTCCGTCACTGTTTGAAGACCCCAGCAATTAATCAGTGTCAGCTTCGCTGCTAGCGGTCCAAGCTGCAAATCACATGAGAGTTTACAATTATTTGATGGCAGTAATTCACAAAGGGGTTCTATCCCCAGGCTGCAGGCAAGCCCTTGTAGCCACTTCATTGAGACTACTATCCCCACCTGATGCTTGCCCTGCTTAAATGGCAGCTGCTTGCCTCACATGAAGGGGCCTCTGTAACACCGCTGCTTCTGCTGCTTATGGCTAAGCACTGCCCACATTAAATAGGCCATCTGCAAGAGCCATGCTGATGTTGGGATATGACAGCAGTCCCTAATTGAATGGGGACCCCATTGGAGGCTTGCAGAGGTGCTGGACCAGGAATTTGTTCCAAAGATAGGATCAGCACACTAGCAGCAGAATCCAGTCCACTGTGACTTACAGACATGGATTCCTAGCCCTCAAATACTGATATGAGGGTTGACAGATGCCTCTTGAACCTTGTAATCGGGTATTAAGTTTTTCTCTTCATTCAAACAAAATCATAACATGGAGGCCAATCATCTTAACACAATACTGGTTATGAATTTGACCAAGATGGTGAGTAGAGGGCTCTAGATCGCTAGGCGAATCAATCACAGTGCAATATTATCTGTATTCTTATTATTATCTGTGAGAAAAGGTCCTTTTTCAGTAATCCCCGGAACGGACATTCCAAGACCATCCCCTACAATGTCAATTTTTCTTATTGAAAATAAAAATTAAAGTTAGTAAAATAATAACATTGGATGTATATAAGTGGAAAACTCTCTCTTGTTTAGGGTTGCCATTCCTCCAGGATTGGCCTAGAATCGTCAGGAATTGACAATCAATTCCTAGGACACCACTGTATACAATCCTGGAGGAAAATCATTGGGACATTAAAAAATAGTTGTTTTTGTCATTTTCCGTGAACATTTCTCTTTACCACATTGAAAAATATTGAAAATAGTAAAAAAATTATGTTTGGCTGACAGTCAACCATCACCTAATTGGGTAATGAGTCTTTTTGCTTTGACGTAGGAAGGCAGTGTGTCACACGGATGGATGTGATGGCCGAATAATGGCTCCAGTGTGTGGCCAGCACTCAGGAATACATTTAATCACAGCTGGAAACCCTAGTCTTGTTCCTTTCTTGAGAGGCAGAGAATGATTAGTCTCATTTAGTTGGGTTGCATTGCATTGCATATCCAAGGAAAAAATACATAAATTTGACTATATCCTCTCATGGCTTTCAACTTTTCATATTGAAAGCCTTAGAAAAATCAATGAGAGGGTTTGCCTAAGCCTTAACAAATTCTGACCTCATATAAAACTACAACTATTCTTAAGAGCAGCACGGTAGCATTGTGCAAGGCAACACGGTAGCATAGTGGTTAGCACAGTTGCTTCACAGCTCGTGGGTCCCAGGTTCGATTCTCGGCTGGGTGTGGAGTCTGCACGTCCTCATATAAAACTACAACTATTCTTAAGAGCAGCACGGTAGCATTGTTCAAGGCAACACGGTAGCATAGTGGTTAGCACAGTTGCTTCGCAGCTCGAGGGTCCCAGGTTCGATTCTCGGCTGTGTGTGGAGTCTGCACGTTCTCCCCGTGTCTGCGTGCATTTCCTTCGGGTGCTCCGGTTTTCTCCCACAGTCCAAAGATGTGCGGGTTAGGTGGATTGGCTCTGCTAAATTGCCCTTCGTGCCCAAAAAAGGTTAAGTGGGGGTTACTGGGCTAAGGGAATAGGGTAGATATGTGGGCTTCAGTAGGGTGCTCTTTGTAAGGGCCGGTGCAGACTTGATGGCCCGAATGGCCTCCTTCTGCACTGTAAATTCTATGATGCTATGATTCTACACATCCTTATCAGAGTAAAATGCTGCTTCTTCCTTTTTCATTGCACATCAGATTTCCAGACCATCTATATGCATTCCACAATAACCTGAAGAACGATTCTAAGGATTACTGGTATCAACAACATTGCTCAGCTGCTTTCAGGCTCACTAACTGGAAAACAATCTTATTCTAAAATAAGTGGGTGTCAAGGTTTCTGAAGGTTTTGACTGTTATTCGATAAACAGAAGGAAATGTTACAATAAATGTTATGTTTTAAAAGAATGATATATTCCGGCTAGTTGAGGGGTATTAAAATGTTAGAGTGAGAGAGTCATTATGGCACAAAAGGAGGCTATTCAACCCATTGAGATTAGGCTGGCCCTCTACGGAGAAATTCCGTCAGTCCCATTCCCCACCTGTAAGTTTAATTCTTTCAAGTGTCCATCTAGTTTTCTTTTAGAATCAATCATCGTCCCCGCTAATTAGCTAGTTTTGATGTTTTTTTTCATAGGCTGGTAAGTCTTTTGTTAGCTTGTCTGTGTATTTTTTTGGAAAAGCACTAACCTGGATATTAAAAGGGGTGAGTTACATGGCACGATGGGTAGATTTTCACACAGGAAACCCAGACGTTTGGGTTTCTCTCATGCTGTGAGGGTTGACCTCCACATTGGCACTGACAGGTTCCCCAGCCAGAAATCAGCCTGATTGACAGGCTTGTCTTCCAGTTGTGCAGAAACATCTGCGGAGCAGACTGCAGAACCAAGCAGTTCTGAACCATGACCCCCAACGGCAGGATCCAAAGCGTGATACCGAGGTGGGTCTGATCCCAGTAGATCCAATCCGTGAAAACTGATGGAGCAGATTCAATCCCAGGGGGCTCCAATTCCCAAACCCAAATGGGGATCAATCCTGACACTGAAGGTCTTTGTGTGAACAGGAAGGGTGTCCTGAATCCATTGCTTAGGGAGGCGAAGGGTGGGGGGTGGGGCATTTCTGCTCCTCTTGGTCCACAAGCAGTGCTGTAAAGCCACTTACCTTCTCCACAGATTTATCCTCATTTTGCTTCAGCCGTTAGGTTTCTGGAGGCCTGGGAAACACAACTATCCACTGCAATCATCAGTGTCTGCCAGCTTCATAAAAATAATTAATTGACCTACCGGCCAGCTGGGAGTGACATTGCTGCTGGCACATTGTCCCACTTTTATAAAAGTGAGAAATAAACAGTTTTAATGTGGGTTTGATTTTTTTAAATTTCCACTCTCAACCCCAACCCACTCAGTTTTGTGTGTTAAAATTAATCCCACTGTGTTTAGGAACGCTCAATTGTATGTCTGTGAAAGGGTAATAAAACAAGCTCAAAGGGCTGGATTTCCACAACGGAGATGAGAAAAAGGAGCTGTTACTATTTTTGTGCCAAAAATGTACCTCCGGTGGGAAACTGACTGAGTTTTGGATTTTTCCAGGGGCTGAGCCATTAATTGATAAGGAGACAGGCTTCCCGCCCAATTAAACTAGCGTGGCAGAAATAGGGGATCATTCAGACACTCACCCCAGCCATCATTGTGCCAAACCCTTCCATTGTACCAGAGGGAAGGAAGATTTCATTGAGGAGCTGGAGGCATGGAAATCATGAAGGAGAGAAAGATGGTTCCTTCCTGGAGGATGGCAGAAGCAGGCCACCTTTTCATACAGCAGGGGCACCTCTCTGCTCAGTGTCATCCCCTTAGGTCTCCAATTCCTTCCTCCTGCTCCTCTCTCGAAGAGCTGCCTCCTTCCAGGTCCTCACATCCTCAAGGTTTACACCCCTCTGGAGAACCATATTACGGAGAATGCAGCAGACCATCACAATGGCTGAATCCCTTGCAGGCGGGTATTGTAGGGCAGCCCCTCAGCACAGTAGGCACTGAGCCCAGCGCCCTCCAAACCCGTGATCCCATGTTGGTTGTGAAAATAATGTGATGTCCAGTCTTGGAAAAAAGGATGTTTGTCACCTGGGTGATGACCCCTGATCTGGCAAGTTTCTTAATTCTGACTCCTTCCCTGACCTGTGAAAGACTACTGCAACTTTAATTTCAATGTGGTAAATCACTTCACGTATGATAAGCATTCACAATTAACCTTTGAAACTTCTCTGGCCTCTGTAATTCACCCCCAACATGGTCCACCTCTGCCTTCAGCTGGTCTGAGGCAAGCAGCTACAAAACTCCAGTGACCTCTGGAAAATATAAAACATCATCAAATACGGGCCTTTAAGAAACCCTTAGATATCTTAATTTAGGTGTATGGGCATGTTCACAGGCACATGCTCCTCCCCCACCTAGGCCTCTGGAAAATTTATGACTCTGGAAACATCCAGACCCATGATATTTCTGCCATTTTTTTCCCGGATGCAAGCCTCCATTCCGTGTCCCAAATATCTGGCCCCAAGGAAACAGTGCAAAGGGGTTTTGAAACAAAATGACAGCAAGGGAGTTCAACTTTCTTTTGTGATGAATGTGGAACATTGTTATGTATTATAGTTTATATTTTGTTGTAGTAAAGTTATTCAAATCCCTGGTAGAAATAAATACAGGCAGTATTTCTGCTGAAGCTGCAATTAAGGTGTCTTAAAGTGAGGTAATCGTTGATTTTACCCATTTATGGAGAGACGGCTAATGGAATATTGTTTATATTTTGGAGATCCCTTGGGGTGTAGATGATGTATGAGGGAGTGGTGTTTAGGTCTTGCTAAACTGGTCATGGGCCATATTTGTGGGAAAAGATTATGTAATCAATTGGAGGAGCCATGTGTGTTTGTCGCTTTGCAGTCTGCTGCAGGATTTTAAGTAGAACAGCAGTTTGCCATAGAATTTGAGTCTGACAAGACAGGGGTCTTACGGATATTCCTGAAAGGGGACTCTCTCCAAAGGTCTGCACAGGGAACAGTAACTAACCCTGATTGCTAACTTTATTTCTGAGTGGACTTTGAACTGTATTGGGTTGTTTTGTTGGAATATACATAGCAGCAGGTGTAGATAGTGAGTTAAAGTATTTGCCTTTTATTTAATTGTTAATTGTAAGGTCATTCCTTTGATGTTAATGTAGTTAATTCTATGTTTAAAGTTTGTTTTCAACATAAAACATACCTATTGGTCAGAGTCATCACTCCTGGGGTGAAGAATCCTTTCCTCACAGTTTCTCACAAAGCAAATTTTTGAGGTTTCTCGACCGGTATCGAACACTTTTTAAAGTGTAAGCTATGAAATTATTCAGTGATACGAGGCAAGAAACTCACAAATGCAGGAAGGTAGCTAGGAAATCTCTTTTAAGTCAAGTAAGATGTAAGAAAGCGTCATGCATCAGTTTGCATCATGTAAGTATATGTTGTCCCTATTGATCCAAATTAGTTTGATCATAACTATGACCAGGGAATACAGCTTGACCACAGCAAAGTCTTGCCTCGTTTAATGTTAATGCAGTGTGTTGTTGGAATGATTAAAAAAACACACATGCAAAAGACATGCATCAGATAACAGAAGGCTTCACTGTTACTCCTGGGTCAGAATTATGGAGGACAATGATAGTTAACTTCCAGAAAAAGGCACTGAGGCCACTGTCTGAACCAAAGATGATTTCCTGCAGACTTAACACTGTGCCTGCAACAGAACCCTATTCACCAGGGCAGGTTGAGTGAGGGGGTATATGCATGGCAGCTGCAGTATAATGCGGATAGTTGTGAGATTATCCACTTTGGTATCAAAAATAGGAAGTCAGATTATTATCTGAATGGGCGTTATTGAGAGAGGTGGATACTCAGCGAGACCTTGGTGTCCTCATGGATCAGTCTCTGAGAGTAAGCACACAGGTACAGCAGGCCATAAAGAGGCAAATGGTGTGTTGACTTTCATAGCAAGAGGATCTGAGTACATGAATAGAGATGTTTCATTGCAATTGTATAGAGCATTGGTGAGGTCACACCTGGAATATTGTGTGCAGTTTTGGTGTCCTTATCTGAGGAAGGATATTCTTGCTATGGAGGGAGTGCAGAGAAGGTTTACCAGATTGATTCCCAAAATGGCAGGAGGAGAGACTAATTTGGTTAGGATTATATTCATTGGCGTTCAGAAGAGTGAGAGGGGATCCCATAGATTAGACAGGATTAGACAGGTTAGATTCAGAAACAATATTCTCGATGGTTGGGGAGTCCAGAACTAGGGGCCATAGTTTGAGGATAAGGGTAATTTTAGGACTGAGGTGAGGAGAAATTTATTCTCCCAAAGAGTGATGAATTTGTGGAATTCTACCACAGAAAGTAGTTGAGGCCAAAGCTTAGTGTGATTTCAAGAGGAATTAGATATTGGGCGTGATTCTCCTCAAATCCGGCGTGCCGTGAAGGCTGGCATGAAACTTGCCGTGTTTCACGCCAGCCTCAGAGCTCCGTCCCGGGACCCGATTCTCCCCCCCGGGCGGGGCTGGTATCGGGGCCCGGGGAATCACGGCGACGCGGAGTTAGCAAACGTCACTAACTCCGCCCGGCAACAGTCACGGCGGCTGACGCGCACAATGAAGTCAGCGGCGCATGCGCGGATGACGTCATCACGCTAACACGTCAAACCCGCGCATGCGCGGGCTGTCATGCCCCTCAGCCGCCCCGCGGACTGATCCTGTGGGGCGGCGGAAGAACAAATAGTGCGCGGGTATCGGACCCGCTGCCTGCGATCGGTGCCCACCGATCGCAGGCCCATGCCACCCTTGGCAGGGCCGTGGTGTGGCCGTGCCAATCGGTGCCATGGTTGTACGGGACGGGCACTTTGCGGGCGTTTTCACGAACGCTGAAAACAGGTGTGATCGCGGGCGTGAAAACGGCCGTAAACTCCGCGGTATTCGGCCCATCGGCCAGCGGAGAATCGTAGCTTGGCGTAAAAAACGGCGAGCAGCGATTCGTGTCGGGGGGCAGCAGGAGGGGGCGGGGAATAGCGGGAGGCCATGAAAATTGTCGGGAAGGCCCTCCCACTATTCTCCGACCCGTCTTGGGCAGCGGAGAATCGCGCTCCTGATTCTTGGGGCTGAAGGTTTCAAGGGATATGAGGAGAAGGCAGGATCAGGATATTGAATTTGATGATCAACCATGATCATAATGAATGGTGGAGCAGGCTCGAAGGGACAAAAAGCCTACTCCTGCTTCTATTTTCTATGTATGCTCCTATGTACTGGTATCAGTGCACCATTCTCCAATATCATGGATGCTGCCCGTGCCATCAAGTACTATTTCTACTTGGGGAGCCATCAAATGCAGTAGTTGGTATGCACATACCATTTTACTTTTCCACTACATTTTACCTAAACCTCTGCAACAAATCTTTAATTGATACATTTATCTCTTGATCTCTCCAGTGTAAGTTACTGGTCTCTGCAGTGCATCACCCCAAAGAACTGAAGTACTTGCATATCATTGAATTCTACCTCATCATGAACCATGACACATAGTTTTTGACAGTAAAAGCTAACACAGCTGTCAGCATAAAACACTAATGGCATGTACAAGATCAACAGCACAGCATGGAGAATAAGATTTTATTTTCTTACCTGCAAGAATACTGTTCAAGAAGTAACATGACTCTTTAATCATGTATGCAGACCTTTCTAGTCATTCACAGAAGAAACAAGTGAACCTTTGACTTTTACCAGCAGATACCAAACATTTAGACACATCTCACAAAATAATGTGAATGTGAACCGAAAAATTGCTACAGATCCAGTCCAATTATTGATTCTGGAAATCTCTTGGCCTGAATGTTTCAGTCACAGTGTATATTTGGTCACTGAAACCCTAGAGGTAGAACTTAATGTGTGACGTGCATGATTGGCAGGCAGAACTGGAAGTGGCCATGAATCCCGGTTCCCTCCGGAAGTACTTACGTTGGCTGTCACTTTGTGAATCGCTTCTGCATTGCCTAAGCGGATTGACGGAAGCAACAGCAGGGGCAGCCACACAGTTGACACCATATCCAATGGCGCCCCTTCACTAACTTCAAAAGCAATGTCTACAGGCCATAGAAGAATGCCAGACACAGCCGTGGTGACAGGAGGACACCATAACAGAGCAGAGGGGAGTTCTTCCAGCTATCAAGCACCCTATTTTTCCGATGACCGCTTCTAGTCCCTGATG
Source organism: Scyliorhinus canicula (assembly GCF_902713615.1). Lineage (NCBI taxonomy): Eukaryota > Metazoa > Chordata > Chondrichthyes > Carcharhiniformes > Scyliorhinidae > Scyliorhinus > Scyliorhinus canicula. Next base: position 124,715,040 of record NC_052150.1, read on the forward strand.
GAGGGAGTCACACTGAGGAGGGATGTGCTAAAACCCAGGGTTGGGAGGAGCATCCACCCCACCTAGCCAAAAGGGCTTAGATTGAAGTGGCAGTGGAAGTCAGTGGGTGCTTCCTTGTCAGGACAACCTGGAACCATTTGCCTTCAAAGGTTCAATGATCTATTACTCTTGCACAGGTCAGTGCTCAATGCTGAACGGGCATTTGGGTGAATGGGGCACTGAGTAGGGCAGCCATCCATGGTTACGATCAAGTGTGCAGGTTTCATTCAGATCCTACCTGAGGCTGGAGAGATGATTGACCAGTCTCTGGTGCATCAAACATTCAGTTGTCGAAGGGAATGGTTATGTTCTGAGACCTCTTTGGGGTGTTTTGAATTGGGGGGTGGGGGGCAGTATTGTCTGGAGTTTCAGGTTAACGTGACAAGGCGCATGTGAGCTCTACACTTACTTGAAGGTGAAATGCAGGAATAACAACCAGAAGTGATTTGTCACTGGCTTGGGCATTCCATACCTGCCGATCCTCACCAACCACGGGCTGGGAGCCCTGGAGCTATTGGGAGAGCAAGGTCCTGGCTGCAGAAAGGCTAGCTTCCACATGGAACGTAAGAGCCCGTTGGGCAAAAGTGTGTAAAATTCAGGGTGAGGGTGATGATGGAGGCTCTGCTACATCAAAGCAACCTCATTTATGCGCCTGACACTATGAACCTTAAATTCAGCTGAGGCCTATTACACTACTGGACCAGAACCCAGTATATATTTGGAAACCAAACAACACGCCAACAATTTTTCAATTTGTAAAACTGTGAGGAAAGGATACTCTGCCCTCGGAGCGATTCCACTGATAAATAGGGATCTTATGTTAATGTTATTGTTAACACAGAAGTAACCACATTAACATCATAGATGTGATGACTGGAAGACTTCAAGAATATTTGGTTCCAAGTGTTGGTCAATTTAAGGGATAAAAGCCATGGGTTAGATTGTGTTTGACTGCAATGCTCATTTTAAAAAAAAATTCTGTTTTGCAGGACCTGGAGCTGGATTCTCCATTTGGGAGAATAAGTCCCCATGCCGGCACGAAAACGGTGCTGTTTACCACCAATAAAACTGGTGCAAAATGGCCACCGATTCACCGATATTGCCCAGAGCATTGCCAGGTCCATGGCTGCGCATGCACACGGCAGCGGCCTGCAGCGGCTGTGCCATGCTTCATGGCAGACTATGCCTGCGGACCCAGACCACAAAACTAGTACCCCCTTCAGCTGCTCTTCGCCCTAGACCGCTCGCTCACTGTGCCCCATAGTCCTGATTGAAGCCCCCCCCCCCCCCACCCCGCCTGCAGATCGGCCCTCCCCTGACTGTGGAGATGCCAGACTGAGTCCGCAGCCGCCATGCTAAGTTCACGACGGGTTCGATCACACGTGTCCCTCACCGTCGGTAACTTGGCTGGTGGGGGACGGAGTATCGCGGGATGGGCCTCAGGCAATGGCCTGAGGCCGTGGATACGTGGCACGGCGTACCCCTACAGTATGCTACTTTTCAGGGGTGGAGCATAGCGAAAGCGGTGCCGCCTCCGATTTTGGCGTCATCGAGGATTCTCTGCTCCCCAACGCCAAAATTGGCCCCGATCATCATGTATATGGACCTCTGCCCAAGGGGGATGCCTGTGACCACTTGGCCTCCTCAAACCTTTCAACCTTTAATCCACTGAGTCAGCTCTTTAATTGCATGCGACACATGCCCACCTGGAGTATGCAAAATTCTACACTTGGTATATTTTAGATGTACTTACCACAGAATCATGCTAACAGATAGGTCACCAATTCTGGCGATTTGGTAACAATTTGCGTTCGCAGTAATTTTGACACTAAACTTTCACAACGATTCTCCCAATTTGTTATCACAACTTTAGTAAAACACTTCAGAGCTCACAAGGAAACAACAAAAATGACCTTTATCAGCCACTGATATCACAATTGCATGGAGGTTCTGATGCTAGAGTTAGGCAGGAGACCAATTGAATTACGCACAAATTCAGTGGGCGGTATTTTCCACCTCCCCTGCAGTTTATTCTGCAGTGGTATTGAGGCCCACCATTGACCAGCAATGGGATCTTCCAGTCCCACTACTGTCAATGGGAACTCGCAGCAGGGGGTTACCATCAGCAGGATCTTCCAGTTCCGCTGGTGGGAAAGGCCAGAAAATCCCGACCAGTGTAGATAGCTCTTTAGAATATATCCAAATTTGGTGAGTCTGATCACTGGGGCCAGAGATGACTGGATTTCCTTGTGTTGATAGAAAGTGGAGTATTAATTCTTATAGCCAGGGATTATACAAGAAATGTCTTAATAATTTGGTCTAAATGCCAAACTTGAACAAGTATGAGATCCTGTGTTTGTGTACTCATCAAGAATCATAACTTTGCAAAGGGTGGAAAGTCAAGTTTTAATGCAGGTCGAGCTAGTGAAGAGGTACTTAGGGCTTATGATGAGGTGAGAAAATCATATTGCTGCATATGAACTCGGGACAGAAGCCTACAATTGATTAGATAGCTAAGGAAAGAACCAGGTCAGACATATATAGAATCCAAAAGAAGCAAACAAAATAATTTCAAGGGGTGGATAAGAGTATTAAAAATAGACCAAGCGTGTGACGCTCTTACGGAAACGATTATTTTGGAGGAATTTAAAGATTCATTTCCCACCTAAGTGAGGACAGATGGAGTTCAATGTTGATAAATGTGAGGTCATCCATTTTGCTAGGAATAACAGCAAAATGGATTATTATTTAAAGGTAAAGAATTGCAGCATGCTGCTGTGCAGAGGTACCTAAGTGTCCTTGTGCATGAATCACAAAAAGTCACTTTACAGGTGCACCAAGTAATTTAGAAGGCAAATGGAATTTTGTCCTTCATTGATAGAGGCATGGGGCGAGATTCTCCGCAAATGCGGAGAATCGTAAAGGCTGCCGTGGGACAGGCCGTGACCCACGGCAGCCTTCACGCCCACTTCCGGGGCCGATCCTTCCTCCCGGGCGGGGCTAGGAGCGCGGCCCCGTGCGTCACGGCGGCGTGGCCTTGACGACGGTTGTCAAGGCCGCACGTCAAGCGTCACGCCGGCTGACGCGGCCGATGATGTCGGCCGCGCATGCGCAGGTTGGACAATGCTAATCCGCGCATGCGCAGTTGCCGTCTTTTCCCTCAGCCGCCCCACACGACGTGGCGGCTTGATCGTGCGGGGCGGCGGAGGGAAAAGAGTGTGTCCGTTACAGACGCACGGCCCCCCTTGGCACGGCCGTGGTACTGCCGTGCCAATCGGGCCCCCAGATGCCCCAAACGGGCATCTGGTGCCCGTTTCATGACGGCAGCGAGCAGGTGTGTTTGCTGCCGTGTTGAAACGGGCGTAAAGGCACGGCCGCTCGGCCCATCGGCCTCGGAGAATCGCTGCTCGCCGGAAAAAATGGCGAGCGGCGATTCGTGGCGTGGGGCGGGCGTGGGGCGGGCGTGGGGGGGGAGAATAGCAGGAGGGCGTGAAAAATGTCGGGTGGCCCTCCCGCTATTCTCCCACCCGGCGTGGGGGACGGAGAATCGCGCCAATGGAGTTTAAAAACAGGGGGGTTATGTTGCAGCTGTATGGGGTGCAGGTGAGGCCACATCTGGAGTACTGTGTACAGTTTTGGTCTTCTTACTTGTGAAAGGATGTACTGGCACTGGAAGGGGTGCAGAGGAGATTCACTAGGTTGATTCCGGAGTTGAGAGGATTAGTTTATGAGGAGAAACTAAGTAGACTGTACCTATACTCATTGGAATTTAGAAGAATGAGGGGGAATCTTATAGAAACATATAAAATTATCAAGGGAATAGATAGGATAGAAGCAAGGAGATTGTTTCCACTGGAAGGTAAAACTAGAACGAGGGGGCATAGCCTCAAAATAAGGGGAAGCATATTTAGGACTGAGTTGAGGAGGAACTTCTTCAACCAATGAGTCGTGAATATGTGGAATTCCTGCCCAGTGAAGCAGTTGAGGTTACCTCATTAAATGTTTTTAAGGCAAAGGTAGATAGATTTTTGAACAGGAAAGGAATAAAAGGTTACAGTGAGCGGGCGGGTAAGTCCGGGTAAGGGGGCGAGCTGAGTCCACAAAAAGATCAGCCATAATCTTATTGAATGGCGGAGAAGGCTTGAGGGGCCAGATGGCCTACTCCTGGTCCTAGTTCTTATATTTTAAAAAATTGTTAAATGGTGAAACCATTCTTGTGATTAAGTGTATTTTTTGTTATTTTTCTTTATTTTAAAAAATAAAAGTTTACTTTAATATAAAATCATCAGAGTTGCTTGGTGGCATTATTTCCTGATTTCTGAATAGCTCTTCATTACACAAATTGCAAAGCCATTTTGGCAGCTGTTTCATATTTCTCTTTGGAATTTGGGCAGCTCAACATTTACTGTCAGGTGTGCCTCAACAAAATGTTGACACAACTTTGCAAATGCTCTTCTTCAGCGTGAAACACTGCTGTTAAGACATGTGTTTAATATCTTAGTTAAAATCCTATCCCAAGAGAAAGAAAAAGATGTAAGGAGGGAGAACATCTTCTGCTTGGACTATACTGTAAGCAGTGAAAGAAAGCTAGAACAACAAAGATGTTGACAAATTAGAGAAATATGATGAATTAAGGAGGTCATAAAATGAGTCACTTTATTGTTTCAGGAAAAACAAAAGTGATAAAGCAGAAGAAAGGTTTCCAAATTGTGTCCAGGACCGCATTCAAGATTACAATCACAATGTTCAGAACAAGGAAGATGAACCTACTTCTATGAATCCTGGAAAAGATAAGGTGAAGATGGGTCTGCAAACAGAGATTTGCATCTGTACAATACTTAGGTTCAATATAAAAATTGAACAGTATTTGCCAGGAGAAAAAATAGGCATGGGAAATCTGTAAGAAAGATTGTCATATAAGCCACTGAAAATTTCCATTTGCTTAAACAGCTCATTACAGTCCAAACTAGGGCAAGGTGGAATTCCTGCCAGCCGCCGCAGACCTGGAGGATGCCCTGTGGCTGTACGAGCTGGCGCTGCATGAGAGGAGGAAGTAACAGCAGCAGAGCGTGCCCCAGAGGAACAGGAGGCAGCCACTGAGGGTTGAAAGCCCGCCGCCCAACAGGCCAAGGAGGAGGAGGAGGAGGAGATGCTGCAAAAGAGGTGTGCAAGCAGCATCTGTAATTTGAGGACCTGCTGGACCAGGCATGCCATCAAAGACTCCAGCTGAGCAGGAGGACAGTGCGACATATCTGCCAGATCATGGCATTCCAGGCAACACGGGGGGATGGGGGAGGACAACTCTCCCTGTGGCCTCCAAGATTATCGTCACCCTGAGCTTTTACGCAATGGGGTCGTTCCAGGCGCTGGATTGGAACCAGTCCAGGGTCTTACAGAGTGCAGTGCATACAGCGGCCCTATATGTCCGGTCGGCTCAATACATCCATTTCAAAGTAGACTGAGCCCTCCAGGATGCTCAAGCAGCGGGATTTGCTGCTATCACCAACATGCCCCGGGTCAGGGGGTGATTAACGGGATGCATGTCACCTTATACGTACCTGCAGATGACAGGCCACTCTACACAAACCAAAAGGGGTTTTACTCGATGAAAGTACAGATGGTGTGTGACCATCAGGTGCACATCATGCATGTGTGTGCCCGATACCCGGGCAGTGTGCACGACTCGACGGTTCCTGACCTCTTTGAGGCACACCCCCGGCTGGGGGATTGGCTCCTGGGTGACCGGGGTGATTTGCTGCAGTCGTGGCTAATGACGCCTATCTGGAGGCCACAGACCGACGTGGAGACCCGCTACAACGATACCCATGGAGCAACCAGGGGTGTGATCGAGCGGTGCTTCAGCCTTCTGAAGATGCAGTTCAGGTACCTGGACCACTCTCGATGGGCCCCCCAGTATGATGCCGAGATGATCATTTGCATCGTAGCGGTCTGCTGCCTCCTCCACAACATCGTGCGGCAGAAGGACAATGTGCTGGAGGAGGAGGATGAATGTCAGGGCTCCTCTGATGAGGAGGATGCAGGTGAGGGCAAGAATGGGCAGGACATGGGGCCTGGGCAGACATGGAAGGCCGCATGATGTGTGCATCAGGACCAAGTGCACGGGACGCTCTGATCAATTCGATTCACTGAATGGGGCGAGGGAGGGGGATTGGACTGGCCAGGGGCACAGACCCAGCATCCCACCCCCACTCGGTATGGGTTCAGCATGTGATGCAGGGTGGGGGTTCTATTGCCCTCCTGGTGGGGGTGTGTGGTTATGTCTGTGTGGAATGGGAGTTGGTGCCAGGGGCACAGTGCTGCCTCTCATGCTGGCTCCCCTGAGGAGGCTATGCAGTTTTTACGGCAATGCTGGCCGATCCGGATGGTATTTCCCGTGGCGCCTCTGCCACTTGCGCCCAGGCATGGTGACTGGCAGTGGCTGGCACCCTCCTTCCCGGGCCAGGGTCAGGATGGCCTGCCTCCCCTCCATGACGTGCAGGAGGGTCTCAAGCTCGGCGTCTGTGAATCGTGGAGCTACGTGTCACCCTGTTGACTGGGATGGTGTGTGTGGGGAGTGAAGTGCAATAACATTGGGTGAGATTCTCTGTTTGTTTCTCGGCAGTGCACCGTTCGCTGACAGCGAGATTTCATCTTCCTGCCGCTTGTCAATGGGATTTCCCATTGTAATCACCTTAAGCCACTGCAGAACCTGCTGGCGGGGATGTGATGCCAGCAGGAAATGTGAATCGCAACAACCAGGGAAAGTCCGGCTAATGTAAATACATGGAGTAAACTAGAATAACATGAAATACACTGGATAAATACTTTGTGTAATGGTCTGGCAAATATCGGGTTAATGTGAGACTGAGAACAGTTAGAGCCACACAGTGGTGTCAGAGAACACATGACCCACACCTAGGAGTCAGACTAATTTTGGACAGAGCAAGCATGGAGACAGCTCCTAACGTGAATCCTTTATTGTATAACTGTACATACTTCTTGTAATTAATATAAATACATACAGTTAACCTGAGTAACACTACAAAATAATAAAAATAGAAAATGCTGAATAAACTCATCAGGTCTGACAGCAGCTGTGGAAAGAAAAACACAATGAATATTTTGAGTTCTTATGACCCTTCTACAAACTGTATAGACTCAGAATGTTCTGCCCCCCCTGCTGAAAACACACCTGCTGGGAGATGGCAATTCCAACACAATGAATGGGTGAATGAATGAGTGAGTGGGTGTGTGGGTGAATGAATGGGTGAATGGGTGAATGAATGGGTGAATGGATGAGTGAGTGGGTGTGTGGGTGAATGAATGGGTGAGTGGGTGAATGAATGGGTGAATGGATCAGGTCAGGGGGGATTTGAGGAGTCAGTTATGGTGCTCAGTTGGGTTGTGCTTGCTATTTACTGAGTTAGACTATGCATTGACCAGCGTAACATTTTGAGTGTAAGTATGCAGGTAAGTCCCACTTATCTGGCCCAAGTCTCTGATCCGGAATTCAGTGTTGAAGACATTCCTAAAGGATGCATACCCTATCGGCCCTTCATTGTGCCAATTCTCATTAGTTTGAGTAGTATTTGATGTTCTGGCATATGGCAATACGATTGTCAAGAAACTTTGCGGTGCAGACTCAATGTGCCAAATGGCCTCCTTCTGCACTGTAGGGATTCTGTGAATGAGAACTGGAGTGTGTCTCTTTTGTATTTTGAACTGATAATTGAAATTAATCTTTTGTTTTTTCAGATGTTTCGATAGCCAAATGGATTTTCATTCAGAATTCTGCACTGCCGTCCACACCATATCGCACGCCTAATCTGCCATTGTTAATCTCTGTGTTTTACTCGTGATCTGTTTAAACCTTTGTAACAGCTGCTGCCATTAATCTATGGTATGTTCATCAATCACCCTATCAAAATAATCCCCATGGCTTTAATTTCCCCTCTGCAGTAAAGTGCAAAGCAACAACAAACACACCCCCAAACTCAGGTGAGGTGCACATCTGATCCTGACAGAAGAAGCAGAACAAGCTGACAGACATATTGCATAGAATGTTTAATTCTTCCCCCCATCCCTGCTGATCAGAGTGTTTGCAACCCAATCCTTTCTCCACAGACTGATGTAGATACTGAACCCCTTCCCCAGTCCCTGATCCCCATCCACTATTCCTCTTGTCCCTTCTCTTTCACACTCCACCCCGACGTTCTCTTCCCCTATGCTCTCTCTCTTTCTCTTCTGCCTTTCTTTCTCTCTGCTCCCACTCCCACTTGACTCCTTGCCCCTCTATTGCGTGGATATGAATATCTCACAGACCCCACATTTAAGCCTGCTTGATTTAAATACTTCTGTTGGTCTCAACATCCTGTGTGAGCACAATGGCAGACAAAGTGCTTGTAATAAAATGCTATTGACTTTTAGGGCTCATCAAAACCTTCACATTGATATCTGTTGCTGCCAACACAGATTAGCTGACTTATTAAAGTACTTATTCACATTCGAGGCATTTTTATGCTCCAAGCATTGGATGGTTGACATCACAAAATTATAGAATAATATAGTACTGAATGAGGTCATTCGTCCTACTGAATTCCACGTTATTCAATTTAGTTGTACTTCCCTTCTTTTTCCCTATAGCCTTGGAAATGTTTCCTTTCCAAGCATTTATCCAATACCCTGTTGAAAATTATTACCGACTCTGCCTCAACCATACCCCAAATCCTCTGCTTATTGATAACTCCTGCCAATGTAAACAATTGCTCCTTATTTGCTAAATCCAAACTCTTTCAAGATTTAGAACACTTTTATCAAATCTCCCCATAATCATCTCTGCTCTAAGGAGATCAAGACCAGTTTCTCCAGTCCCTCCTAATAACTATCTTTCATCCCTGGCATCATTCTAGTAAATCTCCTCTGTGCCCTTTTTAAATCCTTCCAATAGTGCGATGCCCAGAATTTGCCACAATACTCTAACTGCAAGCAAACCAGTGTTTAATAAACATTGAGCACAACTTCCTTGCTTTTGTACATTCTGTCTCTGTTTATTTAGCCTTGATTTTTTTTAACAGCCTACTCAGTTTGCCCTGCCACCTTCAAAGTCTTATGCCTTCAAAATTCTAGCTTTCAGTTCAAATTACCTCCCCCGACCAAAATTAATCTTTTCACATTTTATTGTATGAAATATCATCTGACATGCATCCACCCATTTCACCACTGATTTATGTAATTGTGAAGTCAACTATCCTCTTCACTGTTTCCTACTTTTCTGAATTTCATGTCATTTGCAAACTTTGAAATCATGCCCTGTATCCCAAAGTTCAGGTCATCAATGTACATCAAAGAGTGGTTGCCTTAACACTGACCCATGGTAAATGATGCTGCATACTCCCACGGTATCGGAGGTGCATGTCCTTTGGCAGGGTTGTCCTTTGGCAGAGTGGTATTTTGGCATTGCTGGTGCCACCTGTGCACTCTGGCACTGCCAGCCTGATACTCTGGCAGTGCCAACCTGGCACCTTGGAAGTGCCACCTGGGTGCCAGCCTGACACTGCCAAGGGGCACTGCCAGCATTCCAGGTTGGCTATGCCAAGCTGGAATTTTTTACGTGATGGCAATTGGCCCTGCGTCAGTATTGGGGGATGCGGGGGAGCCTGGGGACTTCCTCATAATGAGTTGGGGCTTGGGGGGGTCGGGAATCGCCACAGGGACTCCAAAGATCGGGACACCATTTTAAAATGGCGTCCCGATCTCTCACTACATTGAGGTGTTCGGACATGCGGAATTGAACCCAGGGTCCCGGGTTCAATTCCGGCCTCGTTTCACTGTCTGTGTGGAGTGTGGACTTTCTCCCTGTGTCTGCCTGAGTTTCCTCTGGGTGCTCCGGTTTCCTCCCACAGTCCAAAGATGTGCAGGTTAGGTGGATTTGCCATGCTAAATTGCCCCTTAGTGTCCAACAAGTTAGGTCGAGTTACTGGGGTTACAGGGATAGGGTGGAGGCATGGCTTTAGGTAGGATGCTCTTTCCAAGGGCCAGTGCAGACCTGATGGGCCGAATGGCCTCCTTCTACACTGTAAATTCTATGATTTTATTATTCAACGATTCTTGATTATTCTTGATAAAGTATCATATTAAATCTACTTGCATACACAGACTTCAAAGAAACAGAAGTTTCAAACATTGATCAAGAAACTGGTCTTTCCATTCTCAATGCCGCTTCTGAACATGGTTTGTTCTGGGAGGTATCAACTTAGAGTGCTTTATTGCGTGTTCTTTAAACAAGCAAAAGGATTATTAACATATAGAATTTTGTGAATAGAATAGTTACAAAAATATAAAATAAAGAGTATTTAAACAATCTGTTCCTAGTCATAGTAGAAAGCATCTACTTAAATTCCAACAGCTTTTCTTGTGTTTCTTTGTTACAGAAAATCCCACAATGGAAGCATTGAAAGAAAAAGCTGACATTTATATGCTACCCCTATAATGTTCCTCTGAACATCCCAAAGCATTTCACAACTCATGAAGTATCTTTACATTTAACCACTGCTATTACAATGGGAAATTGACAATCTATTTGTGGACAGTAAAATGACACGGAGAGCAAAGGAACAAGTGATCAAGTAACTTGTTAAGAGGTGTTGTTTTCGGGATAAATGTTGAGCAATATTGGTTGAATTCCCTTGTTCTTCTCTGAATAGCATATTTTGGAGGATGGGCTCACTCCGACCTTTTCTCCAAATACATGATGATCCTGAGGCCAGTCCGGTTGAGACAAACAGTAAACTTTGGACTGGATTTTCTGGCCCCCCATGGCATATTTCCCGATGGTAAAGGGGACTCTTCATTGGCTGCTGGCATGACATTCAAAGTCAATGATCATTTGCATTGCTCACCAGCTGCGCTGCCTCCGCATGGGGTCACTTTCAGTGGGGCTGGTAGATTCCGCCAGTGAGAAAGGCAGGAAAATCCCGCCCTTTGGATTGCCTGCTCATTTCAATAATTGTGATGGCATTCCAGATGAAATATGCTGATGACTGGCTGCATACTCAATAGTGGGTCCAGCTTAAATGCAGCCTTGAAAGGGAGGTGCACTCACAACAGGAGCTGTTGCAACAAGTTCACAAAGACTTGATTTGAAGAGATGCTTGGTGCATTGGCCGGTTTATCACTGAACCTCTTGTCAAGGAGCTTTGAGGAGTCTTGCATCAACTTGGTACAGGGCCTTGTAGGGCCCATCCATTCCAGCGTGGAAGTGGTAGCCTATTCCACAACAGCACTTGCAGACCCACCTGTTATGGAGCAGCTGGCGGCTGACATCTCAGCTTCTATTCCAGAAAGCAAATGCCAGCCTCATGTCTTAGTGTTGCAGTGGGAGCTCAGTCGAGGTAATGACATCCATGCTTGTTGCTATGCAAACTCAACTTGATGACACACAGGTTCAGATGGCTGCAATCATGTCTGTGAATATAAATGCTCACAAAGGGCCTGCAGGATCTCCATAGCAGTTGAGCTATCTGTCCTCCAACAGATTATAAGATTGCTGAGCATCCACCTAGGGAGTGGCAGCAGTTCTGAGCTTCAAGAACCTGCTGTCCTCTTTCAGGATAACAGCGTTTACAGCTGGTACTCAGCCAGTCCTCTTGTAGTTGCCCTTCAGCCAGCCAACTCAGATTGCTGCTGTCCATGTTGAGGAGAAACATCCTGAAGCTCTGCTTGCAAGCCCAGAGCTGCGGAAAGTTTCCCTGCATGGTCTCCCCTGTTGAATGTCAGCAGACGTCCCTCGGCACTGCTGTAGCCATGGGTATTTAGGGAATCTAGAACACAGGGACACACCCCAGGTTATGGGGCAATATTTTTGAACTGAGCTGAGGAAAAAATTCTTTTCTCAGAGGGTTGTGAGCCTTTTAAATTATCTACCCCAGGGGGTTGTGGATGCTCCATTGTTCAGTCTGTTCAAGGCCGAGTTAGATGGATTTTTGGGGTCACTGGAAATCAAGGGATATTGGGAGCGAGCAGAAAAATTGAGGTTTTGCATGTGTTGAATTGAATTGAATTTTATAATAATCTTTATTGTCACAAGTAGGCTTACATTAACGCTGCAATAAAGTTACTGTGAATAGCCCCTAGTCGCCACATTCCGGCGCCTGTTCGGGTTCACAGAGAGAGAATTCAGAATGTCCAAATGACCTAACAGCAGGGGCGCGATTCTCCCAGTCCCGCGCCGGGCCGGAGAATCCCCGCGAATGGGCCACGCCGCCCTGACCCCGGCGGAGAATCGACACCATTGGCGTCGGCGTGGTTGGCACGGCGCCGGTCGCAGGCCGCTCTACGCGGCTGGCCCACCGATTCTCTGGTCCGGATGGGTCGAGCGGCCGTAGGAAAAGAGCCGAGTCACGCAGCGCCGTTCTAAACCTGCTCTGGGCCGGTGGGACCTCGGCATGTAAGGGTCAGGTGGGGAGGGAGAGGGGGTCTGACCCCAGGGCAGGGGGGGGGGGGGGGGGGGGGGGGAGAGGGGGGGGGGGTTGCCTCTGATGTGGTCTGGCCCGCGATTGGACCCACCGATCGGCGGGCAGACCTCTGTGGCTGGGGGCCTCCTTTCCTACCCGCCTGCCCCTATAGCCCTGTGCCATGTTGCGTGGGGGGCCGGCGCGTTGAATGAGGCCACTGCGCATGCAGGCATTGGTACCGGCGCCACTGTACATGTCCTAGTTAGCGCCAGTGCAACTGCGCATGCGCAGGTCCCGCGGCGCACAGTTCGTGCCAGGATCTGTAGCTGGAGCGGCCCGTTCACACCATCATAAAAAGCGACGGCGTTTACGATGCTGTGACACTCTGCCCCATGTCTTTCGGGACTTGCGGGAGGAAACCGGAGCACCCGGATGAAACCCACGCAGACACGGGTAGACGGTGCAGACTCCTCACAGACAGTGACCCAAGCCGAGAATTGAACCTGGCACTCTGGCGCTGTGAAGCAACTGTGCTAACTATTGTGCTACCATGCTGCCCACGGAATTCCTGGTGCTCCTGTTCGTGACAATCTTATGTTCTTCAAAGCACTAAAATGCCAAAAGCATTGACAAGACAGGTGCTAACATGGAAGTGATGAATTGTCGCTGCCAAAATAGTGAACATTCAGCAAGAGGTTCTGCAGGGCATGTATACACATCAACTGGGCCTTAATGAATTAGAAGCCCTTCATTTCTGGTTCTTCTCCTGGTGATATATAGAGTTTGCAGATACACGTGTGCAGCAACTGGTGCCCTGCATCATTGGGAAAACTGTGAGTCTGGAAAGCAACATGTTCTCCCCTCCTGCTCCTATCTGGTCAGTAAGGAGTCAATCAAGCCCCCTTTTCTCTACACAGAACCTCGGTTACCTCCCTGCTGCAATGATGTTGCCTGCGCCAGCCTGGAAAGAGCCACTGGTTTACAAATTTAGAGGCACAGTGGTCTTGATGGTCCTGGCAGCCCTGACCCTGTGTGGCTGCATGTCAGGTTTTGGGAGGTGTCACAGTTCAGTCACAACTCCATGGTGAAATGCAGGCATCCCACAATCATGTCCTGGAAAAGTCCCTAAAGGCTTTTGCTGGATAGATTTGAAAAGCCCCCTTCCTCCTCCCATCATTCACTGCCTCCTATCTCTGCCTTTGCTCCATTTCCAACTCATGCTGCAGCCCAAGATGACCTGCAACTACAGCCCCGTTACTGAAGCTGATGTTCCTCCTCACAGCCAAATAACTCCTCTGACCTCCTTGTTAAAATCTGGGAGCACTTCCTTGTTAGTATTGTATTTGCTGTATTTGGAGGAATTTCAAAACTCCTCCAAATACAGCAAATACAATACTTCCACCAACTTTGCACCTGCAAAAGAAAGTCAAATTACCACACCTGAAAGTTGGATGGATAGCTCTTTAACTAACACAAGTAGAGTTTCCCACATCCAGCTGAAAACATGCTCAGCTGGGAGTGATCAAAGGAAGGCATTAACAGAGCCTGCCTAATCCAAAATGGTGGACCATGCACCTAATCAGCCCTGGAGGCTGATTGATGTCACAGTACCCACTCTGCATGCCTCCGGCACACAAACAGTAACCACCTGCACCAGCCTTCTTACAGACAGGATGTACCGTGTAGGCAATACTGGAAGTGACCAGATTGGGTTTTCCATGTTGCTGGCACCAATGGCATGACAGAGCCCAATTTCATTGCCATTGTCTCTGATGCACTATCAATTACGGCAAGACGAGAGTAGAGAGTAATCGAGGCTTTATTTTAAGCAGAGATGTGTTGCCTCCCGCAGCTGCTACTAGAAATGGTAGCAGCTCGGTGTGTACACACATTTATACTCCGCCTACTGGGCGGAACCAGCAGACAGGGATCTACCCCCGTACCTGTAGTACAGGGACCTTACCGTATTACCTCTAATACACATATTATACAAACAGTGGTGACTACCACATTCACCCCCGTTAAAAAAAAGAGTCCAGCGGGGGTGGTGGAAAAAACTATGTACAAGTATGTGAGAATTTAAAGTTTACAGTCGTTTGAAAAATTCACAAATTCAGCCGGTCGGGTGCCTTGATCCTCCGCTGAGAGTGCCGCAGTCTCAGTGGTGATGCAGGCGCCGGCTTGGTCGCCTGTGACTCCGGAAGCGTGTTGTCTCGTCTTTATCCCCGGGTGGAACCAGTAGGAGGACGGATTGTCCTGGGGCGGGGGCTGTAGTGAGGTGCGCTGGGGGGAGGGTGGGTGGCGCCGGGGCAATCGGAGGGCGGTGTGTCGGTGGTGTGGGGCCGTGGGTGGGGATCCAGCTGGTGCCAGGTCCCTGAGGGAGACTGTGTCCTGGTGGCCGTCGGGGTATGCCAAGGCGTACTGCGGGTTTGCGTGCAGCAGCTGTACCCTCTAGACCAACGGGTCCGCCTTGTGGAATCGCACGTGTTTGTGGAGGAGGACGGGTCCTGGAGCTGCCAGCCACGTTGGGAGCGAAACCCCGGAGGTGTACTTCCTAGGGAAGGCAAGGAGACGTTCATGGGGGGTTTCATTAGTTGCAGTGCTAAGCAGCGATCGGATGGAGTGAAGCGCATCGGGGAGGACCTCCTGCCAGCAGGAGACTGGGAGATTTTTAGACAGCAGGGCCAGCAGCACGGCATTCCAGACCGTCCCATTCTCCCTCTCCACCTGCCCTTTCCTCGGGGGTTGTAGCTGGTCGTCCTGCTGGAGGCAATGCCCTTGGTGAGCAGGAACTGTCGCAGCTCATCACTCATAAAGGAGGATCCCCGGTCGCTGTGGACGTAAGCGGGGAAACCGAACAGGGCGAAGGATGGCTAAGCGTTGGTGCTGAACACGCACTTCTCCTTGTTTTACATGAGGTTCAGGAGTTTGGCGGTTTGGAGAAATTTGAAAAGGTTAGCGTCATGGTCCTGCTGGTCGTGACCGCAGGTGGTGACGTTATCTAGGTACTGGAAGGTGGCCCGCAGCCCGTACCGGTCAACCATTCGGTCCATCACACGTTGAAAGTCCGAGACCCCGTTAGTGACACCGAAGGGCACCCTAAGGAAATGGTAAAGGTGGCCACCTGCTTCGAACGCAGTGTATTGGTGGTCCGCCTTGCGGATGGGGAGCTGGTGGTAGGCAGATTTCAGGTCCATTGTCGAAAAGACCCGGTCCTGTGCAATCTGACTGACCATATCCGATATGCGTGGGAAAGGGCAGCACGGTGGCTCAGTGGATAGCACAGCAGTCTCGCGGCGTTGAGGTTCCAGGTTCGATCCCGGCTCAGGATCACTGTCCGTGTGGAGTTTGTACATTCTCCCCATGTTTGCGTGGGTTTCGCCCCCACAACCCAAAAATGTGCAGGTTAGGTGGATTGGCCAGACTAAATTGCCCCCTTAATTGGAAAAAATTAATTGGGTACTCTAAATTTATTTATTTTTTAAAATATATGCGTGGGAGGGGGTACGCATCGAGCTGCATGTACCGATTGATGGTCTGACTGTAGTCAATGACCATCTTCTGTTTCTCCCCAGTCTTTACCACTACCACTTGGTGTTCTCCAGGGACTGTTGCTGGCCTCAATGATGCCTTCCCGCAGAAGCCGCTGGACCTCCGACATGATGAACGTCCTGTCCTGGGCACTGTACCGTCTGCTCCTGGTGGCGATGGGTTTGCAATACGGGGTGAGTTTTGCAAACAGGGAAGGTGGGTCGACCTGAAGGGTCGTGAGGCCGCATACGGTGAGGGGTGGTAGAGGTCCGGTTAATTTTAGAGTTAGGCTTTGGAGGTTGCACTGGAAATCTAGGCCAACTAACAGGGCAGCGCAGAGATTGGGGAGGATGTAGAGTCGGAAGTTCTTGAACTCTACGCCCTGGACGGTGAGGGTGACGATGCAGTACCCCCGGATTTCCACGGAATGGGATCCGGATGCCAGGGAGATTCTCTGGGTAATGGGGTGTACCGTGAGGGAGCAGCGCCTTACCGTGGAGGGGGAAATGAAGCTTTCCGTGCTCCCGGAGACAAGAAGGCAGGATATCTTGTGCCTATCGACCTTTACCATTGTCGTCGCGGTTGCGAGGTTGTGTGGCTGGGAGTGGTCGAGCGTGATGGAGGCAAGTTGCAGTTGGTGTTGGTAGGACCCGGGCTGGTCGGCAGCGGTGGCAGGTGATGAAAGGCCCGATGAAGTCCCCGACGAGCAGGGATCCTGAGGCGCCGTCCAAAATGGCGTTGTAAAGATGGCGGCGCTCACGGGTCGCACGTGGTCTGCTGGGAGGAAGATGGCGGCGCCCGCGGGCCGCACGTGTACTGCTGAGAGGAAGATGGCGGTGCCCACAGACTGCACGTCATCTGCGGGGACGCAAATGGCAGCACCCACGGGTTGCACGTGGGGGGGGGGCAGGAGCAATGGGCCTGGGTACAGCGGCGATCGACCGGGCCTGACACACAGCAGCGAAATGTCCCTTCTTCCCGCAGGCCTTGCAGGTTGCGCTCCGCGCCGGGCAGCGTTGTCGGGGGTGTTTTGTCTGCCCGCAGAAATAGCACTTGGGCTCCCCGGGTTGGCTGGGGGCGGCTGCTGGTGGGGCCCACAATGTCCATGAGGGCGCTGTGCGGTCGGTGGTGTATGCCGTGCGGTTGGGGGCGTACGACTGTACGTTGCGGGAGGCTACTGTTAGTGAATTTGCGAGTTGCCTGGTCGCCGCAAAGTCGAGCATATCCCCTTCTCATAGGCGCTGGCGGATGTACACTGACTGCATGCCCATAACGAAAGCATCCTTGATTAAGAGTTCTGTATGTTCCACGGCTGAAACTTCCTGGCAATCGCAGTTCCTTGCCAGGATGTGCAGGGCACGCCAGAAATCATCGAATGACTCACCGGGAAGTTGTTGCCGCATGAACAGGAGGTGCCTGGTGTAGAGTTTGTTGATCGGTCGGATGTAGTTCCCTTTCAGAACGCCATGGCCTCAGTGTAGTTGGGCGCATCCCAGATAAGGGGAAAAATATCTGATCTCCCCCGTGAGTACAGGATCTGGAGTTTCTGTGCTTCTGAGGGTTGTTCTGTCGCCGATCCGATGTAGGCTTCAAACCAAGCTAGCCAGTGGTCAAAGGCCGACGTGGCGTTGTCAGCTTGAGGGTTCAGCTGCAGGCGATCTGACTTGATGCGTAGTTCCATCGCTGTAATATCTCTGCTTAATAAATTGATGCACTATCAATTACGGCGAGAGTAGAGAGTAATCGAGACTTTATTATGCAGAGATGTTTTGCCTCCTGCAGCTGCTACTAGAAATGGTAGCAGCTCGGTGTGTACACACATTCATACTCTGCCCACTGGGTGGACCAGCAGGCAGGGATCTACCCTCGTACTTGTAGTACAGGAGAATTACTGTATTACCTCTAATACACGTATTATACAAACAGTAGTGACTACCACAGTCTCCGCCTGTCAAGGCAGTTCATTTCATTTCTCATTGAAATGCCACACTACAATAATAATCTTTTACTGTCACAAGTATGAAGTTACTGTGAAAAGCCCCAGTCGCCACATTCCGACGCCTGTTTGGGTAAGCTGGTACGGGAATTGAACCCGCGCTGCTGGCCTTGTTCTGCATTACAAACCAGCTGTCTAGCCCACTGAGCTAAACCAGCCCACTCTCAACAATGCAGAACTCCCTCAGCAGAGCCCTGAAGTGTCACTGTAGACTTTGTGCTCAAGTCCTCTCTTCCCTCAACAATGACCTCCAACCCCTCACCGAGGCATGGGACTCTGGGAAGTCCCATACATTTACCGCCATTCTCGGGAGTCATCCATTGTGGTTCTGGCCAGCTGTAGTACTAGCAGTGGCCACTGCTCGCAGATACAGCGCTCAGGCTAAAGCGCTGTCAGCTATCCAATTGGGTGTACAGTTGTGTCAGGTCTCACGGAAATGGTAGAAACAGTATTCTGCTTCCCCGCACCCCCCTCCCCCCCCCTTACAAGACCCCCCTGAACAGGGCCACCAGCATGCCCATTGAATTCAGCTCTTTTTGTGTCTTACAGAGGCACCTGCCAATTTCTGGGCAGTCACAAGCAAATAATTCAATAACACAGTGATGCCATGCATCTCATTATCTGTCATGTCTGCACATTCATATCCACAACAGTATAACTTGGCCATTTAAGATTTGGGAAATGCCAAAAAAAGTTAAATAACCTTGGCAGTACAGATGCAGTCAGTTCCAAACCCTACCCTGCAACACCAACCACCATCATCACACAGCAACACCACCACCTCACGCTTCATTTCAGAGAGGCCATTATCCCATTAGGAATACTTCTCCAGTTTTGCTTCTTGGAAGAGCAATGGACACTTTTATAAAATTCATTTTTAGGATGTGGGCATCGTTGGTTAGGCCAGCATCTATTGCCCATCCCTAGTTGCCCTTCAGAAGGTGATGGTGAGTTGCCTTCTTGAACCACTGGAGTCCTTGAGATGTAGGCGGACCCAGCTTGCTGTCAGGGAGGGAGTGTCAGGATGTTGCCCCAGTGACAGTCAAGGAACGGTGATATATTTCCAAGTCAGGATGGTGGGTGAATTGGAGGGAACCTTCACGCAGTGGGGTTCCCAGGTATCTGTTATTCTTGTCCTTCGAGATGATAATGGTCATGGGTTTGGAAGGTGCTGTCCAAGGAACCTTGGTGAATTATTGCAGATGGTACTCAAGGCTGCCACTGTTCATCGGTTGTGGAGGGTTTGAATGTTTGTGGAAGGGGGAGCAATCAATTGGGCTGCATTGCCTTGGAAGGTGTTGAGCTTCTTGAGTATTGTTGGAGCTGCACGCAGCCAGGCAAGTGGAGAATATTCCATTACACTCCTGACTTGTGCCTTGTAGATAGTGGACAGGCTTTGGGGGGCTCAGGAGGTGAGTTAGTTGCTGTAGGATTCCTAGCTTTTGACTTGCCCTGGTAGCTACAGTATTAACGTGGCTAGTCCAGTTCAGTTTCTGATCAATGGTAACACCCAGGATGTTGATTGTGTGGGATTCAGCAATGGTATTGCCATTAAATGTCAAGGGGCAGTAGTTAGATCCTCTCTTGTAGGAGATGGTCATTGCCTGGCACCTGTGTGGCATGAATATAACTTACCACTTGTCAGCAAAAGCCTTGATATTGTCCAGGTCTTGCTACATTTGGACATGGACTGTTTCATTATCTGAGGAATCACGAATGGTGCTGAAAATGTGCAGTCATCAGCAAACATCTCCACTTCTGACCTTATGATGGAAGGAAGCTCATTGCTGAAGCAGATGAAGATGGGTGGGCCTAGGACACTACCCTGAGGTGATGTCCTGGAGTTGAGATGATTGACCTCCAACCACCACAACCATTTTCCTTTATGCCAGGTATGACTCCAACCATCAAAGAGTTTCCCCCCTGATTCCCAGTGGGTCTAGTTTAGCTAGGGCTCCTTGGTACCATACTCAGTCAAATGCAGCCTTGATTTCAAAGGCAGTCATTCTCACCTCACCTCTGACATTCAGCTCTTATGTCAATGTTTGAACCAAGGCTGTAATGAGGTCAGGAGCTGAGTGACCCTGATGGAAACAAACTGAGCATCCGTATGCAAATTATTGCTGATGAAGTGTCGCTTGATAGCATTGTTGATGACTCCTTCCATCACTTTGCTGATGCTGCATAAACTGATAGGGCGGTAATTGGCTGGATTGGATTTGTCCTGTTTCTCGTGTACAGGACACACCTGGACAATTTTCCACATTGCCGGGTAGATGCCAGTGTTGTAGCTGTACTGGAACAGCTTGGTTAGAGGTGTGGTAAGTTCTGGAGCACAAGTCTTCAGTACTATTGCCAGAATATTGTCAGGGCCCATAGCCTTTACAGTATCCAGTGCCTTCAGACATTTCTTGACATCACGTGGAGTGAATTGTATTGGCTGAAGACTGACATCTGTGATACTGGGGGCCTCCGGTGGAGACCAAAATTAATCATCCACTCAGCACTTCTGGCTGAAGATTTTTGTGAAGGCCTCAGCCTTGTCTTTTGCACATATGTGCTGGGCTCTCCATCATTGTGCAGCCTCCTCCTCCAGTGAATTGTTTGATTGTCCAGCACCATTCACGGCAAACTTGTGAGACTGTACAGAAGCTGTCTAATACCCTACCTCAGAATATGTAAGTGAATGTGCATGGGACTGGCCAGCAATACCTGTACAGTCATAATTTTCCATAGGTAGACAGTATTGAGTCATGCAATATGTGGTGATTGGATCTAGAATTCCCTTCTCCAAAGAAATTGCTATTGAGCCATTCCAGTTTAATACTGCATATATCTGTCGCATTTGTCAAAGAGCATTGTGGAGTGCAGATATTTTAAAATGTCAGGGCTGAACCAACTACCAGCAATATAACAGGGAATTACAATTTTACAGATGGCAGGATTCCCCAGGGCCCAAGGAGACTTAAATTGCACCCATGTGGCCATTAAGTGCTCCTTGACTCAACTGCTTTCCTTACGTCAACAAAAAAGGATTCCATTCTCAACGTGCAACTCCTTTGTGACCAGCAATGCACCATCATGCAAATGAATGCATACAGCCTTAGGAGCTGCTATGACGTCTTTGACCCACTGATCTACAGGAAAGCAGAATGAACTGCAGCAATGAGATCAGTGAAGCCAAATGTGATGTTTGCCTGCAACCCAACTCCAAACAATTTAAAGGCTAAGACATTGGCCTCACCAATCAGAATGGCCTCTGCAGCAGAACTCTGGAAGAAGAATCTGCTGTTATCGGAGTTGTTACAGCATATGTCGCTGGAGCTGCCACTTTCTTAAGCTACCAGCGCAATAGTGCAGATATGAGTAGTTAACCCCTCTGCTTGATCCAACATTTGCAGTTCAGTGTCTGTCATGGTTGCAAGTTTCTTCACATATTTCTTCTTCAGCATGCATCCTTCTTTTCAAAGCAAGACTCAAAAGGATGCACAGATTCTTTACTCTGTGGCCACAATGTTTTCCTCTTCATGTTCCATCACCAGCTATTTTGGCTTACTCTTGCTGTTTATGTCACCTACTCCACTTCCCTCTAGCTTACTCTCTAGTTCCCCTGAGATATTTGCCTACAATGCAAAAATGACTATGCTTTAGTACTTAACTGATTGTAAAGTGTTTTGGAATATCTTCAGATTATGAACAACGTTACATGATTGAAAGTCTTTTATTTCTTTCCTTTCTCCCAGAAAGATCATGAATAATGGCAAATGTGATGTATCGGCAGGACTGCAGCAACTGTTCTAATTTCATCACAGGAGCTAAAGAGGAAGAGCGAAGTTTGAATAGGTTGCTAAAGAACAGAGTTGACATGTCAATGGGAGTGAGAGTTTTGTTACAGTTTGCTGAAGGCAATGTGGGGTACAGTTGAATAAACAGAGAAGCAGAATGCTTCGCAAACTTCAAAAACCTCCAAAATGCACCGGTTGCCACTATTCCCCACCCCCAGAAGCCCCCATATCTTCCCCCTACAGAATTTACAGAGCTCTTCCTGGGCAGTGAGAATGTGAGGGTTAAGTAAGTTGTAAAGATAGGTATGAATTGCCCAACAACCTTCAACCGCTTCATCAATGAGCTTTCTTCCATCATAAGTTCAGAAGTGGGGATGTTCGCATTAAGCTGCACAAAGTTCAACACCATTCGCAACTCCTCAGATACTGAAGCAGTCCAGGTCCAAATGCAACAAGACCTAGAAAATAACCAGGCTCGAGCTGACACGTGACAAGTAACATTCACGCCATACAAGTGCCAGGCAATGACAATCTCCAACTCATCCCTGGACATTCAATGGGATTACCATCGCTGAGCCGTCACCACCAACATCCTGAGGGGGTTACCATTGTCCAGAAATGCAACTAGACTAGCCATATAAATATTGTGTGTACAAGAGAAGGTCAGAGGCTAGGAAAACTGCAATGAGTGACTCACCTCCTGACTCCCCAAAGCCTGTCCACCATCTACAGCACACAAGTCAGGGGTGTAATGAAATAGTCTTCACTTGCCTGGATGAGTGGAGCTCCAATAGCACTCGAAACTCGGCATCATCCAGGACCCAGCCATAGGCATTCACTCCTTCTGCCACCAACAGACAACGGCAGCAGTGTGTGACATCCACAAGATGCACTGCAGTAACTCACCAAGATTTCTTAGACAGCACCTTCCAAACCCACAACCACTACCAAACTAGAAGGACAAGAGCAGCAGATAGCCACTCCCCATTCTGGCTTGGAAATTTTTAACCGTTCCTTCACTGTTGCAGGGTCAAAATCTTGGGCACCCTCACTAACAGCATGGCAGATGTACCTGCACCACATGGACTGAAGCAGTTCAAGAAGGCAACTCACCACCATCTTCTCAAGAGCAATTAGGGATGTGCAATAAATGCTAGTCTAGTCATCAACACCACACCGCAAGAATGAATTTTAAAAGTGCAACAATCAAAAGGATTCCATAAGAGGTTTGAGTAAAATCACTTTTAGATGTATTTCTGGAGTCTGCAGTCTGTTCTCTTAGCTTCAAGGAATAGATGGTTAGCTAGTCATACACTTTAATATTATGAGGGGAGGCTGTTGGAAGTGGGAGACATACTTAGATTCTTGGAAGTGGGTGGTTAGCTTGTATAGTTGCCTTATAGTCACCACCTTGCACCATCCTTTGGTAGATCTTCCTGGGGGCTGCATTTCTCTGCACCAAGCATTGCGTTCCTCCACTGCCTGAAATAGTACTTTCACATGTGCATTAATGAATAAGATCACTTAGCCAATCAGCAAATTCCGTAGACATGACCACTCAACAGCATTGCTGCTGTTCTCCCCAAATACCTTTCCTCATTGCCAGTCAATTTAAGCTTTTGAAGGTGTCCAAAAGTTGCAGCAACACACAAGTTCGCATTTGCTAAAAGTCACTTCTGATGCGTGAGCTTATTCTGAATATTTAGCTTGTTCAGCCCTAATAATATCATGAGGTCATCACGCTTCACGTTGAACAGGCACCAATTGTGTTTGACTTGATTTCTATATCATATTTTTCCCAACAAGAACATTGAGCCAGAAGTACTATGAGAAGGCCATAAATTGCTTCACAACAATGGCAAAAATTATTTGTTCTCGGGACTACCTGGGCACTTTGGCTATAGTAATTTTAACTGTAAATTGTGGAAATTGATAGATAAAGGAAAGACTGCAGTTAACAGCTTCACGAATAGGCTATATTGGAACCTGCCTGATAGTTGGAAAATTTCACTGAAATTTACTGAGAAAGGTAAATTAATCCAGCAGGTGTTCAGATGACATCCAAACAACAATATACATTTGTTGTTTGGAAAACAGATAATTTTCGATAAAACTTCTCACAAGTAGGATATTTTAGAGTCTTTTACAGGTCAAGGATAAACCAGCAAATATAGAACAGAGGAAGTAACTGAAAGGCCAGGGTCAGGGAAGAAATTATCCTCAAGGAGTAGGATCTTCAGAAGGATATTCAAAGCCACAAGTGACAAGGTAAATACATCAACAGAGGAGGCACGAGAGGGAAAGGGACATGATGTAGGATTTTACACCCCGCCGCACCAGTTTTCTGGTGCGGCGCGCCCCTCACCTTGCCGGTCGGCCAATGGAGTTTCTCATTGTGGGCAACCTCACACCATCAGGAAATCCCCGGGTGTGGGTGCACTGCCAGTGCAATGGAGAATCCTGACAGTGGAGAATCCAGCCCAAGGTGTCTGCCCACCAACAATGAAACGGAGGGGAGGAAGAATGGAAAAAGGGGGAAGATGTCATCAGCCATGAACTAAATTTATGTCAAGGCCATTCGCAATCAAGTTATGGGTGGCAAGAGACTTGTTTATAAATGAACAGATATTCTGGAGGACAAATTCAAAATGAAAAAGGCATGGATTCTGGCAGTGAGGAGGCAGAGAGAAGGAAGTCTGGCCAAATGATGCGGAAGGTTTCAGTCAGTAATGGATAGGGGAGAGACACCAAGGTTTCTTATCAGAGCCTGAGCTGGCAGTCAGGGAGGTTGATGGAATTGACATTGTGTCATTCGGCACGAGCGGGAATTCTATGTGAGTTATTGCCCTGTGAGAGCCCAGAAATTGGATTGCAGCGTCAGACTTATTCCCTGGAGTCTGTTCTTTATAATAGATATGCTTTCATTTGTTCATTGGCATATTGCCAAGGATAAGTGACATTGCAAAAAGGGTACTGCTGTCTTGGGATTTGAACAAACAAAGGAGTATAAACTATATTTAATCTACTGTGGATTGATTGCCAGGATTTCCCATAGTCACTATGCTTGTTAATTGGAATAGTAATGGAAATAATGGATGCATGTGATTTCTCAGATCCTGACAATGCTACATGCTACACATTTTACAGAAACATAATGATGGATATAAAAACACCTTTATTAATGCTGCAACGTATTTTCTTTCTTTTTCTTGCTCCTTCAAGGCTATATTTTGATAAACTACAGTGTACCCAGAAGACTTCTACATTTTTGTTTATTTCCAAGTGACAATTTCATATGCTAATTCACATAAAAATTGTTATAACAGAGCAGAAATAAAGGCGCAACTTTACCAAAGGGCATGATTAAAACAATTTACATGTCTTGATGCGAATTTTACAAAGGAAGCCAGTCAATAGTAAATGTGACTGGGCTTATCTCTTCAAAAGTAATGCATGTCTGAATCCTTCACAATCAGGAAGGGCAGCACGGTAGCATGGTGGTTAGCATAAATGCTTCACAGCTCCAGGGTCCCAGGTTCGGTTCCCTGCTGGGTCACTGTCTGTGCGGAGTCTGCACGTCCTCCCCGTGTGTGCGTGGGTTTCCTCCGGGTGCTCCGGTTTCCTCCCACAGTCCAAAGATGTGCGGGTTAGATGGATTGGCCATGCTAAATTGCCCGTAGTGTCCTAAAAAAAAAGTAAAGTTAAGTGGGAGGGTTGTTGGGTTACGGGTATAGGGTGGATACGTGGGTTTGAGTAGGGTGATCATTGCTCGGCACAACATCGAGGGCCGAAGGGCCTGTTCTGTGCTGTACTGTTCCATGTTCTAGGACTACAGCCAGATCACGTAAAACCACTGAAATTTACCAGCCGAAAACAAAAACAAAAAAATACTTGAATGAGATGGATAATGTATTGAAAAACTCAGCATGGATTTATAAACTGAAGGTCATCTTAAACAAATCTTTAAGGTCATAACAGAAAGGATAACAGTAATACAGTGGATGCAGTGCACGTCTTTCAAAAGGCCTTTGATACAGTGCCAGATAAGAGGTTTGTGAAAACAGTCAGTGTATGTGCTATCAGGGTTCAGGTAGCAGAATGGATTAAAAGATGGTTAGAAAATGGAAACAACGGGTTGGAATTAAGAAATATTCCTTGAATTGGCCAAAAGTTGGAAATGATGTCTTGCAGGAATGCATGCTGGGACTGCTTTATATATGGATACGAATGATCTAAAATATTGCATGTACAGTGTCTTAATTTTTCTCCCCTTATCTCCACGCACCCCCCCCCCCCCCCCCCCCCCCCCAAAACTGCCACCCTCTCCCACCAACTCCTCAATTCACCTTGAAGAAATCGATAAAAGGCTTCAACCTCCGGGTAAACCCCTCCTCCACCTCCTGTAAGGTGAACTCGGCCTTCTACAAGTGCAGGAATTCTGCCTGGTCACTCATCCACACCTCCGCCTCGGGTGGCTCTGAATCTGTGCAGCAGAAGATCCATCTCCGGGCTACCAGGGAGGCAAAGGCCAATACACCGGCCTCTCTCCCCACCTGGACTCCTGGATCTTACAGCACGCCAAACAATGCCATCTCCAAACTCGGAGCAACCCCTCCCCCCAGAATCTCAGAGATAACATCCGAGAACCCCTGCCAGAGCCCCCTCAACCTTGGACGTGCCCAGAACATATGGACATGATACCTGAGCGCCCCTCCCCCCACCCCCCGCTCACTCCCCGCACACATCTATCTTCTACCCTGCAAAGACTGGCTTACCCTCGCAACCATCATGTGAGCCCTATGGACCACCTTAAACTGAATGAGGCTTAACCTCACACCCTCTGCAGGGTTTCCCTTCCACATCGCAGCCCTCACCTCCCCACCCAACTCCTCCGCCCATTCGTGCTTGATTTCCTCCACCAGGTCACTCTATTTCTTAACTCTGCATAAATGTCTGACACTCTCCCCTCCCCAATATTTCCTCCAACAACACCTTGTCATGCAGCACTGGAGGCGGCTCAGCCCGGGAAGGACGGCACCTCTCTCCTCGCAAAATTGCTGACCTGCAGATATCTGAAACTTCCCCTTAGGGAACTCATTTTCTCCAACTCATCTAAGCAGGTGAACTTGTCCCAAAGAAACAGATCCCTGAAGTACTCTAACCCCACCTGCCGGCATCCCCAGAACCTCGCATCTAGCCCCACCGGCACAAGGCTATATCTGGGCCCAGAACGACATGCCCACCATCCTGAAATGTTGCCTGCACTGGCTCCAAACTCGCAGCACTGAAACCACAACAGAGCACTGGCCAGGCAAAAGCAGAAGAGGCGCCAACAACAGTGTCCTCAAACTCATCCCCCTACATGACGCAGCTTCAATCCACCCCCACACTGATCCTTCCTGCACTGCCCACTTTCTCACCATTGCAACATTCACTGCCCAATAATATAACAAAAGAACATAAGAACATAAGAACCAGGAGCAGGAGTAGGCCATCTGGCCCCTCGAGCCTGCTCCGCCATTCAATTAGATCATGGCTGATCTTTTGTGGACTCAGCTCCACTTTCCGGCCCGAACACCATAACCCTTAATCCCTTTATTCTTCAAAAAACTATCTATCGTTACCTTAAAAACATGTAATGAAGGAGCCTCAACTGCTTCACTGGGCAAGGAATTCCATAGATTCACAACCCTTTGGGTGAAGAAGTTCCTCCTAAACTCAATCCTAAATCTACTTCCCCTTATTTTGAGGCTATGTCCCCTAGTTCTGCGGTCACCCGCCAGTGGAACCAACCTGCCCGCATCTATCCTATCTATTCCCTTCATAATTTTAAATGTTTCTATAAAATCCCCCCTCATCCTTCTAAATTCCGAGTACAGTCCCAGTCTACTCAACCTCTCCTCATAATCCAACCCCTTCAGCTCTGGGATTAACCTAGTGAATCTCCTCTGCACACCCTCCAGCGCCAGTACGTCCTTTCTCAAGTAAGGAGACCAAAACTGAACACAATACTCCAGGTGTGGCCGCACTAACACCTTATACAATTGAAACATAACCTCCCTAGTCTTAAACTCCATCCCTCTAGCAATGAAGGACAAAATTCCATTTGCCTTCTTAATCACCTGTTGCACTTGTAAACCAACCTTCTGTGACTCATGCACTAGCACACCCAAGTCTCTCTGAACAGCGGCATGCTTTAATATTTTATCGTTTAAATAATAATCCCGTTTGCTGTTATTCCTACCAAAATGGATAACCTCACATTTGTCAACATTGTATTCCATCTTCCAGACCCTAGCCCATTCACTTAACCTATCCAAATCCCTCTGGAGACTTCCAGTATCCTCTGCACTTTTCGATTTACCACTCATCTTAGTGTCATCCGCAAACTTGGACACATTGCCCTTGGTCCCCAACTCCAAATCATCTATGTAAATTGTGAACAATTGTGGGCCCAACACGGATCCCTGAGGGACACCACTAGCTACTGATTGCCAACCAGAGAAACACCCATTTATCCCAACTCTTTGCTTTCTATTAATTAACCAATCCTCTATCCATGCTACTACTTTACCCTTAATGCCATGCATCTTTATCTGATGCAGCAACCTTTTGTGTGGCACCTTGTCAAAGGCTTTCTGGAAATCCAGATATACCACATCCATCGGCTCCCCGTTATCTACTGCACTGGTAATGTCCTCAAAAAATTCCAGTAAATTAGTTAGGCATGACCTGCCCTTTACGAACCCATGCTGCGTCTGCCCAATGGGACAATTTCTATCCAGATGCCTCGCAATTTCTTCCTTGATGATAAGATTCCAGCATCTTCCCTACTACCGAAGTTAAGCTCACTGGCCTATAATTTCCTGCTTTCCGCCTACCTCCTTTTTTAAACAGTGGCGCACGTTTGCTAATTTCCAATCCACCGGGACCACCCCAGAGTCTAGTGAATTTCGGTAAATTATCACTAGTGCATCTGCAATTTCCCTAGCCATCTCTTTTAGCACTCTGGGATGCATTCCATCAGGGCCAGGAGACTTGTCTACCTTTAGCCCCATTAGCTTGCCCATCACTCCCTCCTTAGTGATAACAATCCTCTCAAGGTCCTCACCTGTCATAGCCTCATTTCTATCAGTCGCTGGCATGTTATTTGTGTCTTCCACTGTGAAGACCGACCCAAAAAACCTCTTCAGTTCCTCAGCCATTTCCTCATTTCCCATTATTAAAACTCCCTTCTCATCCTCTAAAGGACCAATATTTACCTTAGCCACTCTTTTTTGTCTTATATATTTGTAAAAACTTTTACTGTCTGTTTTTATATTCTGAGCAAGTTTACTCTCATACTCTATCTTACTCTTCTTTATAGCTTTTTTAGTAGCTTTCTGTTGCCCCCTAAAGATTTCCCAGTCCTCTAATCTCCCAGCAATCTTTGCCACTTTATATGCTTTTTCCTTCAATTTGATACTCTCCCTTATTTCCTTAGATATCCATGGTCAATTTTCCCTCTTTCTTCCGTCCTTCCTTTTTGTTGGTATAAATCTTTGCTGAGCACTGTGAAAAATCGCTTGGAAGGTTCTCCACTGTTCCTCAACTGTTCCACCATAAAGTCTTAGCTCCCAGTCTACCTTAGCTAGCTCTTCTCTCATCCCCTTGTAATATCCTTTGTTTAAACACAAAACACTAGTATTTGATTTTACTTTCTCACCCTCCATCTGTATTTTAAATTCCACCATATTGTGATCGCTCCTTCCGAGAGGATCCCTAACTATGAGATCATGAATCAATCCTGTCTCATTACACAGGACAAGATCTAGGCCGCTTGTTCCCTCGTAGGTTCCATTACATACTGTTCTAGGAAACTATCACGGATACATTCTATAAACTCCTCCTCAAGGTTGCCTTGACCGACCTGGTTAAAGCAATCGACATGTAGATTAAAATCCCCCATGATAACTGCTGTACCATTTCTACATGCATCAGTTATTTCTTTGTTTATTGCCTGCCCCACCATATCGTTACTATTTGGTGGCCGATAGACTACTCCTATCAGTGACTTTTGCGCCTTACTATTCCTGATTTCCACCCAAATGGATTCAACCTTATCCTCCATAGCACCGATGTCATCCCTTACTATTGCCTGGATGTCATCCTTAAATAACAGAGCAACACCACCTCCCTTACCATCCACTCTGTCCTTCCGAATAGTTTGACACCCTCGGATATTTAACTCCCAGTCGTGACCATCCTTTAACCATGTTTCAGTAATGGCCACTAAATCATAGTCATTTACGATGATTTGTGCCATCAACTCATTTACTTTATTCCGAATACTACGAGCATTCAGGTAAAGTACACTTATGTTGGTTTTTTAACCTCTGTTTTGAATCTTAACATCTCCAGTTTTATTCCTTTTGTTATTACTGGCCCTATTCACTGAGCTCCCCTCAGTCACTGTACCTTGTACTGTCGCCCTTTTAGATTTTTGACTATGTCTTCTCTGCCTTGCACTTTTCCCCTTACTTCAATTTTCTTCTGACCCTGTTTTACTACCTTCCAACTTCCTGCATTGGTTCCCATCCCCCTGCCACATTAGTTTAAACCCTCCCCAACAGCTCTAGAAAACACCCCCCTTAGGACATCGGTTCCAGTCCTGTCCATGTGCAGACCGTCCGGTTTGTACTGGTCCCACCTCCCCCAAAACCGGTCCCAATGCCCCAGGAATTTGAATCCCTCCCTCTTGCACCATCTCTCGAGCCATGCATTCATCCTATCTATCCTGACATGCCTACTCTGACTAGCTCGTGGCACTGGTAGCAATCCTGAGATTACTACCTTTGAGGTCCTACTTTTTAGTTTAACTCCTAACTCCCTGAATTCCGCTTGTAGGACCTCATCCCGTTTTTTACCTATATCGTTGGTGCCTTTGTGCACCACGACAGCTGACTGTTCACCCTCCCCCCCCAGAATGTCGTGCAGCCGCTCCGAGACATGCTTGACCCTTGCACCAGGGAGGCAACATACCATCCTGGAGTCTCGATTGCGCCCACAGAACCGCCTGTCTATTCCCCTTACGATCGAGTCCCCTATCACTATAGCCCTGCCATTTTTCTTCCTGCCCTGCTGTGCAGCAGAACCAGACACGGTGCCATGAACCTGGACGCTGCTGCCTTCCCCTGGTGAGCCATCTCCCTCAACAGTGTCCAAAGCGGTATATCTGTTTTGCAGGGAGATGACCGCAGGGGACACCTGCACTGCCTTCCTACTCTTGCTCTTTCTTTTGGTCACCCATTTTCTATCTCCCTCATTAATTTTCACCTGCGGTGTGACCAACTCGCTAAACGTGCTATCCACGACCTCCTCAGCATCGCGGATGCTCCAAAGTGAGTCCATCCGCAGCTCCAGAGCCGTCAAGCGGTCTAACAAGAGCTGCAACTGAACACACTTCTTGCACGTGAAGGAGCCAGGGACAGTGGACGTGTCCCTGAGCTCCCACATCGCACACGAGGAGCATGACACGGGTCTGGGATCTCCTGCAATAGTTCATCAAACACGGCAACGCCACCCACCACCGCCTCAGCCCCTCTCCAAAAACACCCTCCTCACCCGCGGGGTCTTCCCAGCCCATACAAACCCCAAACTTATTGTGTTCACCTTACTGAAAAAGAACTTGGGAACAACAATGGAGAGATTCTGGAACACAAACAAGAACTGGGGCAGCCCCTTCACAAACCCGTCTGGTCCTCCCCCATCACCCCCAGCACACAATCCTCTATCCGCGACACTAACACCTTTGCATCCACATTAAGCAGCGATATCGGGTGTCAGCCAAAGATAAGGCTGGCTCCTTATCTTTCTTCAAAATCAGCAAAATGGACATCTGGGACAATGTTCACGAAAAAAATTGATCCGGGAATACAACCGGTGCACATGTGAGAAGTACGAGAACTCTTTCGACCTTGGCCTCCAAATCCTCCATGGGTCCGCACCCCCCATATGGTCCATGAACCCCTTCAACTCCCTCAACACCGCTGATTCCTTTAACAAACTGGGACATGGCCCATTCATCCTCAGATCTAAAACTATATTAAATTCACCCCACATTATCAGCCGGTGCATATCCAGGTCCGGGATCATCCCCAACACCCTCCTCATAAAGTTCACATCATCCCAATTCAGGGCATAAACATTCATCAGGACCACCAATATCTCCTCCAGCTTCCCATTGACCATCACATACCTATGCCCCGGGTCAGCTATAATACTATCCACCTCAAACGCCACTTTCTTATTGACCAGCGCTGCCACCAACCTCATATCCAACCCCGAGTAGAACACCTGCCCCACCCATCCCTTCCTCAAGCTCATCTGAGACCCCAACTTCAGATATGTCTCCTGCAGGAACACAATATTCACTGTCACACTCCTCAAGTACGCGAAAACATGCAACAGTTTAACTGACCCATTCAACCATCTCACATTCCATGTAACCAGCCTGGTCAGGGGGTTGCTGCCCACCTGGTGGGGCTGCCCACTCTGGGGGGTTGCCCACCCTGGGGGGCGGGCTCCCCACCCTGCCGATCAGCCAAAACCCTTCTTTAGCTAGTTCCCACCAGCCCGCGACAAGCACTTTTCCAGGCCTGCTCCAAGATTTCAGCCACCATCCCTCCTTACCTAACTGTGCCACACCAACCACACCCATGTCAGCAACCCTCCCTGCCACACCACCCCTCCCCATAACCACAACAAACACCAACCCATGCCCCTCCCCCGCCCTCGCTCCCACCTCCAGGCAACCCTCCACTTCACTTCCGTTAACTAGCCCAACCAGTTAGCATGGTGGCCGCTGCCTGGGGCCTTTGACTAACCCTCATCCTCCCAATCCGCCCCTCCCCTCCATCCCTCCAAACAAATATACATGGAAAAAAAGCACACTCACCATCACCGTTCCTACCATTGTAACCTGCACCAATTCACTCACCCTATGTGCCCACATTTTACACAAAATGCCACTCCAGATTTCAGTGTCCGCACATTACTCCAGTCCATGGTCCCTCATAAAGTCCATCGCCTTTTCCGGCAAATCAAAATAAGACTCTTGCTTCTGCTGCGTAACATATAAGCGGTAGAGTACAGAACCCTGACCTTCATCCCTTTCTTGTAGAGGGCAGCCTTGATCCGGTTATACCCAGCCCTCTGCTTGGCCAACTCTACTTCCAGGTCCTGGTATATCCGCAGCTCACTCTCATCCCAGATGCACTTCTTGATCTGCCTCACCCACCTCAGAATCCTCTCCTTATCAAGGAATCAACGCAACCTCACCATCATCACCCTCGGCGGCTAGCCCACCTTCGACCGCCTGCTCAGTGCCCTGTGTGCTCGGTCCATCTTGAGATGGCAGTCAAAGTCCCCCTTCCCTATAAGCTTCTTCAGCAGGCTCACCACATACTTGGTAGCCTCCGTGCCTTCAATGCCTTCAGACATCCCCATGAACCTCAGGTTCCGCCTCCTGAAGTGGTTCTTGAGATCCTCCAGTTTCTCCCTCAGCCCTTTCAGGCTGCTCATCAACATGCCCTCTTCACCTCCAACAAGGTCAACTGATCCTCATGCACCCCCACTGACTTCTCCACCTTTTGGATCGCCATTCCCTGTGTCTCCTGCCTGTGCTCAACCTGCTCGATTGCCGCCCTCAGCGGATCCACCACCTTAGTCCTTAAGGCCTCCTTCCTCTGCTGCTGAAACTTGCTATTGAGGAATTCCACCAGCTGCTCCAGAGGCCACGGGACGGGCAGCTCTGCCACACTGCTTTCTGTCACCTTCTCCTGGGTCGCACCACAAAAACATTTTTGCTCAAACTGCTGTCTCTTCCTCGTTGTACTTCTTGTCTGATGAACTATAAACAAGTCCCACCAGAGGAGTATCACATTCCCTCGGCACTCATGGACCTTTTGCCATCAAACACCACACAATTCTAGTGGAGAAGGACCAAAAAGCCACCAAATGTGCAACCACACACGGCATTGCCGCCACCAAAAGTTCCAGAGTGGGGGAAAGAATGATGGATGAAATGTAATAAAGCAAAGAATTAGGTTATTTATTTTGAAGAGGAATAAGGAGGGTCTGTTCTATTTTGAAGATAAGAACTAAATGGGGTAGAGAAGAAACAAGATGTGAGAATACAGAAAAAAAATTGCAAAGCAGCCACAAATTGCAGACAAAGTGCTGAGATTAATTTCTGGAATAATGGGATATAAATGCAAATCTAGAAGGTAATGTTAAATTTATTGAATCATGTTCAGTCCATACTGAACACTGTGCACTCTTCTGGTCTTCAAAACATTGAAGCACTGGAGAAAGTTAAAAGATTTACATGGATGTTATCCAAATGAGTGAAAAGTAAAGCAAGATGGGATATATTTATCTGGAAAGTGGAAGTCTAAGTGAGGTCTTAATAATTCTGATTGGGTTTGATAAGAGTAAGTATCCATGGAAAATGGTTTGCATTTAATAATAATAACCTTTATTAGTTTCTCTGTATTAAAGCACCCGGAGGAAACCCACACATATACGGAGAGAATGTGCAGACTCCGCACAGACAGTGACCCAAGCTAGGAATTGAACCGGGCACTGTGAAGCATCAGTGCTAACCACTGTGCGACCGTATTTCAACAGCAATGCTGTTGCATGGTCATGTCCACAGATGCTGTCTTGTTGAACTGCTGCAGTCCATGTGGTGTAGGTACACATAACGTGCTGTTTAGAATAAGGGGCTGGATTCTCCGACCGCCCGCCGGGTTGGAGAATCACCGGGGGCCGGCGTGAATCTCGCCCCCGCCGTCTCCCGAAGTCTCCGGCACCAGAGATTCGGCGGGGGCGGGATTCGGCCCACGACAGGCCAAAGTCCCTGCTGCTGTAATGCCTGTCCCGCCGGCGTGAATCAAACCACCCCCCTTACCGGCAGGACTGGCGGCGCGGGCCGGCTCCGGGGTCCTGGGGGGGGGGGTGCATGGGGCGATGTTGTGGCCCCGGGGGGTGCCCCCATGATGACCTTGCCCGCGATCGGGGCCCACCAATCGGCGGGCGGGCCTGTGCCGTGGAGGCACTCTTTTCCTTCCGCGTTGGCCATAACCTTCACTATGTCCGCCGCAGAAGTGACCCCCCTCCCCTGCGCATGCGCGGGGATGACGTCAGCTGCCGCTGACGCTCCGGCTCATATGCAGACTTCCACCGGCCAGCGAAGTCCCCTCTGCCCCGGCTGGCGTGGCATCAAAGGCCTTTCCCGCCGGCCGGCAGGGCACCAACCACTCCGGCGCGGGCCTAGCCCCTCAAGGTAAGGGCTTGCTTGCTTCCTAAAGGTGCGGAGAAATCCGCACCTTTGGGGCGGACTGATGCAGGAGTGGTTCAACGCCACTCCATTCTGCCGGGACCCCTCGCCCCGTCGCGTAGGGGAGAATCCAGCCCGAGGTTCCAGGATTTTAATCCAGTGAAGGAACTGCAATATAGTTCTCAGTCAGGATGTTGTAACTTGGAGGGAAATTTGCATGTTGTGGCATTCCACGAGTCTGCTGTCCCTTTCCTGCTAGTTGGTAGAGGTCAGCTAACATAAGATACCCATTAGCGGATTAAATAAAGAATTTAGGATGGAATTATTTGTATAAAGTGTGGTGACAATGTAGAAATCCCTGGTATATGGAATGTTTGAAGCAGATAGCATTGACACATTTAAGAGCAGACTTGAGGTGTACAAAAGAAGGAAAAATGGAATAGAAGGATATAGGGGCAGAGGGAGACACATTGAAATAGACCATTTGGGCAATATAGCCTGCTTCAGTTCTGTAAAAATAATGTAATTCTGTGTAAATAAATACAAATGAAATAGAATTAGCACAGATAGCTCCAGTAAGAGGGTCATTACCAACACAGATATTATGAGCTCCTTCTATGCTGTAAATGCTATGATTTTATGAAGAATCATCTCTATTACCTGTCGCGTATGAGCCTGAAATAAACTGTATCTGCACCAAGTTTCAATTCTTCCTCACTTAAGCCTAAGAATTACTGTCAATTATGTTATCAGACAATACTTAATGGCCTTGTGTCAAATCCCTTTCCCATATGTTTAATTTATTCATTTAAAATGGATTAATGGCTCCATCAAGATATTGGAGAGAAAACTGATGAGTGTACTCAGTGATTGTATAATAGCACGGTTGACAGTGATCCCTAGCCTTTTGAGTATTATTCAACAAGGAATTATGTTTCCTCAGCTATCTCCTACATTTTTTAAGTTATAAAAAGTATATGGGGGGGCAGCACAATGGTGCAGTGGTTAGCACTTCTGCCTTGCGGCATCGAGGTCCCAGGTTCAATCCTGGCCCTGGGTCACTGTCCGTGTGGAGTTTGCACATTTTCCCTGTGTTTGCGTGGGGTTCACCCCCACAACCCATAGATGTGCAGGATATGTGGATTGGCCACGCTAAATTGCCCCTTAATTGGAAAAAAATGAATTGGGTACTCTAAATTTATAAAAGAAAAATAAAAGAATATGGAAAGCACAATTATGCTAATTTAAAACGTTTCCTGATTCCATTTAAAATGACCCGGCGGAGGGTTGGAGAATCCCACCCCTGGACTCATACATCCCCCTGAGCCTGGTGCTCCAGAACCCCAGAGTATCTTAGAAAAAATTGTCCTTCTTCCCGGCTAGAGAAAAGGAAGGAAACAGCGACTGTAGCTTCCAGGCATCTGCAGCCACCAGCAGGAGCAAGCAGCAAACACAAAGTGCACCTTTGAAGTGCTGTCACAACTAACAAGACTAATTCGTCATTTGCAATAGCCTTTAGCTATAAAGCTAGAGCCTGCTTGCAGTCAAATGTGGTGAACTTGACTTTCAGCACTGAAGCCACAGCAAGGCTCTGTCCTGGAAGTGTTTAGTGGGACAAACGGACTGCAGCAGCGGTTGCTCTTGTTCTGGGTCTCCACAATATGTAAAGATGGTTTGAAGGTCTCACAGACACAAAGCCCCTCATTCCTGCTTCCCATCACTGCCCAGGGCGACCGCAAACCTGGAACGTTCAGCCCCCAGACAAAGTCCAAACCCCCTCCGCCCCACTCCTCTCTTCCCCCCCTCCCCCACCCCACCCGAGCACTGGGCCAGCAGCTCCGCTGTCCTTGAGCTGCATGCCGGAAAATGGAAATGGCCACTCACCTCTTCACTTCCCTTCAGCAGTGACTGCGCCAGCTTCACATTTTTAAAAAGGAGCACTAAACGACACATACTTTCTCGCAGATGATTAGGGTAATTCCCGGGAGGCTGCTGCATTCAACTTCAATCTCGTTAATGAGATCCGGAATTGGCCATCAGCAGTGGACCAAGTGAACTGCAAATTGGTTCACGCCCGGCGAGAATTTTGATTTTGGCATTTCCATTTATTCACCTAGCGCATCCAGATTTGCACTGGGCACAATGCGTTGGTTGAATCGTTGTAAAGTGCATTGTCCTAAGTTCACAAAAGGAGCTAGGTAAATGTGAAGTTCTTTCTTTGATTTCCTGCTCACACATGACTATATTTGCTCATGTGTATTTCTAATCTGTCAGGATGTGGAAAGTGCATTTATTGTGCATCACTAGTTATTCTCAAAAGGTAGACATGAGCTGCTTGCTTGATATATTGTTTTATAGCAATTGGCTTACAACTAAGTAATTTGCTCGGCCACCACAGAGGACATCAAAAAGCAACTAAGTAATATTGAAACGTGGCAGCCAGGCTGGGAGGAGCAGTAGGTTCCTTCCCTTCCAGGACATTAAGCCTGTTTTCTCTCATGACAGTTTATACATTAACAGATTATATTGAATTCAGTTTCAAAATGTTCCTATGTTGTTGTCCTTGACCAAATGAAGACTATCAAATGATGATAATGATGCAAGCTAAATGTATTTGTTGTATAGTTCCACCCACGATCTTACCACGCTCTACTTCTGTTAACCTCCTTCAGCCCAACATCACTGCTTGCACTGGAGTGTGAGTTCCAACCTTCCACTGTTATACAATTGTTAGCAGAACCTTCAGCTGCACTCAATTCGAAAATCCCTTCAAATTGCAACATTTGTCCCCACCTTCAATGGTCGCCTTAATGAATCTTTACATCACTTCCTTTAACATCTGCTGCTCCTACTCTGGATGGGCTGTATCTCAGATTCCTACTACTGCTGAAAAGATTGGAATTTTGTTTTTAGTTGTTCACTTTTGTGCAGGGTTTACTGAACAGGCCACAAAATGTCACCCATCAGCATTGGCTCCAAGTAGAAGCAGTGGGCCTTCTTCTTCAATCACTTAGAATTGTGATAACATCCCTCACGCGGGTGAATGTCCAGCCTCAGAGAGCTGCTGATCAATCAGATACCATCCCAGCAGCACCAGTGACTGCACTGGCCAGTTCTCGGACTAACAACAGTCCCAAGGTTTCCAGAGTCCAAGAAGAAGGGTAAGTGTGGGGGCCTCTTAAAGCCTGAGGCCTGAGCACTACCCCTGAACTGCTCCTGCCACAGCAAAAAACCACATCGACCTCCATAGAAGACAAAAACGGGACACAACCGACAGAGTACCCTTTGTCATCCCGTACTTCCCCGGAGTGGAGAAACTACGACATCTTCTTCGCAGCCTTCAACATATCATCGATCAAGACGAACATCTTGCCAAGGTCATTCCCACACCCCCACTACTTGCCTTCAAACAACCATGCAACCTCAAACAGACCATTGTTTTCAGAAAACTACCCAGCCTTCAGGAGACCACAACACCACACAACCCTGCCATGGCAATCTCTGCAAGATGTGCCAGATCATCGACATGGCTACCACCATTACACGTCTGAACGCCACCCACCAGGTACGTGGTACATACTCGTGCGACTCGGCCAACATTGTCTACCTCATACGCTGCAGGAAAGGATGTCCCGAAGCATGGTACATTGGCGAGACCATGCAGACGCTGCGACAACGGATGAACGGACATAGCACGACAATCGGTAGGCAGGAATGTTCCCTACCAGTCAGGGAACACTTCAGCAGTCAAGGGCATTCAGCCTCTAATCGCTGGGTAAGCGTTCTCCAAGGCGGCCTTCAGGACGCAGGACAACACAGAATCGACGAGCAGAAACCGATAGCCAAGTTCCACACACATGAGTGCGGCCTCAACCGGGACCAGGGATTCATATTGCATTACATTCAGCCCCCACCATCTGGCCTGGGCTTGCGAAATCCTACCAACTGTCCTGGCTTGAGACAATTCACACCTCTTTACCCTGTGATTATCTCTCTCTCCAGTTGTTCCGTCTGGACCTGTAAAAACGTAATTACCTGCAAAGACTTGCATTCAAAGTATCGGGTTGCATCATTGACTTTGACTATATATATGTTTCTGGAACCCAGCTCTTCATTCACCTGAGGAA
Source organism: Scyliorhinus canicula (assembly GCF_902713615.1). Classification (NCBI taxonomy): domain Eukaryota; kingdom Metazoa; phylum Chordata; class Chondrichthyes; order Carcharhiniformes; family Scyliorhinidae; genus Scyliorhinus; species Scyliorhinus canicula. The sequence continues at coordinate 124,754,291 of NC_052150.1, forward strand.
GGAGCTGTGCTCCGAAAGCTAGTGATTCAAAACAAACCTGTCGGCTTTAGCCTGGTGCTGTAAGACTTTTTACTGTGCTCACCCTCCAGACCAGGCAACATCCCGGCAAACCTCCTCTGCATCCTGTTCAAAGCGTCCATATCTTTCTGGTAGTGTAGCGACCAGATTGTGCACAATATTCCAACTGCGACCTTACCAAGGTTCTATACAACTGTAGCATGACTTGCAAGTTTTGATACTTGATGCCCCTCCAATGTAGGCAAGCATTCCATATGCTTTCTTGACCACCTTGTCCACTTGTGTTAGAACATAGAACATACAGTGCAAAAGGAGGCCATTTGGCCCATCGAGTCTGCACCAATCCACTTAAGCCCTCACATCCACCCTATCCGCGTAACCCATGTTCAAAGATCTGTGGACCTGTATTCCCAGATCTCTCTGACTTTCTATATTCCCAAGACTTTTGCCATGTACTGTATATTTCCCGTCGATGTTAGACCTATCAAAATGCATTACCTCACATTTGTCTGGATTAAACTCCATTTGCCATTTCTCTGTCCAAGTTTCTAACCTATCTATATCCTGCTGTATCCTCTGATAATCCTCAACACTATCTGCCACTCCATCAACCTTGGTGTCATCCGCAAACTTACTAATCAGATCGGCTACATTTTCCTCCAAATCGTTTATGTATACTACAAACAACAGAAGCCACAGCACAGATCCCTGTGGAACACCACTTGTCACACTTTCCATTCAGAATAACATTCTTCTACTGCTACCCTCTGTCTTCTGTGACCGAGCCAGTTCTTTATCCATCTTGCCACCTCACCTCTGATCCCACGTGACTTCACCTTTCATACCAGTCTGCCATGTGGCACCTTGTCAAAAGCTTTACTGAAGTCAATGTAAACACATCCACTGCCCTCCCCTCATCAATCATCTTTGTCATCTCCCCAAAAAATTCAATCAAGTTAGCGAGGTACGACTTCCCCTTCACAAAACCATGCTGTCTGTCACTGGTGAGTCCATTTATTTCCAAATGGGTATAAATCCTGTCCCTGAGAATTCTCTCCAATAATTCACCTACTACCGATGTGAGGTTCACTGGCCTATAGTTTCCTGTATTATCCCTGGCTACCTTTCTTAAACAGCGGTACCACATTAGCTATTCTCCAGTCCTTTGGGATCTCACCTGTAGCCAATGAGGATACAAAGATGTCAGTCAAGACCCCCGCAATTTCCTCCCTTGCTTCCCTCTGTATTCTGGGGTAAATCCCATCCGGCCCAGGAGGCTTATCTACCTTAATATATTTTAAAACACCAAATATCTTCTCCTTTTTAATGTTAACATGACCCAGACTATCCACACACATTACCCAAGAATCATCGTCCACAAAGTTCTTTTCTTTGGTGAACACTGATGCAAAGTACTCATTTAGTACCTCGGCCATTTCCTCTGGCTCAACACATAGATTATCCCATTGTCCTTAAGTGGTCCAATCCTTTCCCTGGCCATCTTCTTCTTTTTCATATATGAATAAAAAGCTTTGGGATTCATCTTAAACCTACTTGCCAAGGATTTTTCATGAACCCTCCTAGCCCTCCTAATTTTCCACTTGAGTACCTTCCTACTTTCTTTATAATCCTCAAGGGTTTGGACGGTCCTCACCCTTCTAGACCATACAAAAGTCTCCTTTTTATTTTTGACAAGGTTCACAATATTCCTCATTCTCAAAGGCTCTCTAAACTTCCAATACTTATACTTCGTTCTCTCAGGAATGTGACTTTCCTGAATCCTAATCAACTGTCGCTTGAAAGACTCCCACATGTCCGATGTTGATTTACCCTACAACAGCCGCACCCAATCCAAATTCTTCAATTCCTGCCTAATGTTTTCATAATTTGCCTTTCCCCAGTTTAGCACTTTAATCCAAAAATACTCTAAAACGTACAGAATTGTGGTCACTACTCCCAAGATGTTCCCCTACGGAAACCTCAACCACCTGTCCAGGCTCATTCCCCAATACCAGGTCCAGTACTGCCCCTTCTCGAGTTGGACTATCTATATATTGCATCAAGCCTTCCTGGATCACCTTACAAACTCTGCCCCATCCAAGCCCCTAGCACTAAATGACTCCCAGTCAATATAGGGGAGTGTTAAACCTCTACCACAACAACCTTGTTACTTTTGCACTTATCCAAAATCTCTCTGCCTATCTGCCCCTCTATCTCTTGCTGGCAGTTGGGGGGGCCTGTAATAAACGCCCAACATTGTGATTGCCCCCTTCCTGTTCCTGAGATCTACCCAGATTGCCTCATTGTATGAACCCCCCGCTCCCGCCCCCGCCCCCGCCATACTAGTTTAAATCCTCCCGAATGACTCAAGCAAACCTCCCAGCCAGGATATTAGTGCCCCTCCAGTTTAGATGCAACCCATCCTTCTTGTACAGGTCCCACCCATAGTCAAGGCTCTGGCCTATTAGTTCGGTAACATTCACATTAGTGTGAAGCAGTATATAAATCAATGCAGATTTTTGAACAAAATGTGCCATAACAGCAACCTAAGGATGTAAAATTAATTTTAAAGTCTGTGCAAACATTGTCAAATTATCCAAGAAGTTAAGAATTTAATCGAACCTCAGAATGCTTGCAAGTCCAGGGAAATTATTTTTACCCGTGCTGATTATTGCTGTGGTTCCATTTCACACAATGAGATCTTAGTATTAAGTAATAAAATAACTCATCATCAGATATAGCTGTATTACTCCAATGAACCACAAAAATAATAATGAAAGTAATTCCAACTGGAAATAAAAATATAAATAGTAATTATGCTTTTCCGTGCTTTCAATTCCCCCACCTTCTACTTCTAAGTAAGTAGGATATTCGAGGGGTAATGGCTAGAAGGCCTAAAATCTGACTAAACAACTGAAGCAAAGTCCCAGAGATCCAAGGCAGAATTTGTAACCACCCCGACCTGGCACTTGGCAGCCTCTTCTGCCATCTCAGGTCGCTTTCCAGGGGCAGTGGGCCCGATTTGATTCTACTCCTCCCCCCCCCCCCCCCCCCCCCCACCCCCACCCTTTCCATGGAGCAAAGGTCCCGCCATTTGAACTGTTCCGTTTAGTTTGAGATTCCACCACAAGTGGTAACATTCCCTCGGTATCTACCCTGCCTTGCAACCCCCCCCCCCCCCCCCCCCCCCCCCCCACCCCCCCCCTCCCCTTACATGTTTCAACAAAACTCTTTTATTCTTTCAAATTTCAATGAATAAAGGGCCAGCAGACGACTGGCTCCTTCAACTCAGGAATTAGCCGATAAAACGTTCTACGAATGGCCTCAAATGCAATTACATCCTTCCTTAATTCAGGAGGTCAAAACTGTACACAATATTTTATGTGTGGTCTGTACATTTTTGCAAGCTTTCACTATTGTGATGCTCCAATCGCCTTGTAATAATGTCCATTATTCCATTTGCCTTCCTAATTACTTGCTGTACTGCATGCTGATTTTTTGTGTACAAGTACATTCTGCAGTCTCTCCATATGAATAATGGGCGCGATTCTCCCGAGTCACGAAGACTCGGGAAGCTGGCGTCAAAAACGGGCGGGTTTGACGCCAGCCTCCGCCCCCCCTGACCGGGAACCGATTCAGCTCCCCGGTCGGGGCTAGCATCGCGCGGCCGTGAACTCCGGCATCGCGGGCTTAACGAATTTCGTTAAGCCCGCTAGCCAGAGTTAGTGACGGCTGACGTGTCAGATGATGTCAGGCGCGCATGCGCGGATTGGACGACTCCAACCCGCGTATGCGCGGATGACGTCATCACGCATATGCGTGAAACCCGCACATGCGCGGGCCGGTATGCCCCTCAGCCGCCCCGTGAATGGATACAGCGGGGCGGCGGAGGGAGAAAGAGTGCGCGGGGTAAGTACTCGCTGCCCGCGATCGGTGGCCACCGATCGCGGGCCCATGGCACCCGTGGCACGGCCGTGGTACGGCCGTGCCAATCGGTGCCATGGTTCCCCAGATCGGGACTTTACAGCCGTTTTTACGAACGGTCAGACCAGGTCTGTTTTACGTTCATAAAAACGGCCATAAAGGCTTTGGAAATCGGCCCATCGGCCAGGGGTGAATCGCTGCTCGCCGTAAAAAAACGGCGGGCAGCGATTCGTGTCGGGAGGCGGGCGTGGGGGGGGGGGGGGGAGAATAGCGGGAGGGCGTCGGACCAGCGTGGCCTTAAAAATTTACACCGCCCGCTATTCTCCGCCCCGTCGTGAGTGCGGAGAATCACGCCCAATATTCTGCTTTTTAAAAATTCTTCCTGCCAATATGGACCATCTCACATTTCCTTGCATTAACCCTAGCTGACAAATTTCTGCCCATGCATTTGACCTGCCTGTATTCCATTTCACATTCTTCATGTCCTCCTGACAATATGCCCTCATACCTACCTTTGTATCATTAACAAATATGACTACAGTTCAGTCAATTTCAGCATCAGCTGGATTGAGGTGGGCTGAGGCACAAAATATTATGGAGATGGAACCTGATGATCTGGGTAGTGGAACAGATATGATTAGCTCAGGTCAAATATGCTGTAGAGGTTGCAAAGGTTTGGTTCAGGCTCCGACAGTGACCACAAAACAAGATGGAAATGGTGACTAGGGAACAGCTACTAAACATTCAATTAATTGGCTGTGAACTGCTTTGGCTACATGGAGGACAACAATTGCAGTATATAAACATACCTTTTTTCCTTCAGAGGTGAACCAAGCTGACCAAAATATACACTGCCAATGAATTAATATGATGGCTACCAGATGAGTTTAACAACAAGGCTGGAAGTCTCTGTTGGTCAGAGTTAAGGCTGCACTTTTCTCTATTAACACACAATGGGCGCGATTCTCCGCACTCACGACGGGGCGGAGAATAGCGGGCGGCGTAAATTTTTACGGCCACGCTGGTCCGACGCCCTCCCGCTATTCTCCCCCCCCCCCCCACCCCACGCCCGCCTCCCGACACGAATCGCTGCCCGCCGATTTTATACGCCGAGCAGCGATTCACCCCTGGCCGATGGGCCGATTTCCAAGGCCTTTACGGCCGTTTTTATGAACGTAAAACACACCTGGTCTGACCGTTCGTAAAAACGGCCGTAAAGTCCCGATCTGGGGAATCATGGCACCGATTGGCACGGCAGTACCACGGCCGTGCCAAGGGTGCCATGGGCCCGCGATCGGTGGGCACCGATCGCGGGCAGCGGGTACTTACCCCGCGCACTCTTTCTCCCTCCGCCGCCCCGCTGTATCCATTCGCGGGGCGGCTGAGGGGCATACCGGCCCGCGCATGCGCGGGTTTCACGCATATGCGTGATGACGTCATCCGCACATACGCGGGTTGGAGTCGTCCAATCCGCGCATGCGCGGCTGACATCATCTGACGCGTCAGCCGTCGCTAACTCTGGCTAGCGGGCTTAACGAAATTCGTTAAGCCCGCGATGCCGGAGTTCACGGCCGCGCGATGCTAGCCCCGACCGGGGAGCTGAATCGGTTCCCGGTCGGGGGGGGCGGAGGCTGGCGTCAAACCCGTCCGTTTTTGACGCCAGCTTCCCGAGTCTTCGTGACTCGGGAGAATCGCGCCCAATATTTCTGGAAAGAGAGACACATTGCCAAGTTTTTCACCATTGGGACAAATACAAGAATGCCAAATTTCAGACAGTCACAAAGTTTCAGAAAAGGATGTTGATTGTTTGGAAAGTTGACTTTGATTGGTCGTAGCATTGCCATGGAGAAAGCAACAGATGTCCCAAGCTTCCCAGTATTTCAAAAAAATCAGAGTCCAAGGCCAATCCGAGTTGACTTGCTAACAAATCAGCTTCCTTTTCTCCAGTAGCATGAATTGTTGTGATTGTTTGAAATTTGGCATTCTTGTGTTTATCCTAATAAGTGCAAGATTAAAAGGTTCAGCAACAAGTTGTTCTTTTCAGCTATATTCAAGTTCTGTGCTACCAAGTGTTACGAGGATATGTTTTGTTTCAAGGAAAAATAAACAATTACTAATTATTTTTTCATGGCTAGATTTCAACAAACTGTAGTCCCATTAAGACAAGGGAGAGACTGACAGCCAGCCAGCCAAATATACAACCTACATTAGGCTCCAGGTTGAGCATCCCTTATTCGAAATGCTTGGGGCCAAAAATGACTCGGATTCTGGAATTTTTTGAATTTTAGAATACCTGTAAAATTATATAATGCGGTAGCTCATCCAGCTGAAGAAGCACAATAATCATGGAGCATAATTCATTAATGTCTGGCTATGGTGACTACTGAAAACAAACTGTATGTTTTGGTGCCAAAACACCCAAGGCTTGTAACCATCTGTAGCAGGTTGGGGTGGCAGGGTGGTACAGTGGTTAGCACTGCTGCCTCACGCTACTGAGGACCTGGGTTCGGTCCCAGCCCTGGCTCACTGTCCATGTGGAGTTTGCACATTCTCCTATGACTGCTTGGGTCTCACCCCCACAACCCAAACATGTGCAGGGTAGATGGATTGGCCACGCTAAATTGCCCCTTAATTAGAAAAAAAACATGTGGCGCTTTGGGACCTGCGCAATGCCCAGTAATCTTCCCAGAGCCTTCTGGAATTTTCCACTTTTGCCTTCACGTCGTGCTCAAACAAAAGTGCGGATTTCAGAGGTTTTCGAATTTTGGATAAGGGGTGCTCAACCTGTACAGATTCTCAACCAGCAACCCTCTTTCCCCCCCTTGTCCCCACCCACAAGAATCATTAAAAAAAATCTCCTTTTGATTTTTAAACCACTACTCTTCAAAAGTTTCTCAGATGAGACATCAGACATGTAATTATCTGTTCTGCAACACAATGGCCACAGCAGACATGGTAACCAAATTTCTCATGTATGTACATTAAGGCCTTTTACAAACTTTTTACCAATTTAGAGTAGAGATCGGAAGAATAAACTGAAAGGCTACAAGAGCACGCTCTCTCTTTCCCGCTCTCTCTCGGAAGTATTGTGCATAAATATTGCAGAGTCACCATCCTGAGGAGAGATAGCTGACTGCAAACCAAGACCTTTTGGAGAGAAATCCACTAAACACACTCAGGAAGACAACTGAACAAAATGGCCGCAACATGCAATCACATCGAAACCAGCCCAAAGGAAAGTTAACCTTTTATTTTGTTTATTTTCCTCATAAAAAGTAATAAATCTTTAAGTCTACCCTTGTATTCTACCATTGGTACCCGTCTGTGGGGCACAGGGAATGTGCGTCGATGCGTGAATGAGGGTTACAATTTATGTAGTTTATTTTTAATTTTAGAAGTTGTGCCAATAAATTTACCCCATTCCTTGATTTAAAATTAGAAAACTTGTCTAATTCTTTATTATCTGCATGTGTACATAGTGGGACTCATGCAGTATTGGCAAATTAGATCATTAAATTTGTAACAAAACCCTGTTACAGCCAGACTGGAGTAATAACTAGGGGAGTAATTTTTTACCCCTTCCACATGTTGTAACAGAAGCGAGGTAAGAGTGACATCCTTGCCATCAAGGCAGCATTTGGCTGAGTATGGTATCAGGGAACCCCAGTGAAACTGAAGTCAATGGAATCAGGAGGAAAGCTCTCCACTGGCCGGAGTCTTACCCGGCACAAGGGAAGATGATTGTGGTTGTTGGTAGTCAATCATCCCCAATCCATGATTTCACTGCATGACTTCTTCAGGATAGTGTCCTTGTCCCAACCATTTTTTTTTTAATTAATTTTTTTGGTAAAAAAGTTAGAGTAGCTAATTATTTTTCTTTTCCAATTAAGGGACAATTTAGCATGGCCAATCCACCTAAGGAGCACATCTTTGGGGTGTGGGGGTGAAATCCACGCAGACATGGGGAGAATGTGCAAACTCCACACGGACAGTGACCCAGGGCCGAGATTCGAACCCGGGTCCTCAACAACGCAGTCCCAATGCTAACCACTGCGCCACACGCCGCCTACATCTCAACCATCTTCAGCTGCCTTATTAATGGCCCTTCTTTAATCATAAAGTCAGAAGTTGGAATCTTCACTGATAATTGCACAATGTTCAGCATTATTCGTGACTCCTCAGATACTGAAGCAGTCCATGTTCACATGCAGCAAGACCTGGACGATACCCAGGTTTGAGCTGACAAGTGGAAAGTAACATTCACAACAAACAAGTGCCAGTCAATGACCATCTCCAACAAGAGAGGATTTAACCATTATCACGAAATCCCCTACTACTCCCCGATCAGGAGCCAGAATGTGGCGACTAGGGGCTTTTCACAGTAACTTCATTTGAAGCCTATTTGTGACAATAAGTGATTTTCATTTCATTTTCATTTCATATCAACATCCTCGAAACTTAACTGGACTGGTAAATATAAATACAATGGTTACCATTTCAGGTCAAAGGCTAGGAATCCAGCACCGAATAACTCACCTCTTAACTCCCAAAGCCTTTCCACAATCTACAAGGCACAGTCAGGAGTGTAATGGAATACTCTCCACTTGCCTGGATGACTGCAGCTCCAGAAACTTGAGATCATCCAGGGAAAATCAGCCCACTTGTTTCAGAACCCATTCACAAACATTCATTCCCCCACCACTCAAGCACAGTGGCAGCAGTGTTTACTGTCTACAAGATGCACAGTAGGAACTCGCCAAGGCTTCTTAGACAACACCTGACAAACCCACGACCACTGCCATCTAGAAGGACAAAACAGCAGATAAATGTAAGTGCCACTAACTGGAGGACCCCCTCCAAACCACTCACCATCCTGACTTGGAAATATATCACCGTCCCTTCATGGTCGCTGGTCAAAATCCTGGCACTCCCTCCCGAACAGCACTGTGGGTGTACCTACACCACATATACTGCAATGGTTCAAAAATATTACTCACCATTTCTCAAGGGCAATTGGGGTGGGCAATAAATGCTCGCCTAGCCGGTGACACCCATATTCCATAAATTAATGTAAAAAATACACAAGTGGCTGATAATGTGCAACTGATAATACACAACAATCATAGTTGGAGAATATTTGCATTGATAATATGGAACATCTTTTAAATAGACTCCAGATTTCCAAAATAATTATACACTGTTTCCCAATTTAGAAATAACACAGCTGCAATAGAATTTCAGAGAAATCGTACTGCACTGAAATTACAGGTAAAAATAGCAAGAGGATGACATTGCAGTCACATCAATCAAGGGACATTCTGGAGGAATCAGACACTAATAATGCACAATGGATTTAATAACATCTCAAACTGTGCACCACAACCCACTGACATTTTTAAGAAGTGATTTTGACAGTTGTAAGCATACCTGCTTAGCATGCTGTACTGCATAGGATGCAATGTCATTACCATCATTGAATTCTCCATTATCAATATCCTAGGGGGGCTACCATAATTGAATCCCCTGTTATCAATATCCTGGAGGGTTACCATTGGCCAGAAACTTAATTGGACGGGCCATTTAAATACTGTGTCCACAGAGCAGGTCAGAGGCTGGGAATCTTGCAGTGAATAGCTCACCTCCAGTCTTTCCAAAGTCTTTCCACAATCTACAAGGCACAAGTCAGAAACGTGATGGAATACTCTCCACTTGCCTGGATGATTGCAGGTCCAACACTCAAGAAACTTGACACCATCTAGGACAAAGCAGCCTGCTTGATTGGCACCTCTTCGACAAACATTCATGTCCTCCTCCACAAATGCATAGTGGCAGCAACCTATCAAGGCTCCTTTGACAGTCAGTACCTGTCAAAACCATGACCTCTACCACAAAGAAGGACAAGGGCAGCAGATGCAAGAGAATACCACCACCTGCAGGCTTCACTCAAAAGCTAGAGACTATCCCGACTTAGAAATATATCGCTGTTCGTTCACTGTCGCTGGGTTAAAATCCTGAAACTCCATTCCTAAAAGCACTGTGAGAGTACCTACACCACATGGACTGCAGCGGTTCACAAAAAGACGGCTCACCTCTTCCCAAGGGCAACTGGAGATGGACAATAAACATTGGCCTCGTCAGCAATGCCCATATCCCGTGAAAAGTATAAAAAAGGGAATCTATCGTGTTTAGGTTAGAATATCCTGCCTTGACAATAGATGGGAAGCAGTTGAAGGAGGCAGTAAAGTTAAGGAAGAATATTCATCTTCAGAATATTGATACTTGGCAATTAACAAAAAAAATTGATTTGTTTAATTTAGACACTCAAGAGCAACTCAGATTCTCAGGCACTTCAGATTCTCAGGCACTTGTGAACTTTAAGGGCCATATAGCTGCTTTCACAATTTCACAGGAAGAGGTCAGAATACCAGAAATAAAAGGGATCCTAAAAATAGTTAAAGGACTTTGAGTATCTAACAAATGTTTTTAAAAAAAGGTAATGGAGGAAATAATAGATTTTAAGATGGACAAACCTCTAGAGCCTGATGGTTTTCACCTCAGGATATTAAAAGAAATAGGTGAGGAAATTTCAGATGTGTTAGTTATCATTTTCCAAAGCTCTCAAGATTCAGGAATTGTGTTTTAGATTGAAAAATTCTAACTGCCACTCTATTAATTAAGAGAAAGGAACTGTAGTATGGTTATTGCCACCTTTAGTTTTAAATGGTAGGCAGCTTAATTTCGTTATAATCCAGAGGCAAAAATGGCACAACTTCTAAAAGGTGTCTAATTACGAACCTGCCTCCGGGACCCACTGTCCAATTAGGGACAGCCAGCAGGTTGAAGAGACAGGAGGGCGAATCACTCCATGTGATTTAAAGGTCGCCTAACAGCTTTCAATGTGGCTGCAATGTGAGTGCTGCTGAAAGCTGCCACAGGAGAAGGCAGAGAAGCAAGGTGAGGCCGAAAAATCCATCAGGCATTTCTTCACCTGCAGCACTATCCGTGACAGCAATCGCAATGAGACACTGATGTAATAGCAAGCCTATGCCTTCAATGGCCTTAGGTTTGCTGTTATCCCCATTTAAAGGTCACATTTGCACGTCACTTTCAGGTTTTTTGTCATCCTGCTGTGCAGTCGCCTCTGTGAGTTGACAAGTTACAGCCAGTACCTGGGTCCTGTGCGCTCCTGGTAAAATTCATTCCCTGGGAAAATGCCTTTTAATTACATCTTAAACAACCTCAATTGGCTTCCTGTCAATGCTGCATGGGTTGCTGAAACCTAACTCAGCCCGCCCCTGGGAAAAGCAGCCACATGTGGGAACACTTCACAACCGGCCAATGCGTTTTTCAAATTGTCCAGGACACTCCTCCTCCAAATGCACCTCAAAGAACCTGGGGAAACTCCCCTCCCCTCCCTAGCACCCCACCACCATCCTCCCAGAAGACCCCAGCATGTCTGATTAATCTTGAATTTTTTGAGGCCACTAGCTAGAAAGATAGGTGCCTGCCCAGGGTTATTGTCCATATGGACTTCAGGAAGGTATTTTATAGGATTCCACCCAAAAGATTATGAACAAAAATAAAAGTGTGCAGCATTAGAAGCAACCTTATGACAGGAGCAAGTAATTGTTTGGGAGGTAGGAAACAGAGAGTACAGAAAAGTGAACATGTGATGTTCCCAGAGGCTAGTGCCTCAGGGTGGGATTTTAATGCATCACGAGGCACCAAGATCGTCCAGTCCCGCTGAAAATCAATGGACATTTTGCAGGCCTGCAACATCTCCCACCACGGCAGGCCGAGAAAATCCCAGCATCAGCTATCCCAGCAACCATATATAATAATGACTTGGATAAAAGAATAGAGTTCTACATCCAAGTTTTCAGAATGAACAAAGCCATAAGACACAGAAAGGCGATACAGTAGCACAGTTACTACACACACCAGGGTCCGAGGTTAGATTCCCGGCTTGGGTCACTGTCTGTGCAGAGCCTGCACGTTCTCCCCATGTCCGCGTGGATCGGGTGCTCCCGTTTCTACCCATAAGTCCTGAAAGATGTGCTTGTTAGGTAATTTGGACATTCTGAATTCTCCCTCTGTGTACCCGAACAGGCACCGGAATGTGGCGACTTGGGGATTTTCACAGTAGCTTCATTGCAGTGTATGCAAGCCTACTTTTTATCATAGAATTTACAGTGCAGAAGGAGGCCATTCAGCCCATCGAGTCTGCACCGGCACCTGGAAAGAGCATCCTACCCAAGGTCAACACCTCCACCCTATCCCCATAACCCAGTAACCCCACCCAACACTAAGGGCAGTTTTGGACATTAAGAGCAATTTATCCTGGCCAATCCACCTAACCTGCACATCTTTGGACTGTTGGAGGAAACCGAAGCACCCGGAGGAAACCCACGCACACACGGGGAGGATGTGCAGACTCTGCACAGACAGTGACCCAAGCCGGAATTGAACCTGGGACCCTGGAGCTGTGAAGCAATTGTGCTATCCACAATGCTACCGTGCTGCCCACTTGTGACACTAATAACGATTATTAGATGAAAGGAGCAAGACAGCTCAAAAATAGGTTAAGTGAGGAAAACTATGACAGATGGAGTTGAATGTGGTGAAACTCGAGGGATTAAATTTTGGATAAAAGAATAAAAAATATCAATATTTTCAAATGGTGAGAGACCATTAGCTGTGGTGCTGCAAAGGGTGTCTTTGCGCACAAGTCACTAAAAGCTAATGGACAGATATAAAGGCTACTCAAAAATGATTTGATTTTTTTTCAATGTCTTCCTGTCTTCCTCCCCAAATCCTATTTTAGGAGGGTAAACAGGTTGATAACATCTTTTATTTGGGCGGGCAAGACTCCGAGAATTTGTTGGACAGTTTTACAGAGGGACGGACAATCCAGGTGCCTAGTGCTGCCTAATTTGTCTTTTTATTATTGGGCGGCCAACATAGAAAAGGTGCTGGGGTAGTGTAGTGACCCAGAGGCTGCTTGGGTACAGTAGAGGCGACAGCGTCGCTCCCGTTTTTACCGACAAAATATTCAGTAGTCAAGTCACTTTAAGGATACGGTGGCAGTTCAGACAACATTTTAGGCTTGGGTCTTAGTAAAGGTTGGACACCAGGGCCGGGATTCTACCCTACCCGGCGGGGCAGGGGGTCCCGGCATAGCGGAGTGGGCGTCTGGCCTCCCCAAAGGTGCGGAATTCTCCGCACCTTTAGGGACTAGACCCGCGCCGGAGTGGTTGGTGCCGCGCCGACTGCCGTCAAAACTGACGCCAACGGCTTTTGACACCCGCTAGCTGGCGTCGGGGCTGGCCGAAAGGCCTTCGCCGGTTTGCGCATGCGCCGGTGCGTCAGCAGCCACAGGCGTCACCACCGGCGCATGCGTGGTAGGGAGGTTCTCTTCTGCCTCCGCCATGGTGGAGGCCGTGGCGGCGGTGGAAGAAAAAGAGTGCCCCCATGGCACTGGCCCACCCGCCGATCGGTGGGCCCCCATCGCGGGCCAGGCCACTGTGGGGGAACCCTCCGGGGTCCGATCGCCATGCGCACACCCCCAGGACCTCGGGGGCCCACTCACGCCGCCAATCCCGTCACCACCAGAGGTGGTTGAAACGACATCGGCGGGATTGGCCTCTCAGCGGCGGGACTTCGGCCCATCGCGGGCCGGAGAATCGCCCCAGGGGGCACGCCGATCGGCACGGGGGCCCCGCCGATCGGCACGGCGCAGTTCCCGCCCCAGCCAATTCCCGGGTGGCGGAGAATTCCGGCCACCGCGGGATTTACGCCGGCCCCGGGCGATTCTCCGACTCTGCGGGGGGTCGGAGAATTTCGCCCCATGTTTGGGGAATGGGGAAGGAAAGGGGTGGGGGGAGAATAGGAGGTTTGTTTTTGGAGGGACGATTAATTTGCCAGCTTTGAGGAACTAACGGTGAAGTATGGGCTCTCAGGGTCAAACTCAGTTAGATATCTCCAGTTTCAGAATTTAGTACAGAAGACTTTCTGACTTTCTCAGTGGTGCCGCCAACATCTCGAATGGAAAGGATTCTTTTAATTGCGGGGTCAGAGGAGGGAAACATGTCAGGAATCTATGGGCAGATCCTTTTAGCAGAAGTAATCTCAGTGGATTCAGTGAAAGCGAAGTGGGAGGGGAGCTGGGGCCCATAATAGGCGATGATGTGTGCAGTGCAGCCCTTTGCACACGAACTCCATGTCCTCATATGCAAGACTGGCTTGATCCAGCTTATGGTAATGTTTCGGGCTCACCTAACCAAGGAGAGAATCGTTTTTTTCCCAGAGGTGGTCTATATGTGTGAGTAGTGTTCCGGGGCCCAGCCAACCACGCCCACATGTTCTGGTCCTGTCCCAAACTCATGAGTTTTTGGGTCTCCTTCTTCAGCACCATGTCGGATATTCTCAATATCGTACTGGAGCACTGCCCTTGGTTGCCATATTTGAGGTGTTGGACTCAACGGGGCTACAGATGGGGGCGGAGGCAGATGTCCTTGCCTTCAACGCGTTGATTGCCCGGAGGTGAGTCCTGCTGTGGTAGAGGTCTCCTGCTGAGGGGGATCTAATGGAATTTTTGTACCTAAAGAACGTTAAGCACACTGTGAGGGGATTGGTCAAAGGCTTCTACCGGAGGCGGCAGCCTTTTATTTATTACTTCAAGGAACTCATCACTGTCAGCTGCTGTGGGAGGAGGGGGGTGGTTGGGAGTATGGGATTGTGTTCTCATTCTTATTTTTTCTTGTTTGATGTTTTGGTTTTTTAATTTGCATGTTTTGTAAAATTGAAAATTCTAATAAAAACATATTTAAAAAAGATTTGATAATGTAGATATAAAAGAAAGAATTTTCTCTCGTGAGGAAATACAGAAAACGGGGATGCAATCTCATAACTGGAGCTAGGACATTTAGTAGAGAAATCAGGAGGTTCTTTTTCATTAAAATATAGTACAAATCTGAGTAAGAACTCAAGAAATAGACATGCCATATTATTCCCCCAAAAGTCCTCTGCATTCAATGGAATCATGGCTGACCTTTGACTTCAACTTCGCTTTCCCATTTGATCTCCATATCCCTTGATTCCAAACATGGTTAAGCTACAAATCAGGCACTATCTAATACAATGGCAAAACAGTCTTGAGGAACCAAATGGCATAAGAATTTGAAAACTAGATTTCAGATTAGTTATGTGAAAGGTAATGTTGTTGGCAAAGCGATATCTTATGCTCTCCTCCTCTCAAGGGCATGTATTAAATCAAAGGCTAATCTTTTCGGCAAATAGGTCACTCAAAAAATAATCAATAATGGAGATAAGGGAAACATCATGTACCTCTTTGTAATTTACGCATCAACACTCCTCAAAACAAATAGTACCCGGTGTTATGTCCCCTCTCTTAAATTTACTAAGAGTTTTCTGTTGATATGCTCACCAATCCCAAAATTTAGTTTTAATGGGCAAGAAAATCATAGGCTGGTGAATTTACAAGTGAAAACCTGAAAAACATTCGCTTATGCAAGTTGATTAAATTTTAACAAAATATCAATGCAAATATGAAACGATTTACCATCTGTCCAAGCTTCTTTTGCACCATATATTATACACACATTAGTAAGGTGGGGGTATAAATTTGTTTGGCTTCCGACATGCACCTGAAAGGGTAATTCCAAGGCCTGCAAAAAATAAAATAAGTCTTTGACCTGACAGCACAAACTGAGGTGAGCTGCTGACATTGCTGGCCTGCCTCTAAGGCTGCAGCCACATTGATTTAAGGCCACCTGCTTTGCCAACAGTCACTTGCAGGCAACTGGGGGATTGGTGGGGGGAGAGGAAAGTGAGGAGAAAACTGTGAGTAATTGGGAGTTCAGTGGAGCCAGAAGAAGTACTCCTGCATCTCTTGGTTCCACAATGTAATAAACCTAATGGTGGTCCCGGTATCAGGACTATCCGATTTCCCGCAACCTCTCCAGAATATGAAGTTCCCCTTTAAGACAGGCAGGCCTTTCCCTTTAAGGGGGTGGGGTTTCCCCTTTGCAAGCAGAGCCTCAGCTGTATAAAAACCCCGGCCCAGCTGCAGGTCGGGGAAGGAGACCCTGAGGAGAGTGGAGGAGTATTGTAATTGTATCGAAATAAACCTAGTTCTGTCATTTCTACTTCTGTCTATGCATTTTGCACCCAATATAGTTCTTAAAATGCTTGTGAATGCCAGTGCCCATTCCTATGGTGTAGATCAAGGGCAGAACACTGCTGCTTCAAATTGATCAAAGTTCTAATCCCCAAGCTGCTCTGAATATCACTACAGACAAAGCCTCAGCAACAGTACAGACTAACTAGCAGTGGAGGTACTTTATCTCTAATTAGTAACTGAAAATCCAACAGAAAACTTGAAATCACCAAACTGCAGCAAATCACTTCACCACTGTTGTGTGCCACTCAGTCACCTCCTGAGTCTATCAAGTTATATATTTGCATATTAAATAAAATCATGTCTCATGAGAAAATATTTTCACCAAATGAATGTAAAGCCCCACTCTGCACGTAGATGCTTCTTCAGTGAATAGGAAGTCACCAAGACAACATCTTTTCAGAAGAGTGCTTTTATAATGATCAATAGGCACAACATGAATACTTTTTTATTGTGATTTACTAATATTGGACACATTTTACCAGCTCTTTCCCAGATATTTGCTCAAATTTGAATATTTCTGGTCTTTGAAATGGAAAACAGTATTCAGCAGACAAGCTTTAGGGACCAATCTCTTTCTAACATGTAAATCGTATGTCAAGGTGTACAAAAGAAGCAATGTATTGTAGGCCTTTCAGGAATACTAATAAATCAGAGATTGAAGCTATGAATTTCTACAAAAAGTCTATAACACACTGGGCAGATGTCACTGGTATTCAACCCATGGTGGGCAGTAGACTCGTCACACGGGAAGCCCGGCTCAAGGCCAATCACGCAGGAGCACGCGGACCCAGGTCAATGGAAAGTTTGCTCAGAGACCTGGGAGCAGGACCCCAGGCAGTGTGGACCAGAGAGCTGAAGTGTAAAGACCTCTTGTATAGTATTCTGTGCCAATTATCTAACTATCTTTGCCTTTCATCAATAAACCCCTTTGTTTATTACTGGAAGCTTCTAGTGTATATCTCAAACCACCACACAAACCCTAAAGGGTTTCCTCACTGTTCAAGTAACTAATTTTAATGAACAAAACTAAGGAGATTAACCCTATTTTCTAATTATACCCCAACAATCAACAAGATCTCATTCAGAAACATTCCTGTCAAGCTATCCAAAGCTATATTGCTCTCTGAGCCTTGTGGAGCATTCCTGCAAGTAAACCTATGTGTTATAAAATACTTGAATAAAGTATGGAAAAATCTTATCTTTCATATATGTTTAAATTTAATGTATATATACTTTACTATCCAGCAGGGGAGGCAGTGGCACAGTGGTATTGTCACTGGACTACTATTCTAGAGATCCATGGTCTACTCTGGGGAGTCAGGTTCAAATCCCACCACAGCAGATGGTGAAATTTGAATTGAATAATAATCTAGAATTAGAAGTCCAATGATGACCCATGAAAGCATTGTTGATTATTGACAAAAGCCATCTGGTTCGCTCATACCTTGAGGGAAGGAAATCTGTCGTCCTTACCTGGTCCTACATGTGACTCCAGATCCACAGCAATGTGGTTGACTATTAATTGCCCTCAGGGACAGTGGCGTGCAGAGGGGGGGGGCCGACGGTGCGTTGGCCCCGGGCATCCATTGGATGGGGGCATCAATCAGAGGCTATTGCTCTCCCCAATGTCACCCAGATGCCTAAATTTTTCCACCTGAATTTAACAAATTGTTTTGCTAAGGGGGGGGCGTCACAATCAAATCCAGTGACTACCGACATGTACCTTGTGTCAGGGTGAGGTGACTGCGCTCCCAGACTCCCCCGCGGTGGGGAAACCGCTCTATCTGCCACGCGGGCGGGCGGCCCGGGACTGCGCATGTCCAAGGGAGGGGGAGCTCCTCACATGCAGGGAAAGGCCCCGCCCCCTGATCTGCGTGCTGAGATGTTGACCAATGAAAAAAGATTGAGGACCGGAGGGACTGTGGTTCTCCAGCCAATCAGAGCTCCTCACATGCAGGGAAAGGTCCCGCCCCAGATCTGCATGCTGAGATGTTGACCAATGAAAAAAGATTGAGGACCGGAGGGACTGTGGTTCTCCAGCCAATCAGAGCGCGGGCTTTGTGTGAGTGATAATTGAGCTTTCACACCGACGGAATCTTCCTCCTGTCTCCAACATCTGTGAGTAAAACACTTTCTTTTCTCCCCCTTTCCATTTCTTTTTTCATTCTGACCATCAATTGGTCACTTGCAGCAACTGAAGGGAAAGGAAGTGAATCCAGGGAGGGTTCAGACTCTGGAAAGCTTGGCCCAGGTCTCTCTCTTAAAAATATTGACATCCTTTGCTCCCTCAGTTTGACACATGAAATGAAATGAAAATCGCTTATTGTCAGGGGCTGTTTAGTACAGGGCTACATTGCTGGCTTTGAAAGCAGACCAAGGCAAGCCAGCAGCACGATTCGATTCCTGTAACAGCCTCCCCAAACAGGCGCTGGAATGTGGCGAATGCGGAATGTGACAATAAGCGATTTTCATTTCATAAGTAGGCTTCAAATGAAGTTACTGTGAAAAGCCCCTAGTATTGACCAGGACACGGGGGTAATTCCCCTGCTCTTCTTCAAAATAGTGGCTGTGGGATCTTCAACATCCACCTAATAGGGACAGACAGAGCCTCAGTTTAACAACTTATTTGAAAGAAGGCTGTTCTGACAGTGCAGCACTCCCTCAGTTCTGAGTGTGATTAGGGATTCAGTCATTCATCCCAACTGCTGACACACCAGCGAGTTCACTCTGGGGAGAGGCTGTTCACCTGCTCTGTGTGTGGGAAGAGATTCTCTCAATTAACCAACCTGCTGACACACCAGAGAGTTCACTCCGGGAAGAGGCCGTTCACCTGCAGTGTGTGTGGGAGGGGATTCACTCAGCCATCCATCCTGCTGAGACATCAGTGAGTTCATACAGGTGAGAAGCCATTGACCT
Source organism: Scyliorhinus canicula (assembly GCF_902713615.1). NCBI lineage: Eukaryota > Metazoa > Chordata > Chondrichthyes > Carcharhiniformes > Scyliorhinidae > Scyliorhinus > Scyliorhinus canicula. The sequence goes on from NC_052150.1 coordinate 124,773,351, forward strand.
GCCCTCTGTGTGGTAAGGGATTCAGTCATTCACCCCAACTGCTGAGACACCAGCGAGTTCACACTGGGGATGGACCATTCACTGCTCTCTGCACACAGCGGTTTAGAACATCATCTACATTGAAATGAAAATCACTTATTGTCACAAGTAGGCTTCACTGAAGTTACTGTGAAAAGCCCCTAGTCGCCACATTCCGGCGCCTGTTCAGGAGGCTGGTACGGGAAGTTATATTCAAAATGTTTTCCTTTCTCATAATATTTCTCAGTATGTTAGGCCTTATACTTCAGTCTTTGGGGCATACAATCAAGATTTGCCCCGGGCATCACCAGACCTCTGCACGCCACTGCTCAGGGATGGGCAATAAATGCTGGCCCAGCTAGCGAAGGCCACATCCGTAGAACAAATAAAAGAAAATGAGCATACACTGCTGGACAGCACCAAGGTTGTTTCAACCACAGCTCAGTTGTTACCATTCTTGTCTGTGAGTCACAAGGTTCAAGCTTCGAGTCTGCTTGCTTGGGTGATTGTAAAATATCCTATTTTGAAGAAGAGCAGCAGAGTTTTTCCTGGTGTTCTGGATAATATTTATTCCTCAATCAACATAACAAAACAAGCAGGTTATCTGACCATTATCACATTGCTCTTTGTGGAAGTTTGCTGTGAAAAGTCTGGCCGCTGCCATTAGAAGAGTAACTGCACCTCAATTGTACTTCATTGGCTGGGAAGTGCTTTGAGGTGTCAACAATCATGAAAAGTGATATTTAAATGTGAGTAGTTGACGCATATCATGGAGTATTGATGAACTGCTGTTAAACTTATGTTTTAATATCCTTAAGTCAACTGGAGGAAAGGAGTCTGTTGGGAGGTAACAGTTCCATGGTTTTGAGACCGTTTCAAATTGTTCTCAAATCTGTAGCATGCTAGATGACAAATAGCATATTTCCCTTCTTATTTCTGAAGAGGGAATAAGTTGCACCCATTCTGTGAAACTTTTCTCAAAGGTGTGTAAAGGAGGCAGATGCTAATGTGAATGCTGAGAAGCTGGAAGGTACAATTTATTTAATTTAAACTATTACACACAACATACCCATTATCAGTTAAACTGCCCCAACAGGAACCAATAGATTTTGACAAGCAGTACATGCGGCAAGCTGGTACTGTGAATATTTTTGAACATCTTCAAACTGGCCTTTGTTTTGAGATATGTAGGGTATTAACTTTAAATTTATGTTGCCTTCTGGAGTCTCATCATTATTGGCATGTCAGAAATTCAGGGATACGATAATACTCTTACTTAATATTTATTTTAAATGGTGTACAATACACCCAAATTTCTAATCGGCACCATGGGTGAGCGAAGCTCACGCAGTAATGAAACATCAGGAAATTATCCCATTGTTCCAGAAAGCAACAAGGGGAACTCAAGATAAAAGCAAATTACTGCGGATGCTGGAATCTGAAACCAAAGAGAAAATGCTGGAAAATCGCAGCATGTCTGGCAGCATCTGCAGGGAGAGAAAAGAACTAACCAGAGTCCAGATGACCAAGATATGAGTTCAGATGACCGGCTGAGATTATCCAGCATTTTCTCTTTGAACTAAAGATAACATTATTTCATCTCTGTTTAACTCGAGAGAATTTTCCCCTTATAAGACTATAAGACATTGGAGCAGAATTAGTCCACTCGGCCCATCGAGTCTGCTCCGCTATTCAATCATGGCTGATATTTTTCTCATCCCCATTCTCCTGCCTTCTTCCCATAACTCCTGATCCCTTATTAATCAAGAAGCCATCTATCTCTGCCTTAAAGACACTCAGTGATTGGCCCCCATAGCCTTCTGCGGTAAAGGGGCTGGTTTAGCACAGTGGGCTAAACAGCTGGCTTGTAATGCAGAACAAGACCAGCAGCGCGGGTTCAATTCCCGTACCAGCCTCGCCAAATGTGGCAACTAGGGGCTTTTCACCGTAACTTCATTGAAGCCTACTTGTGACAATAAGCGATTATTATTATTATTATTAAGAGTTCCACAGATTCACCACCCTCTGGCTGAAGAAATTCCTCCTCATCTCTGTTTTAAAGGATCGTCCATTTAGTCTGAGATGGTGTCCTCTGGTTCTAGTTTTTTCTACAAGTGGAAACATCCTCTGCACGTCCACTCTATCCAGGCCTCACAGTATCCTGTAAGTTTCAATAAGATCCCCCCTCATCCTTCTAAACTCCAACGAGTACAGACCCAGAATCCTCAACCGTTCCTCATATGGCAAGCTCTTCATTCCAGGGATCATTCTTGTGAACCTCGTCTGGACACTTTCTAAGGTCAGCACATCCTTCCTTAGATATGGGGCCCAAAACTGCTCACAATGCTCCAAATGGGGTCAGACCAGAGCCTTAAACAACCTCAGAAGTACATCCCTGTCTTGTATTCTAGCCCTCTTGACATGAATGCTAACATTGCATTTGCCTTCTTAACTGCTGACTGAACCTGCACGTTAACCTTAAGAAAATCATAAACAAGGACTCCCAAGTCTCTTTGTGCTTCTGATTTCCTAAGCATTTCCCCATTTCGAAAATAGCCTATGCCTAAATTCCTCCTTCCAAAGTGCATAATCTCACACTTTTCCACATTGTTTTTCATTTGCCACTTCATTGCCCTTCTCTAATACCCTGGACAAACATCATTTAATATTTTCACTTCATGTGCCCATCAAAAGAAATCCTTGAAGTATTTAATCCCAATATTTATTAATAGCATTTACCAGAATAAATTTCCAAATTCGTGACGCAGAGATTCATTTAGGAGCACACATCGGCAAAATGCCAACAGCCAAGGAAAATGGTCCTTAATTGAGCCTTTATATGGCTTAATTGGCTGCCAGCCCTTAGTTGGCGGGCAACGGCTGGTACTGTTGCTGCCACTGCAAAAATAGCCTGCTGGCAGGACAGAATTGAGGAGCCCTCATTATCTGGCTTCCCAACATTTTACTGCACCTCCCCCACCTCGTAGCCTGCCACCCGAGGGTGAGTAAAATTTCACCCAACAGAAAATTTTGAATAAACTGTCTTACAAGTAAATGATCAGAAAATCACACACAGTTCATGCATTCTGCACCAGATACTCAAAGTCACAAAATTAACATTACTTCCCCCCGCCAGGTCAGAGAATTGCTGGGTGGGGGGGTTGTGAATCCCGCCCCCGCCGGCCGCCGAATTCTCTGGCACCGGAGATTCGGCGGGGCGGGAATCGCGCTGCGGCTGTTGGCGGCCGCTTGCAGCGCCCCCCCCACCCCGGCGATTCTCCGACCCGTGATGGGCCGAAGTCCCGCTGGTTCTATGCCAGTCCCGCCAACGTAAATTGGACTAGGTCCCTTACCGGCAGGACCTGGCGGCGCAGGCGGACTCGGGGGTCCTGGGGAGGGGGGGCGCGGGGCGATCTGGCCCCAGGGGGTCCCCCCACGGTGACCTGGCCCACGATCGGGGCCCACCGATCTGCGGGCAGTCCTGTGCCGTGGGGGCACTCTTTTCCTACGTTCCGGCTGTGTCAGCCTACGCAATGGCCGACGCGTAGGTAAACCCCCGCTCATGCGCGGGGATGACCTCAGCAGCTGTTGATGCTCATGGCACTCCGTCCCGCCAGGTACAGGAAAATCCTGCCCATCATATTTTGGCCTCTTGCTGATTCTTCTAAGGTTCTATTAAATATAGCTTTAACAGGGACAATGTTTTTAATTGCATGGTTGCAATTTTAAAGGGATAACTCTTCTGTTGAAATAGAGGACCAAAGAATTCCACTTGAACAACACTGAACCTTTGTCTCTGCAGAAAAGTCTCTTTAATTCTTGGTCAAAATGTTTATTGACTCTTAAAGCAAGCACTTTCCAGGAGACTCATCCTGAGTGAGACTCGTACAGAGTGGAGGATTGAAATTTGGTAATTTGGTGCAGTGAGGTAATTCGGTGCAGTGTGAGGAGGTGCTCTTTAACCCTGGTAAGTGACTGGTAAGTAGTCTCTCTTTTTCTTTTCATTGTCTAATTTATTTATTTTTATTTTGAAATTCTAGTTGTTTAAGTTTACCAAGGGTTTAAGACATGGCAGGAGATCCCAGACCCATGTCATGCTCCTCGTGTGCGATGTGGGAGCTCAGGGACACGTCCACTGTCCCTGGCTCCTTCACGTGCAAGAAGTGTGTTCAGTTGCAGCTCTTGTTAGACCGCTTGACGGGTCTGGAGCTGCGGATGGACTCACTTTGGAGCATCCGCGATGCTGAGGAGGTCGTGGATAGCACGTTTAGCGAGTTGGTCACACCGCAGGTGAAGGTTACTGAGGGAGATAGAAAATGGGTGACCAAAAGAAAGAGCAAGAGTAGGAAGGCAGTGCAGGTGTCCCCTGCGGTCATCTCCCTGCAAAACAGATATACCGCTTTGGATACTGTTGAGGGAGATGGCTCACCAGGGGAAGGCAGCAGCAGCCAGGTTCATGGCACCGTGGCTGGCTCTGCTGCACAGCAGGGCAGGAAGAAAAATGGCAGGGCTATAGTGATAGGGGACTCGATCGTAAGGGGAATAGACAGGCGGTTCTGTGGACGTAATCGAGACTCCAGGATGGTATGTTGCCTCCCTGGTGCAAGGGTCAAGGATGTCTCGGAGCGGCTGCAGGACATTCTAGGGGGGGAGGGTGAACAGCCAGCTGTCGTGGTGCACATAGGCACCAACGATATAGGTAAAAAACGGGATGAGGTCCTACAAGCGGAATTCAGGGAGTTAGGAGTTAAACTAAAAAGTAGGACCTCAAAGGTAATAATCTCAGGATTGCTACCAGTGCCACGAGCTAGTCAGAGTAGGAATGTCAGGATAGATAGGATGAATGCGTGGCTCGAGAGATGGTGCAAGAGGGAGGGATTCAAATTCCTGGGGCATTGGGACCGGTTCTGGGGGAGGTGGGACCAGTACAAACCGGACGGTCTGCACTTGGGCAGGACTGGAACCGATGTCTTAGGGGGGGGGTTTTCTAGAGCTGTTGGGGAGGGTTTAAACTAATGTGGCAGGGGGATGGGAACCAATGCTGGAAGTTGGAAGGTAGTAAAACAGGGACAGAAACAAAAGGAAGTAAGGGGAAAAGTGCAAGGCAGAGAAGACATAGTCAGAAATCCATAAGGGCGACAGTACAAGGTACAGTGACTGAGGGGAGCACAGTGAATAGGCCCAGTAATAACAAAAGGAATAAAACTGGAGATGTTAAGATTGAAAACAGAGGTAAAAAAACCAACATAAGTGTACTTTACCTGAATGCTCGTAGTATTCGGAATAAAGTAAATGAGTTGGTGGCACAAATCATCGTGAAGGACTATGATTTAGTGGCCATTACTGAAACATGGTTAAAGGATGGTCACGACTGGGAGTTAAATATCCGAGGGTATCAAACTATTCGGAAGGACAGAGTGGATGGTAAGGGAGGTGGTGTTGCTCTGTTATTTAAGGATGACATCCGGGCAATAGTAAGGGATGACATCGGTGCTATGGAGGATAAGGTTGAATCCATTTGGGTGGAAATCAGGAATAGTAAGGCGAAAAAGTCACTGATAGGAGTAGTCTATCGGCCACCAAATAGTAACGAGATGGTGGGGCAGGCAATAAACAAAGAAATAACTGATGCATGTAGAAATGGTACAGCAGTTATCATGGGGGATTTTAATCTACATGTCGATTGGTTTAACCAGGTCGGTCAAGGCAACCGTGAGGAGGAGTTTATAGAATGTATCCGCGATAGTTTCCTAGAACAGTATGTAATGGAACCTACGAGGGAACAAGCGGTCCTAGATCTTGTCCTGTGTAATGAGACAGGATTGATTCATGATCTCATAGTTAGGAATCCTCTCGGAAGGAGCGATCACAATATGGTGGAATTTAAAATACAGATGGAGGGTGAGAAAGTAAAATCAAATACTAGTGTTTTGTGTTTAAACAAAGGAGATTACAAGGGGATGAGAGAAGAACTAGCTAAGGTAGACTGGGAGCTAAGACTTTATTGTGGAACAGTTGAGGAACAGTGGAGAACCTTCCAAGCGATTTTTCACAGTGCTCAGCAAAGGTTTATACCAACAAAAAGGAAGGACGCAAGAAAGAGGGAAAATCGACCGTGGATATCTAAGGAAATAAGGGAGAGTATCAAATTGAAGGAAAAAGCATATAAAGTGGCAAAGATTGCTGGGAGATTAGAGGACTGGGAAATCTTTAGGGGGCAACAGAAAGCTACTAAAAAAGCTATAAAGAAGAGTAAGATAGAGTATGAGAGTAAACTTGCTCAGAATATAAAAACAGACAGTAAAAGTTTTTACAAATATATAAGACAAAAAAGAGTGGCTAAGGTAAATATTGGTCCTTTAGAGGATGAGAACGGAGTTTTAATAATGGGAAATGAAGAAATGGCTGAGGAACTGAACAGGTTTTTTGGGTCGGTCTTCACAGTGGAAGACACAAATAACATGCCAGCGACTGATAGAAATGAGGCTATGACAGGTGAGGACCTTGAGAGGATTGTTATCACTAAGGAGGGAGTGATGGGCAAGCTAATGGGGCTAAAGGTAGACAAGTCTCCTGGCCCTGATGGAATGCATCCCAGAGTGCTAAAAGAGATGGCTACGGAAATTGCAGATGCACTAGTGATAATTTACCGAAATTCACTAGACTCTGGGGTGGTCCCGGTGGATTGGAAATTAGCAAACGTGACGCCACTGTTTAAAAAAGGAGGTAGGCAGAAAGCAGGAAATTATAGGCCAGTGAGTTTAACTTCGGTAATAGGGAAGATGCTGGAATCTATCATCAAGGAAGAAATTGCGAGGCATCTGGATAGAAATTGTCCCATTGGGCAGACGCAGCATGGGTTCGTTAAAGGCAGGTCATGCCTAACTAATTTAGTGGAATTTTTTGAGGACATTACCAGTGCAGTAGATAACGGGGAGCCGATGGATGTGGTATATCTGGATTTCCAGAAAGCCTTTGACAAGGTGCCACACAAAAGGTTGCTGCATAAGATAAAGATGCATGGCATTAAGGGTAAAGTAGTAGCATGGATAGAGGATTGGTTAATTAATAGAAAGCAAAGAGTTGGGATAAATGGGTGTTTCTCTGGTTGGCAATCAGTAGCTAGTGGTGTCCCTCAGGGATCCGTGTTGGGCCCACAATTGTTCACAATTTACATTGATGATTTGGAGTTGGGGACCAAGGGCAATGTGTCCAAGTTTGCAGATGACACTAAGATGAGTGGTAAAGCGAAAAGTGCAGAGGATACTGGAAGTCTGCAGAGGGATTTGGATAGGTTAAGTGAATGGGCTCGGGTCTGGCAGATGGAATACAATGTTGACAAATGTGAGGTTATCCATTTTGGTAGGAATAACAGCAAACGGGATTATTATTTAAACGATAAAATATTAAAGCATGCCGCTGTTCAGAGAGACTTGGGTGTGCTAGTGCATGAGTCACAGAAGGTTGGTTTACAAGTGCAACAGGTGATTAAGAAGGCAAATGGAATTTTGTCCTTCATTGCTAGAGGGATGGAGTTTAAGACTAGGGAGGTTATGTTGCAATTGTATAAGGTGTTAGTGCGGCCACACCTGGAGTATTGTGTTCAGTTTTGGTCTCCTTACTTGAGAAAGGACGTACTGGCGCTGGAGGGTGTGCAGAGGAGATTCACTAGGTTAATCCCAGAGCTGAAGGGGTTGGATTATGAGGAGAGGTTGAGTAGACTGGGACTGTACTCGTTGGAATTTAGAAGGATGAGGGGGGATCTTATAGAAACATTTAAAATTATGAAGGGAATAGATAGGATAGATGCGGGCAGGTTGTTTCCACTGGCGGGTGACAGCAGAACTAGGGGGCATAGCCTCAAAATAAGGGGAAGTAGATTTAGAACTGAGTTTAGGAGGAACTTCTTCACCCAAAGGGTTGTGAATCTATGGAATTCCTTGCCCAGTGAAGCAGTTGAGGCTCCTTCATTACATGTTTTTAAGGTAAAGATAGATAGTTTTTTGAAGAATAAAGGGATTAAGGGTTATGGTGTTCGGGCCGGAAAGTGGAGCTGAGTCCACAAAAGATCAGCCATGATCTCATTGAATGGCGGAGCAGGCTCGAGGGGCCAGATGGCCTACTCCTGCTCCTAGTTCTTATGTTCTTATGTTCTTATAATTGCCCTCAGGGACAATTATTATGTAAAGTTGATAAATTTTTTATGCACTTGAAAATCGGAATCCAATGCAATATGACAGAGCAGCCACTCTGCTCCCACCCTACCTTACCTTCTGACAAGCAGAACCATTGTACTATAACATAGTTGGGCAATGGGTTCAAATTTATTCCTCAAAGAAGACTTTGCATGAGTGGGGGTGTGCCTTAATCAACTCTGGGCAATAGCACACTTTCACAGACATTAAGTTCCTAATGTGAATGGACCACCTCATTGCCAGTTTCCCTGGGCTGCTGAAATTTATGACAGTGATGAGAGGAATTCAGTTTGACTTTTTTCGCGGGAATGTTTTTTGCTGATTCAGGTAAAATGTGTATCAGGTAGTTTGAAGTAAATTAAGTTCTACAACTGATGCAGAATCCTAACAAAGAATAAAAGCAACTTGAATTGGCCATTGCACTGATTTAGTGTTATTTCAGCAATTTGACATGGATAAAATCTAATACAGGCTGAGAGGATGAGAATAATTTTGTACAGGCTCTAAAGGAGACACATATGTCAACCCTATCCTAGTAGCTATAAGTCTACAACATAAAACTGTCCGTATTTCACACAAAATTAGCAATCTTTTTCAGAGAGGTTAAAGCTTAGCTAATGTGCAAAATAAAAATGTCACATTAGTGCAATAAGATTGCTCTTCTAACCTATTAAGTTGATCCATTGCTGGCAAAAAGAAGAAAAAACTTTATTTTGCATTTTATGTGGTTTGAAAGAGCTTGGCACAGTGATGGGTTGTCAGCAGTGAAAAATAACCGGCATCCTTCACCTTGACTAACATAAAATACATGGGTGCAAATATAAAATGATTTTCAGGAGTTTAGCAATCAAAACATGCATCAAACAAAGAAAATGCTGGAAATTTTCAGCAGGTCAGGCAGCTTCTGCAGAGAGAGAAATAGTTAATGGTAGCGATCTAACCAAAAAAAATAGTCTGTTCTGGGCGAGATTAGTGGGATCATTTCCAGCGCTTATAATGCCGGGAATGACCCCGCTGTCTAATGGCGCTCTTTTTGTTGTGCCCTCATTGGAAACACACTCCCAACCACCCCCCTCCCCCCCACCACCCACCCCACCCACACCCCCCACCCCACCCACACCCCCCACCCCACCCACCCCCCCCCCCCACCCCACACCCCCTGCCCCCGCCCCCCACCCCCCACCACCCCACCCCCTCACCCCCCCGACCCCCACCCCCCCACCCCACGCCCCCGCCCCCCACCACCCCACCCCCCCTCACCCCCCGCCCCCCACCCCCCCGCCCCCACCCCCCCCACCCCCACCCCCACCCCCCCCGCCCCCACCCCCCCCCGCCCCCCATCCCCCCGCCCCCCACCCGCCCCATGTTGTTTGCATTTGCAATTGTTGAATTCAGTGTTGAAAAGGTAACTCATCAAAGGAACAGGTGCAGTTACTTGAGATGCCATTGAGCTTCACTGGAATAGTTTAGCAGAAGGACACAGAAGTCGGAGTGGAAGTGGAGTTGAAAATTAATAGGACAAGCAACTGGAAGTTCAATTCGCTCTTGCAGATCAACATTCCTCAAAACAGTTAGCTTATCAGTGTTTGGCCCTCCAGTGTTGAGGAGACTGCATCTTGAGGGTTGGATACAGTATAATTAATTGAAAGTATTATGGGTGCGATCTAACAGAAATGTTTCTCAGTGTCATTTCAGGATGGTTTGGCTGGGAGTTTCTCCCCGGCCCTGTCAGTGAATTTCCCACCATTATCTAACCATATTTAGGGCACGATTTATAGGAAAGGTTTCTAAGCATAGTAGCGAGCGGTAACAGCAGCAAGCTTCCCCATCCTTGGCCCGGCGAGGCCGCCACCACTATAAAACATTAATTGGACCACTTAATGAGGCCCCACGAGCTTCACGCAGCACATGACTGTCCCACTGGCTGATTCACCAGAACCGCGCTCGTCAGGCCCCTGCTGACAAAGGGGAGCAGCACTTAAACCGCTCCTGCACAGCTCGCAGCCATGCCACCGATTTGAGGATTCCAAACTGGCCAGACTGTTGAATGCGGTTGAAATCAGACGGGATGCTCTGTTCCCCAGAGTGGCCTGGCGGGTCAGCCAGTACTGGCTGGAAGAAAGTAGCAGCTCGGGGAGCATCACCAGCAGGACTGGTATCCAATGCCATAAGAAGATCAACAACTACCACCGGGCCACTCAGGTGGGTTGGCACCGGGCCTCTGGCACCGTCCAGGCCACACATGACCCCCCACCCCCACCTCACGAGCATGCACCTGGCACTATCCCAGACCAGCACCATTCCGTGCCCCAGCCCACCCATATCCAGCAGTGCAACCCATGCCACCCCAATACTTCCCATACCCCCTGAACACGCCTCCCACCCCCACGATGAATGACGCATGGAGCTCACAATGCCCACTCTGTGCCCCACAGGAGATGTTGGCCCATACAGACAGGAGAGGGCCCAGACTGGTGGACAACAGAGTTCTCACCCTGGTTCTCATCAATCTATGCCATAGATTCCTCTCTGACCCCAAGCTCACTCTCACCCATCACCTGCATCTGCTGCACCTGGGGGAAGCGGGTGGTGCGGGGGGTAAAGAGGCACCCAGGACCTCCATGCCCAGGTAGCTGGGGCAGGGGATTGGTACCTTCGCCTTTATTGCGGAAGATAGTGCCAGAGGCGTCATATTTTTCCAATGCTGTACATATGAGTCTCCAACTGCCCCAATCCCCTGATGGTGCTGCCCCACTTTCCCAACCCCTCCGCCAACCCTTCTCCCTCATTGCATCCTCCCGCCCTCTTATTCCCAAGGTATCATCGATTCCATGTAATATCTGTAAAGAATTGCAGAGGGTGTGAGACTGACAACCAGCAGTGACTTCTATCCCGGACCCTCCATTCCCACACTTCTTCCCCACAGCCTCCTCCCCCCTTGCCAGCCCACGCACCCCCAGCCGCAGCAAGGGCCATTGCTCACCGGCTCCTACACCCTATACCCAAGACATCCGCACGTAATGTTGCCTGGAATGTAAACTGGTTCCCTCCCCAGTGCACACACCCACGCTCTGGTCGCTGAAACGTCCCCAGTCCTATGGCCCAGCCACTGGGTGTTCGGATGTTAGCAGATGCCTTTGTGGTGTTGCCTCCCACAGTGTTCAGACAGTGTCCAAGCATCATGGTTTGATTGGGAAGCTAGGCAATAACTCCCACATGATACATGGCACGCCTGCCAATGGGAATCTACTTGCCAGCTGTGAGGTGCTCACTTAACTACGATTGCCAATTCCCAAAGAGCAATAACCTTCAGCCGCGCAACCAGCGGACTTCTCGGTTAATGGGAGCTATGGGTGGTCGGTGGGACAGACAGGCAGGGGCTGGGGTTGGAATCGGAACAGGAACACACAATCCAGGGGGTGGCACGTGTGGTGAATGTATAAGCACTATTAATTCAACAGTATACCGTGTTGCATTATGCCATGCCATTAACCCTGTAGGCTCCATCTATGGGCCACTGTGTGGCTTCACCCACAGGGGGGGATGTGGAGCATGTACGGGCTCTGCCCATGGCTCCGCCCCTTATAGGAAGTATAAGAGCAGCTGACCTGCGGGACCGCCTTCAGTAATGTACCAGTCGCAGGCAGGCAAAGTTGTAAGCTGATTAAAACCACTGTTTACTTCAACTCGAGTCTCCGAGTGAATTGATGGTCGCATCAATTTAATCAGCTTAGAGAACTACTATGGAGTCAGCCCTCAAACCTGACAGACTGGAACTCGATCCACAGGCCGCGGAGGCGAAATAAATGTTTTCACATGAATGAAGTCTACGCGCGACATATCTTCACTACTCGCCACCAGCGCCCCGGGGAGTCGCTAGATGACTATAGTGGTAGTGGTGGAGGAGCCTGCGGGCTTCCGTCCTGGCTGAGGACACCAGGCCCTGTCCTCCTTCGGAAACACGTTCGGTACCATAAGACCGACCCCCTGGTAGAGAGGGTCCAGCTCCTGCACTCAAACCCACATTATGCATACGTAGAACACCCCGACGGCCGGCAGAATACCGTCTCCCTCCGAGACCTGGCGCCCGCAGGCTCCTCCACCACTACCACTAATGTACCCCCACACTATACCCCACCCAACCCCCCATGTCCTGCGCCCCCGCACCTATTTGGTTTCCGCGCTCCCTTCCACCCGGCACACCAGTCCGCAGGAACGAAGCTCCGGAAGAACCGCCCCTGGAGTCCACCAACGGGCCCACACCGAACCCACTTCCACAGCCATCCACTGCGACACCAGTGCTTCGTCGGTCACTACGTACGATCCGGGCACCGGACCGACTAAATTTGTGAACCCGTCACCCCCGCCGGACTTAATTTTTTTTTACAGGGGGTGAATGTGGTGAATGTATAAGCACTATTAATTCACCAGTATACTGTGTTGCATTATGCCATGCCATTAACCCTGTGGGCTCCATCTATTGGCCACTGGGTGGCTTCACCCACAGGGGGAGATGTGGAGCATGTACGGGCTCTGCCCCTTATAGGAAATATAAGAGCAGCAGACTGGCGGGACCGCCTTCAGTATTGTACCAGTCGCAGGCAGGCAAAGATGTAAGCTGATTAAAACCACTGTTTACTTCGACTCGAGTCTCCGAGTGAATTGATGATCGCATCAGCACGTCAGACCCGCGGGCACTGAGACACCCATCTCCTTTCCCCCCACCCCAACGGGCATGAGCAGGTCAGATTATTGATTTATTCATGGTTTTAGGTGCTAATTGAATGCACAGTTAACGAGCGAAATTGTTAAAAATGGCTTGACTGTGAGAATATAGTCATTGTTTTAGACAATGAATAAACTATCAAACTTTGTGATATGACATTGGGGGCGCTGTGTACATGTGTAGATGAGTTAAGTGTGAGGTAACTAATAGACAGGCTTACCATTATGCACTGACGAGCAGGCCCCATGCATTCACACTACTTGACAAACAGCTTGGCTGGAAATGGTCAATGGGGCCAACAGAGTGAAACAACATCATTAAGTGATCAAGGCACTGACACATATTCCATCAAGAAAGTGACTTTAAAATAATTGGGATAAAATCAAACCTTTCGAAATGAGCACACTTGAAGCAACGGTAATTTTTTTGGACAAGAACAAAGGTTTGATAGCAGGTAAACCTGCTGAAGAATAACCACAAGATAGATACAGACAATTTGGAGAGCTGGAGAATATTTTAAGTCCATGCATGATGTTATTTTGAATGATATTTGAGTGAGATAATTTGCAAAAGGGAGTGTCAGAGAGAAAGGGACATCAATCCAATTATTCAGAGGTCATGGCCGGGATTCTCCGCTGGCATGATTCGCCATTATGCCGGCGCCCGGGGGTTTCCTGATGGCCTGGGGCTGCCCCACAATGGGAAACCCCATTGACCGGCCAGCATAACGGAGAATTCCGCTGGCTGGTCGGGGCAGAAATGTGGCACGGCGGGGTGGAGAATCCTGCCCAGTATTCAAGATACAATAGATTATGGAATAAAATGGAATTTAACATTTAAGTTGTGAAGAGAAAACTGGAATTGAAAACAAAAGCAAAGAAGCAAATTTTCTCCCTGCGGAGATCACCCCACTCAAGGGCTAGAGAAAGAAAGTGACCAAGAATAATAATGAGATAAGGGGTGAGGAGTTTTCACCCTGTGAAAACTGGAACCATGGGGGTGATTCTCCAATATCGAGCCCAAGTGTTCACGCTGTCGCGTTTCACGAAGGCATGAACCGGGCCCAGGTACGACCTATTCTGTCCCCCAAAGGGGGTCAGCACGGTGATGGAGTGGTTCACGACGCTCCAGCCTCCTTTCCCTGTGCCAAATGGGCACCGTGCAAACCCGCGCATGCGCAGTTGGGCCGCGCCAACCTGCGCATGCGCGGGGGACGTCTTTAGCGTGCCGGCCATATTATACATTACTTACAAGTGAAATTACATTTATTTTAGTTTAGTTGACACATAATCTATGTATAGCAACTCAATATAATTTTATAGTCAATTTTGGATCATAAGCTCAACCCATGACCTGGTCTTAACATCGCACTCAAAATTGCCAAAGGGAGAAAGAACATGGCCTTAAGACAGTGATGTGAGACATCAAGGTTGAACAATTACTGATACAAACTATCAGTCCAAAGAAGTAAATGAGCCATTACTGCATATGACAGATTTTTCCACTGTTTACTCCTTTTTATGCTGATACCAAGGTAGCGAGAGAGAGTTTAATAAAATGGCAGTCATCATAGAAAAGGTAGGTAATGACTCCTCCGCAGCCCTATTCAAGATTTCCACTGAAATGCTAGCGATCTGTACTGTGGCCTTGCAAAATCAAATGGCTCTTGATTATATTCTCACCGAGAAAGATGTGCCCTGATCGGATCGGAATGTTGTACTTAGATTCCAGATAACTCCAAAGAGATTACTGATTTGGCAAAACATACATAAGGAGGTTGAAAAACGCAAGCAACCCAAGTCCAGCACTCTTTGGGGTTGGGCTACTGGGTGGTTAGAATCCTTTTGAGCCTCAGTGTCTTGTTAGATACACTGGTCTAACACTGGCTGCAACTGGATGCAGTTTAGATCAGAAAGATACTCCAGTCTTTAAAGTTAGTTCAATCAGGTTTATTGAACAAATAGCACAGTTAGCATAGTTCTCTGTGAGTTTGACTCTCTGCTAACTTAAGTGTGGTTACTCTGTCTTACTGAACCAGACTAGCTCTTAGCCATGTGCTGGAGGTGTGAGATTGTAATAACACCCTTGACTGACTCTCTAGATGTTCATCAGTGGAAAGAGGCGGGGTGTGAGTGCCTCGTGTCTTTTATAGTCAGATCCCACCCCTGAGTGTCCTGCCTGCTTATTGGTCATGTCCTGTTCTCTGTGTCCAATAGCTGCTTGACTGTATATCATTATGTGTGTATCTGCATATCATGAAACTCAGTGTGAAAGGCCTGGTTATAGAACAAAGAACAAAGAAAAGTACAGCAGAGGAACAGACCCTTCAGCCCTCCAAGCCTGTGCCGACCATGCTGCCCGTCTAAACTAAAATCTTCTGCACTCCCGGGGTCCATATCCATCTATTCCCATCCTATTGATGTATTTGTCAAGATGCCCCTTATATGTCACTATCGTCCCTGCTTCCACCTCCTCCTCCGGCAGCGGGTTCTGGGCACCCACTACCTTCTGTGTTCTTTGTAGTCGTTTTTCCTGTGTCTGTTATGTTTCTGACAACTAAATGTATCTGCAAGAGGATGTCAAGAAGCCCTAAAATAGTGTCTATGTATTCACTTCGACAAATACCTCTGCAGGGTATGAGCAGTTCTTACTATTAGCTTAAAATGCTTATCACTCGTTCAAGGATTGCCTTTTCTAGTGTTGAAGGCAGTTCCTAATCAAAGGACCATCAAAGACAACTGTGAATGTGTTCCTTTTAGCTTTTATTTTCTTTTTCTTTTCACTTTACTTTAATTGTGATTCATTCTATTAGGTTCAGAAGAATCAAAAGGGGGACTGATATGTTCTTGATTTATTCATAGTTTTGGTTGTAATTAAATGTGTAGCTAAAGATTGAAATTATTTAAAATGCCTTGACTGTGAGAATACAGTCATTGTTTGAGATAATGAATAAACAATCAAACATTGGTGCCATCTCTGCAGAAATTCAGAACATTGCATCATGTGTGTAGAAATTCAAACATGTTTCATGAAATGTCGCAAAAAGGCTTCTTGTAATGAAGTAAGCACCATCTCTTTATAAGGTTGCGCATATGGCGGGCAAACATAGACATTTAATTAATTTAATGAACATTAGTAATGACTAATGCTTGAAAAACAAATTATTTTCTGAGAGGCAGACATCTATTTGAACAAATCAGGAGGTTTCAGCTGGGAATTAGAAGCCAATGAGAGTAAATGAGGGATTAGGCCAGAGATATGGATTCCCTTAAAAGAAGGACTCTGTGGATGAGGTTTCACTTTTGAATCATCAATTTCTTATACTTCTCTTATGCTTTTATGTTTAACGCTTTTAACTATGTTCTGACCAGTTTATGTATTATTTGATCTAAGTTTTGATTTTGTTCTTATGCAAGTGTATTAAAATGAATAATTAGCAATAAAGTTGTATTTTTGGACACCTCCAATCAACCAGACCTTGGCTCTCATTTGAAGATAAAAAGGAGATTGTATCAGGCGGGCACCCCTCAACTCGCCCCCCCCCCCCCCCCATCCCTCCACCGTAGATGGCAGGCTACCCTGACCAAGACCTAACCTGACTGCTCTCCGAGCACTGGGCCAGCAACCACAGTCCCCTAGTCTCATTGTCAGAGCGAAGATGGCGACTAACCTTCTTGGATCCCCACAGCAGCCCTTCCGTTAGCTTCACGTTTTAAAAAATGTGTACTAAGCAGGGCCCACGTGACCACTTAGATAGGGGTTTGCTCCTGTTAATTGTACAGAGATTGGGCTTAAGTGATGATTATTGGTTTCTTGCCATGCTACAGTGGCTTGCTGATTTCGCCAATGGGAGGGGGGCGATTAGATCGCAAACCGATCGGCGCCCGGCACGTTTCTCGTTTTTGGCCTCTCCCTCGGCAACGTCGCACTCTCGCTTAAGGGAAACACAGCCATTAGTTTGCACACTTACTCACTTTTCTGGGCGCTGGAGTGTTCCCCCCACTCCCACTTTTCAGGGTTTGCCCACACTAATGGCACGATTTAACAGCCGTGTCTTGCCCAGTGTGTATACGCGTGAGCTGGTTAAATTGTGGGAGAGGCCAAAGTCGAGATGCATGCTGGTCATCCAGCAATTGCCGATCTAACCAGCCCACTCTTGTTGGGTGGGTTCTGGATCCTGCCTTGGCATGAATTGTCAACAATTAAGAGTAATTTCCATCTCATTAACGAGATGGACGGTCTATCTAATGGCCTCCTGGGATCTAACTAGGGGATTTTCACAGTAACTTCCTTGCAGTGTGAATGTAAGCCTACTTGTGACAATAATAAAGATTATATTAACCAACTCCATAGCAAGAGGGCATGCAGGCATCGTTCATAGAATAGAATTTACAGTGCCGAAGGAAGACATTCGGCCCATCGAATCTGCACCGGCCCTTGGAAAGTGCACCCTAATCGAGACCACACCTCCACCCTATCTCCGCAATTTGGACACTAAGGGCAATTTAGAATGGCTAATCCACCTAACCTGCACATCTTTGGACTATGGGAGGAAACCGAAGCACCCGGAGGAAACCTATGCAGACATGAGGAGAATGTGCAGACTACGCACAAACAGTGACCTAAGCTGGGAATCAAACCTGGGACCCTGGAGCTGTGAAGCAACTGTGCTAACCACTGTGCTACCATGCTGCTCTCAACCAGGTTTAATGACAGCTGTGTGGGGTCTACCAGGCCATTGGAGACCCCTGGGTGGTTAGCGACAGGGCAGGCTGGAACCCTGGCTCTCCATTTGGCACCTAAGCATCTTGGTACTGCCAGGCTGGTACCTTGGTAGTGTCATCTTGGCAATGCAAAAGTGCCTGGATGGCACTGCCAGGCTGGCAAGGGCAGTACCATGGTGCCAGGAAGGCACTGCCAAGGGCTGGGGCCTGAAGGGGTCCATGCCTATGAAAGGGGGGTATGAATGGTGGGGGGTTGAAGGACGGATATGAAAGGGCCTCCTAAAGGTTGGTGGGAATGGGGGAGGTGAACGGTGGGAGGCTAGAAAGGCGGGACTGAAAATGGGGCCCTCAACGCCCCGATGGCGGGGGGGGGGGGGGGGGTAATGCCCATGTGTGTGGGGAATGCCATTGCTTCTGGTTGGGGATCCTCAAGCTCACTTAGAGATTGTAACACCCTTTCGAAATGATGGCCCAAACCCTTGAGGAGCTGGTCTCACCAGCGAGTTCAGCTCCCCACTGTTGAAAATATTTCTAAGTGTGGGCTTGACCGAGGAGAAACTCCCCAGGGCCCAGAAAATTGACCATGTGCAGTTAAATACTGGGGGTGTGAATCTCACCCAAAAGCCAGCGGAATACATCCAGCTAAGCCTGCCCAAAATGATACTCAGAAATTTTTCCATTAAATTTTACCCTCAAAATGTTTCCATCAGGCTCCTGAAGCTGTAGATCCAAACAAAAGGCCAACAGCAATGTTAGGCCAGCAGTCTCACAGGGAGAGGTGAGCACTGTCAAGACAGGTAAGCAAGTGCTGGGAAGAATCAATACAGAGGAATTCTAGACAACCTGTGTGGAAGTCTGAGGCCAAACCACCACCAGTCGTTTCATCATAACCTTTCCTCCATCATAAGGTAGGAAGTCAGGATGATTGCACAATGTTCAGCACTACTTGTGACTCCTCAGATACTGAAGCAGTCCGTGACCATCTGCAGCAAGACCAGAATAATATTCAGGCTTAGGTTGACAAGTGACAAGTGAAATGAAAAATGCTTATTGTCACGAGTAGGCTTCAATGAAGTTACTGTGAAAAGCCCCTAGTCGCCACATTCCGGCGCCTGTCCGGGGAGGCTGGTATGGGAATCGAACCGTGCTGCTGGCCTGCTTGGTCTGCTTTAAAAGCCAGCGATTTAGCCTGGTGAGCTAAACCAGCCCCTAGTCACAATAATGCCACAAATAAAGTCACAATAATGCCACAAAGTGTCAGATAATGGCTATCACCAAGAAGAGAGAATCTAACCATCTCCCTTTGATATTCAATTACATTACCTTCACTGAAACCCCCATTATCAATATCCTGGGGGGGTTACCATTAATCAGAAACTGATCTGGACCAGCCATATAAATACTGTGGCAACAAGAGCAGATCATCGGCTGCGAATTCTGTCAAGTGTAACTACCTTCCTGACTCCCCAAACCTGTCCAACATCCACAAGGCACAAATCAGGAGTGTGATGGAATTCTGATCTGGATAAATGCAACTGCACCAACACTCAGGAAGTTCAACACCGTCTAGGACAATGCAGCCTACTTGACTGACACCAATCCATTACGTTCAACATTACCTTTCTCAACAACCAACACACAGTGGAAGTAGTGTGCACCATCTACAAGATGTAATTTAAGATCTCAGCAAGGCTCCTTCAGTATTACCGTCCAAATGCATGACCCCTGCCACCTAAACCTAAAGGGCAGCAAATGCAGGGGAACACCGCCACCTGCAAGTTCTTCTCCAAATCACATACCATCCTGAATTGGAAATTTATCGCCATTCCTTCATTGTCACTGGGTCAAAATCCTGGAACTCCCTTCCTAACAGCACTGTGGGTATTCGTACAACACATGGACTGCAGCAATCGCACAAACAAAGATAATATTGTCTGTTGACGGTCAAATCATCTCAGTCCTCACACATCACTGCAGGAGTTCCTCAGTGTAATGTACAAGGCCCAACCATCTTCAGTTGCTTCATTAATGACCGTCCCTTCAACATAATCATCACTTCTTGACATTAAATGGTATTACCAACACTCCACCCCTCATCATCACCATACAGATGTTACCAATAATTAGAAACGTAAATAGACCAGCTATAAAAATACTAAGGTTGTAAGAGCAGGTGAGAGGCTCAGAATTCAGGAGTGAATAACTCACCTCCTGACTCCCCAAGACTTTCATGATGTGATGGAATATTCTCCACTTGCCTTGTTGAATGCACTTCCAATAACAAGAAACTGGGACACGACCCAGGACAAGGCTGCCCACAGCTTAAACTTTTACTCTTTCCACCACCAGTGCACAGTGGCAGTGACGTGCACCTCTGTAAGATGCATTGCAGAAACTGGTTAAGCTTCCTTCAATAGCAACTTCCAAATTCACAACCTCTACCATCCAGAGGGACAAGGGCACCAGATGCAAGGATACCACATTACCTGGAAGTCCCCCTCCAAGCCACTGTTCCTTCACTGCCGCCGGCCACGAGCCTGAAATTGCCTCCCTAACAGAATTGTGGATATGCCTAGAACATCAGATAGGCTGTAGCCATCCAGTGATATGGTTCACATCAACCTTCTCCAGAGAAATTAGGGCTGGACAATAAATGCTGGCTTTGCCAGTGATGCTCTCATTCTACAAATGGATTTTTAAAAAATCTTTATTTTGGTTTACTTGGGAGTAGTTTACTTGGTCCTTTTAAAAATATTTTGCTGAAACGTTCTGATCAATGCTGAATTTTAACCCACAGTCAGAAAATAAAAACCCAAAATCAGTAGAGAATTATATGCCCGGATAAAACTAACTATAGTTTACAGGGGCTAACAGCATCTATATTTAGACTTGACTTTATTTAAAGCGACTTTGAGCAATACAGCACTTATTATTGATTTGCTTAACACAGCAATTGTTATGGGGTATTGACGAAATGGTTGGGACGCTCCTCATTCCTGTTTAGTATGTTGAATGTGTTAATGCTATACCCAGTGAAGTTGAGCATATTGAGATCCTATTCTTTACTCAACACATATATCATTTGCCAAGCGATAAACCACAGGCCAATAATGCATGTCAGCATTTACTTTGTTACTGATGAAGTGCCATCAATCTTCTTCCAAACTGAACCAAGAAGAGCAAATCAACACCTCTGCCAGCTGCATCAATAGCACATCCATTAATCAATTATCCTTCTGTGATTAAAATCTTTATAACTGTTGAATAGACACAACCTAATTGGTGCAAATGTACTTTGGATAATCTACGAAACCCGCAAATGGTTTAATCTGATATTGATGATATTACAATAAAAGTGGAATGATTTTTCATGTTGTAAATCGTTATAGGCTAATGAAGAATATACAGAATTTGCCTGTGAAGGCAGACCATCATTACAACGCCAAACAGAAGCAAAGATGGGATGAGCAAGCGATGCAACAGGCAGTAAAGGAATTTCCACTGTATAAGGCAAATCTGACAGAAAAGAGCAAAACTACTTTCTAACCAAACTCATTACATAGTTGCTGAGTACATTAATGATTAGTTTCATGTCTGTCCATCTGTGCTTCTGTTGTGCGTTTGGTACACTAAATTATTAAGTGCATCAATAGCACATCCATTAAACTTTTTAAAAGATTTGCATTTCCGGTTGATTTTATAAATGTCAGTAATTAAGGTGAATTTTAACTGGAGGTGCTTTCGGTAAGGTGCAGGACAGGAAGCAAACCTCTCCTCGAGGAGCTGAGCGTGAAGTTTAGACGATTATCTATCTGAATGAAACAATGCAGACTTACGTGGGACCTGAATCGGTGAGCGGGTTTTGGTAAGGGCCACTTTTTTTTGATGTGAATCAAGTTTATTACAAAAACCAAAATTAATGCAAAAACAAAATTTGTACAAATTTCAACAGCAAACGTCTCCACAAAGCAGAGCAGAACGTAATCGCCTCCAAATCCTCTTCTCCCTGTCTCGACCACCAACTGCTGATCTTTTTTTTATTTGACTTTGGGCTCAACATCAACAAGCAGCGTGTCCGTCTGACAGAACAAACTAGCGGATGTGGTTTCCTCGGATACTCTTATCTCCAGCTGTACAGGTTCTCTGTTCTTTACATGGCATTTTCACAGCCAGCATTCATGGTTGACATCCGCACCTGTGATCGCTCCATGTTCCCGCGTTCCACCCCTCAGCTCAATGGTCACAGTCTCCTGGCTCAACTACATCCACAATCCGACCCGCTTCATGGTGGCGGCGGATTGCTCCCGGGAGGCCGCCAGTGACGACTCCTTCCAGCACTTTGCGTATGAGTAACAGGAGGCTGGGATACATTGCTCAAGTTGGATGTGTCCTGTTATGACTGAGGGATGGGCACACCTGGACCATTTTCGACATTGAAGGGCAATATATATAATATAAATAATGAAATACTTCATTTCCAACTCAACTGGATAAATCTGTTTGGCATACTGGAATCTCGCAGCCAAAGTGTGCTTTATTTCGATTTAATGTTTTGCATTCGAAAACAAGATGTGCCTATATCACAGTTGCTGACAAACAAATTATATTGTGAGGTGAGATGAGTATGAAAGAATCGCAGACCTGGGATACATTAATTGCACTTGGGAGTTACGCCTGAGTAACATGTGAAAATACCAGCATACGCAGTGCTGTGGTTTGTGTATATTTTTAAACCAAAGCAGTACATGAGTACTCAGAGAATTATGCGTGCTTCATTATATAACATGAAAATAAAGTATGCTTTTTTTTGAAAAAGTTGTACGTTGCATTGGGGACTCAGCTTAAAACGTAGGGAAGACTGCCCACAAACTGCAATCAATAGCTTATATAGGTGGATGTCTTACAATCTTCTTTACGTTTGGGAATTTGTAATAAACAAGTCTGAAAAATAAAAACAAAATATTCTAGGAAGACTCAGCCGGTCAGGCAGCCACCTTTCACTCTGATTTTGCTGGCAGCATTGGGAGCCTGCTCATAGTCCTTAATAAGGTGGTGAGCATGGTGGAGGCCAATTAGCAAGCCACCCCAGGGTAGATTGCTGAGCTGAAGAGAGAGAAAGAGAGTTAACAGGTTAGACTTTACCAGAGGCTTCAGGACCAAATGGAAGTCCCAAGCCTGCATTTGCTGGCAGTGAGACCAGCTTAGCAGTCTCCCATGAAGTGGTTTCCCAATTGGCTACCTCTGTGCTTGCCATCCTATTAAGGACTGTGGACTGGCTCTCAATGCTGCCTACAAAACAGAGGGAGAGGTGGGTGCCACTGAAGCAGGACGGGGTCTAGGAGGACATACAGGCATATAGGTATGTGCAGATCTGCACGGTAGCACAGTGGTTAGCACATTTGCTTCCAGGGTCGCAGGTTCGATTCCCGGCTTGGGTCACTATTTGTGCAGAGTCTGCACATTCTCCCCGTGACTGCGTGGGTTTCCTCCGGATGCTCCAGTTTCCTCCCACAGTCCAAACATATGCAGGTTAGGTGGATTGGACATGTTAAATTGCCCTCAGTGTCCAAAAAGGGTAGGAGGGGTTATGGGGACAGGGTGAAGGTATGGGGATAGAGTGGAAGTATGGGCTTAGGTTGGGTGCTCTTTCCAAGGGCTGGTGCAGACTCAATGGGCCAAATGGCCTCCTTCTGCACTGTAAATTCTATGGATGAAGCTATTGGCCCCTTGAGAGGAGGGGAACCCCTTCCCTTCAGCAGATGAATTCCTGCTTGCAGCCCCCTCTTGGGACATGGAGCTTCCAAGCGCAAAGAAAATTACAGCACAGGAAGAGGCCCTTTGGCCACCCAAGCCTGCAATGACCATGTTCTCTGTCTGAACTAAAACCCCAACCATTCCAGGGTCCATATCTCTCTATTCCCATCCTATGTCTTTTCCAGTCTTTTCAAGGTGGCGCCAGAGCATGGTGACTCTTTGCGGGCTTTGTAATCCAGACCCTTTTCTTTTCTCTCATCGCTGTTCTGACCTACTAAGGTTGAGTGAGGGAAAGGGTGGTGGTGTTAGACCACGGGTGGCAAAATGCGGCGAGTTCACAAAACTGCCAAGATTGGGTCGTCAGCAAGGATAATTGGCAGCTCCATGCTGTGGGCAGCCAATCTAATTCCAAGCCTATTCAAGTGATGGAATGCATCTGCCCACTATTTTTCTGGCACCTTGCCACTAAGTCCACCATAATAAGTCTGGGAAAGCTCAGGCCAACCTTTCCGGTCAATGGCCTTTCATCAGAACTGGATAAAGTTCGAGACGTAACACATTTTAAGCAAATATCAATGCAGGAAAATGGAGTCGAAGAAAGATTAAAAGGGCAAGTATGGGGTGTTGTGGAAGGCAGAAGAGATCAAATGGCAAAATTGATGTAAATGCAAGGCAATAGCAAGATCATTACCAAGAGCTACTGTCCAAATAAAAAGAGAGCAGAGGTTAAAATCTAAAATGATTGAACTCATTGTTGAGTCTAAAAGCTTGTAAAGTACCTAATTGAAAGATGAGCTGCTGTTACTCTGGATTTGGCTGAGCTTCATTAGGAAGGAAGAGGAGGCGGGCGGCATGGTGGTGCAGTGGTTTGCTCTGCTGCCTCACAGCGTCGAGGTCCCAGGTTCGGTCCCAGCCCTGGGTTACTGTCCGTGTGGAGTTTGCACATTCTCCCCATGTCTGCGTGGACCTCGGCCCCACAACCAAAAGATGTGCAGGGTAGGTGGATTGGCCAAACTAAAATTGCCCCTTAATTAGAAAAAAAATAACTGGATACTCTAAATTTATTTTTTTTTAAAGGAAGGAATAGGAGGCCAAGGACAGAGAGGTCAAAATTGGCGTGGAGCGAAGAGTGAGAATGACAGGAGACTTGTAAATTGAATGGAGGTATTGTGCGAGGCGATCATCCAATCTGTGCTTGGTCTTCCTAATGTAGAGGAGACTGCATCATGAGTCAAAAGCACAGGCAAATTTGAACACACCCTAAAATTGGCCATTGGAATTGTGATGTATGATTAACCCAGGGGCTTTGTTTCCGATGCAGGCAGAGATGCAAACACATCTTGTGAGATCACCATTTGTTTGGTTAAAAAAATAAAACTTTAAATTTTGATACTTGGAATGTGAGAACGCACATGGATAATCTGAAGTTCGATTGTACAGAAAGAACTGCAATCAATTCACAGGAGCTATGAGGACTCCAAATTTGCATCACTGCTCTCAGTGAAACCTGCCTTCATGGGAAGGGTAGCTGAAGGAACAAACAGAGGGGATAGCCCTACTATTAGAAAGGAAAGGTTGACAGTGACCCGCAGAGTTGGTTTTGCATTCTGGAATTAGATCTTGGATGCATTACCAGAACTCCGTAATTGTACAAATGAAAATCGCATAATACTTCACCGACAGATCAGCTGTAACCAATATGACGCTATCATCAACGGTTATGTCCTAACCATTGACTCCAATTAAAATGTCAAGAAAAAATGTTATTCTGACTATGATGAAGGTCATCACTGTCTTCCCAAAATAAGAAAAAATCATCCTTATAGGGGACTTTGATGCCAGTTTTGGCTATGACTCCGATGTCTGGAGAGGAACCATTGGGAAAAATGGGGTGGGAAAAGCCAATAAAAATGGTGTTCTCCTGCTGATCAGTCATAATAACAAACACCTTCTTCCACCAGAAGGACAAATACAAAATCATATGCAGCATCCTAGACCAAAGCACTGGCACCTCTTGGATGATGTCATTGGTCGTTTGTATCAAAGATCTAAGTTATGTCTGTATTACTTGATCCAAGTGTGGGACTGATGCCTTTGGACAGATCATAGACTTGCTCAATCAATAATGAATTTCCATCTAGAAACAAGACATTGCAAGGTCCAAGAGGAGATCAATATTTCAGCCCTAAAGCAGCTGGACTGAAGAGAGGAATTCCAAGTGCAGTTTACAGCTGCTCTGGAAAATAATCGCATCCAACTCAATTGCAGAATTTTGGGATCAAATAAAGTCAGCTGTATGAGACCAGTGTGCCCAGAGCATTGCTGTGATCATGAACGGTTCAGTGAAAATGATGCTGAAACATATGACCTCCTCGAGCAAAAACGTCCATTGCCTGGCAGCACAATCCAAGGTTGTGTCAGGAAGGCAACATTCCAAAAGCTTGAGCCTGACACCCAAATAAAAATCTGAGAGATGAAGGACATGTAATGGGAAGAGAAAACCAACAATATGCTGACCATCATGACAGGTGAAACTATAGATCAGGATCAAATGGATAAAATTCCCTCCATTCACAGGATGATGTCTCTTTTTCAGGATGACAGAACCATCCATCAATGCTGGAAAGAATGCAAAAACACTTTCAACATTTCCTCAACCGTGAAATCACAGTGGCAGCTGATAATTTCCAGGCTATCCCCTGGTATCCTGTGGTAGAATGCATGGATGAACCAGCATCAATGGGAGAGCTGCAACAAGCAATCACATGGATGAAAAACAACTTGTCTATCAAGCTGCATCATGCTTTGAGTCACAATGTCTTAATGATGGGGCAGAGCTGCTACAGAGAAGGAAAGAAAATGAAGAAAATCCTGCATTTTGGATCCCATTACCTCATGGCCTCATGTGCACAAAGATCGGTGAGTTGAGAATCATCTTATTCGGCACATGAAGACCCATGGCAGAAACACATGACCCTGAGTAGACGTCATCCTCAAACTCTGGGACAGCTGAGGACAATATGGGAGCACTAGAACCGACAAAGACACTTGGATGGAGCACTAAAGGAATGCACAAAGGTTAACGTTTGACTACAACATGACATGAGCTTGTGTCTACTGTCCTCGAGAGGTCATGGATTTGGAAGATGTAATCAAACACACCTTGGTGAGTTGCTGCAGGACATCATCTAGATGTTACACACTGCTGCCACTGTAGCCAGTGGTGGAGGAAGTGAATGTGCAAAAGGAAAATATTGTAGATGCTGAAAATCTGGAATACAAATAAAAGTGCTGGAAATATGCAGCAGGTCAGTAGCATCTCTGGAGAGAGATAGGGTTAACATTTCAGGCCCATGTCATTTCATCAGAGCATTCAATGTGGTCAAGCAGGCTGCTTTGTCCTGGATGGTTCTTGAGTGTTATTGGAGCTGCACTCATTCAGGCAAATGGAGAGCATTCCCATACACTCCTGACTTGTGCCCTGTGTGATGGTGCACAGGCTTTGGGGAAATCGGGGAGTAACTTTCCCTCTGCAGACTTCCCAGTCTTTGACCAGCTCTTGTAGCCACAGTATTTATATGGCTAGTCCAGTTCAGTTCCTGATCAGTAGTAATCTTCAGGATGTTGGTGAGGGCTTCATTGATATTAATGCTGTTGAACATCAAGGAGAGGTGATTAGTTTCTCTCTTGTTGGAGTGCAGATTCAAAATCTGTAGTTGTGCTTCACTTCTGCCGGGGCATCACACTTATAGCTTGGCTTTTTTGAACTGCTTTTGAGACTTCACCGTTGACAGAAGAGTCAGGCTACTTCTTCACCTGGCGAGGAAGCAAATCAGTTACCCACCAATAAGAGTGTACAGACAAAGGACATCTCAAAATGATGTCAGAGGAGATGTGTGCCAGGATACTGCACTACAGCAGCTGCTGCTTTCATGTTAAAATTAACATGTGATATGTCTGAACCCTCTCTCCCTACTCATCTCACTCCCTCCTCTCGCTTTAAAAATAGACAGAACTGTTGTGTTTATGTAGAAAAATATATTTTATTGACTGTTGTGCTTAAGTGAGAAAATATATTTTATTGCAAATGATTTGATGAAAGTTGAGGTTATAACACAAAATGTCACTGTTCAGCTTACAAAGTTAAACGTTAAGTTAAATGTTAACTGTTTTCAAAGTTTGGTATTTTATAAAATGATTTGTGTTAATGTTTTCCATTAAACTTTCTAAGCTTCTACAAATGTCTTACTGAAACATCAAAACACAACATTTAATTATGAGGTAATTCTAAATTAATAAGAATTGAAACAAATAAGGCAGAAACATGACAATATGGTGGTACGCTGGTTAATGCTGCTGCCTCACAACACCAGGGACCCGTGTTAGATTTGGGCCTTGGTTGACTGTGTGATCTTTGCACATTCTCCCCTTTTCTGCATGGGCTTTCTGGAACCATAGAATTCCTACAGTGCCGAAAGCGGCCATTCGGCCCACCGGGTCTGCACCAACCCTCTGAAAGTGCACCCTCCCTGGGCCCACTCACCCGCACCCCCCACCCCCCCATCCTTGGAACCTAACCTGTACATTCCTGGACACTAAGGGACAATTAAGCCTGGCCAATCCACCTAACATGCATATCTTTGTGGGAGGAAACCGGAGCACCCGGAGGAAACCCATTGCAGACATGGGGAGAACGTAGAAACTCACCATAGTCACTGAAGGCTGGAATTGAACCCTGGTCCCTGGTGCTGTGAGGCAGCAGTGCTAGCCACTGCCACCACGCTGTCACGGATTCCTCTGGGTGCTTCGGTTTCATTCCACAGTCCAAAGATGTGCAGGTTAGATAGATTGGCCTTGCTGAATTGCCCTTTAGTGTCCAAAGGTTAGATGGGGTTACGGGCCTGAGTAGGGTGCTGTTCGGAGCGTCCGTGCAGACTTGATGAGCTGAATGGCTTTCTTCTGCATTGCAGTGATTCTATGATTCTATAAATACATTTTTTAAAAAATCAGCTGTTACAGTGACAGCTAAAAGCCCTGTGGCACCTTTAAAATCTTAGATCATAATCTAAATAAAATGTACAAACACTTTAAGCAAGCCACACGCAAAACTATATAATATAATGTGGATTTAAATAGTTTCACAGATGTAAAGCAAAAAACCAAACCAATCTTCACTGATAAATAATCCCCTTTAATCATAAAAAATAATCAAAAATTACTTGAAAAGAACTAATAACAACAGCAATGCCTGGATAAAAGAAAGGGCCAAGAGAACTGTTTTAAAAAATCATACCTTTAAAACGCTTATTAATCATGTTGTCTTCAATATAAATCTGGAGTTTATATGCCTGCCCACAATGGGCATTCTAAATCTCATCCTGTCATATGGGGGCGGGGCTGCACTCCTCTTGCACCGCGTTGGAGCCTGCACAGACTGTCGTGCTGGAGGCCCAAGGCTGCATCTAGAAGAGGAAGGCTTACCACAATATCGGAGCGCAGGTGAGTAGGCATTTTTCTAACTTAGAATCGGCGACCTCACATTTCCGCTGCTAGCCGGAAGTTACGGACAATAGCAGGTTGGGATAAGGTAGACAAGAAAATAAATCCCATTAGATGAAGGTCGAAGGACTGGAGACACAGATTTAAGATTTTGGGCAAGGGATGCAGGCAAATCTGAGGAAGTTCTTTTTTTATACAGTGAGTGGTAATCATCTGGAACACCCTGCCTTTAAGGGTCGTAGAAGGAGATTAAATATTTTGAAAATAAATAAAGTGGGCACTTGAAGGAAATAACCTATTGTGGAATGGAATTAATTGGATTGTTCTACAGAGAGCAGGCATGGGATCAATGGACAAATGATCTCCTTCTGTACCAAAATAACACTATATGACATCCTTCGTGAAGCACAAATATCTGATACGCTATTCATCACTGAGGTTCATGGTGGTGGTGGGGAGAGGAGAGGAGAGCCCCCCTTGTCTCCACGCTGATCAAGGCTTGGTGGCTTTGTGTGTTTAAGGCGCTGGTTAGCTGGAGCATTCAGCTCCAAAATGGCATCACTGGAATCAAGTTAATGTGACATATTGATTGACAATATAATTTGCATACTTTACAAACTTCTGTCAGATGTTCCTTGTGCACACTAATGCCCTTGTCAAAATGATGTACAGCAGGCTTGCACCAGACGTGTGCCAGCACAAGAGGTGCAAGAATGAGAGGTTTTGAAACCTCGAATGAGAGGCCACAGATATAGGTTGAGAGGCGGTAGATTTAGAACTGAGATGAGGAGGAACTACTCGCAGAGGGTGGTGAATTTATGAAACTTGTTACCCCATAGTGCGGTGGAGTCTGAGTCATTAAATGGTTTCAAGAAAGAGATAGTTATATTTCTCATTTTAAAAATGGGTTGAAGGGATTTGGGGAATCATCCATGATCTGATTGAATGGTGGAGCAGGCTTGATGTTCTGAATTACCTACTTCTGCTCCTAATTCATATGTGCACATGTACACAGTGCTATTTTGGAGCCATGGCACTTACAGTGCCAAAAATATGGCTGCTCAGGAGCTGACTTTTGCAGCCAATAATTAATTGAGAGAAGCATTAGTAAATCACAGGTTCACCTGGAAGGAATGTTTGGTCCCTGGATATTTGAAAGGGAGAAGTTAAGAGAAAAGGACCAGGATTCTCCATTAGCCGACGCCAAAATCGGGAAAGGCAATTGGGCGGAAAATCGGTTCCGACGTCAAAATCATGGCAGGTGCCGATTTGATGCCAAATCGCAAAGCTCCAGCACCTCAACAGTGGCGTCAATGCGTTCCGGAATGCATGTACAGTAGTAAACATTTGCATATCATTAGCGGGCCAGACCCGGTATTCTCAGGGACCTCCGCAATTCTCTGCCTCCGATGGGCCGCGTTCCCGAAGGCTTCGTACATTTGTGGTTTAAAAAATCGTGAAACCGGCGTGGCGACTGCTGAGGGAGAGAGAGGGCGTACAGAAGGTGTCGCAACATCGCCATAGTTTGCTGACAGTTGTGCCGCTGGCTGGGGGGTTTCTGCCAAGGCCAGGGGGAGTAGTAGGGGGTGGCAAGTAGGTGGGCTGTGGGATCGGCGTGGACGGGCAGGAAACCCCATTGCCGCAGCCGGCAAGGCAGCCATGCAATTGCGCACACCGCTAATAGCCCACTTTGAACTTCGTGCCACGGGTCATATAGGTGTCCC
This sequence comes from Scyliorhinus canicula, assembly GCF_902713615.1. Taxonomy (NCBI): domain Eukaryota; kingdom Metazoa; phylum Chordata; class Chondrichthyes; order Carcharhiniformes; family Scyliorhinidae; genus Scyliorhinus; species Scyliorhinus canicula. The sequence goes on from NC_052150.1 coordinate 124,803,991, forward strand.
TCTAGAGCACCCACTACTTGGTGCCCTATGGCCCCAGCTGACCCATCAGCTGTATGGGCACGCTCCAGCGCAACCAGTGCTATCTTGTTGGCTGGGATGGTGTGTGTGGGGAGTGAAGTGTGTATATGAGGCTGCAGCTTGTCAGCCTCCTGACTGTCAATCACGGACCCGGTGAATCCCCCACCGCTTCCCATCGGAATCGATTGTGTTCCATGCTAGCGCCTCAACAGTAGCGGAATCAGTCCAGGTACGGTGCCAGTTTTTCTGTCATAAAAGTGCATGATTCTGGCATCAATACTTAGTCTCAGAAATGGAGAATCCGCCCAAGGTGTTGTATCGCTTGCATTTGCACAGAATGGTTTCATAGCACAACTTTCAAAACAATCATTCAGTATGAAATTTTTTTCCCCAAATTTTAGTCTAACCTTAATGTTCATGTCATAATGGGATCGCAGACCAATACCTCTGTGACCAGTTATAAAAATATACAATCAGCAGTTAATAGAATCCATCACTGAACTCATTTGTGATTATCTTTGCATTATATGAAAACACTTATATGGGGGCAATCTTCCTGCCACGCTGCGCTGGAAAAATATCTTGCTGTGGTGGAGCGTGTCTGGTGGAACCCGGGAGATGCTGTACTGGGATCCATCCGGTTCTCAGTGCCTCGTGAGATTCAATGCAATCTCATGAGACGTTGCAAGGAGAATCCCGCCCACAATGGGCAGGATCACTTTTGGTAGATCTGCATATTAGAGTGAGGCACTTATTCCAATGTGCAGATTTACAAGGTACATGAGGCTTTGGGATTAAGTCCCTTCATCTCGGAGACCTCGGGCGAACAACGTTCAGCAATAGTCCCAACCAGGGGACCAGACGGAACGGCACTCATGTGCGTCTCCAAATGGATCGATGACCGCAAGCTGCGTGCCTTTTAAACAGGGTGGTGCCTTGGCACTGCTTATGCCACCTGGGCATCCTGGCAGTGCCACCTGGGCACCCTGGCAGTGCCACCTGGGCTCCCTGGCAGTGCCACCTAGGTGCCATCCAGGCACTGCCAATGTGCCCAGGTGGCACTGCCAGCTGGCAGGGCCACTTGCACGATGCAGGTTGGCACTGCCAAGCTGGCATTTTTTGCATGCGTGCGATTGGGCCGGAGTTGCCCTCCGTGGGTGTTAGAGGGTGTGGCCCTCCCCTCCCATGTTATTTTCAGGCTGGGGTTGGGGGAGGTTGGGAATTTTATTTGTGCGCCTTGGCGATCGGGTGTCATTTAATAATGGCCTCCTGATCTGTCGCAACAATGGGCAGTTCCAGCGAGCGTTCCCCATTCAGGCCCCTCATTCAACATGAGTAGTGTCAAAAAGCCACAGTGCCGGGAAACATGCAGCTAAATGCATCCAATGGGTAGATCACACCCGTAGGCTCCAAAGCTAATTATTTGACAATATGTTATTCCAAATATATTGCAATTTTGGCCCAACTACCGTAGGATTTCAAGACATCTTTTCTGTTTTATTTTCAACAGGTGCAACTATTTCCTAGATACTGATCATATCATCTCCTGTTAAAGCATACACCGAAACAATCATGAGAAAGTGCTTCGCAATTTGTTTTGATAGTAGGGAAACACCTGTGGAAGAGCTATACGTACATCATTGTCATGTTAATACTGTTATGGACAAACAGTCCATAGGGGGCTGTTTAGCTCAGGGCTAAATCAGGGCTTTGAAAGCAGGCCAGCAGCACGGTTCAATTCCCGTAACAGCCACCCCGAACAGGCGCCGGAATGTGGTGACTAGGGGGCTTTTCACAGTAACTTCATTGAAGCCTACTTGTGACAATAAGCGATTTTCATATTTCATATTTTTTCAGTGCAGGGGAACATTTATAAATGTAATTTTTAATATATATCCACAGATTACAGAAATAATCATATTACAATATGTGCTGATATGCAACCTTGCCCATATAATTTCAACGTCAGAAATGCAATACAAATGAAGTTCCAACTACATCTCCGAATCCATAACAAAAGTAAAAAAATATAAAATTACATTGTAGATAAACAAGGTACTGTTTGCCAAGAGCTTCTCATGAAGGTTATGCCTGAATGCTTGCCATCTGGATAGCTAGCAAGTGGACTCTAGACACTCAACAACAGTATTGCTGTTCAGTTAACCTAAGAAGCTGTGTAACATATATGTCCACAGACAAATTGTCTGATTCAGGGTCCCATATTGTTGATATCCTTCCTGCCTGTTTGCTCTGGAAGCTGGGTCCTCAACCAATCTCTAGTATTATGACTGAACAGCTGTGCCACCAACTGCTGGTATATAATGCTCAGGATGAAATTCTCCAATTGTGTCCCCAATGAGCAACTATATCTGTTCATGGATCAGAGGCCCCTGTCAGAATTAATATACTAACATCAGTTGCAATCAATTTGATATGCTCTCTTCAAGGACAAAGATGAGCAAGTTGCACAAACCAACAGAGGGGAAACATTTCACAGGAAGGCCATGGGATTTGAACTATTATGAACACAGGAGCTAACCTGAGAATCCAAATCATGTTGAACAAAAGCAGTGATAAGGATTGAAACCATGTGGAATGCAGCAGCCCATCTAGATATCCATAGTATGCTGAAAACAGAGTATATAGAAGGGTCTGAGTCACACGGAATGATCAAGGTATCCTACCCATGCTGAGTAAAAGGGCTGGCATAGAAATCTAAAGTACACTAAACAAAAAGTCAGAGAATTGTTCCACTCTCAGTTTGGCTTTCTACCATTGTTTCGAGGCTCTGCTGATCACTATTTGAACTCTCTCCAAGGTGCTGAACATCTGCTCTTTTCTGCCGTGGATTTCATTTCTACAAAGCGAACAGACTGTGTGTCCGCCTTCTCTACATGCTCCATGTGGGCCTTCACATCATGGAGCAGCTAGATCTGACCTGGTCATCGGGTGTCTTCATCCTGGTCAAGCTGGGTCGAGCTGTCCATGGCTCAGGCCAATCTATACATCTGCTGAAATCCTCCTTCATGTTTCAGCAGATAGAGTTTCCTTAGAACAGAAAACTATTTCAAACTCAGGGGGATGTCAACTTGCATTAAGGTGAAGCTGCTGCACTGTGGGGAGAGTTAACAATAGTGACACAAGAGATTCTTAAATATCGTAAAGAGAAATAGTTTTATAGTTGTACATTCAAATGTGTGCATGGGCTTGCTACGATATCTTGGTTTTTGGGTTTTTCAACCAAATTCAAAGAAACTCAAATACATTCCTTGGCTCCTGTCCTCCGCTATGGGGACAATAGACTGGATATCATCGTCATGGTGGGTGACGGGCATCGGGAAAACCCCTGGCTGGGCCCACCTGCCTCGGGAGAAAGTGCCCTCAAGGACAGGAATTTCCATTGTGGCAGGCATGGCAGGCTACAGCTGGGCCAATGACGCGGGAAAAGTACAAGTGCAGCTACAGGTGCTGAGGTGGACTGTTTTTAAAAGGCCTGACTTGGTACTATGAGACTTAATAATGATAAAGACTATTATAAAAACAGAAAGGCCCTCCAGCCTTTACACTTCCTTCCTTCCCACCCATCCCCATGCCCCACCCATGCCATCTCATGCCTTCCATTCGCTGCAGATGGTCCCTCATGCCACCTATGCCAAGCTATGCATCCAAATAGCTCATGTGGCTCCTCATAATCCCTAAGTCAACTATGCCCTCCCAAACAGCCCCTATGGCCATCCATGGCAATTTATTATCCCACCCACCCCTTATGCCCCTCATGTTTTTAATCAGTAAGGGAATCAAGGGTAATGGTGAGAAGGTGGGAAAGTGGAGTTGAGGATTATATCAGTCACCCATGGTCTTATTGAATGGCGGTGCACATCTGCTGGGCTGAATGGCCTACTTCTGCTCCTGCATCAGATGGTCTTTGCCCCCAAACAACCTCTATGGTTCTCTATGCCCTCCATGCTAATATATGCCCCCACCTACCACCATGACCTCTAATGTCCCCATGTTAAACTATGGGTACTTCCAGGCCCACTCACCAAAGTACACATGTACAGAAACAATGAACGATGACAATAAGACACTTAATAAAATTAAAAAGTAATTCATTGATAATTTCTTACTTCCAAAAACTCCCTTTTAAAAATGCACAATAAGTGTCAATCATTTGACTCTTTAAAGCATAAATAGCAGAAACCACAAGCACTTGAAACCTCTTTATCTTGTGTAAAAAGCCCAAAAATCCAAAGCTGCCAAGCAATGTTTTCCATGCAGTTCAGTTGTTTCAACATCTGATTGAAGCCCCGGTAATGGGGTTGGGAATCCTGGCATCCAAATTCGCCTGCCATTTTAAGTGTTTCTGAGTCATCTGAACTCAGCAAAAATCATTAATTGAGTAATTAAAAATTCATTCATGAGTTGTGGCCATCACTGAAAAAGCTAGCATTTATTAACCTTTCAAATTGCCCTCACAGAAGTCACAGTGAGCCACCTTCTTGATCCACTGCAGTCTGCATGATGAAAGTCCATCCACATAGCTTTTATAAAAGGGGTTTCTGAATTTTGGTCCAGAGATAATGAAGGAACGTGATATATTTCTCAGTTTGTGACTTGGAGGTGAACTTCCATCTATTCCTTCTAGCTGGTGGTGGCATTTAATGAGATCTTAGGAAATTGTTGCAGTCAATCTTGTAGATAGTAAATATTGTAGCCATGATGTGCCAGTGTTCCTAACTTCTGACTTACTATTGTAGCCACAATATTAATTTGCTTGGTCCAGTTAAGTTTCTAGTCAATTGTAACCCCCAGGATATGGATGGTGCAGAATGGGGAGAAGATGAACAATAGTATTATGGTTGAATGTTATGGGAAAGTGGTTAGACTTTGGTTTGGAGATAGTCATTGCATAGTCTTGTGTGGTAGGAATATTACTTGTTGCTTACGTTTCCTCATGTTGGACATTCTAGAGAGGCCATAATTTTTCATGTGGCAAATTTAAAACATAAATGAAGAGTAAATTCTTCACTCAAAGGGTTGTGAATCTGTGGAATTCTCTACACCAGGATGCACCGGAACACTAAATAAATTTAAGGAGAATCCCGGCCCTGGATCACTGTCCGTGTGGAGTTTTCACATTCTCCCCGTGTCTACATGGGTTTCGCCCCCACAACCCAAAAAATGTGCAGTGTAGGTGGATTGGCCACGCTAAATTGCCCCTTAATTGGGAAAAAATAATTGAGTACTCTAAATTTATAAAAAATAAATAAATAAATTTAAGGAGAAGATCGATGGGTTTTTAATTAGTAGAAGGATGAAGGGTTCAGGGGAGCGGGCAGAAAGGTGGAGATGAGATCAGTTATGTTCGTATTGGATGATGGAGCAAACTTGTGGGGCTGAATTACCTACTCCTGTGGCTAGTTCTTATGTTCTTATCAATCCATCCCTTTTGTCCAGGTCTTGCTGGATTATCTGAAGAATTGCAACCGGAAAACAGACACTAAGATGATTAAATGATGTTTGCTTACAATATGTCATGATTTCATTTTGGTGTGGGATATATATTTTATGGCGGTTTTTAGTTTTGCATTGCGGCAATGCAGAAGCTGGGCTTGTCAGAAACTGAGGGAAGGTAATATGCGGGACTGTTGGTGAATGGAAAATTGGGTTTCATTTCCTGTTCACAACAATTGAACGATGTGATCACTGACAATCTGGCCAGAAAAGGATTGTATTGGGTGCTTCCTCCCTTCCTCTTCCTCTCCTTCCTTCTGGCCCTCAGCTGTTTATTATATACCTGTTGGTAAAGACTGTGATCTCTCTGTCTTTGACCTATTGCAGTGTTCCAACCTCTGGAACAGAGCTTCAGTTTTCAGTTCTGCACTTAACAGCCTTCTGGACTCAATACTGAGTTCAGCAGTTTCAGTCCATAATCTCTGCTTATTTGTATGTTTTGGCCTTATGCTTATTATTCTCTTGTGTGTACTTTTGATTGTCAATTATTCATCATTCTGCCATTTGAACCTCCTCCAGAGACACCTTTTATTTCTTTACAACTACCTATGGTCCTCCACCTCCAATTCTTTTGTCCTTGAATCTCTCCCGTCTTCTACTCAATCACAGACCTTCCTTTTTATTCTTTTTCCAACCCCTTCCCCATCTTTATTCCGCACCCCCACTTTATTTTCTTAAAACCCATTACATTTCTAACTTTTCCCAGCTGAGACATTGGGCAGAACTTAATGCACCCCAATCTCATTCACAAAAGGTGAGTTCTGAGATGGGCAGACACTTACCATCAAACAGGAAGGTGCAGGGCTGCTTAATATATAATGATACACAAGGATAGAGCTGCCTTCCAATTTAGTCCAGGATGGGAAGGCTTGAAGACTGCCTTCTTGCACAAAGACCAATTGAGGCACTGAAGTGGCCACTCAGGGGCCATTCCTTCTGCAGCTGTTGGTATTTAACCAGCCGAGGGCAGGGGCCATGCTACATAGGCCTCCCACCAGAAATATCCTGATGGATAGGCCCAAGAGCAGGGTCTCTTCTTATTGGATACTCTGTGCCCAGTAGAGGCACCTGCCATTGGAAAAGAAGGACCCAGATTAAGACCCCTTATTGCCCTTTAAACCCCACCTTTTTCCTGGGCCTTGAGTGATGATCCATTGTGTGGGCCACAGTGCAATATCAGCAGTGGCCACTGTTCCCGGTGGCAGTGATGATCCTGGAGACTGCCAGCCTACGATAGGCTAGTAGCTGTTGTAAGCAGGATGCCCACCCTCCCACAGGATTTATGGGGGCAATTTCTCCTCACAGGAGTTGGAAGGTGTGATGCTGACCAGTAAGGTGCCCAATTGGAATAAAATCCCATTGAGCCTCCAAGAAATGGCAGTCACCGGTTTTCCAGCCAGTGAACCTTTCCCTGCCATGACAATTAAATTCTGCCCATCATTTCTCTCTCCACATCAGCTGTCAGACCTGCTGATTATTTCCAGCAATTTCTCTTTTAATTTCAGATTTCATCCGCAGTATATTGTTTTTGTGTCCAAATTACACCGCTGTTCTATGAAATGAATTATAACTCTAATTTTATTCAGGTTTGTAGAAATAGATTGAGATATAAACTGAAGCTGTACATATTCAACACAGACAATAATTGGATATCTCTGTGCAACATTAATAGAACATGAAAAGTATATTTTTGTATATACTCTGAAATAATACGGTATACATTGAAAACACCAATATGCAGTTTGCCTTTCAGAAATTAAGTTGATAACAATGGATTTTGGCTGAACAGATATCTTAAACCATTGTATTGTTATTTTGTGAAAGGATAGCATGGTGTTCTGTCAATGCCACCTAATCAGACACTTCAATTTGAATGGTAATATATATTAAGCAAGCTGTTCAATCTATTCAGTTTGTTTTCCCAGCCAGCCAACCAGACATACTGTTTGCCCACCATTAATGAAAGGTCTAATGACCTCATCTCTTCAAGAGGGAATCCAGTGAGGCTGGAACTTTTCTTTTCTGGCTTTGTCTCACTGGGGGATAGAAGTGGCATCATTAAAGTTGCAGATGGATCATAAAATAGGTATGATGCAGCACTGAAATGCCCTTGCATAATGCTTAATTCATAATACATGGTATCTGTGACAACTTGTTTCCTTCCAGGTCATCTAGATGTTATTGCCAGAAGCATCAAAAAACATGTTAACTGAAGATTTTATAAAATGAAATACGAAGCGTATTAACTGAAGATTTTATAAAATGAAATATGAAACATATTAACTGAAGATTTTCGTACATTTTCAGTATCAGCTTGTGAATGAATGAGTTGTGAATCCTGATCAAAAATAAAATGACAGCCTATTACAATTTTTATACGTGGCAGATGCTCTAAAGCAACACTTTAATTCTTTGGATGATATTGTCGAATGGCGGTGTTTAAGAGTGCTTTGACGACACTAATTCAATTGCTAACAAGGTCAAATCCTTTTAACCATGGCAGCTATTTTTTATAACTCAAATTTGGGGCGGAATTTTAATTTAATACTGCTGTGCTGTTTCAAACGTATCATGTATTATGAAAGATATGCAGTGAAGGAATTCAGAAGAGAATCTATCAGGAGACAAGCAAATGTTAATGCTGCATTTGCAGCTGTGTAGATGGATTCATGTGGGTGACCATGTTGTTTAGCCGTGAAGTGCATAAAAGCTGCAATGTTATGTCTTATTTAGCTTTTGAAAGAACCAATTCCAATGCTGTCTTTTAGTTTTGTCTTATTTCCCCAATTCAATGAAGGGGGAAAATGATTCTTATGAAATATTTATCTTTTTGAACAAACCTTACACATCAGAGAAGCAGTGAAAATACTTTCTGTATGATTCTCTTCCTACAATCTTTGTTAGATCCTGTTATACTCTAAACAAATATATTTATTTCAGTTTTCAGAATTTAATATTGTTTCAGCAGTTTGGTGTGTTCCCTGGTCCAATATTACCACCTACCACTATATACTTCAATCTGTAGTTGCTTACAGGCAGTGCAACAAAGAACATTACAAAGTTTCACACAAATGATTACTTGGTTGGAATCTTACTTTTTATTCTTAATTTCCAGTGTTCTACTCATTTTTGCTCATCATTTCCAAATGCACTGACTCATGGGTACCTTGATTCCACCCAGTGCTAAGTCAACAGCTGCTGAACCGTTGAGGGTGAGATCTAATGAAAAAAAAGTGTTCACTCTGGGCGGGATTAGAGGGGTCATTCCTGGTAATTGTAGTGCCCGAAACGACCCCGCTACCTAACGGCACTCTTTTCGGGCCTCAGCGGGGAAGGCCCCACTGAGGCCACATTCAGTCGCTTTTCCTGCACCAAGGAGCTCCACTCGTGGCACCCCGATCTCTCGACACCACCCCCCCCCCCCCCCGCCCGATGTGACCCCCGCACCACCCTAAAGCCCAGCCCACCAGTTGGAGGGTCCTCAAGTCCCCCGCACCCCACCTCTGAGCCCCTGCCAGTGCGGGTGGTGCTGCTAGCGTACCAGGGTACAGTGCCAAGTGCGCAGGTGACATCAGCAGTGCTAGAGTTCCACCCGGCCCAGATACCAATCACCCAGGCATCTCCGATCACCTGGGAGACCCTCCCAAGTGCTGTTCTGCCTGGTCGATGCTTGTGGGGGCCAGCATTAATGGCGCCTGGCGGGGATTAGTTCTCGTAGATCACAGAAGATGTCTCTTGCAGGATCTACTGGCTGCATCCCGTCCCAAATCCGGCAGGACAAGATAAACCGTATCCATAGAGAAGCTCAATCATGTCCTAATTCTGCCAGAACAGCACAGACTGCCCAGCACTGGCTCCAACAAAGCAATAAGGAATTTTATGTTTTCTGCCTCCGTAACTCAAAATACCAATGTAACAATATCCAAGCTGAGATGGGCAAACTCAACACTGATCAGGAATACAATCTGCTAAAAACCTATTTAATAGTCAAACAAAATTATTTTTTTAAAGTTCAAGATAAAGTACAAAGCAGATCAAGAGGAATATAATGAATCTATTTGTGTTTTCAAGCAGGGCTAAAGGAAGTGATTTGCTGCTTTTTATGATTCAGATTTTTCTTCTTGGTGAGGTATTTTGTGTTTCTTCAATCCTTCTTTTATAATTTACTTCTCCCTCCCTTCCCTTTATAGTCACAACAAAAGTTTGGAAATAATTAAATTGTTATGATTCTTTGTTAAATTACATGGAAACACAATTGTTATACCTGGTGGAGACGAGTATATCATATTCACCCACAAATGTCACTTCCACAATGGGCCCCATGTGTTGAAAATTGCAGGTTCAATGATGCTTCATTGTACCTCTGGATGATACATTCATCCCACCAGCTCTATTTCGTACACTCTTGAAAAATCTCTACAAACCAATTAATTGCACACTAAGATTCATTCCCACTCTTCAGATCAGCAGTCTTCCTTATTTTCCTTGTTTTATCTGACTATGCCTTTTCCTTCTTAAATTTGCAGATATTGCAATAGATCATAGAATTTACAGTGCAGAAGGAGGCCATTTGGCCCATCGAGTCTGCACCGGCTCCTGGAAAGAGCACCCTACCCAAGGTTAACACCTCCACCCTATCCCCATAACCCAGTAACCCCACCTAACACTAAGGGCAATTTTGGACACTAAGGGCAATTTATCATGGCCAATCCACCTAACTTGCACATCTTTGGACTGTGGGAGGAAACCGGAGCACCCGGAGGAAACCCATGCACTCACGGGGAGGATGTGCAGACTCCGCACAGACAGTGACCCAAGCCGGAAGCGAACCTGGGACCCTGGAGCTGGGATATAAGATTCTGTGGGAGGAGAGGTTACATGGGCCATTTAGCCACCCTCATCTTCATTTATCTTTGTGATCTTACAGAAATGCAGACTGTGCACTGGGATGCCATGTGGTTTGTAAAAGCTGAAACTGATATACGCATAATGATTAATAACTAACAGCCCGGAATTCCTGAAGCCATTTCAGAACTATTTCCTGCCCATTAAAAGTCTCACATTACAGTGATGCAGTTGCCTTATTAACTGATGTGCTAATTTTCACTGTGTGAAATGGCAATGTTGCTTCTCATTCCGCTCATCAATTCTCTACAGCTTTACTGTCACACAGCCTGAAGCCCACATTTTAAATATGTCAGCTTTGGACTTATATTAACTGTTGATAAGAAATAAAGAAAACATGAAGGGCGCAATTTTCTGTTCCCTGCCGATATGATCGGGAATCCCGATCGGGTGGAGAATTCCGCTTTGGCCCAAAAGCAGGAACAACGCAAGGTGTCAGATCCAGCCCCAGCCACTGGTTCCACCCTGCCAGCCAAAGCGGGCTTCACACTCTGCGCTGGTGGGAACATGCAAACGGCTCTATGCATTCATTTGAATGTGATTAACGGGCTGGAAGCCCAAATCTCCACCTCCCCAGTTATGCTCTGACCGTCCCCAGCAGGAACTCTATTGGGCAGGCTTTGGTGTAAGTATTAACAAACACTGTCCTGGCACGCTGGACCACGAGGTGGGGGACATCAAGGAGGTTAGCCCATTACTCATGTGCCCCTCCGCCTCTACCAGGCTGCAGAGGGAGGGTGTCCCAACGGACCTGAGGGTTGAGTGGACTGAAGCTGGGAGGAAGGGGTTGAACCTGGTCCTTGCCATGGGATGAGTGTCCAATTTCTGGACTGCCCCTTTCCAGCCCTGGGAGACCGAAGATCACTCTTGGCATGATGATCTCAGGTAGCCCTTGTTTGACCTTTTTAAACTCAGAAGTCCTCCTCTCACTCTGAACTGCTGTTTGACAGCTGATGAGCTGATGAGTGGATCAGACAGTTCATTAATGATACAAGCCAGGAAGACTTTTCTTTTCCTCACATCTGCTTCTCCAGTCCTATGCTTTTAAAACTGCTGCCTTTTGAAGTGTCTGAGTCTTCCTAGAAAGCCCACATGACTTGTAAAGCTTTGAAATCCCCTGAAACCCTTTGAAATGTTTAGCATTCATTCAATTTTACAGTGCAGTATCTTTAGCCTTTGATTGAAAGATTTATGATTTAAACACAGCAGGCTGGAGGTTTAATTTCTCTTCCCCTTCATGCACCAATGCATCTGAACTACCCTCCATTGATCCTAACTGCAATGTATATAAACATCTTTGTTCTCACTGGCAGCTGCTGGCCACTTCAATAATGCTAAGTGCTTTCTGCAGTTAGAAACGAGGAAGTGAAACCACTTAGTGTTGTTGAAGTAGCCAGCAGGGGCGTTGCTCCTAGCACCAATGGGACACAATCCCTATACTCCACTGGCAGAAACACTTGGGACTGGATTCTACACTGTCGCGATTCTCCATTGCGCCAGCAACGTACCCACACCCAGGGATTTCCCGATGGCATGGGGCTGGCCACAATGGAAAACCCCATTGGTTGACTGGCGAGACGGAGAATCCTGCTGCAGGCTTGGCTGCACTGCCCAGAAAACTGGTGCGGTGGGATGGAGAATCCCATCCTTAGGGCGCGATTCTCCGCTCCCACCCCCCAAAAAATGGCGTGTCGCGTTTTGCGACACGCCACTTGGAGAATCGCGGGCCGCCGTTTTTCACGGCGACCCGCGATTCTCCGACCCGGATGGGCCGAGAGGCCTGCCGTTCCCGACCAGTTCACGCCGGCGGCAAACACACCTGATCACTGCCGGCGTGAACATGGCGCAAAAAGTGAGTATGGGCCTGTGGGGGGCGGAGAGGTGCGTGAGCACCACAACCGTGCTCAGGAGGGGACTGGCCCGCGATCGGTGCCCACCGATCGTCAAGCCGGCATCTCAAAGAGACGCACTCGTTCCCCTCCGCCGCCCCGCAAGATCAAGCCGCCATGTCTTGCGGGGTAGTGGAGGGGAAGACGGCAAATGCGCATGCGCGGGTTTGAGCCGTCAGCTGTCGTGAAGTCAGCCGTGCATGCGCGGGTTGGAGCCGGCCAACCTGTGCATACGTGGCTGACGTCAAGGCCCCGTGGCTGAGATTTACGGCACGGCCTTCCTAGCCCCCCCGGGGAGGGGGAGAATAGGGGGCAAGGAGCGGCCCCCGACGCCATCGTGAACCTCTCCGGGTTTCACGACGGTGTCGGGCCTTGCGGAGAATTCCGCCCTTAGTATCTGAAACAGAGAAACATGCCAGATGTTTCTGACCATTATGTATAACCGGACTGGGATATGTGTAACTTCATCAGCTCACAGCTATACCAGAATAATTCCTGTTCATAGGGATAGCTATAATATGTTCGTTGGTGTGATATCTATTTATTTAAAGCTGTCTCGCAAAATGGCAGATCCTGTTCATCACTGTGCCCAGGATGAGTACTGCGGTTAAATGGTCATCAGGCAAGAGTAGTCCATTAAAGTTGGTTCATTCACACAAAAATGTTAAAAATGAAACCATGTAGAAATGTAACCTCCTAGAGAAGTAATAAAAGGGAAAGAAAACCAGTTTTGAAGAGAAAGGAAAGCAAAGAATAACTTGGGAACAAAACGTCAATGCTCTGGGAAGGGCAATTACTGTGAAATAATGAGGCATATACAGCATTATGAGAAAAGTGTGAAAGCATTTATACATAATGGGTGCAATCCAACTAAATCCCGGGACAATCGCATTTAGCTGGGTATTGCCTGGCTCTCACAGCACCGAGAAGCACCATGGTATCTACTGGGACTCTGGTTTGATTCAGGGTCTCAGCAGAAAACTCCCCAATGGGCCTACCCTTACTCTCTTGCCCCCCCCCCCCCCCCACCGTCTCGATCCCAAACCCCCCCTCCCTCCCCCCCCCCCCTCCCCCCCCCCCCCCTCCACGGCCCCAACTCACTTATAAGGGGGTCCTTAGATCATTCCCAAATCCCCCTGCACCCACACAGGGAACCCCCGGGCCCAAACCAGTCTTGAGAAAAATGGCAACTTGGTACAATGGCAGTGCCACATGGACACCTTGGCAGTGCTAGGTTGGCATCTAGGAGACCCCCACAAGTGCCATTCCATTGTGAAGACCAATACTAAATGGCACTCACCTGAGGTCTTCAAGACAAACAGCTTAGATCCCCACGCTTTTGGTAGATCATGGGAGTGCATATTAGAGTGAGACTAGCTTTCTCGCTTGAATATACATATTTGCTAAAAAGTAAGCCGCACACAATGGGCGGGATTCACATCACGACATCTCACGAGATTGCGTTGCGTATCGAACTGGTAAGTCCTGGAAGAGGGATCTTTCGCCATCTGCTGGCTACTGGCCATGCTACGCTGCCTTTCAGACGTAAAGTGACCGGTAGATCTCATCCAATATTACATACATAGATGCATACATAGAAGATAGGAGCAGAAGGAGGCCTTTTGGCCCTTCGAGCCTGCTCTGCCATTTATCGTGATCATGGTTGATCATCCATCTCAATAGCCTAATCCTGCTTTCTCCCCATAGCCTTTGAAACCATTCTCCCCAAGTGCTATATCCAGCCGCCTTTTGAATATATTCAATGTTTTAGCATCAACTACTTCCTGTAGTAATGAATTCCACAGGCTCACCACTCTTTGGGTGAAAAAATGTCTCCTCATCTCTGTCCAAAATAGTTTACCCGGAATCCTCTGACTGTGACCCCTGGTTCTGGACACACCCATCATTGGTAACATCTTCCCTGCATCTACCCTGTCTGGTCCTGTTAGAATTTTATAAGTCTCTATGGGATCCCCCTTCATTCTTCTGAACTACAGCGAGAACAATCCTAACCTAGTCAATCCCTTCTCATATGGCAGTGCCGCCATCCCTGGAATCAGTCTGATAAAACTTCGCTGCACTCCCTCGAGAGCAAGAACATTCTTCCTCAGAAAAGGAGACCAAAACGGCACGCAATATTGAGAACATTGTCCTCCATATTTGCTTGGGGCTGATAAGTTAATAAGGTTGGGGAGTGTGGTTGGAAGAAAGTTTTCTGGAAACGAACTATGGTTTGTAGATTTCCCACAGGTCATGTAGGAATTGTATATAAAGTCTTATAAATTTTTCTAACAGATTTCCCATTCGACAGCCGGATTAATATGTTGCTTTCTTGTTGGATGGGAAAGCAGCCAGGGAGCAGTTGTGAAATCAGTGTAAAATTGTAGGGGATGGTTAATATCTGGGGGATGGGGGGGTGCGAAATCCAAGGAATGGGCAGGGTGTCTGTTGATCACAGGTTCTGATTGAACCAAGATTATTTTAGGGGCAAACATCCTTGCTTCTTCTGGCCCACAGGTAGCCAATGAAGGCATTCATCTTATGGAACTGGCCTGCCTCATGTGTTAAAAAACATGCAGTTAAAATGGAGGCGCATGGCCGCCTTAAAAGAATGTATTGCCCAACCTGCCTGCTCAGAGCAGGTTGGCCACTTGTCTCTGTTAAAATTAGAGGGGAGTAGGGTTGAAAAATTATTATTAATTTCTCACCAAGTCATCTTGTCCTTGGGGATTAAAACTTCCCCCATCACTGATGATTCGTCAAAAGGTTGTTGAGGTCTCAGAGATAGGCCGGAAAGAAAGGTACAGAGGTCACTGGGTCTTAAGTGGATGATGGCCCCAGTCAGAAGGGGCTTTTGCTGGAGGCAATCCCACCTCCCCTCCCAACCCAAGATCGACCTTTCTTTACTTCCATGTTTCTCCCCCCCCCCCCCCCCCTTTCCCCGAGATGTCCTATTCCCACCCACATAAAGATTAAAGTTGGGTGGGAAATTGCCCTCAAGTGGTTAGTAATTGGTCACTTGAGGGCATCAGTTGAGGCAAGGGTGGGCTTCTAGCCCTGCCCCCACCCCCACCCAGTGTAAAATCGCTGCACGATCGGCAGTGGCAGGAACCCAGAGAGAATCCTGTCCATGCAATTTCACACTCCCCATCCCCCATCTCAGAACCTGCCAAGAGGGTGGGGCAATCATTAAATTCTGGCCTATGTTTTGGAATAAGTATCTAAATATGTATGTATATATATTCATTATGGAAAATTCATTTTAATATAAATAAGTGTGAGGTGGTACATTTTGGCAGGCAGAATAAAGAGGCTAATTAGTTCTTGGGAATTAAGAGTAAATGGAATAAAGGCGCAAAGTGATCTCAGGGTATAGATTCATAAATCATTGAAAGCAGCAAGACAGTTGAACAAGATCATAAAAATGCAAGCTCTAGGGTTCAATTCTGGAGGAATAGAATTTAAAAATAGAGCGGTTATATTAAATTTGTGTAGAAGCTTTGTATTCTATTATTCTGGTTTTCATATTATGAAAATAGATACAGAGGTACAAGAGAAGCTGTTATAAAGCTTTACAAGTATGATACCAGAACTGAAATGTTATACTTAGCAGGAAACACTGAATCGGCTGTGGCTCTTTTCTTTATAAAAGAGAACACCAAAGGGTGAGGTCTTAAAAATTCTGAAGGGATTTCACAGGGTAGACATAGAGAAGCTGTTTTTACTTATGGGGGGGACTCAATGTATAATTGTTAAGAATAAATCCAATTCAAGTGAAATGTCTTCACTGGGACATGCTGGGAATGCAGAAGGTATGAGTGCAATGTATAGTTGAGGGCAATAGCATAGGCACCTTTAAGGATGTGGTAGTATGACTAGAGGTACTACGGTACCTGGGAGTGTGAGCTGCTATTGGTGGAGAAGGCTCGCTGCTCATTGGCCCAAGTGTTGCTTTCTCATTGGTCAAGACGAAGGTAGCCCAATGAGGCGGAGTATAAGAACCTGTGTTTCCCAGCAGCCATCATTCTTTCTGTATTCAAGCTGCTGGGAAACATCTTGTAGATTAAAGCCTTCAATTCGGACTACTTCGTTTCTGTGGTTATTGATCACGCATCAAAAGAGAAGTTAGACAAGTATGAAATGGAGAAAGGAATAAAAGATTATTCTTGCTGATGAGGTTAGTTCATAAAGACTGGGAGGAGTCCTGTGTGGGACATAAATACTGGCATGGATGAGTTGGACTAAATTTGGTGCTGCAAGTCTTATGCAATTCAATTCAAAATAGATGAAAACGTACAGGTGTACAGGGTTCCTGATACCGTGCATTACATGGATAATGTAGCAACACACAAGTTCATGCAGTGCATACAGAGATGTGAGTGATGGAAAACAGTAATTAGAAAATTAAAATCTACCGGAGCCTGAATATGATTATGGGGCAGACAATTCCTCCCCTGAACCCTGGAAGCAAAGTTGTGGTGGAGCTGACCTGTTCCATGCTGACCCACCCCACAAGCACTGCAGGTGGGCCAAACAAGGGCTGAGTGGGACTTCCACTCCTCACTAGGGACGAAGTCCTGCCCTTGGGTGCTGCCAGCCAATCTGATGGCTGGCAGATCCACCAGTCACAATAGTGCCCAGAGCACATTATAGGGCACTGTTGGGACTCCCTCGAGGAGGAGGAAGATGGCCCAGGGATCCCTGAAAATGGGACAGGCCAGGGTCTTGGGTAGCGAGGGTTTGGGCAGATCAGGGAGGGAAGCAAGAGGATGAGGGTGGGTTTAAGGCTACAGGCAGATAAGAAGAAAGTAAGCCCCTAAAGATAGAACACTTCCTCCATACTTTCCTCTCATCCTTTGAAGAGATTATTTTTTTAAAAAGGTTGCCCTCTCTCGCCTGACTACCCAAACCAAACCTTTGATGGCGTGGTAACCATATTATCAGAGCTAATTAGGTTGGTAACAAGCCTAATTGAGCCTTGATTATCTATTTAAATATGGCTGGCTGGCTGTATATTGCCCACCCACCCCCATATTATCGGGGTGGGCTTGGGGATGGGAGGAAAGATGGTGAGTTGATGTGATCTGGAATACACTGACTGAAAGGCTGGTGAAAGTAGAGTCAATCGTAGCATTTAGAAAATCATTGGATGAGTACTTCAAGGCAGAAAGTTGGCAGGATTTTGTGAAAGGGCAGAGGAGTGGGATTAAATTCTAGTTCTAGCAAAGCTAGGTAACATGGGCCACCTGGCCCCTGGTGCTGCATCATTCTATGATTCTGCGAATGGTTACTGGCGCTGAATCTAAGTTAAAAATAAAAGTACAGCTTTGAGAAAAAATAACTGTGGTTGTTCATACCATCCTCACAAAAATGCTTGTGATTTTAATGAGTTCAGTTTCTGCTTTTCTTCGGTAGCTTTTCCCCATTGCTCCTCATTTATTGGTTGCTTTGACATTATATCATCCTCACTGCTGGAGCCCCAGCCAATTTCCTTGCTTTCAATTTATGCATTTCCCGAGTTCTGATTTGTTGCTGTTTTGTGAATAGCTCATTTTGGCTAACGTGAAACAGGAAATGTATGTAACATCAGTTTTAGATATGGCATACGATAAATAATGAAAAGAATATGGACTTCATTATCATCCTCAATCCGTCCTCCCACATAAAACCTAAACCTGGCATCACCTAACCTCTATTTTGCATTGTGTCTCATCTTCTTTCCTACTGTTTTAAACCTTGATAATGTCCTGCAACTAATTTACACAATAGGAAAAAAACACACAGTGCTATTCACAAAAGCCTCTTACTTCAGTTTTTTTTAGGTAATTCTGATGACTGCCAGAAGTAATGGTCACAATCAACATGCTATGTCACTGGTGTACTACATCCCCATGAAGAATTGACAATTGCACAGTAATCATAGCAAGCTTGTGAAGTGACAATTTTTGATGTTCTAATCTAATAATGAATTAATACAATCCATGTATATCCTTCATTAAAATTTAAACAAGAAGCTGCCAAAGAAATGAGTTTAAAATGAATAACCTTGGCCCATATGTAACTAATCAGTTCTCTGAAATTGTATTTTCTAATAGGTGGAATTGTTAACCATTCTAAACCCCAAGATAAAGGCAATCAATTAAACACCCATGTGTAATGGTCATTCCCCAGTCAGATCTCCCTGACATAGTTTGGGACCCATTAGGAAATTAATACAATTTGATTGGAAAAATGGCTCTTAATTACAGGTACATTTGTTAATGAGTAGAGGGCTTCAGTTCAGATGATGGGTATATTTTTTGTGACAGGAAAATATTCATAGTTAATCATAGAATTTACAGTGCAGAATGAGGCCATTCAGCCCATCGAGTCTGCACTGGCTCTTGGAAAGAGCACCCTACCCAAGGTCAACACCTCCCCCTATCCCAATAACCCAGTAACCCCACCCAACACTCAGGGCAATTTTGGACACTAAGGGCAATTTATCATGGCCAATCCACCTAACCTGCACATCTTTGGACTGTGGGAGGAAACTGAAGCACCCGGAGGAAACCCACGCACACACAGGGAGGATGTGCAGACTCTGCACAGACAGTGACCCAAGCCGGAATCGAACCTGGGACCCTGGAGCTGTGAAGCCATTGTGCTATCCACAATGCTACCGTGCTGCCCATCCATTCAGCATCTATTCCTGATGACAAATGAACCTGTTTCGCTAATGAATGCACTGGACCACACTATGGATTATTAAAGTCAAAATTTTCTTGGGTAGCCATATAAAATTATATTAAATGTCATTTCTCCAGACTAATATTTATTACAAGCAGATTGAAATACCGATCTTCTGTCAAACATAGAATTTCCATTTAGAATTCCACTGCTATGAAAAGCATTGCCTTGATTCATGGATTAGAGTAGGCCGTTTCGAAAAGGAGAAGGAATTATTTAGAAGGCAGTGTGGATTCCAAACTCATTATTTATTGAAATATTTTTGGTTATTATCAAATTCAAGTTGCCATAATTGCTTCCATCAGAATTTAATCTCACCACACTTCTCAACAGCTTTTGCATTGAGCTAGCTATGAAGTCTGCACAGTTGCTCTTATATATACAGCAAAAATTCATTACATCTGCAAGTAATTAAGAATCTCATTTCAACAATCATAGTCAACTAAGCGTTTACTACAGAAGGAACAAGTTGCTATCATAAGACGTTTAGCAAATTGAACTTCACACAGTTAATAACCTAGCTTTCAAATTTCATCATGTTTGGGTAGAATCCTTTGTTCACATTAGAACGTAGAAACTTATAAAATTCTAACAGGAGTAGACAGGGTAGATTCAGAAAGAATGTTCCCGATGGTGGGGGAGACCAGAACTAGGGGCCAGAGTTTGAGGATAAGGGGTAAACCTTTTAAGATTGAGGTGAGGAGATGTTTATTCATCCAGAGTGGTGAATCTGTGGAATTCACCATCACAGAAAATAGTTAAGGCGAACAAATGGAATAATCTCCACTTGCCTAGATGATTGCAGCTCCAACAACACTCAAGAAGCCAGACAGGACAAAGTAAATCGCTTGAATGCTCCCCCTTACACGAATATTCAAACCTTTCACATTGACGAATTGTGGCAACCGTGCGTACCATCTACAAGATGCACTGCAGTAACTCATCGAGGCTCCTTAGATGGCCCCTTCCAAACCCACAACCATTACCATCTAGAAGGGCAAGAGCAGCAGATACCTGAGAACACCACCACCTGGAGGTTCCTCTCCAAGTCACTCACCACCCTGATTTGGAAATATATCACTGTTCATTCATTGTCACTGGGGCAACATCCTGAAACTCCCTCCCTGACAGCATTGTGGGTGTACCTGAACCTCAAGACTTCAGCAGTTCAAGAAGGCAACTCACTACCACTTTCTGAAGGGCAACTGAAGATGGGCAATACATGCTGACCTAACCAACGATGCCCACAGCCTGTAAATGGAAAAAAAACATTGTGTAATTTCAAGAAAGAACTAGATATAGCTTTCGGGGCTAAATGCATCCAGGGATATGGGAGGAAGGCAGGATCAGGGTATTGAACTTGATGATCAGCCATGATCATAATGAATGGCAGAGTAGGCTCAAAGGGCTGAATGGTCTCCTCCTGCTTCTATTTTCTATGTATGTTTCTCTGTAACAGATATTTGCTATTGGCTTCTGAACTGTATAGTTAATTGTATATTTTAGACAAGACATTCTTTCACTTCAATAGTGTTTACTGCAACTGGAATTAGCTATTTTGATTTCCATTAGTCTGCCTATACAGTGAGCATAGCACTAGAAGCCTACAACATTGAGTTATTCAAATATAAGGAATAAATAAAGTGCTATTGTGGAATTCAAATTGAAGTTAACCACATGAATTGTAGCCTCAAAGTTTGCCTCAGAATGCTAAATGTTAGACATTCACATTTACTCATAGATTAGACCTGCCAACTGCTCTGGAGGAATAAACTGGAGGATAGATAAGAAAATCAATAGAGGAGAGAGAAAAAAAAAATACAATAACCGGGGATATTACCTGAGACATAGAAGCAAACCCGATGAAAGAAAAAGAGAAAATAATCTTTGGTAGGAGATCTGTGGAACCTCTGAAAGTATAGAACTGAGCAATTGGAAATTACCTTTGTTTCTCAAGATATTGTGCCAACTTTAGCAAAGTTATGGCATGAGTTCAGGACAATCCTGGTAAGCCATAGCTCTACCCTGTGTATCAGAATTGTTTGTTGAAGCTGGTTTGCTAGATCTGGATTGGAGATGCACTATTCCAGTTAAACTTTAGAGTTCCTGGCTGGTAGAAAGAGCAGCTCTCGGGATATTTCAGAGGGGGAAATCTTAAGCCATTGAAGGAAAGTCATGTTGCAAAAGGTGCTATCCACCTAGAAAGTTGATCAAGCAACTTTTGATTATTGTTTTCTATTCTGTATTATAGACCATTCAAAAGAAACATATAATGTAGCTTGATGTAAACTGTGGGAATTCAAACCAATAAAAAGGCAACTTTAGGACTGATACCAGGAAGTTCTCCTCTACACAGAATGATCAATACTTGGACTAGATTTCTGATAGAGTCACTGGAATCATTTAAGAAAAAAATAGCTGCAGCATTGAAGAGAGAATAGAATTGCTCCGCATGAATAAATTAAGATGGGGCAAATGACGTTCCTCATCCACCACTCTTACATTTGTAAATTACTTCATGTCTGTCAAAAATTCTTCAAATGAGACGAATTACACTATGCAGATAAACATTTACAATGTGTTAAAATGAATTAAGAATGAGAAAGTAGTGCACCTTTCCACATGTTTACCTTCCTATAGGTATATTTTTCATTTGAATGGTTTGAATGAAGAGGATTTTTTTAAGCAGCTTGGTGGTTTAAGTAAATTGTAATGCATCAGAATGTGATGGTAATCCATTTTCTGATAATGCCATTCTGTGTTGTAATAGACGCGCTCACTCTTCCGTGGCTTTCTATTAAACCAGATTACACGGAGCCCAGATAACCGTTTTATTCTGGTCGACATTCTTGTTAGGGTGTGGCAGATCATACCTGTACAAGTCTGAGTTGCATTTGATGCCAAATGTGTTTCTCTTCAGGAAATAGTTTTGTAGTTTATATTAACTATGGTACTTTAGCTATTTAACACTCTGAATGAACACAACCAAATGTTTTCACATTGTTTTAATATTTGGAAAAGATTTCAAGGCAGAGCCGCATAAGGTTCTGATAAAAGGGTCATCAACCTGAAAACATTAACCCAGCTTCTCCTTTTCACCACAGTTGCTGCCTGACGAGCTGTGTGTTCCCAGATGATGTTTCAGTTTTTATTTTAGCCTTCCAGCATCCACAGTATTCTGTTTTATTTGTGTGAATTTCTGTTGCAGCCAGTCTTTGGCATTTTTATTTCCAATCATATGTGCTGGCAACAGAGTCAAAGAGAATTCTTAATGTTTCACAGCCATCATATTTAATAGGTGAAAGATAATTTCATGGTTCTAAATCGAGGTCAGCTCCCAGCAACACATCACTGCCATTCTAACATCATGACCCGTCACCACATTTCAAAACCAATATGAACATGTCAGGGAAACGCTGTCACACAGTCCAGAACCAACAACAATTTAATATCTAAACATCAATCCTCCCAATCACATTCACAGCTAAATCTCAAATTCTGCCATTCACTTTCCAAATATCATATTCATTTATTATCACTCTTCAATCCACATTAACTTTAAGTCTTTTTAACTATTAATTACCACTAAGTAAACCAAATTCAAAGATTTTTAAATTGCACGTGCATCAAAGACCAGACTTTAGGCGCGATTCTCCGTAAAAATTTCCAAGTGTTGTAGCGAGTGGGAATTGCTGCGAGTTTCGTGGCGTTCAGACCAGCAAAACCGGCATAGCAATTCAACGTTAATTGGTCCACTTAACGAGGCCACATGGGCTTCTCGCCACAAATAATGCTGTGCCAGCCGATTCACTGGGATGGCGCTCGCCAGCTTCCCATCCCCAACCCCATCCCCGCCGCTAACAAGGTCGAGCAGCACTTAAATTGCACTTACTCAGCCAACCCCAGCCAGCTCGCAATAATGGTTGGGACGAGGTGGCGGCAGCCATTAGTTCCAGCAGTATGACCAGGAGAACAGGTCAATAGTGGAGGAAGAAGGTCAACGACCTACACCAGGCAGCACGAGTGAGACACCAATGCTGTTGCCCCTCCCCCACAAAGGAAGCATCCACCCCCCAACTCTCCAAGTGACCCCCGAGCCATCCCCCCCCCCCCCACAAACCTGCCTTCACACCCCTTCTCCCACTACTGAACCACGCATGTGGCTAATGATGCCCTCTCTGTGTCTCCTCAGGAAAAGCTCTCCCACAGTCAGTGGGAAAGGGCCCAGACTGGCAGTGGGGTGCCGGACATAAGAATCCTCACTTACTTCGAAAAGTGGGCCCTCGAGGTGACTGGGGTTGCCGAGGATAGATTGGTCATCCACACTGAGGCTGGCCGAAGCTGCAGAGCTCAGGAACCAGCAGGCTCCACCCGGGCGATCTGTGAAACATGAGTAGTGATTGTCTTACTGACTGACCTATCCCTCCCACTGACTACATGTCCAATCCCAGGTGGCCTCCTCTCCTGGCATCCGAGGAGAACACCTCGGAGGAACGCTTCGAGGATGCCACCGTTGTCGCGACACAACTGTCATTCCCACCCTCCACCAATGCAGATACACACATCTCAGTGGGGTATGTTAGTGATCAGGCTCCTGGTCAGCACCACACTGCTGCTGTGTATCAGGTGGAGGCAGGAACTCCCAGGCGAGATAGCAGTTGGTGGTCTGCTGGATCCCAGGACCCAGCTGGGTCCCAGCCTGATGCTAAGCTTCTGGAATTGGATTACCTGGACCTGATAGAGATGATAGGGAGCGGCTGGGACATTCAGAGGGAGATGTCTGCATCACTCAAGCAGATCCATAGCTGCTTGCAGGAGTCCCAGAGGCTACGTGCGCAGGAGATGTCACCAGCAATGAATGGTACCAAGGCCAATACTGCAAGGCTGGCGACCGCAGTGGAGAGCCTGGTGCATGATGTCGGCACCATAGGTGAAGATATCAAAGGCGTTGTGCAGTCGGTGACGGCCATGGTTGAGGGTTTCGGCTGAATGTCTGACTTGCTGGGGATGTCACCCAGTACCCGGCTAACCTTGAATAGGTTCTATGGGACATGTCCCACTCTCAGATGGGAATGGACGAGGCACTGCGGAGCTTGTCCCAGTTGCAGGTGAGCATTGCTGAGGCACTATTGGGAATGAGGTATTATGTAGCACATTAAACAACTTTTTGCACAACCATTACAATGCCTCCGTCACTTTTGTCCAGGCTGACCCTTTACCCTTTGCCCATCTCTCCAGGCAAACCCCGCGCCCCACCCCAGTGGTACATAACCAGCCTCCGGCCGTGTTCATGTCCCCGGTGCTCTATCCTATCCCCTGAGTGCTCGGATGTTGGCTGCTGCGTATGTGGTGTTGCCTCCTGCAGTGTTTGCCGTAGCGTGGCGAGATCTCTATTTCGCCTATGGGAGCAGGCCAATTGCATCGCAAACTATTTGGCGCCCGGCGCGTATAACGTATTTAGCATCTCCCGCTATTCACCAGTCTCATTACACTTGAGCGTGAGTATAATGAGGCCGGAAGATCACACCCTTTATCTTTAAAAAAATTAGCCAATATTATTTTCAAACAAACAAGCACAAATATCTTTTCTCCGATCCTTCATTTTTTGTGAATTGCAGTGAAGTTGGCAGATTCCAATCCCCACTGCCTGAAAGTCCCTGCAAAATAATTTCAGCATTTTCATACAATCATAGAATCCCTACAGTGCAGAAGCAGGCCATTGAGTCTGCACTGACCCTACCTAGGCCCAATCCCCCACTCTATCCCTGTAACTCCACCTAGGGACAATTTAGCATATCCAATCCACCTAACATCTTTGGATTGTGGAAGGAAACCAGAAAATTGGAGGAAATTCACGCAGGCACGGGAAGAATGTGCCAACTCCACACAGTCGCCCAAGGTCAGAACCTAACCCGGTCAGAATCGAACCCGCGTCCTGGTGCTGTAAGGCAGCAGTGCTAGTTACTATGTCACCATGTCACCCATTGAAAATGATAATGAAAAATATCTCTCAAATAATATGTATTCATGGAACCAATTGCATCATGAACTTTCCAACAATAGTAGAATATCATGTGAAAGGAGCACTTTTCAGAATGCCCAGCACAGATGGACATTGTCTTTATGATCTCATAGAATATATCCTTCAGGGGGCAGCACGGTGAGACAATGGTTATCACTGCTGCCTCACAACGCCAGAAATCCGAGTTCAATCTTTGCCTTGGGTGACTGTGTGGAGTTTGTACATTCTCCCTTGTCTGTGTGGGTTTCGTCAGTTTGGCCCGTTTCCTCCTACAGTCCAAAGATGTGCAGTTTGGGTGGACTTGTCGTGTTAAATTGCCCCTTAGTGTCCAAAAGATGTGCGGATCAGGTGGGGTTACGGAGTTGTGGGAATGGAGGGGGCCTGGGTGGGGTGCACTTTCAGTGCAGACTTGATGGACCCAATGGCTTCCTTCTGAAACATAGTAATTCTATGATTCTATAAACGTAGACATCAAATAATAGGAGTGACAGTGGACAAGTTTGGAGATAATGCTGGACATCATGTGAAGTGGCATCACTGAAACTGTGGTCACTCGCAACGCAAGAGGGATCCATGATGATGATATCCAGAAATCGAATCCTCATTCTCTTCACACCGCTCCCTCATTCCAGAATATCTTCTGACACGCCACCCGCAAATGTTGCAGCAAGTTTCATATTGCCATCACAGACACAATCATAAACAGGAAACAACTGGATGCACACATTGCCATGTGCTGAACTAAATTATTGTACACAGGGAGATCTGAATGATGTGCACTCTACATGTCATTGAGGTGCTGAATGCTCGTCAAAGCATTGGTTTGTCAGGAGCATCATGAAAGTGTCCTTTAAGATAACATGTAAAACAGCACAACACATGGTCAAACCAGAAAGAAATCTTGACATAACTGTTCTAAAAGAATCAGCCTAGCGACATGGACTAGAATAAATATTAGCTGTATAGCTTTCTGACATCGCAGAAGATAACTGAGATAACATAGAAATTGAAGATTTTTGGAAGAAATTCGCAGATACCACTTATAGCACAGCATCTAAGGACCATAGACTCATCCAATGGATGTACCAAGATTGGGTAGACATCTTGGATTGGCCAAGATGTAACCACGCTAGTAGAAGATGTGCATAATGCTCACAGGTCCTACATAAGTGATCAGTCAGGAAATCCAGATGTCAAGGAAATACATGCTACAAGCCAAATTAATGACGAACAACCAATGGTGGGGGAAGTAAGGCTGCAGAGCTTCAGAAAACACAACCTGACACCTGTCCATGGGGTCTCTGATTTGTCGATATCACCAAAACCAAGGGTACAACACCCACCCTTTTGGCAGATAGAAATCCACTCCTATCGAATAGGTAGGAGATACTCTCTCATTGAACAAAGCAAGCACTTTATCAATTCTTTGAACCAAGAATATAGAACGCGATGATGCCACTGTATCACTTGGACAACATTGCATTCTCAGTCAGGTTGCTCTTGATCCATCTCGAGCAGAAGTCACTGAGGTCTTAAGGCTACTTTCTGTTGGCTAGTCTCTGGGAGTCGATGACATTCTACCTGAAGTATTTAAACATGGATGGGCTTACATGGTGAGGAACTTATTTGCCTCTTCTCCTTAGTCTGGAACCAAGGCATGGTGCCCCAAGATTACAAGGATGTTTTCATAACAGCTATGAAAATAGCAGAGAAGCAAGTCCATCTGTGGCAATCATCATTGTGTTTCACTTCTGTTCCTAAAGAGCTAGGAACTAACTGGTATGAGAATTCACATCCAGGGTACCACATTTACCGTTGCACTGCAGTCAGGTGTTGACATATCAGGTGAGTGGAGCGATGAAAGAAATAACATTGATGCAGCTCCAGGATATTGAGTCTAAAAGGGTGAGTATTTCGAACTTCTGAAATTTAGTAACAACGTTTCTCCACAGTGGGAAAAGTTCTTGCAAGGATTATTCTCAAATGGATCGTGCTACAATCAGGTAATTCTAGCAAGCAATTAGGAAAGCAAATGATACGTTGATCTTTATTGCAAGAGGATTTGAGTACAGGAGTAAAGAGTTATAGAGCTCCACCTGGAATATTGTGTACAGTTTTGGTCTTAATACCGAAGGAAGATATACTTGCCATAGAGGAAGTGCAATGAAGCTTCATCAGATTGATCCTTGGGTTAATGGTATTGTTCTACGAGGAGAGATTGAGGAGACTGGGCATATATTCTCTTGAGTTTAGAAGAATGAGAGATGACCTAATTGAAATGCAAAATTCTTGCAGTGCTTGATGAGGTGGCTGCAGGAAGAATGTTTCCTTGGCTGGGTGGTGTAGAAACGTGGACAAAATCTCAAAGTAAGAGTTAGGCATTTAGGACTGAGGTGAGGTTGAACTTTTTCACTCAGATGGTCACCTTTGGAATTTTCTACCCCAGAGGACTCTGGAAACTCAGTTACTGAACACATTCAGAGATTGATTTCCAGATATTAAAGAGATCAAGCGATGTGGGGATAGTGCAGAGAAATGTCACTGAGGTCGAACATCAGCCAACAATGAAGCCAAACTGAGGTGAGTTGATCAAGATTTTGAGAGGCAAATTATGCTTATGTTTAATTAAGCATTTTAATTGATGTCATAATGTCTCAGTATAAAGAAAATTGGATGAAATGATACAAGTATTGATAGTTTCGATTATATCACACCATGTGCTCAAAGGAAACACGATAGTATGTCACTCTCATTCCACTGGTAAATGAAAGTAATGGGCGGCATTCTCTATTCCTGAGACTAAGTGTTGACGACGGGGCAGGATTCATGGACTTCAACAGCAAATCTGGTGCCGCACCGAGATCGATTCAGCGACCATTGAGGGGCCAGCACCGAGGGGAACATGACCGATTCCAATGAAAAACAGTTTTTGATTTACCTTTGAAACTCAGGAGGCTGACAAGCTGCAGCCACATACACACATTTCACTCCCCACACTCACTCATCCCAGCCAACAAGATGGTACTGGTTGCACTGGAGCATGTCCATCCTGTTGATGGCTTAGCTGGGGCCAGAGTGCACCTAGGGAGATGGGCTGGGGGACACCCATGCGACCCATGGCAGTAAGTCCACAGTGGGCAGTTGGCAACATGCGCAGGTGCATGGCTGCCTTGCAGGCTACGACAGTGGTGTTCCATGCCACGATTTTGGCGTCAAAACCAATTCTCCGCCCAATCGCCTTTCCCGAATTTCGTGTTGACCGATGGAAAATCCCATGATTTTTAGGGATTGCATGTTAGAAAGAGAATTTACACATATATAATACCAGCATGCGTGAGGATAAATACAATCAATTTTTAATAAACACGATAGCTGTCTTCTACACAGCACAGTCCAACTAAGAAATGAATGAGAAATTACTAATTACAGAGCGAGATGGTAGTTAAGGAAGGAATATTGGGGTGCACTGTAATAGGAGATTGAAGTTTGTCTCTAATGAAACCTGGAGCTGTAAATCAGACGTACAATTCCAATTCATCATTAAAATTATTTTGTATATACTGTAACCTAGTTTTGCCAATGATTGAGGAAAATGAACAAGGCTGACAAATCATCAAACGGAGCATAAGCACATCATCCACTTACACTTTGCTTCACTTCATTTCACTCACTTTCTATCTTTATTTTATACTCACAGCACTGAAAACAGCCAACACTGCAAGTCACAGAAACTGAAGAAGGTTATGAACTGCTTCTAGGACAGCAGAAATTGAGGAATGGCTGGTGTTTGTTCAACAATAGAGTGTTGACTGGATTCTACTTATCCCTTCTTCTTCACTGAATTGTCAGGAAGATTTCTCAAAGTTCAGAAGTTGCTACCCTAAATTGCTGAGTATCATGTGCAAAATTTAAAGTTTTAACAGGTACAACGTTGTTCTTGGCCTTATCACTTCCCTACTTAAGAAACTCACACCTCTGTGCTTGTGCCTCTTTCCAGCAATTATAATTCATCTCTCTTCATCCATTAGCACAGCTTTGACATACTGTGAAAAGGCACATTGGTTCCTAGGTGTTCTATGTAGAACCTTGCTGATTAAGTACTAGTCACCATTCCCACCTTCCCTCTTAATCTCCCACTCCTATTTAAATGTCAGCTGGAAGTGCATGAGTATGATGTGTGACAATGTGGGCTACATGGCTGCTTCCTCCTTGTTAAAACTCCAACAGTGACAAAATGTTATGAAAAATAGAATTGAATATAACCCACTTCTACCACACTATTTCAATTAGGTTCTACAGTTTAGAATTATTTATTTAACAATGTTTAACAAAAATAAAGGGAGTTTTTAAAAAGCAGAGCAGACTGCCGGTTTTAATATGGCAAGTGTGAAATTATATAATGGTTTCCCGGAGAACTGTAGATGTGCACTCATTTTTACTGTTGAATTGTAATTTGTAACTGAGAATATCCAGGTAACTAGCACTTTGTTTTTCTATTATTAAAAGTATCTCAGAGTCAAGGTACGAATATGCAAGGCAATTGGAAAGTCTCAACTAATTCAAAACATTTTCAGTAAAACATATGGATGTGACTGGGCATTAATTAAACTATGAGAGTAAAACCGAAATTCACTGGGGAATTAACCGGATGTTGAAAATACACATCCTTGACAGCCATAGATCCTGCAAGAATGCCAGCATAAAACAACTCAATCAAGATATAAAGAAAGGAAAGTCAACACTGTTTTAATAAGCAGACATATTCCCAATATTCAAATTTGGCCCAAGTTAGAACACTTTAAAAACGTTTCACCTACCACATCCCAGAATGCAAGGTGATTGTGATCATAGACCACGACCAGAGGCACTCCACTCTCTCGCTTTCTTAAAGCTAATATAGATGCAGATCAGCAACTATACTTTTACATCCAAGGAGTGAAGTCAAATAATTGTGTTAGGAATAGGAAAGTGGGCCACTGTGAAGTCTCCTTCATATCTGAATCGGGCACTCAGTCCTTATATGTTTCAAGGTCCCACTTCAGCCCTTTCTTAGCTCAGCTGATGGTGTAACCTTAATTCATGCCTTCATTATCTCTAGTCTCAATGCATTCCTGACTTATCTCCCATATTCTACCCTAAGTAAACTTGAGGTCACCCAAAACTCTGTGGCCCTGTGTTAACTCACAGCAAGTCCTATTTCCCTATCACCCCTGTGTCCCCTGACCTACATGGGCTCCCACTAAAACAACATCTTGATTTTTAAAATTCTCACCCATTTCTAATCTTCTAACTTTCTCGGTAATCACCTCCAGCCCCATAACTCTCAAGCGATATCTGTGGTCCTCTAATTTTGGCCTCTTGACATCCCTGATTCTGAATCACTGACCGTGCATTCCATTGCCTTGGCCCTGCGCTCTGGAATATGATCTCTAAACCTCTCTGCCTCTCTACTTCACTTCCCTTCTTTTAAGCACTCCTTGAAACCTATCACTTTGGGCAAACTTCCGGTCATCTGACCTAATAAGTGGAAATCAATGCCCTTCCCAAGGTGGATTTGAAGTCAGAGAAGAAATTAATCAGAGGGTGGGAGCGGGTGGGAGCGGGTGACAATCTGGAGAATCGCTCCAGACATTAAAATTTGATGATCGTTGGACTGCCTGGGGAAATAGCAGGTGTGAAAGCCACGGACTATGTAGCGAAGATGTGCGGGAAGCTGGTGGGGGAGAAGGACTTTGCAAACCCTCTCGAAGTGGACTGGGCCTACCAGTCGTTGCGACAGGAGCCCATGGGGAGCTGCTGCATGTGATCATAGTCCAACTTCACATGTACTTGGATGAAGAAAAGATCCTAAGATGGGAGAAGGACACTCAAGAATGTAGATGGGAGGGTCAACCCATCAGAATTTATCAGGAAATTGGGTCATAACTGGTGAAAAGGTGTGCGGTGTAATAAGGCAGCTCTTTATAAGGACAAAGTGCGATTTGGAGTGGTGTACCCAATTTGCCTGCGGGACATGTTCAGAAATGGGGACCATTCCTTCGAGACGCTGGAGGAGGCAAATAACTTTGTAAGGGTGACTGCTTCTGGTTCATACCAGTACACAGGATTTGACTGCAGAGTACACAAGGGCCAATGCTGATTCCCAAAACACTAACAATGACATTTAGGGCAGCACAGTTAGCACTGCTGCCTCATGGCACCAAAGTCACAGGCTCGATCCTGGCCACGGGTCACTGTCCTTGTGGAGTTTGCACATTCTCCCCGTTTCTGCATGGGTTTCACCCTCAACCCAATGATGTGCAGGCTAGGTGGATTAGCCACGCTAAATTGACCCTTAATTGGAAAAAAAATTGGGTACTCTAAACTTATTAAAAATAAATAAATAAATAATGGTATTCCCCAATTTTTGCTTGGCAGGTTCTGGACTAAGTTTTAGCGTTGTTCTTGGCAACAACCTTCCTCAGATATTTGCAGAAGATTATTACGTAGTCCAGCTTCACTTCAAGATAGGTTGGAGCGGGGTGATACCAAACAGTATTTCTGCAGAAAGTCACTTTCAGGGCATTCTTGTATCAAGGTGGAATGAAATGATTGTTGTTTTGATATTAACTTAAGCTTCCATTTCTGGAAATATTCCTTCTTGGTGTTTAGATCCCTATTCCATGTAATTGAAGGGGATTGCCTACATTGCTCGGGTGAAATAATTTGCATATGCAAATTTTCAAGACTTCATTGGTGGCATGTCATTTGTATAAAGATTGAAGAGGAGCACTGAGCCTTCTTGCAGGGTGTTTTGAGATACAGGATTGAGCTGACTTTCTCGGCCACATCGCTGCCTATTACTCAGCATCATCCATTTTAGGCATTGTACTTTGAAGCAGTTGAGGATCCCAGTGTGCTTCAGCATCAGTCCTTTAATTCAGACCAGCTGATGGGAGGTCTAAAAAGACTGTGCCACTCTTGGCTTCCTTCTGAATTTTGGTCTCTGTGTGTTACAAGGGCCAAAATATGAACACTGCAGTTAGGCTGGAATCCCACTTTTGGGATTCTGAGAGCTGATTCTCTGGAGGATGGTACATTCTAGGAATTTATAGTTCATACACAGGAATGAAACTAGCGTACAGCTTCAAAGGTCACTGGGTTGACTTGCCTGGTTTGAGTGTGACAATAATAATTGTCCCCACCTCATTTTTGAGATTGTGGTGGAGCAGCCCCTTTAAGGGGTGAGGCCTCACAGTCCACGTGACCGACTCAGAGCCTATTGCATGGGAGCGAGCGAACCCCGACCTATGGGAAAAAATTGGGTGCCCTAGGCGCAGGGTCCCAGGCCAAAGAGTGAAGACGTGTTTAATTAATCTGTGCCTGTTCCACAACTTCCAGGCGGCCCGACGCCGGAGTAGTTCACTCCACTCTTTGGCACCGGTACGGCCCGCCCAACGGTTGGGGGAGAATCCCGGCCCATATCTCCGGCAGGTGTTCTTGTAAAGCACCTCAAAAACACAGCATCGTTCGTCCACAAACTTACCCCAAACAGAAATAAGTGACAAGCACCTCACCTGCAAATCAGTCCATCCTTCTTGAAACTAAATGCAATTCTTTTGGCAATTGACAAGCAAATACCTTGATTGGATCTGTATGGTCCAAGTTCATATATAAAGCATCACATCAGCTGGTATCTGAGTGAGGTCACAACACCAGTTCAAATGTTTCATGATACACTTATGAGCGCCCTTCCCAGCATGAGATGCAACGGAGGAAGCGGTTGGAGTTATGGTTCTGAATTTCATACCCTAAAAGCCTAGACGTTATTACTGAAAATCACCGGGGACTGGTTTAGCTTAGTTGGTGGGACAGCTGGTTTGTGATGCAGAGCAAGACCAGCAGCGCGGGTTCAATTCCTACTAAGGTTATTCATAAAGTCCGAGCCTTCTCGACCTTGCCCCTCGCCTGAGATGTGGTGATCCTCAGGTTAAACCACCCCGAGTCAGCACTCCGCCCTCAAAGGGGAAAGCAGTCTATTGTCATCTGGGACGATGGTGAATTTACTTATTACTGAAAATATCAGTGCACTCAACAAATGACATTTTCATGCCTACATTTCTGCCGAAATTTTAGCAATTGATTAATTACCAGTGAAATATCCATGCAGGCACAAGGAGAACGTGCAGACTCCCTGCCACCAGTGACCCAAGCTTGGAATCGAACCCGGGTCCCTGGCACTGTGAAGCAACATCGCGAACGACTGTCCTACCATGCCACTCCATCTAATACATTAATTCTAGCCCAAATATCCATAAACATTTATTGAAACATTGTATCAAGTTGATAAAATAAATAATATAAATTCCCAGTCCTGGGTGAGGAACCTCACTCAAAGGTCGCTGATGCTTCAGCTACACCACTGGAAGTGTGTATTCTCCTCCTTTACAAAACAGGCCCTTGTTTGGAGCAATTTACCTCAAAATGGATTGACGCTGTTTTGTTCTTACCGTCTGCAAGCCCTTATGTCTATAGACACAATAAAAATAAGTATTATTCAGAAAGATAGAGGGTCGCGTACTTCCAAGTCTACCTCTCCATAAATGTATTACTTTGTAAATATGGCACGTACACACAGACATTTCATTCTTTTCATGAAGAATCACTTCAAGGCTGAAGGAGACATGGGCAAACTTGTATTGAAACAAATGTATGACATTTTTCTTTTTAAAAGTATTGGATTTTGTTGTAAAACTGCGCCTGTTTGGTATGCACTGATTGCAAGAGAGACAATACTAGCAACAAGTTTCTAAATTGGTTCCAAAAAGCTATTAAAATAATTCAGAAGGTAACAATGACAAAACAGTCTTTTGGGTGATGTACAAAATTGATGCTATTAACCTCATTTTCAAAATGGTGACATTGCTGATTATGACAAATGCAAGGCTCTACTTTGAATCATATTCTAAAATATTTTGCGGTATAAACATTTCCCAAAGCTAATGAACTTTAAATGCGGCTCTTTGGCCTCGTCACCAAGAAAAGCCTGAAGATATAGTAGATAGTACTATCTTTGGGCATCTCTACCGATTTCACAAGCACCACTCAATTCTCTTTATGGTATGGTCATAAAACAGCTTTAATTGGGTTAATATTATTTGCCTTATTATCCTCCTTCTAAGAATGGACGAAATAGGAGCAGACCATATGGCCCTTTCAGCCTGCACTGCCATTCAATACAATCATTGCTGAGGTCTTAACATCCGCTTTCCCACCCATTTCCTATATTCTTTGATTCCCTGACAGACGTGAAATCTGTGTTTCTCAACCTTAAATATATTCCATGATGGCACACCCACAGCCATCTGGGGTAAAGAATTTATAAAGATTCACAATTTATTGAGTGAAGAATTTATTCTAAATTTAGTCCTAAGTGATCAGCCTTTTATCCAGAAACTATATCCTCTTGGTTCAGATTGCCAAGCCAGAATGGCACTATTCTACCATCCCATTGCACCTGGCGCCCCGACGCTGGCTGCCATATTCTCCGGCGCCGTTTTTCAGGTGGGGGCGGGATTCCCGCCACACCGGTCAGGGGACGTTGGCAGCGGCTCCCCCTCCGCCGGCAAATCTCCGAGCCCCGATGGGCCGAGCGGCCGCCCGTTTTTGGCCAGTCCTGTCGGCGTGGGTTAGGCATGGTCCCACACGGCGGGACCTGGCAGGGAAGTCGGCTGGGGCGGTTCTCAGGGGGGACATGGGGGGGGGTCCGACCCCGGGGGGTCCCAACGGTGGCCTGGCCAGCGATCGGGGCCCACCAATCTGCGGGTGGGCCTGTACAGTGGGGGCACACCTTCCTTCCGCCAGCCATTGCGGAGCCCTACAGGGGCCGGCCCGGAGCCAAAACACGCCGGCGGTTCCGTGCATGCGCGGGATCATGCCGGCCCTTTGGCGCATGCACAAACTCACGGAGTCCATTTGCCGCCAGCTGGCGCGGCGCCAAGCCCTCCGGCGTCCACCTAGCCCCCGGACGTGCGGAGAATTCCGCGCTTTCGGGGGCTGTTGACGCCGGGGTGGCTCACAACGGTTTTCCCGCCGGCATGGGGACTTAGTTCCCGGAAAGGAGAATCCCGGCCATAGAGAAAGATTGAAAGAATCCTAAAGATATTCACCTCCAATGCTGCCAATTTCTGCTTCTGTGAGGAGAATTGGAGCTCATTGGCTGAATTTAAGGGTTAGGAGGGAGGAATTTCATGCCAGACAGAAATTCACGTGATGTAAGGTTGGGAGTGGCTACATTTTCATGGCTTCTGACGCGGCCCATCTTTTAATCCTTTTATTTCAAATCCTGAGGCACAACCCATAATAATTTGATCCTGATCTGTATAATCTATGCTATCTCCCTGGAAGATCCTAGCTAAATTTTGGTGATGGGGAGTTTAGTTAAGTCAAGAAAATCCTTGTTTGATTGAGGCGGTCAGAAATGTCTCGGGTGGGAGCCAGTTCAAAGTGGCAGTTTTGCTGGTGAGTCGGCATACACTTCGGCCATGCTGTTGGTGTCAAGGTGGTGGCTGCCATTGTGAGTGAAGTTGTGGATGGTCTTAGCTCTCTGGCACAGGTTATTGGTTCTCACACTGATGAACTGCAAGATTGCTTAAAGAGAATGGATGTAGTGGAAAAGAGAATCCTGTCAGTCGATAGTGCAGGTTCCTTGGTGAGGGCTCACCCTTTGAAATTCTGCTGCATGCTATGGCAAACATCCTGGTTGATTCTGGGAGATTTGGCCCAAGAAGGAGTACCCATGTGCCCTGTCTCCCAAGGGGAGCTGGGGTGAATTCCCAGCTGAATTTGAGAACTGGCTGCCATGCTTTCAGAATCTCAATTTGAGGGCTGGGCATTGAGTTTGGTGTATCTGCTCTTACACTGTCTTGCCCTTGATGTTCATTGAGAAGGGTTGGAGGTGGCCAAGCATGACAGGTCATCGCCATACATCGGGGTCTAGGTTTCTCTTTACCAGGGTTTCGGGACAACAACATGGCGGAGGTGAAAGGCTTCAGTGAAACTCTGGATGGGTTCTGGGTGTTATTCAATGATCCTGTCATGGCCTTGGCCTTGGCCTTTCCAAGCTCCATAGATGGTTATATATCTTGCAGTTCATCGGTAATCCTGAACTTTGTTCCTTTGTGATTATACCCTGATATTATAGTACTGCCTGTGGCTGATATATGAGCACAGAGGCGTTTGTCGTCTGTTATACTCTGGAAATCATGTTGAGTTGGTTGTATTACATGAGAGTTGTGCATGATTTACATTTTTTGTTATGTGCTGTAATCTTGCTTTAACACTGAGGGTGTACATTTCTTTGGTACCCTTTACTTTATTTATAGATAAGATGAGCGCCACAGCAGGGTGGCGGGTTGGTGGTATGATATGTAGGTGGTTGTTATCACCTTCTAAGTCCTCATTGTGGATAAGAAAAACACTCATTAGAACTATTGGTGTGTTTTTCTTTTGTACTTTTGTTATTTTAGGATTAAGGAATCCTACTTGTCTCCGATTAAAGTACAGACTAATGTCTCCTGGAAAAGACTGGGTTCCGTTTTCGTTTCTGTCATTGGTGCCTTTGGTGTTGTTTGAGTCAGGAGGAATATGTACAGGTGCATACCCTGGGCGTGGTCAGTTAACCCTTGGATATCAAGCCTTTATTTACTTGCCTGCGTTGGTAGTGACAGTGGTTATTTGATTACTTCCCTCATGGCATGTATGGTGGCCTTTTTATCCTGTTGTTAGGGTTCACTTGATGAGGGGAAATAGGTGGAATACTATTGATGGAGGGTGACAAAGTGGCGCCTTTGGGCTGCCTGGGAGTTGTTCAATGTATAAGAAATAATGTGAGTATCCTTGGCCTATTGGCCCTCTTCTAGTGTGTTGTTGATCTTCGTTTAACTCGATTGAGTAGGCCAGGGCAGTGGTAACTGTTTATCCGGGTCAGGTGGAGGGTGCGTTGGGCTGGGGAGTAGGCCAATCTCCCCTTAGATGTCACCTTTTGGGGGTTTCTGAACTACTTTCCTTGAGATTTTGTTAACCTGAGGAGGTAGCATTCTGTTGGCCTGAGGCTTTGGTTCAGCATTGTCAGAGTCTTTAAAAACAAATTACTGCGGATGCTGGAATCTGAAACTAAAAGAGAAAATGCTAGAAAATCTCAACAGGTCTGGCAGCATCTGTAAGGAGAAAAAAGAGCTCACGTTTCGAGTCCAGATGACCCTTTATCAAAGGGTCTTTCTTCAGATATAGGTTAGGCTGGATGGAGGAGTAGGTGGCCTTCCTCAAATGGTCTTATATAGGGACTTCTAAATTGTCTTCCTTCTTGAGGCTTGGGTTCCCATGGGAGGGCAGTATTCTGTTTCTAATGAGGTACACTGTTGTGTTTCTGGTATCCTTTTTGCAAAAGTGTACATTGCTCGACCATAGATCGTAGATCATAGAATTTACAGTGCAGAAGGAGGCCATTTGACCCATCGAGTCTGCACCGGCTCTTGGAAAGAGTACCCTACGCAAGCCCACACCTCCGCCCTATCCCCATAACACGGTAACCCCACCCAACACTAAGGGCAATTTTGGATACTAAGGGCAATTTAGCATGGCCAATCCACCTAACCTGCACATCTTTGGACTGTGGGAGGAAACCGGAGCACCCAGAGGAAACACACGTATACACGGGGAGAATGTGCAGACACTGCACAGACATTGACCCAAGCCGAGAATCGAACCTGGGACCCTGGCGCTGTGAAGCAATTGTGCTAACCACTAGCTACCATGCGTCCCTTGTCTGACATCTATTGGCTAATCTTTGTGTTCCTCTATTTCTGGGGTTTCCTTTCTTTATTTGGGTAGTAGTGGTGCTGATATAGGCTTTGATTTGTTTTATTTAAATCTAGTAGGTGCCCCATATCTTCTTGGATGGGAAAAGAGATACCCCATTGGTGGGTGTCTTGATGATTCTTCTTCTCCTTGTCGATGGGCTTTCCTTGGTGGATAATGGTTTATGTTTTCTGGTGATGGCGAGGCTCCAACAATGCAACAATGCCTCTAATTTGGCTGGAGAGGCGAGTACAGCAAGTCTTCACATGGTGTAAGAATCTTTGGCTTACTGGCTCCTGTATACAAGAGTGTATATATCCAAACAGCAAAGATATAGAATCCCAACAATGCAGAAGGAGACCATTTAATCCATCGAGTCTGCATGGACCCTCTGAAGGAGCACCCTACCTAGGCTCACTCGCTTTCCCTATTCCCATACCCATTAAGGGCAGCACAGTGGCACAGTCATTAAAACTGCTGCCTCACAGCACCAGGGATCCGGGTTCGATTCTGCCCTCGAATGATTGTGCAGAATTTACACATTTCCTCCCACAGCGGAAAGATTAAGTGATTGGTCATGCTAAATTGTCCCTAAGTGCCCAAAGGTTAGGTTGGGTTACAGGGATAGGGCGGGGGATTGAACCGAGAGAGGCCGGTCTTTTGAAAGGTTGATATAGACTCGATGGGCCGAATGGCCTCCTTCTGCATTGTAGGAATTCTGTGATTATTTGAACCACACCCAACTTGCACGTCTTTGGACTGTGGGAGGAAACCAAAGTACCCCGAGAAAACCCTTGCAGACACGGGGAGAATGTGCAAACTCCACACCAATCACCCAAGGCACTGTGAGGCAGCAGTGCGAACCACAATGCCATCATGCCGCCACAACTTGTACCAATGGCGGTATCCTGTTGTTCCCCTTTTCCTCAGGTATCCTTTCATTCCTTGGAGGTCTGGGTAAACTGCGTTTCGTTCCGATTGGTTGTATTTTACCCCATAAGGGATCTCATCTAATGTGACGGATGAAATTAGCAGATCTTGGCAGCATTACCTCTGGCCTGCAACCAGTTGTTGCAGACTGAACATAAGGAACCAATTGTGCTAGCAGGCCTTAGCTAATAATGTGGCAGCAACCATAAGCCATTGGAAACAAAGTTGCTCTGCTGTGTATATGAAAATGAAAAATGAAAATCGCTTATTGTCATGGTAGGCTTCAATGAAGTTACTGTGAAAAGCCCCTAGTCGCCACATTCCGGCGCCTGTCCGGGGAGGCTGGTACGGGAATCGAACCGTGCTGCTGGCCTGCTTGGTCTGCTTTAAAAGCCAACGATTTAGCTGAGTGAACTAAACCAGTCCCTATATGATTTGTATATGATTTGTAATCAAAATTAATTTAATTGTAGATGTCTTGATTTATCTTTTTGATAAAGAAGAAACTCTGCTCAGGATCCACGTGTGAAGTTCAGTGGTACTGTGACACTAAAAGTTCGCACAATTTGGTAATTAGTCACTCTCTACACTGCTGCAATGCTCTTTTTTTTAAAGGATAATTATAAGGTGCATTGTGGGGACACTGCAGAGGGTGTTTGAACTCTATGATTTAACGGAAAATGTTCTAAGCATGGTAGCAAGCGGGAATGCCGAGTGGTTCCTGACAGCCAACCCGGTGAGGTTGTCACCGGTATCTAATGTTAATGAGGGCACTTAATGATGGCCCATGGCTTCACGCCACAAATAACTGTTCCGCTGGCTGATTCGCCAGGACTGTGCGCAGAGGCTCCCGGCAATCTAGGGGGAGCAGCATTCAACCCGATCCCGCAATGCAAACCCCAGACTGCACGCAGCCATGCTACTGAGCAAACCAGGTCCATGATTCGGGGATGCCAACTTGTCCAGACTGATCAACGCGGTTGAGTCCAGGCAGGATACCCTGATCCACCAAGGGACTCAGAGTGTCAGCCATAGAGCAACCAGTGTCGCCTGGCAGGCAGAGCCAGTGGCCATCAACTTGGGGAGTGTCACTAGGAGGACCACCACCCAGTGCTGCAAGAAGCTCAACGGCCTCCACTGGGCCACACAGGTGAGTTGGTATCATCCCTCTAGCATCGATCCCGCCTGCTACCCCCAGAGGCACTCCTCACAGCACAATACACAAAGGGCCGCTGGATACACTGACACCCACCAGTACACCCCACCCTTGCTCAGCAATGGTGCACCTGCCTGTCCCCTGCCACGCTCCCCCTCACCCACCCGAGATACATGAGGCGTGCAGATCACAGCTCTCTGGCCCCGCAGGAGAAGGTGACCCAAAACAGACAGCAAAAGGCCCAGATGGGTGGTATGGTACTGGACCTCAGGGCCCTCACCCCTTATGAGGATTGGGCCCTGGAGGTCTCGGGGATGGCCAAGGACACGAGATTGGCCTCTGCCGCAGAGGTGAGTATCCACTGGCCCCCACTCAGATGACCTGTCAGACATGTGTTGTTCATGCCGACATGATGATCCTGCCCTCCCACTGACAACATGTTCATTCTCCAGAAGGAGGGTCATCTGATGGCACTGGCAGGGGTGCTCCCCTCCCACCCCCCCTCCCACCCCCCCTCCCACCCCTCCCTCCCCCCCGTAGTCAAAGAGAACACATTTGGAGAAAAACCGCAGAGAACGTTCAAAGAGAACACTGTCATTCCCCCCCCCCACCACACCTCAGTGGGCAAAATTAGTGAACAGTCTATCTTCTGGGGCACAATCTTGTTAGCACCACAGAGTGGCAAATGCACATGAGGTAGTGGCAGGAATGTCCAGCGGGACAGCAGTCAGAGCTCTGCTGGATCCCAGGAATAGCTGAGCCTCTGGACCAGGCTATCCCAATGCTGATGTAGTCAATAGGGTGCAGCCGTGAGATTCAGAGGGGGATGTTTACAAAACTCCAGTGGGTCCAAGCCAATTGGAGGAGTCCCAAAGTCTACGGGCACAGTAGATGATGCCGGTAATGTGTGGCACCAAGGCCAACACCGCTAGGATGGTGACCGGAGTGGAGAGCCTGGAGCATGGTGTGAGTAGTACGAGTGGTGGTGTCTGAGACGTAGGTCAGTTAGTGACTGTCATGGCTGAGCACCTAGACAGCTCATCCTTGCCATTGAGGGACGTGTCCCTGACAGAGGTGGACAATGTTGAGGTACTGTGATGCATGTCCTGGTCACTGAGGACTGTGTCCGCGATGCAGAAGGACATTGTCGAGTCACTGCAGAACATGGTCTGCTTACAGAGGAGTATCACTGAGGGCATTGATAGATTATGCATTTATTCATGGTTTTAGGTGCTAACTAAATGCATAGCTAAGAGTGAAATTATTAAAAATGTCTTGACTGTGAGAATACAGTCATTG
Organism: Scyliorhinus canicula; assembly: GCF_902713615.1. Taxonomy (NCBI): domain Eukaryota; kingdom Metazoa; phylum Chordata; class Chondrichthyes; order Carcharhiniformes; family Scyliorhinidae; genus Scyliorhinus; species Scyliorhinus canicula. The sequence goes on from NC_052150.1 coordinate 124,845,290, forward strand.
TTTTAGATAATGTAAACTATCAAACTTTTGTGCCATGTCTGTAGAAATTCAAAACATTGTTTCAAGAAAAGTTGTATAAAAGCCCATTGTAATGCTTAACATGTATCAACAGCAAGGTTAATGCAAGCACCTTGGGCTGGATTCTCCGCCGGCGGGATACTCCATTTTGCCGGAGCCTGGGCGTTTCCCGATGGAGTGGAACTGCCCCATAATGGGAAACCCCCATTAACCAGCTGGCGTAACGGAGCACGGAGTGAACATGAAATGTGGCAGAGAGGCAAATTCAGCCCCTTATCTTTGCAGGAATGGCAAACATGGCAGGTGCACATAGACATTTAATTAATTTAATGGACGTTAGTGAATTTTAACTATTGACCAATGCTTGGATAACAAATCGTTTGAATAAATCAGAAAGCCTCAGCTGAGAATTAGAACCAATGAGAGTAAGTAAGGGGTTAGACCATAGATATGAATTCCCTTAAAAGTAAGACATCATGGGTAAGGTTTCATTCCTGAATTTCTGTCTTCCTGAGTTCTTAAATCATTTATCCATTTGTGTTTAAAAAGATTTCTTTATGCTTTTATGTTTAACGCTTTTTGCGATGTTCTGACCAGTTTATGTATTATTTGATCTAAGTTTTGATTCAGTTCTTATGCAAGTGTATTTACGTTAATTTTAGCAATAAAAGTGTGTTTTGGATACCTCCTGTCAACTGGACTGCGTAACTTATTTTTGGGAGAAAAATAAGAGATCCTACAATTGGCGAGCCAAAGTCCAGGGAGCAAAGGAGAAGCGACGGAACGCCTTACCGAAGTATCGACGGCGGGGTAGCAGATCGGCAGAAGGGAGGTAAGAGAACTACAGATATGCAACTGTGTAGAATCGGGTGACTCTATATGCTCTCTTTACAAGCAGAATGTGTCCAGAGGATATATATATATATATATTCTGATCTTCTCGACTCGAAGAAGTAATCTGCAACTTGCATGACCAGGATTAGAAATACTGTTTCGGAGTATAATTTAGCTGGAAAACACTTGGAATGTATTAAAAGGGTTTGGGAATTGAAAATACTGCACAAACAGATCCTGGCAAGAGAAATACAAACTTGTATTGTCTGGTCAAGGTCAGGAAGCAGTTTGGCAGTGATTCAATTTGAATTCTTCAAAACAAGTTACAAGTGAAATGTTAAGATTTCTTTAAAAAATATATATAATGGATATAGGAAAATAAATTGAAGCACAGATGGTAACTATTTAAGCAGGCAATTGATTGATTTTTAAATTGCCCAGAAATTTATGTGTCTAAATTACTCAATAAAAGATACTAAGTGTTGATTTATGGGAACTGAACGACGATAGCTAAAAGCAGAAATGATTAACTGATTGAACTTTATGAGCAAATTAATATGTGGGTGTTCGTAGTCATGTTATCGTTAAGATTTATCTTTATGGGGAATTAACCATGTTTGAAGTTTTTTTAAATTACAGACATTTGTGGAAACAATAGAACATTGACACAATTCATTTGTTGTTTTCTTGATATGTTTCGCTGCTTGTGTGTGAATGATATTCATGTGTGTCTGTTTCAAATGTTGATGTTTTCTGTCAAAATTGTAATCTTTGAGCAAACAGCTAACAAACCCGGAGTCATGTTTTTCTGGCCAGAGGATTCCAGAATATTTGTGATTAACATGTGAGAATTTTAATCCGGATACAAATTCACACATGTAAGAGTGAGATACTTTTAATTTAATAGGACTTATTGGAATTTGGGATATCCAAAATGATTATAGCCAATCCTGTGTTGGACTAATCTTGAGTTAAAATTCTGAGATCGGAATGTAAAGAAGCGATTATTAAAGAAAAGGGGTCCCCTGATCATGTTTTCTCCTTAGGTCAAAACAAAGAGAGGTGGTGACGTATTGACATCCAGTTGCAAACTTTTACTCCTCCCCTTTTTTCAAATCAGCAGAGAATTAACCCTTGCCTGTTAACAGCTGATGATGTATTTATATTTTTACAGGAATTTAAGCTTAAAATTTGTAATTCCCAATTCCTGTAAATATATAAATACATCTTCAGCTGTTAACGGGCAAGGGTTAATTCTCTGCGCGTTTGCCCCAAGCAGAATGGATCTTTTGTGTTTTAGTTTACAGGTAACTGCAAGTGGAACAAGATTTGCAGTAGCTTCAAGAATTTGAGAATTTATTTATCTATTTTCAATGGTGCAGAAATAGTTGGCCCAATTTAAAATCTAGTGAAAGGGTAGATGGCATTCAGTGAGAAGTTGTAAAAGACAGAATAGATGGAGAAGCATGAGGTTGCATTCATCAGTCTTAGACATGACCTGCAACAGCATCAGCAATAGGGCTTCCAGCTTTTACTTACCCCCTTCCACATACATGGCCATAATAAAGGGAATTACTACATTGCCATACTGACCCAACAATACGATGTTTAGAAGTGATCTGTAGTCTGTTACTTCAACAGAAAATCAGCAGTTGCTGTTCGATATCGGAAATCTATATAGAACACCCCTTTGTGCAGATCCTGATCATGGGAAGATTGAAAATGAAGATGCTAGAAAGGCTCAAGGGGAGTGTCTATTATTTAAATAGGTGGGTTACAGTAGTTAAAGATGAGAGGAACAACCAAGCAGGAGATATGAACATTGAGGAAAAGAATAGGTACGTGATGTGCAGATTGGAATTGAGGAAATGAGTAGGGCAAGAGAAGAGCAATGAGAGGAGGCCATTGTAAACCTGTTTGTCGAGGGAATACAGTGGAGTGAATGAAGTGCCAAGAACCCAGGATGGACGATAGTTGAACAAGGCGGGATGAAATTAAAAGTGGAATCTATTTCATGGGTAACAAGAGCAATGATGCTGTAAGAAAAAACATACAGTTTAGCTGGTGTTCATGGATATAAGGACAAAACCTCTTTTGAAGAAGAGGTCCTTCAACTTAAGACAAGAAAGAGATGAACTGGATATTAATAAAAATCTGAAAGCCAACAACACTGTTATTTGAATTTAGGGCAATTCTGGGATGTAGAAAGGCAATGTAATTTAGCAAGTTATGTTAAAAAAAGATGTAATTTAAGATAAAGAAAAAGCAATCAAAATGTTACTGCCTGAAATCACATGGAAATGTTTGATTTCTGTTTGAAATATGAAGGTATTTTATTGGACTGCAAGATTTCTCCAGGGCCACTAGACCTGCCATCCATCCACACCCCCCCCCCCCCCCCCACCCCCATAGTGTGGGGGAGACAGTGCGTGGAAGTAGAGTCGGGAAGATGACAAACAAAGCCACATCCTACAAGAAGCGGGCGAGGATCATGGACCATACTGGTCCTTCGGGCATGCACGACCCTCACCGCCGCCGCCTGTCCTACGCCCTCTGGCTGGTCCCGCAAGTTCTTGCACTGCCAATGGGCAGTGTTATATCAGATCTCTGCATTGGTCTCTGCCTCCGCACTGGCGTTATTAGCCAGGTCCTAAGCAGATATCCCTTATCCCCCAAGAGACTTCCGGTCACCCAGGAGTGTCCCTTGAAGATGTCTGGGATCTCCGACTGCCCCAGGATGTAACTGCTGTGCACAATCCTGGGGACATGTGCACACACGTGCTTGATCGTTATGTGGTGATTGCCACAAGTTGGATGTTCAAGAAGTGGAACCCCTTCCTGGTGATGAAGGCAGTCCCGGACCACCCATTGCGCGCAAGGCGACCTGAGTCATCTATTACCCCCTGGACTGGGCGATGGTGGAGAATCCTGATGCCTGGGCATCCTGATAGACTTTGTCCAGGTCAAATTTAATGTAGTCACCAGCCCATGCAGTCACGGATACACTTGTGGGCTGTTGGTTTGGATATGCCACACAAGTTCCCGCTCGAGCCCTGGAAAGACCCCGAGGCGTAAAGGTTCAGGGCTGTGGTGACCTTGATGGCCACCGGAGTGGGTGTCCTGCTCCTCAATGGGGTGCCAGGTCCGCAAGGTAATGGCACAGGTGCCGCACCATCTCCTTGTTGAAGCGGAGCCTCCTGCAGCACATTTTGCCCATCACCTGTTCAAAGGACCAACGATGCCTGTATACCTTGGGTTGTCGCCGGCCTCCCTTTCTGTGTCCCTCCCTGGCCTGATGGGCGGCCGGGTCCTCAGGGTGTGGGGTGGGGCCCTGTACATGTGCTGCTACCTGGAGCCTCTGTCAATGCTGCTGCCACCACCACCTTCTCTGGCGTCTGGCTGCCTGGCCTGCTAATGCGACCATGAGGGCAGCTTCCACAGGGTGCAAGATATCATCCATAATATCTATAAGGAATTGGAGAGGGTCTCAGAATGACAATCAGTTATGGCTGCCATCCTGGTACCCTCAAATCCCCCAAGCAACCCCCACCCTCATATCCTCTCCCATCCCTCAGGGTGCAACCCAACACACTCTGCACAGTGGCCCCTGGATACCAAACTACAGTACCCCAGACACTCGCTGAAAACATGATCCATACGAGGCGCTGGTTTTCTCACACCCACCCTCTGGTCATGGGGATGTCCCCAGTGCTGAGGGCCAGCTCTTGGGTGTTCTAATTCTGGTTGCTGCCTCTGTGGTGTTGATGCCTCCTGAGTTCAGGACAAGTGTCCAGGCCTCACAGTCTGAGTAGGATGCTAGGCAGTAACCGCCTGCGTCATAGCAAGTGTACCCACGGGGATCCACTTGGGAGCTGTGAAGTGCTCACATTACTGGAATTGTAAATTCCCCATTCGCAATAACCTTTAGCTGTGCGGCCAGCAGCTGCTGCGGTCAGCAGGGGTTGAAGTGACCTTCAGTATATTACCATGGACCAGGCTGTTCTGTGGGACAGACAGGCAGCACCTGGAGCTGCCCCCGTTATGTGTATACACAATCCTGATGGTGGCATGACGGACTGGCAGGCCCTGATCCCCTCCCCTCAATGATGACGACCCAATCCCCCACCAACTGAGCCCGTCTCCCCACCCCCGCTTCCCCCAGGGCTGCCTCACCACCTCCCGCAGGCTGACTGCCCAATTTCGAAGATGGCTACTCACCTCCTCAGGGCCGCACAACAGCAATTTCACTGGCTTCATGTTTTTAGATAGGTATACTGAACAGCGCCCACATGCCCACTCACTGATGAGGTGGTTAGATCATGGGAGGCCATTCGATAGGGGGTCCTTCCAGTTCATGAGATGGAAATCGGTCTGAATTGATTATTGGTTTCTCGCCACACTGCGTAGGGATCCGGATCTTGCCAACAGGAGCGGGCTGCTTAGATCGAAAACTGATTGGCGCATGTGGTCCCCGATTTCGGCCTCTCCCGCTATCTGACGGCCGTTGGTTTTCACGCCTGGTACGATGTGACCGGACGATCTCGCCCTGTATCTTGTTGTGATGCATCTTTTCTTGGGATCACCAAGGCAACAGTGGATCTCAAAAATGAAAGCATTATTCTCACTAATATTCTTCACATTGCAGAGCAATGAAATTCGCACCCAATAAAAATCATTATAAATGTCGATCTGCAGCTAAACCTCGGAAAATCTGATCCACCTTTTTGTTTTCAACTTTTGCCCTATGACCATTATTGATTATCATGGAAGATGGGATAATGTTATTACATGGCAGCTGAAAAGCAATTATTTATAAGTGATATAGCTTGTTTTGGATAATAACATGGTGCCATTGAAAGAAAGGGAAAAATATTCTTACATGACTGAAAACTGGCTGTTAGAATTTTCTCAAATGAGATATCGATACTCTACATTTCACAGTGACAATGCTGAGCACTGATATCATTGTGGTAATTATGCAGGATTATAAATTAACGATAATCTTCAAAGTTCTAAACCAGGAAAATATACAGTTCATTTTGGGCTGCTTGCCTTCATTCTTCAATCAACAATGTTACTGCAGCTGAATAAAGACAAGATGGAGCAGCTCAAACTAAGGTCAATAACATACTTCAGCAAATATAATGTTGGCTCTGAAATATTATCCTTTTCTTTCAGTGAAAATGATTGAGTTTAAAATAAAAGATTTTATTTCAACTTGTTGCATCAAGAGCTTGAATGTAATAAGTGGGGGGTCATTTAATTTTGGCACCGAATATTCTATTATCTGTCTCCATCTTTCCATCTGAAATAATTGTCATTACTTTGTCTTTTCTTGAATTCCTATAATGTTGGGCCTGAATTTTCCACCCCTCAGATGCAAACACTCGAAATGCACTTCCGACCACGATTCCGTGCGGGTTGGCCAATTAACGGGCGGCCAGAATGAAATACGCATTGGGAAAGACTCAGTGCTGTAGGGAGGGTGGGAAGAGGGCAAGAGCTGAGAAAAGGGAGGATGAGGACTGACGCATCTAATGTGGGACCTCAGGGAGCTGCAGACCTGTGAAAAAATAAATAGCGATCGAAAAACTGTGCATGTATGTCAAGGCAGCACATTCAAAAATTCAGGGTGAGATCTTCCAGCCGTTTACGTCGGTGCGATCTTCCAATCATGTGATAGTGTACGCCTGCTGCCACTTTCCCAATGGCATGGGATGGATGGACTCAATCGGGAAATTCTATTGACAGTGGTGGGAGCCACACGGTTGCCTGGCCCACGATCAGAGCCCACCGATCTGCGGGCGGGCCTGTGCCTTGGGGGCACTTTTTCCCTCCGCGCCGGCCTCTGTCCATGGCTGGCGTGGAGAAGAAACCCCCTGTGCAAGCGCAGGAATCACACCAGCGATTCTGGGAACACGTTGGCACTCCTGCACATGCGCCAACCTGTACCGGCCAGTGGAGGCCCTTTGGTGCCGGTTGGTGCGGCGCCAATCATTCCAGTGCTGGCCTTGCCCCCGAAGGTGCAGAGGATTCATGCCACTCTTTGGCGACGGTACAGCCCGCCGCCGGATACCGGAGAATCCCGCCCTTGGTGCCCAACTGAGACTCCCCCTCTCAGCACAAGATAGTCCCTCCTTCGCAAATGATAGTCCCACTCCTACTGGCTTACCAGGGTCTGCCAGCCTAGCCCAAGCTCAGCCCTGGACTTGCATTTAAGTTTGAGTCCATGGCATCTGTTCTTCAGGGACTGCCAGTAGCCCCAGAAATGGCTCTCGCACTCGACTCCTCCCTGAAGGGTACAGAAGTCCCACCTCGAGCCAATTGATGGTTACCGGGTGACCCAGTCAAACAATGGCAGCTCGCCTAACTTTTAATTTGAGGAGGTCGGTGTCATTGCTTCCATGTATAATTCTGGCAATAGTTTCAGAACCTTATCAACACATTGACATTTCAATGCAAGTACCAGGTCAAAGGAAAAAAAACATGGTGATCTGGCACTTGTCTTGTCTATTATTCCAGACGCTATTGTCTACTCTGCTGTCTATTTGAGTCTTAAATTCTACCAAGGTATTAATCTTTTAGTTCTCACACAGCAGCCTGTCGATTTTTATGCTTGGGTTGAATTTCTGATTCAGTGACTTTTTAATCATTTGGTTCTTTATAAACATTTGGGGTCAATAAATGTTTCACCACTGAAGGTGGTGAAGAGGTGCAATTTTCCTTTGTGCAATCTCTCAGACACTCCTAAACAGGCTGTATCACAAGGCAGATTAAAATATAACTCAGTTTAAGCATTATCATACCACAACTAATGTGAACTCTAATTAACAGTCGGTCATTGTATTTAGGTTAACTCTTGTTAATTAGCACGAGGACCCATTATAGAGATGAGGAAGGTGGAATTGTGGTTATGTTTACTGGTATCACTGTCAGATGAGTCATTCATGCATTAACAACCTTGCTCGAAAGGTTGAGGTGGCTTCCTCCTCCACCTGCTTATGCAGTGCTCGCTGGTGTCAAGGACTGTATTTGAAAGATGCTGAAGGTGACCAAAATACAGCAGACAGCGGTGATACAGAGCGGTCCAGTCAGTGGATTCAATGCTTGATAAAGTTGCTTGTAGCAGCATAGCTTTTTCTGTATGCATGTTGTCCATGTGTGTGTATGCTCTCCAGAGTCATACGCTATGTTGTCATAAGTATATCATCAGTTTTCCAGTAGCCACCCACTGGTTTGATGTAAATGACAGTGGACTTGTGCAGACTGAAGTCTTCATTACTGGTGCATCAGACATGGATCTGTAAGACATGCTGAGAATGTTCTCACACCAGCTCAACATTGTGGGAGTAAAATCACTTTTGGTTGCAATACATCTCTGAATTGACATGCAATGCCGCAAAGAGATTTACATGGCACTTTGCACCAAGGGGAGTCTGCACTCCTTGCAAAGCAGTGTACTCGCTCTGTCCTCTTCTCTCTTTGGCTAGAGAGCATGAAATGTATTCCATTGTCTTCAGATGCAGTGGCTCGGTACCCTTTGTTATGCATCAAAGAATACATCCCTGTTGGCAAAACATCATGTGCTGTGTAGTAACATTAGCAGAGTGCTTTGTGCAGGCTTCAGTTCTCTATCTTCAATTGTATGAGCTACATCTCCAAATCCAAATGTGTGGCACCTGCATGCCTATTCTCTTTGTGGCACAATGAGAAAAAACAAAAGAGAAAACTGGCGATGAGGATTATGGCCAAAAAAGCACTGCTGAGGCAAAAATCATCAAAAAGAAAAGTGGAGACAGTGACTGGAGCAGAGAACAATTCTCTGGACTTGATTCAGGGGAGAAGCAGAAGCCACTGATTCTGAAGGTTTTAAAAATTAACTCAGCACAACCGTGACTAAGCAGAACAACAGTTTTAGAAACTTGCTTGCCGTTGGAATTGGGTAGATTCTAGGTTGCAGGGACTCTATGTGCGGTGAAGTGAAACCAGCTGCGGGAATGGGGATTTAAAAGTCTTCCGACTCTATACAAACCAGTACTCAGGGAAAAAGGCAAGCCAGAGTCAGGCAAAAGAGAAATTTTTACTTTGCATTGTAAATAAGGAGGCCTTTTGTTTCATACATCAAAAGAATCAGAAAGGAGGAAACCGGTTGAAGTGTAGACCCAGCAACCGTTAGCTGGAATGGTCAGGAAAACGAGCACCATGATAAAGGCAATGCGACTCGGAACTCATATGAATAGAGATTTCAACTTTATCTCATTACGAATCAAACACCAGAGGACCTAAAGAATGCAACATCTCTCAGCTTGGTAAGGCGTAAAACTTTTAAGCTACAGGGCAGCACGGTGGCGCAGTGGGTTAGCCCTGCAGCCTCACGGCGCTGAGGTCCCAGGTTCGATCCCGGCTCTGGGTCACTGTCTGTGTGGAATTTGCACATTCTCCCCGTGTTTGCGTGGGTTTCGCCCCCACAACCCAAAGATGTGCAGGGTAGGTGGATTGGCCACGCTAAATTGCCCCTTAATTGGAAAAAATTAATTGGGTACTCTAAATTTATTTTAAAAAATAAAAAAATAAACTTTTAAGCTACTGCAAAACTTAGTTCATCCACCGAAACCGGGAGATAAGATGTATAACAATTAATGAAAATTCTAGAAGGGCATTTCTCAACAAGACCTCTTTTGATTGCAGAAAAGTTTTGTTTCCACTGCCATAGTCAGGAAGATGGTGAAAGCATTTTACAAATCGTAGCGACTTTAGGATGGTTAGCAAAATATTGTGAGTTGGTGCAATACTAGACAACACCCTTCGTGATAGTTTGATATGTGAACTCCGCACTGAAGCTATTCAGAGGAAGCTGCTTACTGTAAGCGACTTAACTCTCAAAATTACTGTGGATGTTGCCATCTCTATGGAGCTAGCCACAAAAGAGGCTTCATGGGTAGGGGCTGGAGTGGCAACACGCAACGTGGTAACGGCCGGAAACAAGTCTGCAAGGGTACAACAATGCCATTGATGTACACAGATCGGACAGTCAGTGCGGGAATGCTGGAGTACAGAAAATAAGTGCAAAATCTGCGGCAAAAGGGCCATATTGCCAAAGCATGCTGGGCAAACTTCACCAACACCCAAGATGTGTAAGAAGAAAAATACATCTAAGCAGACTATCTGTGTCTATAAGTTAATCGATGAAGTTAAAGACCCTTCAGTGCACGACAAACCCAAACAACTTCAAGGGCTGACACAGTCTTTTTGGCATGGGGCAATCAACAACATTTCTGGGCATTCCAAAACTTGATGGTAACCACGTCAAAATGAAAAGGGATACAAATGAGGCTGTATCATTTACACCTGAGACAATTTACAATCAGAAGTTGAAGCACTCTGTCTTTAAAACCACCAAATGTTATCCTCAGGACGTACACAGATGAGGTTGTACCAATTAAAGGATACATTATGGTAAAGATAGAAGCAAATGTACAAACAGCAGAGTTGCTTCTCCACATTGTCCGTGGAGATTTCCCTGCTTTATTTGGTCGAGAATGGTTGGGAAAATTTAAACTCAACTGGGGAGCAGTGAATCAACCAGCGAATTCCGAGAAAAACATATAGCAACTTGTGGAAAAATATAAAAAGATGTTTGAAAACTAATTGGACTCAATGACAGGAGTTGAAGTTCAACTCAAAATCAAGATAAATAGTGCACCAAAATGTCTCAAATTAGGACCATACAATACACCATCATGCCAAAAGTCGAAGAATAATAGAAAGACTAGGAGTCATTCAACCAGTTGCTATAAGTGATTGAGCAACAACAATAGTTCCTGTATTGAAATGCAAGGGCTCAGAAAGGATATGTGGAAATTTTAAAGCAAATATAAAGCAGATATAAATCTGTGCACAGATCACTATACACGGTCATTGATTGGAGACTTGTTTGCTAGACTTTCTGTATGACAGAAATTCAGTAGAATAGTCTCTCACAGGAGTATTTACAAATAAATGTGGCTGCAAAATCACAGCCGCTACTCACTATCATGATGCACAAAGGTCTGTTCTCATCACCGGTTTAAATGAACAAGAACACCTGAAGAATTTGGAAGCTACACTGAAATGTCTACAAAACAATAATCTCCAAGTTAAAAAGGAAAAATCTGATTCTTTTTTCAAGACATCAATAAATTACTTGGGTCACATCATTGATAAAGATGATTTACATAAGGGCCGAAAAGATGACAGCGATCTTAGAAGCACCACGTCCTCAACTGAGATTGTTTGTGGGATGAATCAATTATTACGGTAAACTTGTTCCGAACTTAGCAACATGATTGAAGCCTTTGCGCACTTGTATGTCTCTTGTCAAAAAAATGGGTATAAAGAGGCACCAGAAGCCTTAAAGAAGTCAGAGTTATTGGTTCACTACAATCCCAAGCTGAAGTTACAACTTTCTTGCAATCCATTGCCTATGGGGTTGGTGCAGTTGTCTCGCACATGATTCCTTCATGAGAGGAACGACCATTTTGCATCATGAATTCTTCCTTGCACAGAAACAAATTATGCCCAGCTGGAAATATAAGCTTTGAGCATCATTTTCAGGGTTAGAAGATTCCTACCTTATGAACGGAATTTTACTCTCTTGATGGATCACCGGGTCTTGATGACAATGTTTGGGCTCTATAGAAGGTATTTCTTCTTTTGGAGCTAGGAGGCTACAAAAATGGTCTTTGATATTGTTGTTACACATGTCAGATATCCAAAATCAGAGCAACGTGCAAATGCTGATTCTTTGTCAAGATTGTCATTGGAAATCAAGCAAGAACCTGAAGAAAATGTTGTCAACATCCTATATTTCTCACACATGGGTTATGTATTTGTGACTTCATCTCAGGGATATACAAGACCCAATCCAGTGATGGGAAAGGTGATTAACATGGTCCAAAGAGGAACAATGAGAGATGTGCATCGTAAAAATCCAGACCTCAAGTCCATCACATGAAGACTTGAATTGATAGTGCAGAATAAAGTTTTATTGTGGGGAATCAGATGATTATTTCTCTGTGCTTGCATAATAAAGTCCTTGACCAACTGCTTGAGAGACATTTGGTGTGGTGAGGATGAAAGAACTCCCACACAGTAATTTTCGGTGGCCAGGATTTGATGCTCAAATAGAAGAGAAAGTGGGGCAATATCAATCCTGTGCAAAACTTAGAAACAGTCCACCACTGCAACCACTGAATCCATGGGAATGGCCAATACAGCCATGGTAGAGAGTACACATAGACTACGCTGCTCCAGTGGAGGGTCACATGCTCCTAGTGATTGTGGATGCACACTCCAAATAGCTGGCAGTAGTGATTATTAAAACCATGATGACAGAACATACTATTGAGAAGTCGGATGAAATACTTGCAAGATTTGATAGACCGGAGCAGGTCGTAAGTGACAAGGGAACTCACTTTGAAGGAATTTGAGGACTATTTAAAGGAAAATGGTATACAATACATAAAGTCAGCTCCATACCATCCAGCAACAAATGGATTGGCCGAACAATTCATACAGTCGCTTGAACATTCCATCAAGGCATAAACTGACCAAGGCACATTGTCAAGACTAGGGAATAACTTCTTGATGGCATACCGAAACACTGCGCACACAACACCGAGTTCATCGGCAATGCTTCTTTTCAAAAGAAAGCTAAGGACAAAGTATGACTTTTTGATACCACCTGATATCTCAGAGAATGTCAAACAACAACAGCAAGCACAGATTGCTGGGACGGAACAAAACTCTAAAAAGCGAGTATTCACTAAAGGAGAGCGAATGCTAGCGAGAAGTTACATTGCAATTGAGAGATGGGTACCTGCCATTAGCCCAGCAAAAACAGATCCCATATCATACACCGTACAGGTGGATGGGAAAATTTAAGCAGTGATACTTCTAAACAGAGACCAAATACAGAGACAAATCCAATTCTAATTCTGAAGACTTTTCAGTACTTATAGAGATGGACACTGAAGTCACTTTATGGGAAGTACCACCTGGTGAAGAAATAGAGGACTCTTCAAGGGTCTCGAGTAGTCAGGTCCGCGCCACGCCGGAAAATGGGGCTTGCGGAACAGAGAATCCCGCCCTGTTTCCCCTGACATTGGTATTTTTGGATTGTCCTGGTGAGTGAAAGTCAAAAAGCTTCAACAAAATGTATTTTTTCAGCGATACTTTTAAACTCTAGTGCGTGCAAGCCTAGTCTGCCCAACCTTTCCTCATAAGGCAACACAGCCATTCCTGGCATTAATCGAGTGAACCCAAACTGTCTATTCCTTGCATTAGTCAAGTAAACCTTCTCTGGACTATTTCTAATGGATTTACATCCTTGCTTAAATAATGACACCAATACTGTCCACATAACTTCAATGCCCCATATAATTGAAGCATAACGTGCCTCTGTTTGTATTCAATTCCATTCACAATAGACGCTAACATTTTATTAGCTTTCCTAATTATTTGATGTGCCTGTACACTGGCCTTTTGTGATTTATGCACTAGGACAGCCAGATTCCTCTGCACCTCTTTTGTAATCTCTCATCATTTAGATTATACGCTTTATTTTTATTCTTCCTGTCAAAATGGACAATTCCACATTTTCTCACATTATACTCCATTTGCCTGACCTTTGCCCATTCACTTAACCTATCCATGTCACTTTGTAGCCTCGTTCCGTCCTCTTCACAACTTAATTTCTTACCTATCTTTGTGTAATCGGCAAATTTAACAACCATACCTTTGGTCCCTTTATCCAAGTCATTTAAACTATGTTGACTCTGCCTGAATGCCTTGAATTTCTGTAAGTGCCCTGCCAGTACATCTTTAATTTAAAAATTTTTTTTAAAAATAAATTTAGTGTACCCAATTCATTTTTTTCCAATTAAGGGGCAATTTAGCGTGGCTAATCCACCTACCCTGCACATCTGTGGGTTATGGGGGCTAAACCCTCGCAAACATGGGGAGAATGTGCAAACTCCACACGGACAGTGACCCAGATCCAGGATCGAGCCTGGGACCTCAGCACCATGAGGCAGCAATGCTAACCACTGTGCCACCATGCTGCCCTTATAACATCTTTAATAATAGCTTCCAACATTTGCCTTGACAGATGTTCAGCTAACTGGCCTGCGGTTTCCTACTGTCTATCTCCCTTTTTGAATAAAGGTGTTACATTTGCAATTTTCCAATTAAATGCAACCTTCCTTGAATTTAGGAAATTTTGGAAAATAAAACCAATGCATCAACTATATCACCAGTCACTTATTTTAAGACCTCAGGATGAAATCCATCAGGACCCAGGGATTTGTCAGCCCTTTTGCTGAATTCCACTATGGGCGCGATTCAACCAAAAGGTTTCTCAGTGTGGTAGTAAGTGGGAACTGCCACGAGCTCCCTGAGATTCGTCCCGGCGAGATCGTCACCACTATAAAATGTTAATTAGTTCACTTAACGAGGCCCACTGGCTTCACTCCGCAAATGATCACCGAGACCGTGCTCACCAGCCCCCAATAAGAGAGATCAACATTTAAACCGATCCTGCACAATCAACCCCACACAGCTCACAGCCATGCTGCCGAGAAGACGATCCCTACGATTCGGGGGATGCCGACTTGGGCAGGTTACTAGATATGGTTGAGGCCAGACTGGATGCCCTGGTCCCCCCCACTGACTGAAGTGCTGACTGAACCATGATTGCCAATTCCCTATTAGCGACAGCCTTCAGCCGCATGGCCAGAGGCCTCCACAGTCAGTGATTGTTCTGGGTGGTCGGTGGGGCAGGCTTTCTGGGGTTGCCCCCGGAACGGACCTCATTATCCAGTGGTTGGCATGGTGGACCTGTGGGCACTGAGACACCCACCTCCTCCCCCCCCTCCCCCACCCCCCAATCCCAGGCCATGGTAGGATAGTGTATCCTGCCATTTCCTGCTCCATGACCCTCCCCTTCCAATGATGGTGGCCCACCCTGACCAAGGCAAACCCCTCAGGAGCTCCCTGACCCCCTCCCCCCAAGCACCGGAGCAGCAACTCCAGCACCCCTGGGCTCATTGCCCGGGAACAAAGATCACATTCTGCCAGCTTCACCTTTTTAAAAAGGAGTACAGATCGACGCCTGCATGACCACTTGCTGGGGAGACAGTTAGATCAAGGGGGGCAGTTAGATATGGGTCGCTCCCGTTAATTGTATGGAGGTTGGGCTTAAGTAGTGATTATTGTTTTTTTCGCCACGCGACGGCGGATCCTGCCCTTACCAACGGGCGCGGGCTGGTTAGATTGCAAACAGGTCTGGCGTGGTTGTCAAGTCTGACGTCTCCGGCGATTTAACAGCCTCATTGTGCTTATGCTTAAGCGCAACATGGCCATTAAATTGGACGCTATGTCTGTGATGTTACTTGTATCCTCTATAGTGAAGACCAATGCTAAATATCCGTTCAATTCATCTGGCATCTCCTTATTTCCCATAACTAATTCCTCAGACTCACTTTCTATTGGACCAACATTCACTTTGTTTACTCTTTTCTTATTTAAACATCTGGAGAAACTCTTACAAACTGTCTTAATATTTCTAGAAAGCTTTCTCTTGTACTTATTCATTTTTTTGTCAACTTTTGCAGATTTTATATTCTGTCCAATCATCTGAACTGCTGCCTATCTTTGACAATTATATGCTTTTTCTTTTGCACTGTCTTTAATATTTCCCGGTGGCGATCAAATTGATGATCACCTTGAACTTTTGGTTCCTCTGGTTCACTCAAGGCCTTGAGCGGGAACCCGTGTGGGGTCCAGCAAACAACCACACGCAGGTGCATCTGTGCTGTGAGAGATGCTCTTTGTGTCCAGCATCAACTGCATCACCTTCATCCTGGACCTGGCCCACCAGGATGCCCAACCTAAGAAGGTCATTCATCTTCTTCCAGCATTGAATGCTGGTCCTCCTGGTGATGCCGACAGCACTGACTGCGTTTGCCACCTCCTCCCAGGCAGTGTTCAGGAGGACGGGCTTGAGTCTACGGCCTATCCTGGGAAACAGAATGTCCCTCCTCTCCTCCTGGCATTGAGCAGTTGGTCACTTTCGGAGTGCCGAAATTGGAGCGGGGTGGGGGTGGGGGGGAATGGCAGACCTTCTCTCAGCCATCTTCTCGGCTGAATGAGAGTGTGTGGGATTAAGCGATTGGAGGAACTCCAGCTTGTCAGACTCGTTAACGTGAATTCTGGTCCCAACAAATTCTGTGCCAGCAGGGATGGGAATTGCTTGCCATTCATGTCGGCAGAGTGCTGGCCCATTTGCCTGCCCTGAATATTGTTCTAATAGTACTCCCAGCGGGAACGCGAATTGCACGCGATTATTTTCTGGCGGGAACACTTTGGGCTGGATTCTTCAATTCTGAGGCTATGTTCGGAGCATGTGTCTAGTCTTACGACAAGAAAGTCGGCGTCGCCCTCGCACCGATACTCCACCCGGTGGGGGGTAGCTGTCACAGCGTGTAAAACCCTTCGGCATTTCCAACAGAAACGGCCGGAGAATTGCAGGGTCTGTGAACGCGCATGCGCATGGCGGCGACCTGCAGCAGTTGAGCCGTACAACATGGTGCTGACCGTGCATGGACCCAGCCTGGCAGATAGTGTAATGCCCCTCTCCACCCCGGACCACCCGCACCAGCCCCCCAGCCCTCGCCAAATCCCCCTCGGCCAGCGGAATGGCTCTCTCATAGTGATGGCACTGGACATAGTCTGCAGCCACCACGTGAGGTTGACGAAACCTCAAACCACAAGTGACCCATGCCGTCGGGAAGTCGGCCCATCGGTGGCGGAGCATCGGGTGACGTCCTGAGGTCGCCCCAACGGCGTGCGGCATACTCATCGATGACGCTGTTCTGGAAGGCACGGAGCATCCGAAAACAAGTGCTGCCCCGATTTTGTCATCTAAAGGAATTCTCCGCCCAATCGCGAATGCGATGCAAACGGAGAATCCCGCCCTTTGTGTCCCAAGTAGAGAATCGAGCCCACTATATCTACAGGCAGCCTATGGGGAGTCTTCATACACCTTCCCATCCAATAACAGAAGGTGCATCACCTGCCCTTTACCTCCTCACAGTTCAAGGCCCCAAACTCTCCTTTCAGGTGAAGCAGTATTTCACTTGCATCTCCTCAAATTTGGTGGACTGTATTCGCTGCTTCCAGTGCAATCTCCTCTACATCGGGGAGACTAAGGGCAGACTGGGTGACCATTTTGTGGAACACCTTCCATCATTCCGCAAGCATCACCTCATCTTCCTGTCCCTCACCATCAACTCGCTACCTTGCTCTCATACTCACAGTCCATTCTTGGCCCGCTGAAATGTTCCAGTGAAACCCAATGCAAACCGAAGGAACAGCACCTCATCATCCGATTAGCATTTTACAGCCACCTGGACTCAACATTGAGTTCAACAACTTCAGACTGTGAACCTTCTCCTCCATCTTGACTCTTTATTAACATATTATGCCATCTTTTCTTTATGCGTCTATCAGCACCTTCTTCAGTCCTCAAAACTTCCATTAACATTTCCTTTGTGTTGAGCACTAAAATCTTTGTCCAATCTCTCCTAGCTGACACCTAACCCAGGCTTTGCTCCACCTGCTCCATTCCTTCTAAAATAGCATAAAATCCATCACATTCTCCCTCTCATTAGCTCTGTAGAAGAGTCATGGGCGCGATTCTCCGACCCCAAGCCGGGTGGGAGAATCGCAGGAGTGCCGGGCGAATCACGCCACGCCGCCCTGGCACCCGCACGCCCTCCCCCCACAAATCGGTGTGTCACGTTTTGCGACAGGCCGCTCCGGACGAGCGGCGATTCTCCGGCCCGGATTGGCCGAGCGGCCTGCCGAACCCGACTGGTTCACGCCGGCGCCAACCACACCTGGTCGCTGCTGGCGTGAACAGCGCGTGACCGCTGCGAGTGGGGCCTGTGGGGGGTGGAGGGAGAATCGAGCACCAGGGGGTGCTCAGGAGGGGTCTGGCCCACGATCGGTGCCCACCGATCGTGTCGGGCCGGCGTCTCTGAAAGAAGCACTCTTACCACCCCGCAAGATAAATCCGCCATGTCTTGCAGGGCAGCGGAGGGGAAGACAGCAACCGCGCATGCGCGGGTTGGCGCGGCCAACCTACGCATGCATGTGTGACGTCATTTAGGCGCCACCGGCTGCGTCATTCAGGCGCGCTGCTTTGACGCAAGCATCAAGGCCCGGCGCGCGAGATTGACGCGCCACCGCTCCTAGCCCCCCCCCCCACCGGGGGGAGAATAGGGGGCGAGGAGCGGCTTCCGACGCCGGAGTGAAACACTCCGGGTTTCACTCCAGCGCGGCACTTTGTCTCCCTTTGGGAGAATTTCGCCCATATGTATGGACTTGAAACGTTATCTCTGTTTTTTTCTCCACAGATGCTGCCAGACTTGCTAAGTTTTCCCAGAATTTTCTTTTTTATATTTCAGTTTTCCAGCATCTGCAGGGAGGCTCTTCATCATGGCCACAACACTCCTGCCCAATGATATTTCCATTAATATAAGACTTATTGAGAGCACAAAAGAAGAATGGGTGTTTTTCAAATTTGAATTTCACTTGTAAATATTTCACATTACATTGCTTTCATTTTATTTGTGTGTGCATCATCATTAGTGTTCAAATTAGTTTAGTCAGAAAGCAAAATGTATTGACATGCCTCTTGCTTGGCACGCATAGATATTAAAGGGGAGTTCGGGACATTTTCTTGACCGTGGAAGCAACAATGGGCAGAATTTTACCAAAATTTGTCTGAGTTCAGGCTCTGACTGAAAACCGGTGTCTACTTCATCCAAGCTTTCGGACCATATTTTCTGGCACTTAGTGCACAGGAAACCTGGGGCATGGTTTACACTGTGACTATGGTGGGGCAGGGCCTGATCATGCCAGCAAGGCCGATTCCACAGGGGTCAAGGCGCCATCTTTTAAGGGTGCCCTGATCTGCATTAAAAAGATACTTCCCGCTACCCCCTCCAAGTGACATGGAGGACCACCCCCCCCCCCCCTCCCCACACACACACACACAATGAACATCAGGGCAACCACCCCTCCACCAAGGAGATGTTGGGCTTGTCCTCCCCCCCCCCCCCCCACTCCCACCACCGAGGTACTTGGGGCTCTTCTCCCCCCCACCGCACAAGTACCGGGGGCCTTCCCACCCCCACCACCAGAGAAGTATCGGGGTCCTTCGCTCCCCACTTACACGCATTACTCTCCCCCCAACACACATAAGGGGACCCCCCCCCCCCTTCTCTCCATGGGGCTCCCAAGGGGGTGCATTCCTGGCACTGTCAACCTGGCACTGCCCCCTGGCATTGTGTGGCACTGCCAGGTGGAGCCAGGGTGGCACTGCAGGGGACAGTGGCAACCTGTACCAGGGCAGTGCACAGGGATGTCCCGTTCACCCCGGCAGCTATACTTAGATTAGCGCCCCCGGCGGGTTCCCATCGACAGATTCCCGTTTTTATGTACCTAGTGTAAACCGTGCCATCATGTCGGCGAGGTATGAATATTCAGTGCGGGGGGGGGGGGGGTATGGGGGGGGGGGACCACGGTTGGAAGCCGTTTAATAAAATTTAAATTTGTTAAAATATATAGATATTAGTTTCCCGCCACCTTGTTATGTCATCGGTGAGGGGCGGGAAAAATCAGGAACCGAGAACCAGCCGGCTAGATCCCGTTTCCCATCTCTTGCCTAGGTTTCCATTTGCACTCGTGGAGAATGTGAGCGCAAAATCAGAACATCTGCAGTTGAACCCTTCATCCGTGCACTTCTTACCTCGAGGAGCGACTATTTCAATATTTTCCTGGTCAGCCTCTCACTTTCCACTGTGTGTAAACTTAAGCTCATCCGAAACTCTACTGCTCATACATCAACTTGCACATAGTCCCATCTGCCTATCATACCTATGCTCCATAATCTACATTGGCTCCCTGCCTGGCTATGCCTTGTTCTTAAAATTCTCATTCTTGTTTTCAATTCTTTTCATAGCCACACGCAACCCTAACTTTTTAATCTCCTCCAACTCCTCCAATTCTGTCCTTTTGTGGCAGGACCTTAAGCTCTGGAATTCTCAGTCTCAAGCTTCATCGAATCAGTTAGTTGGCGAGGATTCATTTGCTGCGAAGTCTTCCACAGTTGAATATCCGGTTTAAGTTTTTCTTCTCTTGCTCGTGTCTCGCTAGCTTTCTGAAATCACTCCTGGTATAATTTGTTATTCTCTAAGTCTGAATATAGATTGTAGACTCCAGTTAACACAAATACTTTATTCAGTGGGTTTGTTCTGTTTCCAGAGCTTAACTAAATATAATAAAGTTAAGAGGTATGACCATTGAAGCTAAGGTAAACTGCCTATGCTGAGCCGTCTCTGCTGCTGCCCACTAGCCCTGTGCTTCTGAAAGAGGCGGATCCTCCCTTGGGCTGGACCCTTTATACCCGTCTCTGATGCTGCCCTCTCGTGATGCTGTGGCTGTTACATCTGTCTGTCGTCCCTGGTGTATGTGCAGATGTATATACAGATGTACAGATCACTACACCAACCTCTTTGACTCCTTTAAGATTCTGCTTAAAATCTACCTCTTTCATCAAGCTGTTGGTGTCAAATTTTGTTTGGTAATGCACCTGTGAGGTCCCTTGGGACATTGAACTACATTAAAGGTGCTATATATAGGCCAGTTGTTGCTGTTGCTTTTGCTGGCCTACATGGATGAGTGCCAAGTCAACCTCACAAGGGAATTCTTGATGCTTCAATTTTATTTTAAAAGCATACAAATTATTTTTATAGATTCATATATTTTCTTCATTTTCAGGGAAAATATATATCCCTGTGATGGGATTTAATCTTGACCAGTAGGCTGGGAATTGAATTGAGACAGAGTGGTCCTTTACGGTACACATTTATTTTCTATTCCAGTGAAATCCACGGGAGTGATTTTCTACGAGAGCTTGCCAGCTTAGCTGCCACATAATATTGATGAGGACTGCTCCCTGAATGAAATGGAAACTAGATGTGTGTGATAAAGGCCAGATGGTCTACCCCGCCAGGAGGTGATGGAGATGGAAATCTATCTGAACTCCCCACTCCTCCTTTTTTTGAAAAATATGGCAAATTGAAATTTCCAACAATGTTACAACTAGTAATAGTGACTGTCCTCCCCCTGTGCCATAATGATTCTATTGCTGGGATTTCTGCTCCCCTTTCACCGGGCGGGTTCGGCAACGGGAGCAGGGGATCTGACGAGATGTCCAAATCACATTTCATGCCGTCGCCAACAACCCCACCCCCCCCCCCGCATCTGACACAATCTGTTTCCCAATGTCCAAAGTCGTGAATATCATTCCCATACATTAACATTTCGTCATCTGGTCTCTGTGCCTGCGTCACCCCCCAACCAGGAGAAAATTATTTCACATCGGTGTGAGAGTAGGCCGACATGAAACCAGACTGTTATCCCAAGATGTGCAGCAGGCAAGCAGACCTCCTGGAGGAGCTCAGGTGAGTGCATCACCCAGGAGGAAGAGGGTCATGCCCAGGCAGTACCAGGGCACTGCCCCTGCCATTACTGTGCCAGGGGCAGTGCGCAGGCAGCAGCAGGGGTGGTAGCATTAGCTGGGGTGCGGGGTGCGTTTGGAGACTCAGGGTCCAAGTGAACAGTTGTGCACTGGGGGAGCCTTTAAAAATGGTGCCCTGATCTTTGAAATACTAAGTTGCTGGTGGGTGTGCCCAATTTAGTCAGGACAATGAAAAGCCAGCAGTTAGGTTTTATCATGTTGGGAGGTGGAGTGGTCCTCCGGGCTCTGTTAAAACAAATTGGATCACTGCCCTTTCTTGCTACTCTTCTGAGAATGGACTCCCTCCACTTAGCCCACTTTTTATTCCAGACCAGGAGTTTGCTGGGCTGCTCTGATTTCTGCCTGCAGCCCACCAGCATATGTTAATTAATGAGGGCCAGCTAAGAAAATAGACCCGGTTGGGGCGGGAGTGGGGGGGGGGGGGTTATATGGCCTCCCCACGGACTCTTTCGCAGCCCACCATTGGTTAGCAGCGAGATCATCTGGGCACGCCACTCCGTGGAATTTCTTATGTGGAGAGACTGACTGTATCTGCACATTCTTGACTTTGAATTGGATCACCTATAGCCCCTTGCAGAAATGATGAACACATTGCTCCCACCATCTAATTACTTAGCACATCTTTGATAACTACTTGTCACAAAGGTTCTAACAACAGGGAAAGTGGAACTTAAATCCTGTTTGTGCAAACCAGGCATACCTGACATTACATTCAAATGATCACTGCAGTGCTCCAATGGCATATGAAAAATTACAACCATTACAAGTCATTAAAATAATATCCTTTTTAGTGAAACCAATATTCCCTTCCTTTGTTGTCCATAATTAGATAGTTTTCCATTTATAACACAGTAACATAGAAACAGAAAAAATAGGGGCAGGAGGAGGCCATGCCCCCTTCAAGCCTGCTCCACCATTCATTATGATCATGGCTGATCATCCAACTCAATAGCCTCATCCCACCTTAACATAAATCCTGCAGTTATATAGCAGACACAATCTAATGGGAGATGTTTTAAGTGCTGTATCGGATGAGACTTCCCAGATGCTTCCCGAACACCGACCCGACAAGACCATGACCCGTATCTAGCGGCACTTTGGGCTGGAAATTATCCCTCACAAGCCTCATGGAACTGACTGTCCTGCAGGTTGATGTGTCTGAACCATTCCCGGCTCTCCCCAGCAACGAGGAGGAGCTGCTCATAATCACTTCCCCCAAATCCAGTCCAGTCAGCACACAGCCATGCTACCATGTAGACCTGCTCCACGCTTCGGGGATGTTGACCAGGCCATGCTGCAGGAAACCGTGGAGGCGAGATGGAAAACCCTGTTCACCCAAGGGGATTGGAAGACCAGCCACAGGGCCGCCTGTGCCACCTGGAAGGCAGTGGGAGCAGCCGCAATTTGGAGAGCGTGACCAGGAGGACCTCTGTCCAGTGCAGGAAGAAGCCCAACGACTTGTACCAGGCCGCATGGGTAAGTTGAATCTGGTGCCATGGCGACTCGTACCCCCCTCTCCCCAGCGTGTTACCCATATTTGTGCCCCAACAAACCCTGATACACACCAGCACAACTCAACCATGCCCAAAAGTGGTGCCAGATAAGTCACATGCCATAGACCGCACTGATGCATCACGTGTGCATCTCAAAAAGCCTTCCCTTTGTCCCTGCAGGAGAATTTAGCACATAATAGGCAGAAAAGGGCTCAAAAGGATGGTGGGGTGCCAGACATCACAGACTCCTCAACCCCTATGAGGAATGGGCCCTGGAGATCGTGTGGTTGGCTGAGGAGGAGCAGTCACCGGCAGCTAGGTTGGCCTGTACCGCAGAGGTGAAGATCCATTGCCCCTTCACTCAGATGACTATCCCAAGTGAGTTGTTCATGTCAGACAAAATGGTCCTTCCCTCTCACTGACCACATGTCCATTCTCTCGCATGATCTCCATCTGATGGGGCTGCGCCATCCGGGTTCGACCACCCCCTCTCCCGTCACCCAAGCGAACAACTCAGTGGACAGCTCCAAGGATGCCAGCATCGATACGTCACAGCTCTCATCCCACCCACTGTCAGCACAGAGACACACATACTTGTTTGGTGACAGTAGTTGACAGGCTATGGGACTCAATCTGATAAGCACCACCGAGATGCTAATGTATGTCAGGTCGAGTTAGGAACATCCAAGGTAGTCAGCAGTCGGAGGTCAGCTGGGCCCTGGTCAGATGCCGAACCTCTGGATGAGGTTATCCCGGAGCTGATGCAGACTCTAGGATACGGCCATGAGATTACGGAGCGGAAGTCAGCCACCTCCGGTTAGTGCATAGCAGATTGGACAAGTCCCAAAGGATACGTGGGCAGGAAATGGCTCCGGTAATGCATGGCACAGAGGCCAACACTGCTAGAGTGGAAAGCCTGCAGCATGAGGTCAGCATCATGCGTGGCGGTGTCCAAGGCGTGGCAACCATGGCTGAGGACATCGGCAGCATGTTCCAGTCACTGGGGGACATTTCCCAGGTGCAGGTGAACATTGCCCAGGCACTCTAGCGGATGGTCCAGGCTCAGGTGGGCATTGCCGGGGCAATCCACAGCATGTCCTCCATTACTGAGGAGCATCACAGAGGGTGTGAACACCAGAATGGGGAGGCGCGAGGGTCGGCAGAGCTGGATGACACAGAGGCCTCTGGAGCTCACTCCAGCTGCCTCCCCCTCCAATGGAGTCCCTAAGCCCCACAGGCACCGTCCGAGAGGAGGGAGCGCTGGAGACCTACCTTTCACCAGGGAGATGACAGCGGTCTCCACCTCACCCGAATCCTCCTTTCCTGAAACCGACTCATTTGAAGGGCAGCAGGCAGAACAGGATGGCACAGCTAAGCCAGTGACACTGGTAAGTCTGCCAGGGCCCTCCAGAGGATGCCTGCCAGGGGCATCAAAGGCCACAGGATGCAAGAAGCAGTACGCTGCCCCCATCTCCAATATGCATCCTGGGAAAATAGTGGCAGAACACAAGGGGGGGGGGGGGGGGGGGTTGGAGGCTGGGGGGGATGACACCATCAGTGGCTCGGGTTAACAAAGGTTTTGAATGTTCACAATTGAAACATGTTACACCTGATACATGCAAACTTATGACACATTATTCCCCACCCCGCTGTTGCCCTCTGTCGTTCCCCCCCCCCCCCCCCCACCCCCTGGTCCTGGGCACCGTGGTCCCAGATGTGGGGGTAGTCAATGAAGGGATGGGGTGATTGTAGGGATCTTGGGGAGGGTGGGGGGCGAAGGAGGGATAGGGATGTAAAGGAGGATTTGGGGGAAGGGAATGCACCACCAGAGCGATTCAGGAATCGGAACCGCATTTTGAGGAGTCCGATCCACCGCTCAATGACAGCCTCGTTGTATACTGGGTCTCCGCCTCGGACTCCAGCCTCCAAACTGGCGGGTACCCCTTGTCCCCCAAGAGCCAACCCGCCATCCTGGGGTGGACCTCAAAGATGCCGGGGATCTCCAAGTGTCCCAGGATATAGCTGCCATGCACGTTCCCAGGGAAGCAGGTACACATGCACATGACCTGGAGGTGGTAGTTGCCCACAAGTTGAATATTCGGGGAGTGGAACCCCTTCCTGTTAATGAAGGGCACTCTTTGATGCCCCGATGTGCGCAAGACAACATGCGTGCAATCATCCACCCCCTGGGGCACCCTGTGACGGTGGAGAATCCAGCTGCTTGGGCATCTTGATGGGCTTGGTCCAGTCAAAGTTGATATAGTGATCTGGCTGGGCTTACAGGGCATGCATGCCCTATCAGATGCACGTGTGGGCTGTAGATTGTGAAATACCGCACAAGTCCCCGCTCGAACACGGGAACGAACCGGTGACATAAAGGCTCAGAGCTACGGTGACCTTGACAGCCACTGGGAGCAAGTTTGTTTTTCCCTCCTCCTCCACAGGGTGCCAAGTCACTGAGGACATAGCACAGGTGTCACACCAAATCCTTTTTGAAACAGAGCCTCCTGCGGCACATGTTGCTGTCTGTCATCTCCTCGAGCGACCAACAATGCTTGTACACCTTGGGACGGCACTGGTCTCCCGCTCTTGTTCCCTCCCCGGCCTGATGGGTGGCTGGGTCTGCAGGGTATGTGGCAGGCCCTGCACAGGGATTGCTGCCTCGAGCCTGTATCGATGACGCTGCTGCCTTCTCTGGCGTTTGGTCGCCTGGGCTGCCACCAGCACTGCGAGGGATGCTACTTCAGGGTTGACAACACCATCCATAATGTTATATCTGTAAGGTGTTGGAGAAGGTGAGAGTACGACAATCAGTTAGGGCTTCCACCCCGGGATCCTCAAACCCCCCAAGCCTCCCTCGTCCTTACATTTCCCGCCTTTTCTCAGAGTGCCATCCACCAAGCTGGTTGTGCTGGAGGACCCCGCCCGCACAGTCACCCCCGGCCACATCAGGAGCCCCGAGACACCTGACTCCAGACTCTTGCCAGGAACATTAGGGGAACCGTGCTTAGGTAACACGCCTCACCTCTCCCTTCCGATCCACATACTCGCCCTTTGGTTGAGGAGGTGTCCCCAGTGCTGAGGCCCAGCTCTAGGGTGTTTGATTGTTGGCTTCTGCCTCTGTGGTGCTGACACCCCCATGGTTCAGGCAAAGTGGCTAGGTCTTGCAGCTTAAGTGGAATGTTCGGCAATAAATCTCGTCTGAGACATGGCAGGCAGGATTCTCCGCTCCTGGGAAAAATCGGGAAGGCCGTCGTGAACTCGGCCGAGTTTTACTACGGCCTTGGAGGCCGCTCCTCTCACCGTATTCACCCCCACCTGGCGGACTAAGAGCGGCGCTCCGTTATTCTCGGCGGCCGTGCCTTGACGCGAACGGCAGGCCGCTCGGCCCATCCGGGTCGGAGAATCGCCGGTCGCCATGAAAAACGGCGAGCAGCGATTCTTCCGAGTGGGGATGGGAGAATCGCGTGGGGGCGCCAGGGGGGCGTAAAATGAGTCGCCCGGCCCTCCCGCGATTCTCCCACCCGGCGTGGGGAGCGGAGAATCGGGCCCGGCATGTGTACCCACAAGAATATTTTGTTCATTAAATGGTCCGTTTTTTTAACAATTTAAACAAAGATTTGAAAATCAACTACGTAACATTCCACTTATTAAATGAACCATGGAACAACAAGGAAACATTATCGTTCCAATGCAAAGATATATCAACTCATTCTTCAAAAAACCAAACAGACACATTGTATCATCCCTTGCAGGTTCGTCAACAGAAACAGAGGAGAAACCTGAGAATATGTTATCATGTCCAGAACTTTGTTGTAGAAATGATCTGTCAGTCAATATGTGACTTGTTCCATGGATCAGTGCCATTCTCTGTTGAGGAGCTGCAGCTGTGCAGGCCCCCTGACACGGCCCAATCTCACCGGAACCAAATCCTGGCATCCACATATTCCACTGGTGCACATGGTGCAGGTGAACATCCTGGACTTCCTGTGTGTTTAACTCGTGGTGACGTGCCAGTTGTAGCGGGTCAATATACAAGTACTCACATAACCAACAAGGCCAATTCCTTATTGGAAATAGCTTTCAGCTGTGCAGCCAGAGGCTGTTCATAGTCAAAGGGAGTTAAAGTGACCTTCACCACAAAACCATGAACAGGGCTCTGTCCTGGAAGTGTTTGGAGGGACAGACAGGCAGTGCTGTAGTTGCCCCTGTTATGGGGATACACAATATGGAGGATAGCCTTAAGGACCTACAGGTGCTGAGCCCGCATTCCCCCAGCTTAGGACAACCCCCGACTAATAATGCCTAGCTCCCCAACCAGGTGCCCCCCCCCCCCCCCCACCCCCCTCCTTGGGTGCGGTGCTCTGCTTCTCCCAACCCCCACTCCAAGCACTATAGCGCCAATTTGTAACAATTGGTGGGATCCAGAATCTGCTAACAGGAGCCGGCCGGTTCGTTCCCGAATCTGCCTTTTAACCAACACACACATGTCCGTGCCAGGCGCAATGTGCCTGTTAAATTGTGCTCAGAATCTTTAATGTATAAAACATATTAAACTGTTTCACCAAGGCAAGAAAAACTGAACAAGGAGTAATTTTGTGTGAAAGATCAGAACAGAAGTGACAGAAGCCAAGTCAGGTTTTGAGGGAGCTTCTGAAGGAGGTAGACGAGCTGGTGAAGTGGAAGGATTTAGGGAAAGTGGAACACAAGTGTAGGGTTGACACAGTGTTTGCTCTGATTCAGAATATGAGGGAATCAGAAGGGCAGTGGGTAAATGTTGGAACACAGGAGACAGGAAGAAATGAGGCCTTGAACAGATTTAAAGCATTGTATAGAACATATAACATGCAGTGTAGAAGGAGGCCATTCAGCCCATCGAGTCTGCACAGACCCACTTAAGCCCTCACTTCCATCCTATCCCCATAACCCAATAAACCCTCCTAACCTTTTTGGTCACTAAGGGCAATTTATCATGCCAATCCACCTAACCTGCACATCTTTGGACTGTGGGAAGAAACCGGAGCACCCGGAGGAAACCCACGCAGACGCAGAGAGAATGTGTGACTCTGCACAAACAGTGGCCCAGCGGGGAATCGATCCTGTGACCCTGGCGCTGTGAAGCCGCAGTGCTATCCACTTGTGCTACCACGCTGCCCACATTTGTAGATGAATGCATGAATTTGAGGTGTTGGTTGATGAGTAACCAATGAAAATTAATGAGGACAGTGGGAGAAGAGTAGGACACAGTATGAAATAAGGATGTTAGCAACAGGATTTCTAATGAATTGTAATTTGCAGGAGGCAGAACTCAAGAGGCTCTAGTTAAAGAATAGCCTGCAGTGAAATCTAAAGGATGAGGTAAGACGCCAAGGTGGGGTGGCGTGCAATGAAATAAGGCTGAGGTCGTAATGATCTTGATGGTAACTAAAATGTACAACCTTGCCTCAGGGTCAAAGAGGAGACCAAGATCCTGTTCCATCAGACTAAGACTGAGTGGACAGTCAGGGTGGAGAAATGGAATCATGAGTAAGACCAAAGTTTTAGTTTGAGATAAATTATCTTTTGCCTTGCAGATGTTCAATGGAAGGTGGCACTTACACTTCCAGGACTCAATATTTACTGGGTAATTGGACAGTATGATCCTGGTTGAGGAATCAAAAGTGATGGCAAAGAAATAGAGCTGTGATGTCACAAGATAGTTGCAGATAAGCTATATTTTCCCTTCATGCTTCATCTTTCGGGGCAAAAAGTCCCTCAATTATAGAATTACACTCAATTCTTTCATCAATGATTCTAAGACTTTCTCCTTGTTGGATTGATCCGGTAGCTTATCCCAGTTACTGATTGCTCTATGTGAATGAGAATTTACGATAGCCTTAAAATTGCCAATTGTACATTTTAACCTGTGTTATGTTATCTAATTTTTACAGCTTTTAGTATAAAGCAATTTTCCCTTTTCCGTACCTCCAGAAGATTATCTCTCAGACCGTCTTTGGGAACATGGGGACAGTGGTCGGCTGTTTGGCCCCTCAAGCCAATTCCACTATTTTGTGAAACCTTATCTGTACCTCAGTCCCCTGCCTTGTTTCATTGCCTTTATCTAGCAATGACTTACCAACCCTGGTCTTAAACGTTTCAATTGGTCCAGCACACAGCCTTTTATGGGACAGCATTCCACATTTTTGTGAAAATGTATTTCCTGATTTCCCTCCTGAAGAGCGCAAATCTAATTTTAATGCTCTGCACTCCCCGCCAGAGGAATTAGTTTCACTATTATCTACCCTATCAAACCCCTTTATCATTTGAAATAGCTCTATTAGATCACCTGTCAAGCTTCTAAACTCAGAGTAATATGAACCAGATTTATGTGACTTGTCCTCATGTTTTAATCCATTAAATCCTGGCATTATTCTTGCACATCTGCACTGTACTGTCTCCAGACCAACATATTCTCCCTGAGTTACAATCCCAGAACTGAATGAAGTATTCAAGATGACCAATACTCGTTACAATTGAACTATCACTTTCTCACTTTTGTATTTCAACACCTTGAATTAAAGGCCAATTAGCTTTCCTGATTACTTTTTCAAGGAACAAAAGTACACGTTTCTCCAGTCATCCTCAGAACTCTGACCTTTTCTTTGCAGTAATTAAGCCCTGCTCGTGGCCTGGTGACCAGAACAAAACACAATCCTCAAGAGGATTTGGAGAAGACATGATTGCGTCATTAAGCTTGAGCCTTGATAAACATTCCACCATTTGCAAATAGCACTCAGGGCACTGAAGTGATTTGTGTTTGTAATAACATTTTTTTTAATTCCCTGGTGAAAAAACTTTTGTATGTGGGGAACAACAGTATGATTGTTCATTACCATCAATAAATTATATGTCCGATAGGCTACTTTTGTGAATTTTTCTGGTGGCTTCTCAAACAAATGCAAGTGAAAGGGAGATATACAAGAATATGACAGTTTTCATTTCATTCAGAGATTAACAAATGGAAACTGCTGGACTTTGGGAACATTTCCCACCCATCTTTGGCACATGACACTATCATTACAGTTACTGCTGGTGTGATTTACTTACAGCAACCATTTGTAATAGCTTAGTAGCAGATACTTCAAGATCGACACATAGCTGCAATAATATGTCATTGGATGTCACATAAACAAAAGCTCTGAGATTCAATAAAGTAATTGAACCAAAGCAGCAAACGTTAGACAGAACAGATAGAAATTCAGGACTCAGAGGCACAGAGAGATAGATATGCTTCAGCTATCAACTGGATTGCAAGAGAGGAAAAGGAAAGATGTTTCAAACAGAAATGCAGGAAGACACTAGAAATAGACAACTGCATTGACAAAGGTCAATGTACAGGTAAGTACACTGCAGCAGGAAGCTAGATGCATTGGGAAACTTACAGGAGGCCGAAATCATTTTCCTGATGGCGGGATAAATTTTAGCAAACATGTTCTTTGGATTTTAAAGGAGGCAATGGGAAACAGTATCGGGAACTACATTTGCAGGTCATGGATGTTCATTAAAAGGCAAGCTTGCCAGAATTAAGCTCCCCTTCCAAATTAGGTTCCCCGCCAGTGTGAAAATCAAACGTTCATATTTACGACTGCATACAAATGGCATGCATCTGGTGAGGTAGACGTCGTCCTGAACTTTGAAGTGAGCAGCCCTGCATTATTCAATTGTTCATTCTGGGGACATGTCACCTTCTTGATTAAGATTGGGTGCTCGTAGTCCAAGCTGCATGAAGGTTGGGACAGTGAGGGAGAATCATGGTGGAGGGCGGAGCAGAGGCTGGGCAAAGTATGCAGTTTGGAAGGGTGGGATGGCATCTGGTGAAGGAAGTCAAATTCTCTGGGGCTTGTTTCTGAGATGAGCATTGGCCTGAACTCATTTCATTTCATTTTCATTTCATTTGGAGTGCGGAGATGGGGCTCCCCAATACTCTCCATGAAGAGTATCCCAGATCATCATTGCCTGCTGTATCCTGCGCAGTCTCGTGCAACAAAGAGAAGATGCCTTACCTGAGAGGCAACTAGAGGTCTGAGATGTGTTCTCCGATGATGAAGATGGTGAAAGGGATGGCAATGGAGGCACATGCATTGAACCCAGCAAAGGTATGATGTGGCAGTCAGGCCTGTGATAATCTAATAAATTGCAGATTCCAAGCAGATTACGTTGCCAATATTTATGGTTTACTATTTCCTTTTCTATCCACTGCTGGATGACAGGCTGTGGCTCCTTTTTGTAACACATTATACTTTGCTCCAATGCACCTTGAATTATGACAGCTGAATTAAATTGCACTACTTAATGTCTGCCTGCTGGTGTTGTGATCCTCTGCACGTGTCAAACTGTGCTGATATACAGACCCTTTGCATGCATCAGAACTTACACAGCACTTCATTTTCCACAACCTCAGTACCATGTAAGCAGAAATAAGGGGCGGGATTCTCTGACCCTGAGGCTAAGTGTTGACGCCATTGTAAATGTCGTGATGTTTGTCAACGTGGCCTCAGGAGCAGCATTTCTGACCCCTACAGGGGGCCAGCACGGCACTGGAGCGACCCTCGCCGCTCCAGCTGCCGATACCGCCGTCAGATGGGCGCCGCTAATCTGCACATACGCAGTAGGGCCGGCGCCAATGCCTGCATGCGCAGTGGACCGGCGCCAATGCACGCATGTGCAGTGGCTCCCTTCTCCGCGCCGGCCCCGAGGCAACATGCATAGGGTTACAGGGGCAGGTGCGGAACTAAAGTGGCCCCCAGCCCGAGTGGCCAGCCTGCCGATTGATAGGCCCCGATCACGTGCCAGACCACAGCAGAGGCCCACTCCCAGGTCAGGCCCCCCTACCCCCCCACCAGGCAGCCCCCAGATGCATCTACGCCGAGGTCCCGCTGGGTAAGAGCAAGTGTGGGCGGCGACAGCGGGACTCGGCATTTTTAGCGTGGCCACTTGGCCCATCCTGGACCGGGAATCACTGGCGTCGCACCCATCGGAGAATCGGCGGACCGGCATCGGGGCTGGCGCAATTCACCCTCCGGCCCGGCCCCTGGCTGAGAGAATCCCGCCCAAGATTTTTCCCATGCCCTCACAAAGTCCATATGCATGGCACTTGAAAGTAACATGAAATCTGACCTGAACAGAGATGCACTCATGCTTACCCTCATACCAGCCCCCAATGGGGAGACACCTTGCAGTGAGTCCTTTCAGCCGGTACCAGTAATATTGGTGCTCAGGGAAGAACAGCATAAATGAAGGAATTGGCCCCTCGCAATGTCTCCTCCATGTAACTTGATCAGGGACGTTTTTGTAACTTTCAGTCTTTAATTGCCACTCACCCACAGTAAATCCTGAACATCTTTCTCAATTCCGAAAAATAACTAAGGAACTTTGGTATCCACTCAATGTCAATGACAATGACAATGGCTATGGCAATGACAATGACAATGGCAATGACAATGACAATGGCAATGACAATGACAATGGCAATGACAATGGCAATGACAATGGCAATGACAATGGCAATGGCAATGACAATGGCAATGGCAATGGCAATGACAATGACAATGGCAATGACAATGACAATGACAATGGCAATGACAATGACAATGGCAATGACAATGGCAATGACAATGACAATGGCAATGGCAATGGCTATGGCAATGGCAATGGCTATGGCAATGACAATGACAATGGCAATGACAATGGCTATGGCAATGGCTATGGCAATGACAATGACAATGGCAATGACAATGGCAATGACAATGACAATGGCAATGGCTATGGCAATGGCTATGGCAATGGCTATGGCAATGACAATGGCAATGACAATGACAATGGCAATGACAATGACAATGGCAATGGCAATGGCTATGGCAATGGCTATGGCAATGACAATGACAATGGCAATGACAATGACAATGGCAATGACAATGACAATGGCAATGACAATGACAATGGCAATGGCTATGGCAATGGCTATGGCAATGGCTATGGCAATGACAATGGCAATGACAATGACAATGGCAATGACAATGACAATGGCAATGGCAATGGCTATGGCAATGGCTATGGCAATGACAATGACAATGGCAATGACAATGACAATGGCAATGACAATGACAATGGCAATGGCTATGGCAATGGCTATGGCAATGGCTATGGCAATGACAATGGCAATGACAATGACAATGGCAATGACAATGACCATGGCAATGGCAATGACCATGGCAATGGCAATGACAATGGCAATGGCAATGACAATGGCAATGACAATGGCAATGACAATAACCATGGCAATGACAATGGCAATGGCAATGGCAATGGCAATGACAATGACCATGGCAATGACAATGACAATGGCAATGACAATGACAATGGCAATGACAATGACAATGGCAATGGCAATGGCAATGACAATGGCAATGGCAATGGCAATGACAATGACAATGGCAATGGCCATGACAATGGCAATGGCAATGGCAATGACAATGGCAATGGCAATGACAATGGCAATGACAATGGCTATGGCAATGACAATGACAATGGCAATGACAATGGCAATGACCATGGCAATGACAATGGCAATGGCAATGACAATGGCAATGACAATGGCAATGGCAATGACAATAACCATGGCAATGACAATGGCAATGACAATGGCAATGGCAATGACAATGGCAATGGCAATGGCAATGGCAATGGCAATGACAATGACAATGACAATGACAATGGCAATGACAATGACAATGGCAATGACAATGGCAATGACCATGACCATGACCATGACCATGACCATGGCAATGGAAATGGCAATGGCAATGACAATGGCAATGACAAAGCCTCAGCTTCACTGTGGGGAATTGGGAACCAACCACTCCTGCCCCTCCAATTGACAAGAGTCTGACAAATCTCAGTCCTCGGTGCCCTGAGTATTACTGTGAGGATCTGCTCCTTCATTCTGGACACCCCAACCAAGTTAAACATCTTTCCTGCTTGGGCCCTGTAGAGCAGTGGAACAGCTCTCAATGCTTCACATGGAAAGATTTGCAGTCCTCCACCAAATGCAGCACACAGGCCTGTTCCACTCTATCTCACCTGATGCATTAATATCCTGGTCTTTTAATGATGTCAGGTACACTTTGGCTGCAATCCATTTATGTGAGCTCTATTCCTACCCTTGATAAGAAGACGAGCATGTCAAACATTCTCCATGTGAGGTCTCACAAAGGTTGCAGTCAATTGCATACACAGGTCTTTAATCCTGCACTCTATCCCTCTTACAGTCAAGGCCAACTTGCCCGTTGCCTCTCTACTTACAGCCTTCACCTGCTTGTAAGCTCATTATAACAATTGAAAAAGGGCAGCCAGAAACAATTGGATGTGCACAGCTCATCATTCTCCAAATATCTAGAGAAGCCTCTGGTTTTCTACTGTTGAGACCACAGTGGAGAGCTTCATTCTTTTCACTCTCATCTACAGTGTTCCTTGCCAACTACACAGCCGATTAACTCCCATTGAGGACTCTGCACACTCACAAATGGTGAACAGCCCCTCATCATTTCATATCAGAGTATTCAGTAATCACAATATTGATGTTGTCATAGAAGTGACTTGATAGGTTGACATTGGACACTGATTTAGGACCTAATTCCACGACTTAAATGCTCACAACCATTGAAGTAGCTAGCCAGATGGGAATCCAGGACATTTCCAGACTGTACAAGTGAGCATATATTTCTACAAGTGTCAAAATTATATTCAATGGTTGTACCCCCATACCACCTGTATACCTTTGAAACCTTTATACCTTTCTTTCCCGATTGCTACGTCTAGGTGCAGTCCCAACATCCACTACTGAGGTGAAAGCAAACGACTGACCTCTATGCCCTGTTAACTGCAATGTCTTTGGGAGGCACTCTGTGGTTACCCAAGGCTTAGAGGGCCCTGGCCTGCTAAGCTTTTCTTGTACAGCACTAGCACCCTTTGTGTGTCTTAAGATGAAGCCTCTGGATATCTGGCTGGTGCTTCTCCTCCTTGTGGGTGCCAGATGGCTGTACCTCTCTTTCCTAGCCACTACTGCACCACACCCATGAATGATGAAGTTCAGATCTAAGTGCATGTCCGGCAGCTACTGTGCATTTTGCTGGACCTGGGTCTCAAAGCAGAATGACACTCTTTCCAGGTGAGTCAAGCACTCACATGTTGGAGGCATGACAGCAGACAGAAGGTAGATGGATGCCTGCACTCTGCGTGGCCTCAGGTATTCCCCTGACTGTCTCTGCATCTCCAATTGGTCTCTTATGGCTGAATCCTGACACTCATCAAATCATTCAGTGTTTGATCTGTTCACAATGGCTGGGAAAAAGTAAAATCTAAGAATGGATGAAGTTTTAACAAGCCCCTCCGGTAAAGAGTCTGTACTAATTCTGCCAATGGTATTCCTTACTCAACCATTCAGTAGCCTTTTGTTGAAAAAATACATTTTGTAGAAGTTTTCCATCTTGAACTCATCAGGACAATTGCAAGAATACCAATGTTAGGATACCGGACCAGACCCCAATTTATGTCAGGATACTGGATGAGAAACACCAACAATTTACAATTTGTAAAACTCTGAGGAAAGGACACTTTACCCCAGGAGTTATTCCTCTGACAAATATGGATGTTTTAGATTAAATCAAACTTTATTTGAAACACAGCATTAATCACATTAACATCACGGAAATATCTCTACAATTAACAGTTAAACAGTTTTTAAACAAAAGGAAAAGCATCAATTTGTGCCCTACACCTTCATTATAAATATTCCAACCACGCAATCCCAATCAGTTCAAATGCCGCTTATAAATAAAATTAACAAAACAGGTTTACTTGCTGTCTTCTGTGTAGACACTTTGGAGAGAACAACATGAAAATCCTTCCGTCTTGTCAGACTATGCTGCTCAACCTAAAAGCATTTGGCAAAATTGCATACTACAGACAGACCTGGCTCCTCTCATTAATTACATCATCTGTATTCCACTAAAGGGCTGAATGCCCTTGACTGCTGAAGTGTTCCCCGACTGGAAGGGAACATTCCTGCCTGGAGATTGTCAAACCCAATTGATAAAGGGAGATTGTCAATCACCAGGCAGGAATATTCCCTTCCAACCTCTGATCACCGGGTAAGCATTCTCCAAGGCGGCCTTCAGGACGCGCGATAACGCAGAATCGCTGAGCAGAAACTTATAGCCAAGTTCCGCACACATGAGTACGGCCTCAACCGGGAACTTGGATTAATGTCGCATTACATTCATTCCCCACCATCTGGCCTGGGCTTGTGAAATCCTACCAACTGTCCTGGCTTGATACAATTCACACCTCTTTAACCTGGGGTTACCCCTCTCTGGATCTGTAAAGATTCAATTACCTGCAAATGCTCGCATTCTAAGCATTATCTGGCATCTTTGAATTTGTCCATATATATGTTTCTGGAACATACCTCTTCATTCACCTGAGGAAGGAGCAGTGCTCTGAAAGCTAGCATTTGAAACAAACATGTTGGACTTTAACCTGGTGTTGTAAGACTTCTTACTGAGCTTTAGCAGACACACAGTCTAGATATCTTAATCTAGGTTCTTTAATAATATTACTACAACAAATATAGAGAGGTTTCTAATAACATTACTGCAACAGATATAACATACAATGGGCGTGATTTAATGGACTCATTGCGCTCAACTTGGTGGCACGACATGGCTGTTGAATCTCGTGAGAGGCGTCGCTCGCCTTGCGAGATTTAATGAGATTTCGCAAAATGTCACGATCTGGATCTTTCCCTCAGTGGGTGAGATCCAGATTAACATATTTAAGTGAACCATAGACTCATTTAAGTATGTCTGCACTATATTCTCGCAGGAACTAACGGCCTCACCTGGGAGACCTTGCCAAGGCGTCGTTTAGCACTAGTTTTCACAAACGTAGATCAGACACAAGGGCACCCTGGGGTCTCCCAGGCCATTAAAGATATCCAGGTGGTTGGGCTCTGGGAAGAGTGGTACCCTGGCACTCCCTCTGACACCCAGACATGTTGGCACTTCTGCCAGGGCAGCTCACAGCCAAACTGGCAGGGGCACTAACAGGGTGGCAGGCTGGCAGTGCCCAAGATGCCTATTCCAAGTTGCCCATGCCAGGGATTGGTCCCTTAAAAACTGGGGTGAGGGAGAGCTTGAGGACCCCCTAAGAATTCAGTTGGGTGCATCCGGAGGCTGAGGTGGGGTGGCTGAGGAAGATCAAAAGATTGGTGGCACCCCGATCCATGGATACATTTTCTGCACTGGTGAGCTGAACTCGTCAGTGTGGAAAATGAGGCAAGTGCGGCCTCGGCGGGGTGTTCTTCGCCGAGCCCAAGAAAAAGTAAAGTCCTGTTGCAAGCACCGAGAAACACCCTGCTAAACGCACCAAAACAGGACTCTGTTCTTGTCCTGTTAATCACGCCCAATATATGTAACAATTTCTTACATTCATGACACAGGGGAAACACCATTGGTACTCTTGTGATTGTCCTGATGAGTGCAAGATGAAAAGCTTTGTCAAAATGTCTTCATTCAGCAATCTTCCAGTTCTATACTACCAAGTGGGCAGCACGGTAGCATAGTAGTTAGCAAAGTTGCTTCAAAGCTCCAGGGTCCCAAGTTCGATTCCCGGCTTGGGTCACTATCTGTGTGGAGTCTGCACATTCTCCCGTGTCTGCGTGGGCTTCCTCCGGGTGCTCCGGTTTCCTCCCACAGTCCAAAGATGTGCAGGTTAGGTGGATTGGCCATGCTAAATTGCCCTTCGTGTCCAAAAAGGTTAGGTTGGGTTACGGGGATAGAGGGGATAGAGTGAAGGTGTGGGGCTTAAGTAGGGTGCTCTTTCCAAGGGCAGACTCAATGGGCTGCATGGCCTCCTTCTGCACTGTAAATTCTATGATGCTATGAAATGTGTGTTTGTACACCCATTTGTTGTTGGATCCCAACTTCAGCATATCCAAAGGTTCTGCAACTTGTTCTTCTTGTTTTCCGCAGTCTGAAGAGCTCAGAGCACCACTGATGGGTCAATATTGCAAAATAATGAGACAAGATCCCTACAAGAGTGACAGGAAAATGTAGGAAGATATTGAAAGTTAAAGCCGCTGCTGGTTCTCGAGTAGCAAAAATTGCAATTGTTTCACAACTGCCATTACTCACAGAAGGTGGAAAATTATTGAAATACCACTCAAATAATTGGCGGAAACACAGCAACCTGATAAACGTTTCCCTCAGCCAGGTATTCATTGAAGATATTTTGCTCAAGAGCGGATTAGAGTGGCAAGTTTCATGTTGGTATCTGATTTATGAATTAGGCAATTTATCAGGGCTCATGGACAAGGAGATATTTAAAGTCTGCTCAACTCTACCAGGCGAGGTAAAAATCTGTCAGAGTTAAAAAGGAGAATTTGGAGATTAACTGTCATTTTGATCAAGAAGATCTGTATAAATAAATCGAGTTTAGAGAAGAAACAACAGCAAGGAAACTCTGTTTATATGAATTCTCAATAGTTTGTTTGTTCACATTTATATCTCCAATAAACCATTATTTGCTGCAACAATGACCAGCTTTATCGAAAACATCTTCCTTCAGGGTGATAGAGAATGAAATAAGAAGGCATTGCACACATAAATCTGCAATTGTCCTGTGGAGGAAGGCAAAGGGAATCTGTGTTTATGCATCATTTACATCACATTAAATCTTTAACAAAATGTCTCTCACAGCCCCTGAGGTACACATATAGTAATAACATCTGTGATGATTTTCTGTAAATGCATCATGATGAAAATTATACAGTAGGACTTGAAAAATGGGTATAATATTTCATAATTTGTAGTATCTTTCTAAATAATAAAGTAAGGCAATCCAGATTTAGTGGCAATCCCTGAAATGTCAAAGCGATTTTTTGTTTAACCATTTATTATTTTGATTTAGTTTCATGCATGCATAACCATGTAGCGGTGACATCTGTACATTTAAACACAGGGCTGCAAATGGATGGCTATAATAGAAGGGAAATTGTTGTATGGCTGGTCATTGTCTTTATGCTCATCATGATGAAGATTGAATACAGCCAAAAGAAATAGCTTCACAATTTACAATTTCCAACATTGGTCATGTTTGAAGCATTCTCAAATCATAGGCTGAACAAGTCATTATGCAATGCAGAATTTCTTTTCCATTGCCCTGACAACATGGCCAAATTATAACCTTAGAAGAACATCACTATTCTCTACATAACTGCGCTGTCAATCATCGTCAACAGTTCTCTGAATAAAATTGTCTTATTAATGTCAATTGTGCTGAACAGGAGTTTGTGCCATGGACTGCCATAGTCTAATAACTGGGCTGAGACTGATAATGCCCAAATAAAGCCAGTTGTTCAAACTGGTTTTCTGACTTAGCAATTTCAAACTTCCCAGTGCAAACAAAACTAGAACCCAAAGACATAACATACCACATTTTACATCCCCACAGCGGTGAGATGGCGTGCGGGAAGTGTAAAATTGGGTGCAATGCCCGCAATGTCATGCCCATTGCCTGCCCTCACCTGTCCTCCCTGCTTTCCCTACTAGTATTTTACCTACAGCGGACGAGGTTACAGGCAGACCCCTCTCATCCACGAGCCATTTGAGACCCTTAAATGAATGAAAACCACTTATTGTCACGGGTAGGCTTCAATGAAGTTACTGTGAAATGCCCCTAGTCGCCATATTCCAGCGCCTGTTCGGGAAGGTTGTTACGGGAATCGAACCGTGCTGCTGGCCTGCCTTGGTCTGCTTTCAAAGCTAGCGATTTAGCCCAGTGTGCTAAACAGCCCAGCTAAGTGACCAATTTATAGTCTTGTCCTACCACCACTGGGATTTTACTGGCCCTATGTGTCCAAGTTGCAGGTGAAACAAGGAGATGACACCTTGACTACACCTGAAGGTGTCTCCTGCTTAGACGCTATGTGCCATCGAATTCACCCCTCTCATGTTTTCACTCACTGCCTCTCTCTGTAAATCTATGCCTCCTACCTCACACGCCCCCACACCAACTCCCTCCACTGTAGTCCTAGCAATGGCCATCACTTGCGGGGCTTTGCTGTGATGGGGGATATGACATGACGCCCTGAAATCTGTTCCACACTGGCATGAATTTACAGCCAGATCTTCCACTGCTTCCTACCATGGCAGGTCGGAAAACACACCAGAGACTGGCAGGAAACTAATTAGCATCCTGTTAATGGGATGTAAATGTAGGCCTGACTCCCCTACGCCGGGGGAAATGCGGTGAGAAAACACGGCAACTCATTTGGAACAACGTGGCATGCAGGTGGGTCAATGATGTCAGGTGCATTTTCAATATGATACCTGTACACAACAACAATCAATGTGCCATTAGGCTTGCCAACTGCAGAATATGGCGCAAAACACCCGGGTGCATAATTAATGAGGTCTGGCCAGAAGGTTTAGGGTTAAGTGTGTTTTCCCACTGGTCTCCGCAGCAGTAAACACTCCATGTTCCTGCCTCCACCAAGGAACTTAGTCCCAAAATGGAAGAATTCTGACCTCAGTCTGAGGATGCATCTCCCAATGTCAACTCATTTCTACACCTATTTCCCACAGCAGTCTGATTCCATTTTTTCAGGTACATTGCAATATTTCATGATTGTATTTTAGAAGGGACAGTTATGTTTACTGAGTGTTGCAGTCTGTATTATTTGCCCCATTTGTATTGCATGCCAAAATCCAACATTGATGACATTACAAAACTAACTGTACGCAGATCAAAATTGCAGTTGATCCATTGATTTGTTTTTTTGTTTGTCACTGCATGTGAGGGTTGCTGGCAAGGCAAATTGTGTATCACTAACTGCCTTTGAGAAGAAGATGGTGAGCCAGCTTCTTGAACCATTGTAGTCCACGTGGTATAGGTACACTCACAATTCTATTCTGGAGGGAGTTCCAGGATTTTGAACCAGTGACAATGATGGAATGGTGATATATTTCTAAGTCAGGATGGTTTGTGGCTTGGAGGGGAACTTGCAGGTGGTAGTCTTCCCTTGCATCTGCTGCCCTTGTCCTTCAAGGTGGCAGAGGTCGCGATTTGGAAGGTGCTGTTGAAGGAGCCTAGGTGAGTTGCTGCAGTAGATGTTACACATTGTTGCCACCATGTCATAGAACATAGAACAGTACAGCACAGAACAGGCCCTTCGGCCCTCAATGTTGTGCCGAGCCATGATCACCCTACTCAAACCCACGTATCCACACTATACCCGTAACCCAACAACCCCCCCCTTAACCTTACTTCTATTAGGACACTACGGCCAATTTAGCATGGCCAATCCACCTAACCCGCACATCTTTGGACTGTGGGAGGAAACCGGAGCACCCGGAGGAAACCCACGCACACAGGGGGAGGACGTGCAGACTCCACACAGACAGTGACCCAGCCGGGAATCGAACCTGGGACCCTGGAGCTGTGAAGCATTTATGCTAACCACCATGCTACCCTGCTGCCCCTGCTACCCTGCTGCCCGTTGTCAGTAGTGAACAACATGAATATTTGGAGTGGTGGATGGGGTGCCAATCAAAAGGATTTGATTTGTGCTGGATGATGTTGGGCTTCTCAATTGTTGTTGGAGC
This sequence comes from Scyliorhinus canicula, assembly GCF_902713615.1. NCBI lineage: Eukaryota > Metazoa > Chordata > Chondrichthyes > Carcharhiniformes > Scyliorhinidae > Scyliorhinus > Scyliorhinus canicula. The sequence continues at coordinate 124,886,983 of NC_052150.1, forward strand.
TACACTCATCGAGGAAAGTGGAGACTATTCCATCACACTCCTGATTTGTACCTTGTAGATGATGGACATGCTTTGGGAAGTCAGGAGGTGAATTCGGATTCACTACAGAATTCCCTATCTCTGACCTGCTCTTGTAGCCACAGTATTTGTATGGCTGGTCCAGTTAAATTTCTGGTCAATGGTAACAACAAGGATGCTGATGATGGGGGTTACAATGTTGAAATGCCATTGAATGTCAAGGGGAGATGGTTAGAGTCTCCCTTGTTGCAGGTGGACACCACTTAGCATTTATGTGGCACAAATACTACTTGACACTTATCAACCCAAGCCTGAATGTTGTCCAGGTCTTCGTGGATGCAAACTGGTTCATTATTTGAGAAATCGTGAATGCATTCATCACCAAAACCTCAATTTCTGAACTTATGTTGAACGGATGGTCATTGGTGAAGCAGCCGAAGATAGTTGGGTTAAAAACTCTGACAAACTCCTGCAGCGATGTCCTGGGACTGAAATGATTGGCCTCAAGAAAACATAACTATCTTCCTTTCTACTAGAAATGACTCAAACCCATGATGAGTGTTCTCGGATTCCCATTGACTTCAGGGTAACCCAGATTCCTTGATGCAACATTCAGATAAATACTGCCTTGCTGTCTAGTCACTCTCAATTCACTTCTTGAATTCAGCTCCTTTCCTTATGTTTCTACAAAGATGGTAATGAGGTCTGGAGTCTAGTGGCTCTGGCAGAACCCAAACTGAGCATCAGTGAGCACGTCATTGCAATGTAACTGCCATTTGATAACACAATCAATGACATCTTCAATCACATTGCTAATGATCATGAGTAGATTGATAGGATGTTAATAGGCTGGGTTATATTTGTCCTGCTTACCTGGGTAATTTTATATATAGTCAGGCAGTTTGGAGCTGTACTGGAATGGCTGGTTCTGGAGCACGTGCTTTTGAGATGTTGTCAGAGCCCACTGCATTTGCTAGAATCAATGCCTTCTGCCGTTTCTTTATATCACGTGGTTTGAATTTAATTGGCTGAAGACTGGCACCTATGACACTGGAGCCTGCTGGAGGAGGCCGAGATGGATCATCCACTTGGCACTTCTGGCTGAAGTTGGTGCGAATGCTTCAGCCTTGTCTTTTGCACTTTCGCCTCCCCATCATTGAGGATGGGGATATTTGGAGAGCCTCTCGCCTGTAATTTGTTTAATTGCCCACAACCATTCAGAACTGAATACAACAGGACATCAGAGCTTTGATCTGACCCCTTGGTTGTGAGAACCCTTAGCTCTATCACATGCTGCTCCGTGGTTTGGTATATTGGCCTGGATTTTCTACAGAGGGCAAATCATTGTTTAATTGACAATCCACTTGAACACTTCCCTGCCTCAATGCTGCTCTGCATTCCTGGATTCTCCAGAAATTTGGAGAACAGCGTTCCTCAGAGAACTCTGTTACACTGCGAGAGCATTGGTGAGTTTCTTGCCCTAGATTTTAATCTGTTTAACATTTCCTGGGTAACTTTTCAGTTAAGTACCATGGAACTGTCTGAAGTCTCTGAGTCTAACTCAGAGAGACATACTTGAAGTGTCCCAGGAAGCAGGGGAATTGCCCATCAGAAGTTCAGACTTCCCATGTAATTTCCATGGACAAGGAGCGCATCAGGACTTTCACAGGGTCCAACATGCACCTTGGGTCATAGGTCCAGTCTCTGATGATTCAGAGACCAGGAGGTCTGGGCCATAGTTCACTATTGTAGCTTCACAGTCTTGGCACCTCAATGTTATGTATACCTGGTGCTGCTCCTGGCATGCTTTGCTGCACTCATTGAACCACAGTTGATGCCCTGGCTTAGTGGCAATAGTAGAATGAGGGATATGCCAGGCCATGAGGTTGCACATTGTGATCAGCGCCTCATGGGTGTTGAGTTTTAAGCTTAGATCTGTTCTGAATCTATTCCATTTAACATGGCAGCAGTGCCTCACAACACGATGGACAGTAACCTCAGTGTAAAGACAAAACATCACCACCACAAAGAATGTGTGATGGTCACTCCTACCCACTGTCATGGGCAGATAAATCTGTGACAGATAGCTTAGTGAGGATTAGGTCAAATAGACTTTTCCCTCTTGTTGGTTCTCTCACCACCTGCCACACTCTCAGTCTCAGTTAGTAGCGGTGCTATTGAGCCACGTTCGGTGATGGGCATTGAAATCCCCCAGCCAAAGTACATTCTGTGTCCTTGTTACATTCAGTATGTCTTCCAAATGTTCAACATGGAGGAGTACTGATTTACCAGCTGAGGGAGGATGGGAGGTGGGAATCAGCAGGGGGTTTCCCTGCCCATGTTTGACGAGATGCCATGAGACTTCATGGGTCCAGAGGCAACTCCCTCCTGACTGTATAGTACTACAGCATCACCTCTGGTGGATCTGACCTGCTGGTGGGTCAGCACATTACTTAGGATTGTGATGGTGGTGTCTGAGTTTGTCTGAAGGCATAATTCAGTGAGTGTGACCATGGCAAGCTGTTGCTTGACTGGTCTATGAGGCAACTCTCGCAAGCTTGGCATAAGCTTCCAGATACTAATAAGGAGGACATTCCAGGGTCAGCTGAGGAGGTTGTGCTGTTTCCATTTGCAGTGCTTAAATTGATGTTGGGTGGTCCTTCCAGTTTTAATCCTTTCAAACCTCTCTGTGGAAGTTTGGTCTAGTTGAGTGGTTTACTCGGCCAATTCAGAGGGAAGTTAACAGCCAGCCTCATAGGTGTGACATCCCATATAGGCCAGACCAGGTAAAGCCAGCTGATTTCCCAGCCTGAAGATTGATTTTTACAACAAAATGACGGTTTCATGCTCATCATTACAGAGGCTAGTTTTAATTCCAGCTTTATTAATTATTGATTATTGGGCACTGGCTTTCCATGATACACGGGAGCAATCTGGGCAGAACAGCAACTGTACAATCTTGCATACAGATGATCAGAGCACTCCATTCACCTACAGCATGACTGATTCTACTGATGGGAACTGTTTACGCCTTTAGTTACAGCTCCAGTGCCTGCAGGTGCTGTGTGGGAGTGTGGCAGAAATATATTTTGTTGATATTAGGGCTGCTGCTGGCACAAGTCCTGTCAGGTAAATGTGACACTTGGGATTTAGTGACAATCTACTCCCTGGTGGGGTGAATCAGTAACTGACAGTTTCTTGTGAGCATGGCCAGCGTGTTACCCTACAGCAGTCTCCTCACCCCACACTCCCTAATCTCCTCTTAATTACTTGTAATTGAGAAAAGAAATTGAGACAATATTCCAAAGGACACAATGAAATGCAATTTAATAACTGGCAGCTCTCCCATTGGCATTGCTCATGCATATTGGATGATATACTGTTTCATAAGGACAGAATGGTATGGTATCGTACAATGCATTATTTTGCTGTTCGGGTGTGCAGTGCCCTTTATTACTAATAATTTTAAACATTGTTAAATTCCAAGCTGGGTATTTAACTGCTTCTTAATTAAAGCGCTTTGCAGTTTTGAAAATGCTTACAACAGTTCCATTTGCAGGACAAAAGTACCCAGAATTAAGTGATTGCAATTTTTTCTATTTTTTTGTACTTACTGCTTTGTAGGATTTTTGTGTGTGTGGGGGGTGTGGTTGAGGTGGGGGGTGGGGGGGGGGGGGGGGGTGTGGTCTATTGTGGTGTCAGGCAGGATTCAGAATGGGACTTGCAGAAAGTGCATGTGCTTAAATCCTGTGGTGCTGCAGGGCTACCAAATCTGTCATTTGGATTATCATTGGATTTATAATATAAATGGGCATAAATAGCTAATGTTGGAAAAGATTGATTTTTCCCTTAAATCTGTTTTAACACTAGAAACTGGTAGCTCATCGGTGAGGAGATCTCGAACTGTACATTTAAATAAAAATGTCCTCTGTTATCCTGTTTTGAGATTATAATTATGGCTACTCACACCCACTCTCACTTATGCTCCAACACTTCAGAGTTTGTTACAGGAACGGCTATAATAGGAAATTAAGTGCACAATATGTTAATGCACTGTTCTTTTACCTCTGGCAGTTAGTTCAAATTAATGGGATGAGAGTCTCTTTACTCTGTTGGCTGTAAGCATCCTAACTAAAGATTCAGCTAGGTCTCAATTCAATTCCCAGTAAATTTGGCTCCTACTTTAGCACTGATATCCAGATATATTTGGCAATCTGAGGTCATGGAAAGGCTATTGCATCTAAAATGCTTGTAGTACAATAAGAGTTAGATTCGCTTTCTTTTTGAAGTCGGGATTAAGGCACAGTGTGGGTAGGGTGGATTAACTCTCCATCTGGTTGAGACTAATCCTGACCCAAGAGTGCCTGATGCTGACAAAAGGTGCAAAAAGGTAGGAGCATGTTCAATTCCTCAGTATTGATATCGCTTGTTCTGTTAAAAAAATGTATTTGGAAAAGAAAAGCCTTTCAGAATTATTAAATTATTTTCACATCTGTGCCAGAGTCTTGTGCAGTTATTTCAACATCCTTTTGCACAATGCCAAAACTGTAAAAAAAAGGGAAGCATTTTAATAGACAGTGTTCAGGAACAGTTATTTCAATGCCATAAGATAATCACCATATCTATGTGTGCCAGCTGATGCTTAGCAGCTCTGCCATGTGGTAACAAAATGTATCACATGACCTCTCACAAAAACATATAGAGCTTTTAACAAGTAATGTATCCCAAGGCATTTTAGAGATGTGTTATCAAACAGGATTTGGCACTCAGCCACAGAAGGAGATATATGGGCAGATGACCAGAAGCTTACTCAGCAAGATAGGTTTTAAGGGGTGCCTTAAAAGAGAAGAGAGAGGTTTAGGGTGGGAATTTCAGAACTTATAATTGTGGAGTGATTAAAATCGGGATGCACTAGAATTGATAGAGGGCAGAGATTTTGGAGAGTCTAGGAAACGGCAACAGTGAGGGGTGATGTCATGGAGGGATTTGAAAATTAGGATGATAATTTTAAAATCTGGAAGCTGCGAGGTCGGGAGCCGATGTGGAACAGTGAGCACTAGGTGATGTGTGAATGGGATTTGGTGCACGTTAGAAGGTGGAGAGCAGACTTTTGAATGAGTCCACATTTTGCGGACAGGGAAGCTTATCTGGGTCATGAGAGAGCCGATGGTGAAAAGAGACATGGAAGTGAGGATTCAGCTCAAAATGCTTCTACTTCCCACCCATTGTCCCCCACCTCTCAGTCAGTAGCAGACTCAATTTTGGCTTTCAAAAGGAAATAGGATGATTAGAGGAAGATAAATATTTGCAGGGCTATGGAGAAAGGATGGAGGAGAGCACTACCTGAGCTGCTCTGGCAAAGAGCCAGCACAGACACGACAAGCTGATTGACCACCTTCTGTGCAGTAATAATTCTATGATTCTATATGTTGCCTCATGTCCTGGCGGCTGAGTCTGTCCCTGAACCGGTACAGATGGAGCTGTCTTTTGGCAGAGCCTTCACAGGTCCCAAAACACCGAAGATGCCAGCCAAGAACATCTCAGCAATTAAAGCAGAGACCTGGCCAGCCTGCCTAAAGCTCTGCTGAAACCACAGAGTTGCACGATATAGAAGAAAGAGAAAAGACTTGTTGAGTGCGGCTGAAGAAGTTGAGTGCAAACCCAAAAGTTTGGAATTGGCTCTTACTCTACGACAGGGAAAGGAGCTAACTGTTTGGTGAGTAACTGGTAAGTGGTTCAGGCCTATTCTAATCCTAAATTTTCAAACAGTAAACAAATTGTTGGTAAAGCTAATCAAACATATAACAAAGCAATAAAAATAAGTGCATAACATAATTAAGTAGTTAACGAAAACATTACATGTGGCAGGACAGTGATGTGTTAAAAGCTGCAGCATGTTGGAGCTCCTGGATACCAGTTTGATCCAGGGCAAACACATCTGCACTTTGTGTTTAGCGCTCAAGGAATTTAGTTCAGAGTTATTAAGTCGAGCTGCAGACTCTGCGAGACATCAGGGAAGGGGAAAGTTACCTGGATGCTTTGTACCAGGAGGCAATCACATCTCTTAGAATAGGTGCTGTTGATTTGGTCAATAGTTAGGGACAGGAGGGTTTAAGTGTGACTGAGGCAGGCAAGGGGACCCAGAGGGCATGAGTGTCAGCCTCTGCAATTGTTAAATACATCTGTGGTTCTCTCAGCTTGTTTATATGAGAGTGGGGGCTGCAAAATGCCTGGTTTCCTATCACAGTCGCACAGTGGTTAGCACTGTTGCTTTACAGCGCCAGGGTCCCATTTCGATTCCCGGCTTGGGTCACTGTCTGTGCGGAGTCTGCATGTTTTCCCTGTGACTGCTTGGGTTTCCTCCGGGTGCTCCAGTTTCCTTCCACAAGTCCCACAAGAAAGACATGCTGTTAGGTAATTTGGACATTCTGAATTATCCCTCTGTGTACCCAAACAGGCAGCGGAATGTGGCGACTGGGGGCTTTTCACAGTAACCTCATTGCAGTGTTAATGTAAGCCTACTTGTGACAATTAAGATTATTATTATTTATAATATGGCAGGCAGTGGGTTTCAAAATTAGCAACTCACCTCCTTTTAAAAAATCATTACTGGTGAATTGAGCTTGTTAACAAACTAATTGACTTGAATGTTACGCTGCCCAGACCAGTATGCAATTGGATGATAGGCAAGCAAAAGTGGGAATGCCACTGAGATGAAAAAGCGGGAATGGGATGCTACATTCTATATGTGTCCTATGGACAACAGGTGCACTGCTCCCCAAGTTGATACTCCATTTTGTGCCTCTCTGCCCACTCATCCAACCCCACCTCACACCCCTAGGGTGTCTGAATGGTGAAGTAGGCTACCAAGACCAAATAGCCAAGTCCAGCTGCTAGTTCTTCTGTTCTTGTGTTCAATTATCTTTATTTAATCTTAGTGTGGCTCAAATCAGATAAACAATACATGGTCCCTTATTTATACCTTGAAAGACAATCATCCTTGTAATGGCATCCCATGAAAAGGCTGTATGTAGGCTTGAAAACTTCCCAATATCCAGTCACATCTACTTCCAGGGATTCTTCAGGAAGGAGAGAGCAATGTTCCCTCTAAGATATGCAGGCTCGGCCTGGCAGCAATCTGGAATGTACCATGTAGCGCAACAAATAATAATTAGAGGGAGCTTTGGCGAAGGCATTCACATGAGGCATGCACCCAATTTAGTGCTATACTGTTCAATGTCCATAGGCTGCACACTGTACAATGAAGATCTTCAATCTTCCTCATATGTATTCTCCTCAGACTGACTACAGAGCAGTAGTGTAGTTCAACCAACAGATTTTCAAACAGGATTCATGTTACTCCATAGAGGAGAGCCTAGGGTCCATGAGGTCATCAGTTTCCTATATTTTTCAGTATTTGGTTTTGCTGCCTATTTTCGAAAGTGGAAATACTTTCCCCTTTGGGTAGCTACAAAAGGTTCGAACAAAGAAATGGATCAATGCAGCACTTGTAGTGAATTCCTCATACAAACCATTTTAAAGCACTGATTTAACCTAATATGCAAAAACAGCGAAGAACAAATTTCTTCGGGGTGTAACAGTTTTTGAATGAACAGCTTTTTAACCTTTTTTCACTCTCTTCCACAAAACATGTTCAAGTATTAAATAAAAATCAATTTTCATATATTGGATCTTTCGAAAGATTACCACATGCAGGAGTCAGATTGGGAAAGAGCGGACTTCTATAGATAATTACCAGAGAAACTGCACAAATACAAAATGTTTTGCTGCTCTCCCGTGGCTCTGAGATCAAGCAGAGAGAAGAAACCAAGACTCCACACACATCAAATTGCCATGTTTATCAGTTTGGTCTTTCCTTCTCTTTCTGTGTCCCAGGGACTTAGTTTGACCCTCAGAAAATCAGTCAGAATGTCATAACGGATAACGAGCTGTAATCTGCACATCAAACCCTGCTCAATAAATCCCTTCTTGCTCAAGGAGAGCTGTGTACTGAGCTACTTACACTGCTCTCGGTGACAGACACTGGTCATTCAAAATCCAATCCCACTGTAATCATATTGTATATATTTGTCTTTAAATTAATTTCAATATTGAATCTCACTTCAAGCAATTCCAACAAAAGCTGATATTGCTGCATAGATATAATTATTGAGGGTTTATTTTAAATAAGGTGATAAAAAATCTCAGAAGTTTTGATTGAATTATTTATTTTCAAATAAGCTTCGTGTTTTTGGATATAAAGCTTCTTCTTATTCTCAATATAATGCTTCCGATCTGAATTTCGCTCCTTCTGGAACTGGTTTCACTTCCATTGGACCTTGTGAAATTGCCCTGGCTTTGATCATGCCTGCTAGAGTCTTTCTCCAAGAGTGTCATCAAAGCTTTAAAGTAGACAAAGATACCTTGTTTTATTACAGCTCAACATTTTGGGATGAATTATACAATCTATATTTGTCTACACACAGCACAGTGATTGGTTAAGCAATAAGGACCATCCACAGACGTTTTTATTTTTGACCACCGGTTTTCTCTCCTCATCTTGTTGATGCAATTCAATATGTGACACCCATTTTGCCAGTACCTTGCCTAAAGCTGTCATTCTTCACTTCAGCCTGAACAAAGAGGGCTTGTCAGCTATTCAACGATAGAGGCTGTTTTTTTACCTGCTCCTAATTGTATTTTCACCCAAGAACCAGCCAATAAACAGAAAGAGCGTAAAATGATTGAGACTGAAAGTGGAAACCATGACAGATTTTTACCCTATCCATGCCATAAATGCAGAGGTCCACTGGATACAGAAGGTATTTGGCCTCACAGTTCATGCAGAAAAATACTTCACGACTGAGCCAAAGCCAAGTCTGACTCTCCTGTGTGCTTCACACATAGGTTCACTCTCTCAGTAGGGAGAATGTGACTAAGTCTGCTACAGTACATTGGTGGAAATGCAAACATTTTTTTTCAGGAAGAACAGGGAGAGGCAATATAAGGCATCCCACGTAATCCCCGCATTGGAGATCTCTACTGCCTCCCGAAAATACACAAGGCCAACACACCAGGCCGTCCTATCGTTTCAGGCAATGGGACCCTGTGTGAGAACCTCTCTGGCCACATCGAGGGCATCTTGAAACCCATCGTACAAGGTACACCCAGCTTCTGTCGCGACACGACGGACTTCCTACAGAAACTCAGCACCCATGGACCAGTTGAACCAGGAACATTCCTCGTCACAATGGATGTCTCGGCAGTCTACACCAGCATCCCCCATGACGACGGCATTGCTGCAACAGCCTCAGTCCTCAACACCGACAACTGCCAATCTCCAGACGCAATTCTGCAACTCATCCGTTTCATTCTAGACCACAACGTCTTCACCTTCGACAACAAATTCTTCATCCAGACGCACGGAACAGCCATGGGGACCAAATTTGCACCTCAATATGCCAACATCTTCATGCACAAGTTTGAACAGGACTTCCTCACCACACAGGACTTTCAACCGATGCTATACACCAGATACATCGATGACATTTTTTTCCTTTGGACCCACGGCGAGACATCACTGAAACGACTACACGATGACATCAATAAGTTCCATCCCACCATCAAACTCACCATGGACTATTCTCCAAATTCAGTTCCATTCTTGGACACACTCGTCTCCATCAAGGACGGTCACCTCAGCACCTCGCTTTACCGCAAGCCCACAGATAATCTCACGATGCTCCACTTCTCCAGCTTTCACCCGAAACACATTAAAGAAGCCATCCCCTATGGACACGCCCTCCGTATACACAGGATCTGCTCAGACAAGGAGGAGCGCAACAGACACCTACAGATGCTGAAAGATGCCCTCGTACGAACGGGATATGGCGCTCGACTCATTGATCGACAGTTCCACCGCGCCACAGCAAAAAACCGCACCGACCTCCTCAGAAGACAAACACGGGACACCACTGACAGAGTACCCTTCGTCGTCCAGTACTTTCCTGGGGCGGAGAAACTACGACATCTTCTTCGCAGCCTCCAACACATCATCAGCGAGGATGGACATCTTGCCAAGGTCATCCCCACACCCCCACTACTGGCCTTCAAACAACCGCGCAACCTCAAACAAACCATTGTTTGCAGCAAATTACCCAGCCTTCAGAACAGCAACCACAACACCACAAAACCCTGCCAGGGTAATCTCTGCAAGACATGCCAGATCATCGACATGGACACCACCATTACACGTGGAAACACCACCCACCAGGTACGCGGCGCATACTCATGCGACTCGACCAATGTAGTCTACCTCATACGCTGCAGGAAAGGATGTCCCGAAGCGTGGTACATTGGCGAGACCATGCAGACACTGCGACAACGAATAAACGGGCATCGTGCGACTATCAACAGGCAGGACTGTTCCCTTCCAGTTGGGGAACACTTCAGCAGTCAAGGACATTCAGCCTCTGATCTCCGGGTCAGCATTCTACAAGGAGGCCTTCAGGAGACGCGACAACGCAAAATTGCTGAGCAAAAACTTATAGATAAGTTCCGCACGCATGAATGCGGACTCAACCGGGATCTGGGATTCATGTCGCATTACATTCGGCCCCCACCAACAAGCCTGGACTTGCAGAGGCCTACCGACTGAACTGGCTTGGGACAATTCACACCTCTTTAACCTGGAGTTACCTCTCTCTCTGCATCTTTGATGATTTGATTGCCTGCAGGTGCTCGCATTCCGGGGCATCTCTGACTGTGTCTATATAAACATTTCTGGAACAAGCCTTTCCATTCACCTGAAGAAGAAGCCGTGCTCCGAAAGCTCGTGTTTGAAACAAACCTGTTGGACTTTAACCTGGTGTTGTAAGACTTCTTACTATAAAATATAGAGGCAGGGCAGTATTTATGGCCTCTCCCACTGGCGCAACTTTCTGTTCCTGCCGAAGTCAATGAACCTTTGAGCGGCTCGCTGCATTTATCAGTCTGCCCCACAGGGCGGAAGGTCTGTAAAACTCCACCCCACAATTCGAAAATGGCACTGGAGCGGTTCACGCCGCTCCAGCTGCTGATCCCGGTGCGAAGTGGGTGCCGCAGGGGCAAGGGAACCTGTGGGTACAAATGATTGCAGTATTCGGGGAATGTTGAGAAAGCAATTGAGGTGTACAGGGGGCGGGACTCTCCAATCCCGCGGCAGAGTGTCAACGCCGTTGTAAACGCCGTCATAACGGGCCGACCCAACACCTAATTCTGGCTCACAAAAGGGACCAGCATGGCACTGGAGCGGTTCACGCCGCTCCAGCTGCTGATCCCGGTGCGAAGTGGGTGCCGCAGGAACCGTGCATGCGCAGTGGCACTTGCGCCAACATGCACATGCGCAGCGGCGAGGGTGCCGACGTGCGCATGTGCAGTGCCTTCCTTCAATGCACCGGTCCTGACGCAGCACAGGAGCCGGCGCGGAAGAAACAAGGGCCCCAGCCAGATAGGCCAGCCCGCCGATCAGTTGCCTCGATCGTGGGCCAAACTACATTGGAGACCCCCCCTCACCCCCACAGGCTGAAAGGTGTGGATGGCGCCGGTGGGATTCTGCGTTTTCACGACAGCTGCTAGGCCCATCCCGGGCCGAGAATCGGCAGGCTGGCCACGCAGAGCTGCCCCCCGACCAGCGCCGTGCCAACCACACCGGCGCCAATGGAGCAGATTTGCATGCCGGTGCGGCGTGGCGCGATTCCCGCCGGTCGCAGGGATTCTCCGGCCCTCCCCCGGGCTGAGAGAATCCAGCCCAGGATCTTAGGCTTTAGCAATAAGAGCTGTGGAGTACAAAAGCAAGGAGGTTGCATGGTGATCTGTTATAAAACATTGGCTTGGCCTCAATTGAAGTATTGTGTCCAATTCTGGACATCATACTTTAAGATGGATGTGGAATCGTTTGAGAGAATGCAGAGAAGATTTAGAAAAATTTAGACTCATGAGTCACTGATGCAGAGTTGATAGGGTGAAACCGTTGATACTGGCAGAAGGGTCATGGACAAGTAGAGGATGGCAAAAGAGCCAAAGAGGGCATGAGGAAATCCTTTCTGCACAGCAAATGGTTAGGATTTGGAATGCACTGCATGAGAGTTTGGTGGATGCATGTTCAAACATGGTTCTCAAAAGCAAATTGGATAAATACCTGAAGAAAATTATTGTAGGATTCTGAAGAAAAGACGGAGAGGGGGAACTATTTGAGCTGATCTTGTACAGAGCCAGCACAGACACAACACACCAAATGGCCCCCTTCAGTGCTATAACCATTCGGCGAACTGCTGCTTGGGTGAAGAATGCATGTTGAGGAGTGAAAATGTGGCAGAGTTTAGTTTTCCCGTGATTATCATCCATCACAAGTCAAAGAGCCACGCCTACAATGGTTAGGGTCCATGAGCGCACCTGCTTTCCCATGCCTCCAAAGGCAATAAATAAAAAGCAAACAAAAACTTGAATTCATCAAAGAGGGACCATCATTAATCTTCCATACACTATTATGTATCATTCATAACCTCTGGGACAGGAGTTTTCTATTAAGATATGAATTACAATGTCAAAAACACCTTTGCTGAAATAAAAAAAATCCTTTCTCATACTTTTTCACAATGACTTCAGCAAAACTTTTCATACTAGCATTGCATTTCCCCTTTGGCAAATTAAAATCTAGACAGGAATTTAATTGGTTGTTCAAGGCAGAATGAATTAAATCTCAATGATCATATGGTGTAAATTTTATCAAATCAAATATCTGGATATACTTAAGTGCCTTTGGCCTCTTGTGATAAAACTTGGTGAGAGGCACTCAGGGAACAAGGTTTTAATTTATAGAGTTCCTTTTAGTAACATTATGTGGATCAGATGATCAAAATGAGCATAATTTCATAGAATCATAGAATGGTTACAATAAGAAGGCCATTCAATCTGTCATATCCATGCCAATTCTCTGCCAGAGCAACTCAAGTAGTTCCACTTCCATGCCCTTTCCCCGAGACCTGTAATTTTATTTTCTATTCAGATAATTGTCCACTTCCCTTTGATGGTCCTGATTGAATCTGTCTCCACCACACTTTCAGACAATGCATTCCAGATCCTCACCACTCGCTATCTGGAGAAGCTATTCCTCATGCCGCCATTGGTTCTTTTGCCAGTCACCTTGTCCTCTAGTTCTCCATCCTTCCACCAATGGGAGCAGTTTCTCACCATCTACTCTATACAGACCTCTGACGATTTAGAACACTTCTATCAAATCTTCTCTCAATCTTCTCTTCGCCGAGGGGAAAAGCTCCAGCTTCAATCTATCCGAGAAAGCAAAGTTCCTCATCCCTGGAACCATTCTCAGTACTCTTTTCCACATCGTCTCTACACAATTGTTTACAATTCCACACAAAATGCCTATGCCCTAGCTACCACTGAAAGAAAAAGTTATTTAATTAATAAAAGAATCACATAGGGACCATTTTTAGAAAATGCTTTATACACGGCTGACTAAAATGACCTTAAAATGCAATCTCATTCCAGGTGTGGCGGCAGGTGGGCATAGAATAGTTCAGGGATTTGTTTGTGGGAGAAAAGCTTGACGATCTGGAAGAGCTGAAGGAGATGTATTAGTTACCAAAGGGGAATAGATTCAGGCTTATGCAGGTTAGGGACTTTGTTAGGAAGAAGGTGTCGTCCTTTCCTCCACTGCCACCCCCAGTGCTGCAGGATAAGCTTTCGTACGAGGATGACATTGGGGAGGGCAGGGTTGTGGACATGTGTATGGAGCTGATGAAGAGGGAGTGTGCTTCCATGGAGACGGTCATGTGCAAGTGACAGGAGGGGTTGGAGGGGGCATTGGGGCCGGAGTGTGGAGGGAAGCTTTGCAGAGGGTGAATGCATCCTTGCCATGTGCAAGGTTAAGTCTTATCATTTTAAGGTGGTATAGAGCTCATATGATGGTGTCCAAGATGAGTCGCTTCTTTTCAGGGGTGGAGGATAAGAGTGGGCGGGGTGGCCGGCGAACCATGTGCAGATATTTTGGGCATATCCAAGGTGGAGGGAGTTTTGAAAGGGATTTACGGACATCATGTCAAAGATTTCGGTGATAGAGGTAGCTCCAAGTTTGGAGGTAGTGATATTTGGAGTGTCGGAGGATCCGGGAGTTCAGGTGGGGAGAGAGGCTGACGTCTTGGCCTTTGCTTTCCTGATAGCCCGGAGATGGATTTTGCTGTGTTGGCGGGACATGGAGCCGCCAAAGGCGGGAGTATGGCTGAGTGATTTGGCAGAATTTCTGCACTCGGAAAAAATTAAGTTCACCATTCGAGAGTTGGAGGAGGGGTTCACCTTGAGGTGAAAGCTATTTATCAACTTTTTTCAGGAGTATTGAGTCATCAGGGGGGATGGGAAGTTTAATTAGGGAGATAGGTTGGAAAAGGGAGGTGGACCCGGGGGACAGCGCGGTGAGTGGCGGTTGTCATTTGGGGGTGCAGAGACAGAGGGGTTTTTTGTTACCTGTTGCTGCAGTTGGGTTTTGTACTTTTGTGGATATGTATAAATTAAAAATGTCTCCAATAAAATGTTTTTTTTTTAAAATGCAGCCTAATAAATTTGAGAATTTTTTAACATGAACCCTCATGAATCCATGTGAGCTTTTGCACACAGCAGTGGAGAAGGCGGCGGAGGAGGTGTCATTTCAAGATGGCAAAACAGAAATATGTCTTATTTGTAGCACTGATTCATATATTATTCTGACAAGTAAAAATAAGAATTCAGGAAAAAGAACAGCATATAGACAACTGTAGGCATTCATTGAACATAGAAAGATAGGGACAGGTTTAAGCCAATCGCACCTGCTGCATCATTTTGTTAGCCAAGACAACTCTTGCAGGTAAATCCATTGACCCTGTTTTGCCAACTTGGAGGAAAGGCTGTGCTCAAAGGGAGCTCAGGTTGAAAATAGGGCACACTTCCAATTTGCTGATCTGTGCCGCATTTGTTGGGAAATAGGGATCAACAAATTTACCTTGTTATCATTTCAACTGCAATCACTTACTCTTTCTACATATTGTTTAATATGCTTTATTCCCAAATTCCCATGCCTCTTTTACATAATTGAATTAATTATCTTTATTTGAAAAAAGTGTACTATACATTCCCACAGCTCTTTGTTGACGACTTTTTCTTTGTTCCTTTTAACCTGCCGGTACCGGCCGCCCCGAACAGGCACCGGAATATGGCGACTAGGGGCTTTTCACAGTAACTTCATTGAAGCCTACTTATGACAATAAGCGATTATTATTATTATTGCCTGCATGGTCAGGACATGGATCTTATTTTTGCCACCACTCAGGACCATTTGCTGCTGTTTATGGCGCTGAACCTTTTGATTACAGTGGAGATATGTGGTTAATGTTAACAGAATCTGCAACCGCTTCCATTGGTGCTCTGTTACTCAAAGAGATACGTAAAGCATCAAAAACTTGTATTGGTCAATCCTCCTGCTGACCTTCCAGTGTAATACAGGGCCTTACCAGATGGAAGCAATCAAACTATTTTTAATTGCACAGGATTTTAACAGGCTTTTCCTGGGACCATCAAAAACAAGAAATTCTGGCTTCTATATCGAATGATTTATGATTATCATTGCCAAATGTTTCACCAAAGATAGACTCTGCAGTGAAAGCAGGCACACAAATACACTAATATCTGTAAGTAATTGCTCTTTTCTTTTGAACCATCATTAAAACACTCTTTATATACAGTACTGCATGTTTGAGAACTACTACTTTAAACAGCTTAATTAGATCACCCTAGGCTTCCTTAGTCCTAGAAAATGTGGCCTAAGTTTGCCTGATCTAATTGCAGCTCAGTCCCTTAATTGCAAGGATCATCCCAGTGAATCATTTTTTTACTTATTTGTCAATTTTCTCCCCTCCACTGCTCTCATGACGGGATTGCTGAAGTATGTTCTATCAGCTCTCAAGTGGCAGTTTTCCATAGAAAAGTTGCAACCAAAAATGTAACAAATACTAAGTGGCTGCCAAGGAAATCACACAATAAATCTTGCACCACCAATATTCACACATGCAGACAGAGCTGTGGCCTCTGGATCACTGATCTTAGACCAGCACTATCATCGCCTCAGCTCAACGATCTTACATTAAGCCTGGACACTTTCTCATCTTCAGAGTTGTTATTCAATAGTTAAACTTACATCAGTGGATCCTTACTGTAATATTTTTAGACTTTGATTCCTTTTCCTTTTGCAAGTAGTCAGTTAGTCATTCTCAGACAAGAACTCATATGTTATTATATAATGATGAGGAGGCATTAAAGCTTGAAGTGAATATCTGCCAAAGAGAACATTTCAGTTCAGTAAATTGAAATTGAGACACAAAAAAACAGTTTCCATCCAGCCCACTGAATTCATTGCCATTAGCAGAATCGGTTGAGCTGCAATAGTTCCCTTTTGTTCAGATAATTTATTACATTTAGAACCTTAGTTTTACAAAACTTGTGTCTGCTCATGCTTTGAAAATACTCACCCCAGAACTAATTCTCATACTCTAGATGTTCAGGAGCTCAGCACATAGAGAAACCACAAGGGTGAATTTGTACCATATCATTTTGTGGTGCAACGCTCTAGATTACCAGCGTGTCTCTCCACTGAATTACCACAGCTTTTACCTTCTAATAAAGCTTCCACTTTTGTGGACTTTAATATGTGTTTAAGGAGATTATCTTCACTAATTGTAAAATAAGGTAGATGGGAAGGAGAGAATTATATATAACCTGCAGGTGGGTCACCGTTGACACTTATGAAGCTCTCCATAGATCTTTCAAGAGTAGTGCTAGCAAAGACCTGGGATCAGGTTGCTTATCTGTCGGTGCACTTGGTTCAAAAGTGGTGTGTGTGCAGATCAAGCTGAAGGAGCATGGAATAAACAATGAAATAAAAACAACAGCAATATTCAAACTCTGTACCGGAAGATAATACACAAACCATTAACTTCTCGTGTCCCTTCAGTTTCAGGTCCCAACTTCTTTGCAAACTATATTGGCCCTTGTACCTGGAAACTTCCAGGTAATATTATCTCATATATTAAAAATACAAGTTGAAAATTGAATTTCAAAAATTACATTCTAGCTGAATTACTTTTCAAACTTCAAAGAATGTTTCCACCAATTTCTTTTTGTGTTTGTATTGATACTGCATTATTATAAGGCTCATCAATAAGCCTCAGCCATGACGGTGAAGTTATGATAACCTGCCGGCTAAATAAAAACTCCAAATAGAATCCTGATGTGTGAAACTCATTACAAACAATAGCAGGCCATTATAGATCAGTATTGGGAATAGATAAAATTAAGAATGTACATGAACAGATAAATTCAGTTCCCCTGCAGTCCCAGTATTGAAACAAATAGAAACCGGACTTGGCACAATTTCTCTGACCCTACTTTCCTTTTGAGTAAAGCTCAGTGCTGGGGACACAAAATCTCGAGAGTTCAATGGAATCCAATTTGTATCCCTTTTTGTATGCTATCTCTTTCTTCTGTTTCTCTCTTTGGGTTTATGTTTTTAAATCAACAGGTTTATCTGTGGGGCAAAGGCTCATACTTGTAATCGGAGAGAAGACAAGATAAATCAAGAAAAAAATGCTTGCGTGAAGCCATATTCAGGCGATAAAAACTTGTAGGTTGCAGAAGGAAAAAGATACATAGGTTGGTGGACAATAAAATAGAAACAGAATTTGCTAGAAATCTTCAGCAGGTCAGGCAGCATCCACGCATTGTGAAACACTTAACATTTCATTTCTGTGACTCTTCATCAGGTTCTGTTAGGTTCAGATGGCAGCTTATTTTCTACAGCCCGACATTCTCTACATTATTTCACTGTGTCTACCAGGTCATTACCTTAGCCTGGACACAAAAGATAGCTTTTCACTAGGCTCTTTGTAATGCTCACCTCTAATTGTTGATTGTGAAGATCATATAGCAATTGCAATCTCCACCTTTCAGGAATTACAACTCAAACTCCCCACATATAACAACCTTTATCAACTGACAATTCATATGCATAAGCAATGGCCTGAATTCTAAATCCAGTATCTGTGTTGGCCGCCTATTTGTGATATAGTCGTATACCCTTGCCAATGCAGGATTCCTGCGAGCTGTTCTACCAATGTCATCTGCTGTGACTGGGAACAATATCAAGAAAAATATATCTTCCTTATGGACTCTTTTTCAAAGGCGGACAGTAATCGAGACATCATATTGGCATTATGACATTATGATCTTATTTACATGTTGTGCTGATAAGCAGACAAAATCAAAGCCCATCTCTACATTCGGACTGCAGCGAAAGTGAATACTGGAGACTCAAATTCAAAATACTGGTCAGTAGTTTATGATCAGTTTCAATTATGAAACTACACCAAGAGAGGTATTTATGAAATCTTCTTACTTCAAAAACCAAAGACAATGCTTTGCAATATCCATTGCAATTCTCTTGCCGTACCTATTGGTGCACAAAGACAGACTTTTATTTGTTTCCATTGCCAGTAATTCCTAGGTCGCTAGTCTGTCACCAGGGGCTTATAGTTTGAGGGGCACCACTCCACATCAAGCGTGGTTGACCTGCCAGCTACTGGTGTGTTTGGAAGGATTGGCAGGTTGCCACCCAACCAGCTTGACTGCATGATGAATGCAGCTTCTTGTTGTACCTCAGCATAGTTCCACTCACTGGAACTGAGGCAAATTCTCACCATTATCCCGCACATGAGAGATCACTGCACCTGCTCCTTGTGGAGAGGTATCACATGCTATCTTCATCCTTTTGGACACATCGTGATATACATGCAATGTACCATCTACAAATTGATTTTAACACAACTGGAATGCATTGTTACACTTCCTTGTCCAATCGCTGGAACACCCTTTCTCAAGAGTTCATTCAATGGATGAAATAAGGTTGCCAGGTTGGGTATGAATTTACTGTAGTAATTCATTAGGCTCAAAAAAGATTTAAGCTCAGAGACACTGAGGACATAATGCATTTTGTGTTGCATGAATCTTATTCTTCATAGGATGCAACTCATCTTTGTCTATCCCTGCAACTCAAATACTGTACAGCATTTAGAAACAATTCACACTTGTGTTCTTTAATCTGAACTTCATGCTTATCAAATGTTGTAGCACCTTAATTCAGCCTACCATTGTGGGTCTGCCTGTTTGGAGCTGAAATAAGCATGTCTTCCAATCGGCACACTACCTCTGTATTCCTTGCAAATTTAGTTCATTGGCCCTTAATAAATTACAGGGGTTGAAGGAACACAAAATGAAAACTGAAATAAACCAATATGTGTCCAATATGACTTAAATCATCATCTAAATCAAGTTGAAGATAAGCATTTGTTCAGTCTATTTGTGTTTAATGGGCCTCTTGCAACATTGTGAACTGAAGTTTTATATTTGGCAAAGTATCAGGTGGATTACATTCTATTACCTGATTTAAGGTTATGTTATAATCACCACATATTCTTGCACAACAATTTGACTTTGATACTACCACAATGGAGTAGCCCTACATCAGACATGTTCTCAGTCTCGGGTTTTCACTCTGCTTCCTATTTTAGAGCATAGGATACTGGATAATGCAGTGATCTCTGTAATATGTAGATACATAAAGGGTTAATGTATAGTCATTACAGTTAAATGATCACTAGAGGGCAACACTAACAGGAGGTATAAAAACAGGCACAATCTGTTTCCCCGCTCTCTTTGGGTGTGTTGCGACTGGAGACCAGAGGTATAGAGTTAGCTCAGAGTGCAAGTTTAATTATGCATAGTTTAGTCTAATTCTATCTTGTTTAATTTAATAGCTAGTAAAAGTATTAAAGAATCGAACTCACAAGGTAATTGACTAGTTACACAATAAATTATTTGTTTTCACTGGACGACTTCGAATATTCATCATCATCATCAAGTTTAAGAACATTTCACATCAACAAATGAGTGACATATATTACTTTAATATAACATGGTACTAGAAAACTAGCTTTAATAAAGATTACTAATAAGATTAGACAAGTAATAGAAAGAAAACAAGAAAATCAATACCGACTATTCGACTGTGGAAGACTTTGCAGCATACAGATCCTCAACAAACAATCGACTCAATATACCACGTTCAAGCTCCACATCAACTAAAAATTACTGGTAATTTAAATTCAAACTGGAAACTCTTTAAGCAGCAGTTCCAAATATATTTGGAAGCACTTGATTTAAACACTGCCTCTGAAGCTAGAAGAATAGCACTGCTACTGTCAATGGCAAGCTTTTGAAATTTATAACTCGTTTATATTATCTGAAGGGGAGGACAAAAGCAAATTTAATGTGATAATCGCGAAGTTTGATGACCACTGCAAGATGCAGACTAATGAGATCTTGTCACCGACTTAAAGTTGCTAGCACCAGACATGTAATTTCACTGATTTGCATGATTCACTGATGAGGGATCAAATTTTTTTATGGACTTTGTGATGAAAGTTTGAGGGAAGCATTATTAAGGCAAAACGATCTAACGCTTAAAATCGCGATTGAAAAATGTATTCCGCCTGTACAAAGCAAGAATCAATATTTTGAATTTTATCACCTGGAAAAGGACATGAAAGTCCACCACGAGGTTGAGAGTGTTAAAATGGTGACACAGGCAGCAAATAAGCACGTTCTGCATGGCAGCTATCTTGCACGTGCACACTCCAGCCCAGGACATGCGCAGTTCCAACAAAAATGCAGGGCTCAAGAAAAGAAGTCTGCGCATGCGCAAACGTGCACCATGCGTCAGGGAGACGCGTCATGACGTTCTACCACTGTGCTAATGCCCACTTAAACGGGAAATGCCCTGCACAGGTGAAAGAATGTCTGAAATGTTCCAAACTCAATCACTTTGCCTCCCAATGCAAATCCACAGCGATATATCATCCTGCAACACAGAAACAACAAAACATCAATGTTCGCAGCATTGATACGACTGTATTGCAAATCAAAGAAAGATTTTTCAGACGAAGAGGATCATTTTTCCTTGGAGAACACTTTCTTCGTAGGAATTAATGACAAAACAGAGGAACTTCAAACAATGACCAAGGCTCCTCACCAAATTAATGTCATTGACTCTAACAGTGCAAGTCAACAACTTCCCAATCCTGTTCAAGCTTGACACTGGGGCTTCAGCCAACTTAATGACAAGCAAATATCTTGCATCAATCCCAGGGGAACACGAGATGATACCTGCTGCATGTAGGCTGAAAGACTATAATGGCAACCAGATTGCTTCAAGAGGATCGTGCCATTTGAAAGTAGCTAATAAAAGGGTCAAGAAAGTACTATGGTTTGAGATCGTGGACAACCAGAAATCTTCGCTGTTAGGTGCCCAAGCCCGCAAGGACTTGTCCAAAGAATATTCATGAATACCAAAGACATATCACGACTGGACGACATCCAGCAACTGCTTAATGAATACCCTGACGTATTTCGAGGTATGGGTACTTTACCCTACCAATGTAAAATTTTGCTCAAAAAAATGCAAAACCCATCATTCATCCACCTAGGACGGTTCCATCTCATTTGCGCGAAAGGCTGAAATTAGAGCTACAAAGATTACAGTCTCAAGGAGCCACCTCAAGAGTCACGCAACCGACTGACTGGGTCAGCTCTTTGGTGTGCGGCAAGAAACCATCAGGTGATCTCAGAATATGTATAGATCCCAAGGATCTGAACAAGAATATTCATAGGTAACATTATCCTATCCCGAAGCGTGAAGAGATAACTTTTTAAAAAATAAATTTAGAGTACCCAATTATTTTTTTTCCAATTAAGGGGCAATTTAGCATGGCCAATCCACCTACCCTGCACATCTTTTTTTGGGTTGTGGGGGCGAAACCCACGCAGACACGGGGAGAATGTGCAAACTCCACACGGACAGTGACCCAGGGCCGGGATTCGAACCTGGATCCCCAGCGCCGTAAGCACCAATGCTAACCACTGTGCCACCGTGCTGCCCAGCGTGAAGTGATAACTTGTGAGATGGCAAACGCTCACATTTTTACTCAACTCGATGCTTCACAAGGTTTCTGACAGATGCAGCTAGGTGATTCAAGTAAATTGCTTTGTACATTCAATACTCCATTTGGACATTTCTGTTCTAACCGCATGCCTTTTGGGTTCATCTCCACTTCCGAAATCTTTCACAGAATAATGGAGCAGATGACGGAGGGCATTGAGAGTATCAGAGTCTATGTAGTTGACATAATTATATGGTCAACTACAGAAGAAGACCGCATTGCTCGTTTGTTTCAAAAGATCCATCAATACGGATTGAAACTCAATCAATCGAAGTGTGCATATGCACATACATCTTTAAATTTGGGTGATAAAATATCAGCTCAAGGTATCAGGACAGATGATGATAAGATTTCTGCGATCCAGAACATGAAACAGCCACAAGACAAAAAAGCTGTGTTAAGATTTCTAGGATTCATTCACTTCTTAGGCAAGTTGATATCCAACTTGTTGACGAGGACGTCAGCTTTACGAAACTTAATAAGGAAGAACACTGAATTTGAATGGACACAACACCACCAAGATGAATGGGTAGATCTCAAGCATCAACTAATGACAGCTCCAATTCTTACTTTCTTTGATCCAACCAGAACTACCAAAATCTCCACCGACACCAGTCAAGACGGGATCGGCGCAGTCCTTCTTCAACAAGATGATCAATCAGACTGGGTTCCAGTTGCATATCCATCAAGAGCAATGACTGCCACGGAGTGCAGTTATGCACAAATCAAAAAACAGTGTTTTGGGCTGATCACAGGCTTAATGAAATTTCACGACTATTTGTACAGGCTTCCGACGTTTATTATGGAAACGGATCACAGACCACTAGTCCACATAATTGACAAAAACCTGAATGACATGACCCCTCGCCTACAATGCATGATGATGAAGTTGAGGAGGTATGACTTCACACTAGTATACACTCCAGGAAAGAACCTCATCATAACTGACACGCTGTCTAGATCTATCAACACTGAAAGCTCACCACCTGAATCCATTGACGATATTGAAGCTCAAATGCAGTTATGCACGGAGAATCTTCCGGCATCTGATGAGAAGCTGCAACAAATTCGTCTGGAGACACAAAAAGGTACGACCTTGCTCCGAGTTATGTAGCATATCCAGCATGGTTGGCCAAAGGGACAGTGTCCACAGTATCAGAACATACAGACAGAATTGACAGTAGTGGATGAACTATTGCTTTGCAACGACCAGATTGTCATTCCACTAAGTCTTAGGTCAGAGATGCTCAGCAAGATTCACGAGAGACATGTTGGAATTGAGAAATGCAAGAGAAGAGCACGGCAGGCCGTGTACTGGCCTGGTATTAATAAAGAGAGAACCGGCATGATAATGACCTGTGCCATTTGTCAGAAACATCAACTGGCACAATGCAAAGAGCCACTCCAGCAGCATGAGTTCACTACTTCACCGTGGACAAAAGAAGGCATTGATTTGTTTTGTGCTACAGGTCCTGATTATGTTCTCATCATAGACTACTACTCAAATTTTCCTGAAGTGATGAAACTTCCAGATCTTGCGTCCTCATCAGCAATAAAGGCTTGTATGGAGACATTTTTGAGACATGGGATTCCACACACGGTTATGTCCGATAATGGTCCTTGCTTCGCGAGCTGGGAGTGGAAAGAATTCTCCAATCAGTACAATTTTCATCATGTCACCTCGAGTCCACACTTTCCACAGTCAAATGGCACAGTTGAGAAAGGTGTGCACATTATCAAGCAACTCATAAGCAAGGCGAATGACTCGCAATCCGACATTCACTTGGCTTCGCTTTCTTACGGAGCATCACCAGTAAGCTCAGGGCTATCTCCGGCTCAAATGCTTTTCAACCGTGTTGTTAGAACAATGTTACCCACAATTCAATTCAGAAATCCGGATCAATCGTATGTACTCAAACAGATCAAACAGCAACGCAACAAACAAAGCCAGTATTATGATCTGCATGCGATTCAACTAAAACCATTAATGAAGGATGACATTGTTTGACTGAGACATCCAGGAGATGGCCGGCTACCGCCACAGTACTCAGGCAAGCAGTACCACATTCATACATTGTCAAGTCTGCAGAGAGTGTGCTTTTTTGATGTAATCGGCAAGACCTACTGAAAATACAACTTCAAAAACCTGTCTTTCCCACGTTGAATTTACTTGAATCACTTACCTAACAGCACTTGAGTGTCAACCAACCACCTGACATTGATCAGAAGGACATTAAAACTTCAACTACTCCACTTCAACCAAGGAGATCGAGCAGAAGAAGACGTAAACCCAATCGTTTGAATTTGTGAATATTGAATTGATTAATTAATTGGCTATGTATATGCATTACAAACCTGTACAGATGTTCTCAGCATTGTTTCTTTTGTACAAATTGTTTTGGAAATATGTAACACAAAAAAAGGGGGAAGTAGTGATCTCTGTATATGTATATACATAAAGGATTAATGTAGTCATTACAGTTAAATGATCACAAGAGGGCAACACTAACAGGGGGTATACAAACAGGCTCAATCTGTTTTCCCACTCTCTTTGTGTGTGTCGTGACTATAGACTAGAAGTGTAGAGTTAGCTCAGAGTGCAAGTATAAATATTCATAATTTAATCTAATTCTATCTTGTTTAATTTAATTTAATAGCTAGTAAAAGTATCAAAGAATCAAACTCACAAGTTAATTGATCAGTTAATGAATAAATTATTTGTTTTCACTGGATGACTTTGAGTATTCATCACTGTCAATGTTAACAATATTTCGGCGTCAACAAATGAGTAACATATATTACTTCAAGTTATATAACAGACAAGACTTGGAATAAACTGGTCCTGATTCGACTGAATCCCCCTCTCATGGTCGTTTGTACATGCATGACAGTCAAACTGGAATAAACTCGTTTTCAGTTGGTTACTTCGAACTCCACATGCTGCACACTATTTATTTTCTGTCCTGCAGCAAAATCACAGTCTGGCAATGAGGTAGGGTTGATTCCCAGGCCAAACAAGTTTGGGTTCTTGCAAACCACCAGTGAAATTGACTTTTTCTTTTGCTGATTCATAGTTCTAAAAATTAATTCTGAGTGAAAGGCTGTTTGTATACATGGGTGGACAGAACTCTCAACATAGCTGCATTAATGGGTATTTCTGGGTTAGTTGGAGAATATAGATGTGATCGAGAGTATTTTGGTGCCTATGCGGAGTGACTAGACAAGAACTATGTTCCCGATAATCTGGCTGTTAATCAGTCAGTGGGGAAAAAGAAAACAGGGAGCTTTCTGGCTAAAGCATGCCCAGGAGTGTACACTTTGCTCACCTCCTGCAGCCAAAATGGCACACTGTTGCCAGATGTTTTGTGTAAGCTTATGCAGCACATGGAGTTCAAAGTATCCAACTGACAAATAGTTTATTCTGCTTTGACTATGTATACGTATGTACATGCATACATACATACATACACAAATACCACAAGAGGGTGTTATTACAATGAGCATATTTGAATATGAGAAGGAAGAAAAAGAAAAAAATCAAAGAAACTGTGACTATATTGATAAAACAGAGAAAGAAAGGATGAGAACGTGATTAAGACAGTTTTAAATCTTTGATGGATGATATTTCCAGACTTCTTTATTTTCATATCCAGGAGTATAAGAGACGCATTCAATACCAACACTGAATGCAAATCCTTGAAACTTGGAGATCCCTCATTATGATAAATATAATGGTAAACCTAAAAATGTCACCATATGATATGGTTGCGGTGTACAATTACATCCATCACTTTTAAAAACTTGTTCGTAAAGTTCAAACTTTTAAGAAAGGCTTCTGTAAGAGCCAGTAAAATTAGGATAGGAAAATATTGCAGTACCTTAACTTTGAAGCAATATGGTATTTCATAGTCGGATGCAAGTTCTCACCAAAAAGATTCAGTGAGCTATTCTGAAACATTGCACCAAGTTTCATTTATTCATCATGCCTGTGTTCGGTGACCTATATTAACTCTCAGTTCAGCATCACCTCATCTTAAGATTCTCATCCTTATTTTCAAATCCCTCTTGGGCCTCACTTATCGATATCTCTTTAATATCTACCAAGATCTCTATGGTTCTCCAATTTTGACATCTTGAACATTGCCAACTTTTGGCACTTTGCCAGCCATGTCTTCAGTCATCTCTATCCTGAGCTCTGAAATTCAATTTCTAAATCACTCTACCTTTCTTTACAGCAGTTCTTTTTTTTAAAGAACCCAATTTTGTTTTCCCAATTAAGGGGCGATTTAGCACGTCCAATCCACCTACCCTGCACATCTTTGGGTTGTGAGGATGAGGACCCACGCCGATGTAGGGAGAATGTGCAAATTCCACATGGACAGTGACCAGGATCGAACCCGGGTCCTCGGTGTCATGAGGCAGTAGTGCTAACCACTGCGCCACCGTCCACTCCAGTTTCCAACACTTCTTAAAACCCACTTTGAACCAAGTTTTAAGTCATCTATTCCAACATCTACTCATGAGTTCCCTTATCAAATTGTACTCGATAACTCTTGAGAAGCACCTTGGGAGATTTTACAACTTTAAAAATCAGCGTGAAATAACTAAACTGCAATTGTATTTTGAATAACTGGGGCGAAATTCTCCGACCCCCAGCAGGGTCGGAGAATCGCCTGGGGGCGTCTAAAATCCCGCCCCCGCTGTGGCAGAGATTCTCCGCCACCCAGGAAGTGGCGGGGGCAGGAATCTCACCCCGCCGATCAAAGAGGCCCCTGCGGCGATTCTCCGGCCCGGATAGGCCGAGGTCCCACCGCTGGGAGGCCTCTCCCACCGCCAAGGTTTAAACCACCTCTGGAACGGCGGGCTCAGCGGCGCGAGCAGGCCCCCGGGGTCCTGGGGGGGGGGGGCGATCGGACCCCGGGGGGTGCCCCCACGGTGGCCCGGCCCACGATCAGGGCCCCCCGATCAGAGGCCGGGCCAGTGCCCTGGGTGCACTATGTTCCTCCGCGACCGCCATGGCCTCCACCATGGCAGAGGCGGAAGGGAACACTACATCGCGCATGCGCCGGCAGTGACGTCACCGGCCAGCTGCCACTGACGTCACTGCCGGCGCATGCGCCTACCGGCGAAAGCCTTTCGGCCAGCCCTGCTGGCGGGAGCGCCGGGTGTTTGCGCCAGTCTTCTGGTGCAAACCGCTCCGGCGCGGGGCTGGCCCCCAAAGGTGGGGAGAATTCCCCACCTTTGGGGAGGCGCGACCCCCGAGTGGTTGGCGCCACTCCCCTACTTCGGCACCCTCCGTCACGCCGGGTAGGGGAGAATGCCGCCCCTGAAGTCATGAAAATGTTGGCTGGAATTCTCCGATTGTTGATATTCGCTTTTCCCGTCGGCAGCACGCCCCCATCCGTAGTTTTCCCAGCGGCATGGATAGTTACAATAGAAAATCCCATTGACAAGCAGTGGGAAAATTGAATCTCGCTGCCAGCGGACGGTGCGCTGCAGAGAGACACGTAGTTGGGGGATCGGAGAATCCAGCCTGTTGTTTCAACATTGCAACAAATGAACATCTGAGGGATACAGTTCATACAACTAAAGATTCCTTAAAAACCTTGGCATTTTCTGACATTTATCTGACAAGTGATTTTTTAATATTTTTTTGTGGGATGGCATAGTAACTGGCATATTGTTCCTGCCGTAAGATGTATGTGCTTTGCTGTTAAGTATTTGTCCAGGAATACCGCTTTGGTGTACATGTTTAAAATTCACAAGCTATAAGAGGTATTTTTTTAAACAGCTTTCCAATGCCTGAGCTCATATTTCCAAACAGCCTCTATGCCTGGGGTCTGAACCACAACATTCCTACTCTCAGTCATGATGCCCAATACTCCCACTGCTCTATTAAAGGCAATAAGTAACAGCTGGGAAGTCAAGGATGAGCAATGAAATGTCATATTTGCCATCTAAGTGTCTAATGCTTTAAATACATTATTTAATCAAACTCTTTTTTCATAAAGATAAACATTGATGCTCTTTTGGGATCTTTTTGTGCTGTCCAGAAGCTTGAGAAGACATAAAATGTGTTTTGATTTCTTACACAATGGATCTGGTAAATGAGAGATGATTGTGAGAAACATGAATTTAGAATGAGTAACAAAGGTTTGCGCCAATCACAATACAGCTGAATTCACCTTTATACATCTAAAGGAGCTGGTCAGCAACATGATCTCTTCACATTTGAAAACTCCAAAAAAACCTAAATCACCATGTTGCATATCATTTTAAAAGTAAAAAATTCACACAATATTACAGCACAGTGCCAGTGAGCCCCAAGATTTGAGTGTAAGTGCACTGTTTGAGAAAAGAATGATGAAATGACAGGTGGGAAATAAGCCAAAAAGAGCTCATGGTAAGTACCATACTATTCATAATTTCTGATTTGCAGACTTCGACACACATTGATTATGCACCAATATATAAGTGTTTGGGATTGCATGACTGTACTTAAGTGTTACATATTCAAAATGTACCATCTGCTCTCTTCTGCTAAAGGTAAGAAAGAACCCAAGCCACAATGAGGACACAACAGTACAGCATACTTTGCACAATAATTTCCCTGCTCAGATTGTTACGGATGCCTGGTCAGCTCTCTGCAGTTCTAAGGTACTCAGCCAGAGCTGTAATGTTTTCAAGTTTTTGTGCAGTGTAGAAAGATCAATTTGTTCCAGGAGTGATAACATAAATAGGGCTTGGTTTTTTATAGATAAACCTCATTAAAACAAAAGAAAAACAAAATTTACTTTTAAACTTCAACTCTAACAATAACAGTTTATATGTAGTTTCTTAACCCTAATATACAAGTTCCCATTAAATAGTATTTCAATGGAACATGTAGTTCTCATTCCACTTGCACAGGAGGGCAAAGGTGATACTTGCATTTACAGAGTAATTTTTATTCTGTTCGTGAAGTTCTTTCAGAACCCTTTTTGAAAGCCTCTCTCTGGAACACCTTTGCATGACCTCTCCCTGTGGCTTTTCAAATCCTTCTCCCCACCTGTTCAAAAGTGATTTTTCCTCTCTATCTCTGAGCTCCATTCAACCCCTCAAACAAAGGTTCTCTCCTGGGTGTCCAGACTTGGAACGCATTATTGTTATCTTGGCTCTGATTTACCACTCCCATTTATACTAAAGAACAGAGCAATGCTACTGATATGCAACTAACCTCCCATTTAAGGTCAAAAGAGGCCATCAGACTCTATAATCAGCTAATGGCTGGTTACATAAGAGTGTCCC
Organism: Scyliorhinus canicula; assembly: GCF_902713615.1. Taxonomy (NCBI): domain Eukaryota; kingdom Metazoa; phylum Chordata; class Chondrichthyes; order Carcharhiniformes; family Scyliorhinidae; genus Scyliorhinus; species Scyliorhinus canicula. Next base: position 124,916,421 of record NC_052150.1, read on the forward strand.
AAAGGACAGTGGTTCTCAGGTGATTCTGCCTGGCTGAACATGGGCATCCTCTGTATTCCCACTGATGACTAAATCTGAATGAGACAATGTATCCAGGCCAGGTGTGAGCGTATCCCTTTGACTCCATGCTAGCAGTTTTTCCCTCAGCCTGTTTAACTCCTAAATTGCCTGCAACATCTTTGATCCCATTTCTGGACCAGAGTTCCCAGTATCGCCCTCTCGTAACAAGATAAATCCATTGCAGGAGATATTGGTGATGGTGGGAAAGTATTGAGTAAGCCAAAATGTATTGATGAAGAAGGGGTGGCAAAGGGGGCAGTTGATGAAGTGCTGATCCGTACAGGCACAGGGACAGCATGCCTTTACACTCACTGTATTGCCTTTACATTCACTGTATTGTATGGACCTGCTTTCAAATGGAAGTTGTTACAGTAGATAAATCAGGATTTGAAAAAGTACTTACTGCATTGCGCACAGAATAGGAAGGGGCTCTACATGAAGTGGATAAACTCAAAAACAGAATGTGCTTCATTACACTGCTTGTGGAAAATGGCCTTTCACTTTGGGCGGCACGGTAGCACAAGTGGCGTCACACCGTGGCTTTACAGCGCCAGGGTCCCAGGTTCGATTTCCCCGTTGGGTCACTGCCTGTGCGGAGTCTGCACATTCTCCCATGCCTGCATGGGTTTCCTCCAGGTGCTCCGGTTTCCTCCCACAGTCCAAAGATGTGCAGGTTAGGTGAATTGGCCATGATAAATTGCCCTTTGTGACCAAAAAGGTTAGGAGGGCTTATTGGGTTACGGGGATAGGGTGGAAGTGAGGGCTTAAATGGATCAGTGCAGACTCGATGGGCTGAATGGCCTCCTTCTGCACTGTATGTTGTATGTACTATGTACTTTCAATCCCCCGTAGCTTGACTTCATCCAAATTCTGCTGCTCATTCTAATTCACTTTGTCCTGTTGAGCTATCAGCCTTGTGCTTGTTTCAATTTCAGCAAAGCCTTGGTTTTAAAATTCTTTAACCTTGTTGTAAACCTTTCCATGTATTGTACTTCCTGCACCCTCTGATCAATGCTCCTTCAATTCTGGCCTCTGGTGCATCCCCAATTTTATTTGTTCCACCATTGTCTTCAGCTGTCTAGGCCCCAAGTTCTGCAATTCCCTAAACCAATGTGCCTCTCTGCCCTTCTTTCCTCTTTCAAAACTTTCCTTTAGCACCTAACATTTTGACCAAGCATTTTGTCACCTGTCTCAACATCTTTGTAGGTTGGAGTCAAATATTGTCAACAGTGCTATGAGGTATTTTGGATATTTTATGATGGGCGAGATCTTCTGGCTCTTCACACCAGTGGGATCTACTGGCTTTGCCAAATGAGCACTCCCGCCTTAGGTTTCCTGGCATGGGGTGGAATCAATGGGAAATCACGTTAATAGCGACAGGACCAGAATATCCCACACTGGCCAATGGCGGGCTGCCTCCTGCCGCTGAGAAACATGCCACACGGAGGGCAGAGAATTTGATCCTATGTTACATGTCCTAAATAATCATAAGTTTTTCTTATTGCATGACTACCACAATGTGTGAGATCACTCAGCATTTGGGAGATGTCCTTCATAAGAAGTACAAATGGAGCGATATAGTTGGCAACAGTTCTACTAGTGACAAACACCTAGCTACACATAAGTGACTGTTTTGGGGAGATTTGAACCCATCTCGCTCTGATGCAGGTTCTCCAAGGTTAATAATAGACACAGATAACAGTCCATCTCTATTCTCTGCAGCTCCACGAGTGTTACCATGTGGGCAACACTTAACTGTTAGGTATGTACACAACCAGCATGGGGCAATCTATGACACACAGGGCATAACGATTGCAGAAAAACATTTACACCAGTAAGACTACGTAACTTCGAATGACAAATTGTTATTAGACTGTGCAGGCTGATATACTTTGTGCAGAAATTAAAGCACCAGTTTCAAAAGCCAACTATCCAAAACACATTCAGTTCATAACAGAAAATAAGCAGCCAAATAAACAGTAGGCATCTGTCAGAATTATACCCAGAACAAAATAGCACTGGGTCTTCTCAGCTCAGATATTTCAGGTGGGAATGTGGTCTAGGTGCTGGTTGCCACCAAAAATTCATGAGTCAAAGAGTAAAAGTGTCACTACAACACCAGAAGGAAGCCATTAAACACATACAGACTATGACAGCAGTGCCAGGGTTCCCAACGCATCTTGCCCTTGCCGGGATCAGACCTGGGGGTGCCCTGCCCTTAGGAGGTGGGGTGTGAGGGGCTCAATGACCCCTTAATTGGTGAGTTGGTGCATTGAGGGGTCTGGAGGCCATGGTGGAGGGCCCAGAGATTGGGACGCCACGAGTGGAGCTCATCATTGCTGGAAATGGGACTACATTCCTCACCGAGGTCCAGAAATGAAGCTGAGTCCCATTTAATAGCAGGTCATTCACGACACTTCCAGCGCCAGGAAACACCCAGCTAAACACGCCCAACGCGGGATTCTGTTTCATTTCTGTTAAATCTGGCCAATTGGATAAAAATAACCAATGGATGATGTTAGAGGTGTAGAAAATAACTAGGCTGCAGTCAGACTATTTTCTAGTTCTGAACATCCGATCTTAGGAAGAATGTCAATGCCATGGAGAGAGTGAAGAAGTGATTTACAAAGATGAAAATAGGGCTGCCAGTACAATTATGAAGAAAGAGTAGAAAAACGACATCTCTTTACATTAAAAGGGCAGGTTAAGAGAATATCTGATGGAGATGCTGAAAATTATGAGAACTTTAAAATGGAGAAATGCTATTTTCACTGGCTGGTGAGTCAGTAACTGATGGTTGCAAATTTATGCTCCTCACTAAAAGAATGGAAAATGTTAAGAGTTTTTTTTCGGAACATTTAATACACTAACAGAAACAGAGCTGGCAGCAGATTTTTTAAAATATATTGTTCATGGGATATGGGCATCGCAGGCTGAGCCACTATTTATTGCCCATCCTTAATTGCCCTTGAGAGTCAACCACATTGTTGTGGATCTGGAATCACATGTAAGCCAGACCAGGAAATATGGCAGATTTCCTTCCCCAAATGGTATTTTACAACAATAGTTTCACGGTCATCATTCAACTTTTTGTTTTCAAGATTTTTTTTTATTGTCTGCATATTTCACCATCTTCAGGGGCAGGATTTGAACCTGAGTCCCCAGAACATTACTCTGGGTCTCTGGTTTACCAATCCAGTGACAATACCACTATGCTAACTTTCTTAACAAAAAGTCTTCAAAGGAAAATGCATGAATAATTGCAAAAAAAGAAGAGGACAAAGGACAGTGGGATGGAATCTCATACAGAGATAGTGGGCTGAATGACTTCATTGTGAATTGCAAAATGCTACAATAAATGAGAATTTTGGAACCTGATGTAATTTGGGAATTGCTCGATATCTCTGATGGTGATGAGATAAATCTGAATGCTTTTTAATTACAAGTCATTCTGGCATTTTGATCTTTTTGCGGTAGGTGGAATCGTCAACAGTTTTCTCAAATTTTTTCATGAAATTCATAAATTAGTGGGTGGTCTTGGTTACAATGTTCAACTTATCAAGGACAGGAAGGACACTAAAGAACTGATTGGTGTCCTAGTTTTCTATTATTTGTGTCCTAATTTGGAGCTTCATTGGTATTCACATGTGAATTGTGAACTAGCACTTTCTAATCTTTGCTGTCAATGTCGATTTCGCGTTTATGTTATACTCACCAGAAACAGAACAGAATGTTTGATTTTACTTCTGAAGGCAGTTCAAAGGCAAAGATCTTCCTTCGCTCTTTAGCACATTGAGATGTCATTTATCAATGGTCGTTTGCATTCAAAGCTATCTTTTTCCCACTCTTGAATAACCCCATGCAGTAGACTATTTTGTGGAGAAAGGCATAGGTAGCTCATTTCACCCTAATTGTCCTCCAAATGCACCCTTGAAATGATTGCTGGAAGATTCACAAGAACAAGTGATTCAACCTCCAATTTTTCTTTGATCCAATTAATGTCAATTTGCTCCAGTATCTTGGATTACCTGTTCTTGTGGAGAATCCCCAAATGTTTTACTCCCTTATCTCAGTAGAGCAGCCCATTTTCCACAGCACCCTACCCCTCGCCATGCCTCAACACATGACAACCATGTCAGTTTGAAGGAACATACAAAATTAATAAATGTTTCTTTGTAGTTTTGAAGCAGAGAACTAACTTAATGTAGAGCAGCATTAAATTGTGGCAACCTTTCTGTTGTGGATTTGTACTACGAATGGATTGACCCATTTAGCTGGCATCCTGTCAATACACCCGGGGCTGGATTCTCCAGTTGCCGAGGCCGAAATCGTGTTCGGCGACGGGCTGGAGAATCCGAGTTCCCAACCAAATCGGGGGCAGTGCCGCTTTTGCGATGCTCCACGCCCCCAAAGCGGCGTACTCTTGGAGTATGCTGTACCAAGTATCGACAGCCTCAGGACATTGCCTGAGGCCCACCCCCGATGCTCTGCCCCCGATGGGCAGTGTTCCCGATGGCTTGGGTATCTCATGGTCTCATCATTCGGGAACACTGCGGGGCAGCTGCGGACTCAGCCCAGCTTCATCATAGTTAGGGGAGGGCCAATCCGTGGGCTGGGGCAGGGGGGTCTTTATTGGGGGCTGGGGGCACTGTGGGAGGTGGTTCGGGGCATGCAAGCCGGCCAAAGGGGGGGGTACTATTTAGCGGGCCGGGTCAACGAGCAGCCTCTGCCATGTAGCACGGCGCAAACGCTGCTGGTCGGCGCTATGCGCATGCACGGCTACGGACCTGGCAATTCTCCAGGGCATATCGACAGCTAGAGCCGGGTGCTCTACACTGCCTCCCTGCTGGCCCCCAAAATAATGGGGAATCGGTGGCCGTTTTGCGCCATTTTCTCCGGCGTAAAACGCCACCGTTCCCACGCCGGCATGGGGACATATCCCCAGGATCGAAGAATCCAGCCCACCATATTTAAACTTGGGTCCTAAAGATACATAAGCCCATAGGCTCTGATATTTGTGGTGAGGAGAGAAAGGTCTCACTGAGTAGGGAAAAAGTTCTGTACACAAAACCTGGAAGTTAAGCAGGGCAAATGACACCTTTAAAAAAAACAGGATTATACCCAATAACTCGCCTGATTAATAAGCTGCCAGGGATGAAAGCCTGTGGCACAAGGCCTCAGCCAAGGAGTAGAGTAGATAGGAAGGAGGACGATGTCATTGGGAATGGCAAGTTGTTGGAGATGGAAGCAGGCAAGTTTGTTGAGCCTGTTGGAAATACTCTTGCTTCTTTTGGCCCACAAGCAATGCTGTAAATGAAACAGCCTCATGGATCCAGTCCTACCCATCTCCATTTACCTGCTGGGTTTCTGGAAACGTGATTGAATTTTTTTTTTTTAAATAGCACTATAAAAATGAAAGTATGCATCCTTCTGAAGAGATTTTATCAACTGACCAACCTCCTGAGTAGATTGGTCACCTATCCTCATTAAAATTGTATGTGGTACACTGGAATCGATCTTGGAATTTTACTTACCCACCCAACAAAAACCCAGTGGTTTTGCAATTAAAATAACCCTCTTGGTCGCCACAGGACAGCATGGTAGCACAGTGGTTAGCACAGATGCTGCACAGCTCCAGGATCCCAGGTTCATTTCCCGGCTTGGGTCACTGTCTGTGTGGAGTCTGCATGTTTTTCCCGTGTTTGCGTGGGTTTCCTCCGGGCACTCGGGTTTCCTCCCACAGTCCAAAGATGTGCAGGTTAGGTGGATTGGCCAGGCTAAATTGCCCTTAGTATCCAAAAAGGTTAAGTGGGGTTACTGGGTTACGGGGCTACGGGGTGGAGGTGTGGACGTGAGTGGGGCGCTCTTTTCAAGGGCCGGTGCAGACTCGATGGGCTGAATGGCCTCCTTCTGCATTGTAAATTCTATGATTCTATGAGAATGGACTATATTTTCATTTAACTAACTTAAGTGGGATTTACCTTTTGGTAGTTATAAATTCATCAAGGTACTGTGAATACTAAGCCAATTGTGTTAATTGAACTTAAAACTGCCCTCCACTCCACCCTTATCAAGCATTGTGGATATTTCCACTGCTCATTATCTACAACAAAATAGTAATCACTATCATTAATTGTGTATTGATAATTTTGGTTAAGAATGGAAAAAGTCTCCTCTCGCCCTGTAATCTCTGTATTTGTGAAATTGTACATAATTTGCAAACCTATTAATGAAGCATACCAATTAGATCCAGTGTACAGATGAAAATTGTGACAATTATAAAACACCCTCCCGTATAATACAAAATTATAAATCCGTCTTAATGAATCTTAATATAACTGTTACACTGTTAATATTCTTAATGTCATAGTGTTGAATACAATTTACAATTTTGAGTATAATTTTTATTTAAAAGGAGCAGTAGCACTTTCTCTAATTCAAGTAGTTTAAATGACTTCACACAAATACTGCAACAACATTGTGCTTTAAGTACAATAAAGGTTTCTTTCAATTGCACTATTTTAAATGTGGTTAATTTGGGAAATGTAAATTGGTATGATCTTACCATATTTGTCAGTTCCCATTATGTAAAGCATTCTACATCATCACAGTTCAATGAATCAGAAATATATCAACCACCATCAAGTAAGCCCAGTGGTGGCATTTTCGGATGTATTTTTAAACATTCATTTTTTAATGTTCAACTGAAATGTCCTTATTCTACAAGGCAGCATGTCAATATCAAAGTGCAATTGATTTGCACATTTTACATTAATCATCATTGTATTAAATTGTGGCGCAGTGGTTAGCACTGCTGCCTCATGGCGCTGAGGTCCCAGGTTCGATCCCGGCTCTGGGTCATTGTCCGTGTGGAGTTTGCACATTATCCCCATGTTTGTGTGGGTTTTGTCTCCACAACCCACAGGTGTGCAGGGTAGGTGGATTGGCCACGCTAAATTGCCCCTTCATTGGAAAAAATTAATTGGATAATCTAAATTTATTTTTTTAAATCATTGTATTAAATCTATTTTTAGATAAGTAAACAAACAGGGTGGAATTTCGTTCCCATCAGTCCCATTTTCCAACGTGGCGCGGCACGCCCCCGCCAGCAGCGGGATCCTCCATTCTGACAACCGATCAATGGGGTTTCCCATTGTGGCCAATCCACGCCATCAGGGATTCCACGGGCATGGGTGTGCTACCAACGAAGGGGAGGAAGCTGCCGATGGAGAAACCTGCTGCCAAAGTTTGATCTGACCCTTGGCATATATCTTGACATCTGACATGGTGCTCATTTGGTACAATTATCCAGTTTGCAGGATTCGGGAAAATCACTAGCCCCAGTACCTGGTACCCAATTTGGAGGAAGGTCAATTTTTCAACTGATGCAATTTCAATGGGCCACCTCTTCATAAATTTGATGCTCGATATGCACAATAGTTGCTGTTGTGTACTTAATCACAACTGGAGTGTTTAAAGGGTCAATCCATGGAATTTGGAAAGGAGGCAGGAATTGCAGAAAACTTAGGGAACAGTGCTATGGTGGATTTCAGATTCTCATGGACTACACTATGGTTCAAAAATGCAGCTCTTGATGCATTACTGGGTGCATTCAGGAATGGGAGAGAGGTACTGTTCCCGGCAACAGGAGGAAGAAAACTGCTGCTGCAATGAAGAAAGCATGGCTAGAGATGGATCAGGAGGTCAGTAGCATTGCATCACACTGCCAAATACAGTGTATTAATAACCAAACCAGGTCAGGGAAAGTGAGTACAGGTGCATATTCACCAAAACCTCTGTTGTGCATCTCACCCACTTTCCTCACGTCTCCACCTGATCTTTATGGAATTTGATGCCTCTCCACATTGTCCCATTAAATAAATGTACTGCATCCATAAGATGAACACACCATTACAGTCACTCAGAGCACTTTTACCACTCCTGTCACAGAGGAAGCACGAAACACAAGGAGGAGGGAGTGAGAGGTTGTCCTCCACAGATGACCTCATTGACAGTGTCAGAGGTAGAAGTGCTGGGAGCCAGTAAAGCTTCACCATCCCTGACAAGGGTGGAAACTCCAACTCACCTAGTAAATTAAATATCAGTAATCGGCATATCATGCAGCACTCAGTCATATCGACTTGAACTTGGCATGGTAGCACAGTGATTAGCACTATTGCTTCGCAGCGCCAGGGTCCCAGGATCGATTCCCGGCTTGGGTGACTGTCGTGCGGAGTCTGCATGTTCTTCCTGTGTCTGCGTGGGTTTCCTCCGGGTGCTCCAGTTCCTCCCACAAATCCCGAAAGACGTGCTGTTGGTAATTTGGACAGTCTGAATTCTGCGTCAGTGTACCCGAACAGGTGCCGGATTGTGGCGACTAGGGAATTTTCACAGTGACTTCATTACAGTGTTAATGTAAGCCTACTTGTGACAATAAAGATTATTATTATTACGATGATCATCTTCATAATGCTAAATTGCAACACTTCTACTGGTATTTTATCTCTGTCTGAATCTTTGACCACGATATACATGTAAATTGGTATTTGAGTATTAGAAGGCAATATTTGACATTCAATCACATGTATGGGTATTGGCCAAACAGTTGGTCAAAATAGATATGTTTTAAGGATTGGTTTAAAGGCAGAGAGAGGGATGGGAAGTTTTATGGAAGAAACTCCTGAGCTTAGGGCATTTAGTAACCTAAGGGACTGCTGTAGAGTCCATCTTGGAAGACTCAGTCCTCTCAAAGCTCAGGTTAACTGGACACATGCCTGGGGAAATGAATAAAAAGGGTCATAGTTGGAGACATCAGAAAATCTACAATGTTCTGACAGACCTTCCACACACATTGTCCACAATTACAGAGAATGGAGTCTAACATGAGTGGAATAATTTTGCCGGGCATGGTGAGGATGTCTACTTAAATGGATAGATTGCCTAACTCCATTCACCATCAAATACTGCAATGAATCCACGGCCATGCAGCCTCTGGATGCCAACATGTCCACTATCTTGCGCATTATGATAGACACCATAAACTTTGTTTTACACTGTTACACTGATCAACACCAAATTTCTCTCCAGCCGAGTGGGAATAAAGTGCGGCTAACCCATGAGAGGAGTGCTGACAAAACAGCACTTGGAACTGGGAACTTGAGACAAAGCGCTCCAACTTCTCACCCCACCACCCTCATCTTCATCAAGGCAGTATCCATAATTCTGATAGATGAGTCTGCCCCGGCAACGCTATGGGTGGAATAGTCTTTGGCAAGCTCCTTCAGGCTCCAATGTTACTTGTGTATTAATCTTATGCAGGGGTGAGTATTAACTGGTGATTCACCTCAAACCTATAAATGGGCACAGACTGAAAATATGGTGGTTAGGTTAGTCAGTGTGCTTTTAATGGAACTGTAAATAAATATCAAAGTGTGTAGAGATTGGCTCCAGTTCTAATCTACATCAACTGCTTTTCTGCAGTCTTAACTTCCAACACTTAGAGATTGTCTGCCAATGACATTTCACAGCAATCTACATTATCTCCTGCTAATACCACAATGTTTCATTATATAGGAGTGAAGGCTTTCTAATTCTACAAGGATATATGGATGGCTGTGTGAGAAAATTTTATAAGTGTATTTTGGGGGAGCCACAAATGCTTGCACCACTTTCTATTGTTGCTCATTTTTGGCTGCCTTGTGACAGCTCAGATTTTCTGGTGGATGGAAGCTGGTGGATGGTAGTGAAGACATGAATTGACAGGAATCACTGGGACATGTATAATGGGTGGGTCAGTAGTTACAGGACTGATGTCTGTCACTAGATTTGGACAAACTGGCCATTGCATGCAATTGTTGCATGGGTCCAGTGGTGGTAACTTACTGAACAGCTGTCACAGAATCCCTAGCTTTCCCAAGGTAGCAGTGTGAGAGGCTGGTACTGTGATGCGGATGCCACCTTCATCCTCTGCTGCCAATTCCTCCTTTTCAGCGAGTTTTTGCCTTTCTACAGGCATGAGAATAAGCTCAAATGTGACTGCAGCCATCCAAGTCAGGCCATCACCTGCACACTGAATTTATGCCCTGAAAGATTTATCCTTGGTGGCGTCGGAACCCTTCACACTACATTAGCTGAAGCCATTGAATGGATTGTGAACCTCAACATCGAACTAAAACTGCTTCCCTAGCCATACAAATAAAAATAGGCTACAGACTCTGTGTTCAGCACTATATTCCTCTGGCATCAATCCTCATTGCTGAGCAACATAGTGCAGTACAATCATTCTATGGATCCTGACTGGCCTGTACTGAAAGATAACTCCAAGTCTATCAGGCATCTGAACTACAGCTTGATCATGTCAATCATCTGACACATAATTTGGCTATTGTTGAACAATTCTTCGGCTTTGTTGGTGGGATCCTCACCAGTGTCATCAACCAAGAAAAGAATATCCTTTCTCCCTCAGCAGTCACTCCTCAAGTCCGCTCCAAGGTCAAAAAAAAGGCCAGGATGTTTGGACTGCTGCAGGATGGAAGCATTAATGTGAGGTTGCTAGGAATTAGACACATACCTCTGTGAACCCTTTCTTTTGGTTGCACACATGCTCAATGTTGATGGAATGAAATCCTTTCAGTTTATGTATGCTCCTGGTTGATCTATGGATGCACAGATTGTAAAGTGTGTACAGTGGATGGCACCTTGCACATAACTGCAAAACCCTGGACATAGCTTTGGCAGTGCCCTGGATCCAGAGGAAAAATATTTGAAAGCTGTAGTGGCAGGAACCAACTCTCTTCCAGGAACCTGCAGATGTCCAACACCTTCTGATGTGACAATCTTTCCCTCAAAAAGCATGTTACTTCAAAAGGTCAAGCAAGCTGAGTCCTATCACCTGATGTAGAAAATGGATAAATTCAAGAAAAAGCTACTACCACTCAGATACTGGAAGGGAAAAATTCAATGGCCCCAAGAACTGGCATTGGATCACAATGCACAGTTAACCGGCATCTGTTGCTTCCGATGCTGACCATGAGGGCAGCACGGTGGCACAAGTGATTCGCACTGTGGCTTCACTGCGCCAGGGTCCCAGGTTCAATTCCCTGCTGGGTCACTGTCTGTGAGGAGTCTGCACATTCTCCCTGTGTCTGCATGGGTTTCCTCCGGGTGCTCCAGTTTCCTCCCACAGTCCAAAGACGTGCAGGTTAGGTCAATTGGCCATGCTAAATTGTCCTTAGTGACCAGAAAGGGTTAGGAGGGGTTATTAGGTTATGGGGATAGGGTGGAAGTGAGGGCTTAAGTGGGTCGGTGCAGACTCGATGGGCCGAATGGCCTCCTTCTGCACTGTATGTTTTATGTTCTGTGTGCCAATTTTGTGCTGCTTGCTAATTTACATGATTTATGTATGCAGTCAGTGCTAAACGCAGTGTTGTGAATGTATGCCTCAACAGAGGGGAGGGGGAAGATGGAAGTTGAGGGTCAAGTTTCTGGAATCTCATAAAGCCAGGCTGCACCTCTTAAAGATATGGTAGAATATCTGATCAGGAAGAACAATCAATTCTGGTCCAATAAGGGAGAGAGTGCATTCTCTGACACTGCCCTGGAGGCTTTAGTGCAGGATCTGGAGAGGAGGGAAGATACAATTTATCCATAGGGGAACCAGGCAGGCCTCCGAGAATCTATAGTGGTAATGTCAGTGGACTAGTAACCCACAGGCCCAGTCTAATGCTGTCGGGACATGGGTTCAAACCTCATTGTGGTAGCTGGTAGAATTTAAATTCAGTTAGTAAATCTGGAATAAAAAGCTGGTCTCAGTAATTATGACCATGGCAACTATCATCGATTGTCATAAAAACCCACCTAATTCACCAATATCCTTCAGGGAAGGAAATCTGCCATCCTTACCAGGTCTGGCCCACATGTGACTCCAAACCCACTGCATTGTGGTTGACACTTAACTGCCCTCTGAATTTCGTTGCACACCGCTCATTTCAAGGGCAATTAGGGCTGGGCAACAAATCGTGGCCTTGCCAGCGATGCGCACATCCGACTACAGAACAAGGGAAAGAAATACAAGATATAGATGGCCTAAGCATGCACCTCTTGGTTCTTTTTGTGGCTGCATCCTTTCAAATAGCTATGAACCGTCTCCTGACCAGGCTGTGGTGGAAGAGCAACAGGCCAAAAAGCAACGCAACAATGATAATGAAGATACAACTCAATAACTCACTTTCACACTTGTAGCCACCAGTTAAGAACGAGAAATGATCTCATTGAACTTTACAAAATTCCGAGAGTGCGGCAGGGTGGATGTAGATATAATGTTTCCCCTGGCATGGGTAGTGCAGCTGCCAGATCACCAGAGTGTGCGGTTACACAGATGTCTGCAGTAGAGAACATGGGTAAGAATTCGATGGGGTGCTTACAGAAGATGGTGAATTCACAGGCCTAGTTGTGCGTCTGAAGCTGGCTCTCTGAAGCCAAAGTTGCTCAAAGTCATCCTCTATGGTCAGCCTGCTGCCTTCATGGTATAGATACTAGTGTTCAAAGGGGCTTGAAGGCTATCACAACATTCCAGCAATATTTCCTCCAATAGGTTACTCGGATTAGTGAAGCACCACCTGAAGTACTGGCTTTGAGGAGCATGAAGCTACTGGTATCTCTCAGGATTACAGTAGTCAACCTCCCACCCTACCACTCGATCAGGGTTGTTAATGTTGCATGCTAGCCGGCCAGCCCAGGCTGTTGCTGCCCATGCTGAGATGATGCAATCCATAACCGGGTCTTCTAGGGCCAGAGCTATTCAATGTCATCCTCCAAGGTCATTTGCAGACTCCCTCCCTGAAAGTCAGAAACCTTTCACCCTACTGTCCCAGAGGAACATAGGTTGCTCTCCACCTTGAGAGCTGACTGAAGGTGATTTAACCTGAGTCACTACAGCTCAGCCAAGGGGCAAGCTTGAGAAGGTTGAGCCTTCATGAATAACCTCAGCCGGTACAGGAATTGAACCCACGCTTTTGGCATCACTTTGCATCATGAACCAGCCATCCAGACAAATAAGCTAACCAACCTCCTCCAACTATTCTGCAGCCACTGAGATAGCATTGCCTGGGAGTACTTGGACTGGCAAAGATACCACGAGCCACGCACAATATGGAATGCAACAATAAAGATTAATTCACATTGGTAGACAATATGGTATGGTATGATTTATAAATTTGGTTTGGAATGTTTATGTTGGCCTTTAGTTTTGCATTGTGGTCAAGCAGACACTGTGATGGTCAGTAACAGAAACCATGTAAGGTGTGGGACTGCTGGAGAATTAGGGTTGTGTTCACTGTTATCACTGTCAGATGAGTCATTCACAGGCAGCCCAGTCAGAAAGGATCTGTGATTCTTGCCTCCTCACATTCCCACTGATACACACTCTCTGGCTAGTGGTGAAGGCTTTGCCCTCATGCTAGCACAGTTGTTAAGCCTGCTGCAGACTACCATGAATCTTGACATCCTCTCCTGGCAAGTATTGCAGGGCCCGTCCAGTGCGATCAGGCAGGAAAAGCATTCTTTCAGTATGTCAATTGTCTGTTCTGTCACATTTTTCATGGTAGTATGGGTTTCACTGTATGCATTCTGTCAGGCATGGGTTGTGCACTGGAATCATCAGCATTGTCATCAAAGTAGCTCTTGTCACCCAGTAGCCACCCTCTGGTTTGTTGTCGTAGCTCAAATGAAGATGGCACACTGGCGTGCCCCAGACCCTGAAAGCATCATGACTGCTGCCAGGATATGGGTCAGTGATCTGCATTATTCACTGTCTATGGTCACACACCAACTGGACTGTGAGGGAGTGGAATCCCTATCGGCTGTATTGTAATATTATGAAGTAGCACACACAGTAATGGCATCTAGCGATAAAATCATTACTGGTTTGGCTTCTAATGAGTGGAGGGCCACGTGTGCATCTGCTTCCTCGGCTCAATAGGCTGTTGCCGATGGATAGCACTATGCTTGTGCCATAAAGACAATTACACTTAGCCATAGTATGAACAGCAGCAGAGAGACACGTCATAGATTTTGGAAACTCATTCCTTAAGAAGGGGAGTACTCGGTGAGCTTCCTGCAGGAAACACCATTCCGGAAGCAAAAGGCATTGAGCAGAATGCAGAACTATTCACGAGAATAGTTCCAGGTCTGAGGAACATTCATTATGAAGCTACTGTTACGATCCCAGTTGATATTATAGCTGGGCGGGAAGATTCCAAATGGAACCCTGGCTCAAAAGAGGAACAGAGTAACACGAACACACTTAGTTCTAAACAGGAAACAAAATTAAACATGGAATGTAGAATAATTATACAATACTCCTTTATTCCCCTTATCTTAAATCCACAAATGTTAAGATTAACATGAATTATGAAGTATATCTTTAGCTACAATGATCTCATTAACACACATAGTCTCTTTCAAGCAAACAAGATGACTGTGGTAAGACGCACCCCTCTCTGAACCCAAGTGAATGTCTGTGGATTTCTCCTCAAAATCCCCCCCCCCCCCCCCCCCAATGACTCTTATACCATGAGCCACCTGGTCTCACTAAACTCCAGCTTCTACATGAGTGATTTCAAATTCCCCTTTCAAAAGTCACACTTTCAAATTCTCTTTTAAATTATGCTTTCCCTTAGCTATTTGCATTCTGAAATCCAGTTCTGGTTTTCCAATAGACTTTTAATAGTGAATCCTGTCTAGGATTTTACACCACACCCTTTTGGGTTTGCTTTGTCTTAATTGCTTTTGTACAAATTCAGAGATCCAGCCACTGATGTCCATAGTTATTTCAACTCACATTCCACAGCTGTAATAAAATCTCACAAGCCCGAAAATCATTTCAGATATCTTCCTGGCCTCTCATGATCAAATGTCTTTTCAACTCCGTGAATTGATTGAAACATTCTCTGTTCTAGTACCTTTAATCACAGACTTCTTGGAAACTTCACTTCATTTCCCTAGTTTCCTTAACTAGCTGCTCTTCAGATCTCTGTTAGAGTGCCATAGTATGGCGTTTTTCCAGAAAGGATGAAAGAAATGTTCCCTCTCTAGCCTTCTAAACCAACTGCTTTTAGCAGAGCTGTGAGAGCAGCCTTCTCTGCCACTACCTATCTTCAACTGCAAACAAATTAGCAACTTCTCCCTAATGCAACATTGGACAGCAAACTGAGAGGTGTTACAAATATCTGAGGAGAAATTTAATTGAGGGGGACACAACCTTGTGGGACATAAGAACATAAGAACTAGGAGCAGGAGTAGGCCATCTGGCCCCTCGAGCCTGCTCCGCCATTCAATTAGACCATGGCTGATCTAAGTGATAGGAAGGACCAATATTAACAGAGAGGTCAATAGCATAGATTTAAAATTATTGTTCGATAAACTAGAGGGAGGTGATGAATAACTTTTTTACCCAGAGCATAGGGGAACTGGGAGTCGGGAATTCACTGCCTGAAAGTGATAGATGCAGAAACCCTCATCATTTGTAAAAAAAAAAAACACATGACTATGTACTTGAGATACCATAAACTACAGTGCTACAGATCAGGAACTTCCATAAACTATAGTGCTACAGATCAAGAACTGGAATGTGGGATTGGCAGCATAAGTCTTTCTCAGCTGAATGGGCATGATGGGTCGAATATCCTCCTCCTGGGCCAAATGCCTTTCTATATTTCTATCTCCTGTTCCAGTCTGAAAGCAGTCTGACGCATTACAGTTCATGCCCATGGTCATCTTCAAAGCCACTCACAATGCTATTTCCATCCACTTGATGACAGGTTTCAGTGAGGATATCTTTATAGAAGCAGAGACATCTGGCACACTGTTTGTCACTGACCATTTAGAGAAGAGAATTGCCTCTAAACAGCATGGGTGGATATGGCCACCTATTGAGAGTGCGTCTCACATTCCCTCCTTCTTCCTGCTCTGCATCCCCTCTTTCATTCTTCCTGTCATGAAGTAATTGAAGGGGACGCAAACTATTCCAATCCATATCTATGAACAAGTCGTTTGTGCAGTTTCTTGAAGACAGAACAAATTTCTTCAGCACATGCCACACTATTTCTTGTAGTTTTTTTTCAACTTTAAGGAACTCTGGAAACCACCAAACATTCTACAATAGTCGCAACAGCAAGTTGAAATCAATTAGCAACTAATCTGAAAGTACCTGACCTCTTTTAAAAAGTACTGGCAGTGGTTCCTTCCTGCTGCTGAACTTGTGTGGCACGGTAGCACAGTGATTAGCACTGTTGCTTTACAGCACCAGGGTCCCAGGTTAGATTTCCACTTGGGTCACTGACTGTGCGGAATCTGCACGTTCTCCTCGTGTCTGCGTGGGTTTTCTCCGGGTGCTCCGGTTTCTTCCCACAAGGCATGAAAGACGTGCTGTTAGGTGAATTGGACATTCTGAATTCTCCCTCAGTGTACCCGATGAGGTGCCCTAGTGCGGCATTAATGTCACTGCAGTGTTCACAGTAACTTCATTGCAGTGTCAACTTAAGCCGACTTGTGACACCAATAATGACTATTGTGTTCAGATTAAGAGAGAGCATTTGTTGGAGTGCTGAGTTCCAAAATGGCAGCACTGGTGTCAAATCTGTCTTGCATGCTGATTGATGCTACAATCTACTTACCTTACTTCACATACTTCCAACGGATGCTCTTTCCCTCACCAAAATGCCATCCATCATTGCTCACCTCAGAGCTGTGTACATGCCCCAATGACATCTTGGAACCTGAACAGTACTCTCAACCAAAAATACAGATGCTGGAAGACACATTTTGCAATCTTAATGTCCTAACTGAAATCTCATTCAAATGCCACACATGAGGTTGGCCAGTAAATTCACTGTGTGAAGTGTACATGCCAGGTTTACATGGATAGAGAAGAACATGTATATACTGTGCTATGAAGGGTACATTGTCACTTTTATATCATGCGGTTTCAAGTTCACACTGATATTACACTGTTCCAAACTTGTGCTGTGTGCAGGAGGCAAATGATGCCTTTATCCATTTCCAAGCACATATTTCATGTTTTGCATTGATGCTAACTCAGTAGGGAAATTTGTCCTCATATGGCACTCAACAGCCCTCCTTTCCTCAACCTATGCTTCTTCAGCAAAAGCATGGTATACTTCTGTAATAGTGGGTGCATTTGAGTGTTAAAGGAATTAATGGAAGATGATGCTCAAATGTAAAATGTTTTTTAGATATAGCATGTGGCACACTGGGTTGTCCTTCTTCCGTGTCAAAAGTAACCAATATGTCCAAATACATAAGAAACTATTTATTTTGGTACTGCCTTGTCATTCATTTAACTGTTTTGTATTTATGTACAATGTATTTGACCGCATTAATGTAATAAATCCTGAAAATTACAGACAATATAATTAGTTTAGTATTGATCATTAATTCTGCACCAGTTCCGATTATTGAGATTCAATGCCATCTAAATTTTTTGTCCCAAACAAATCAACCAGAACCTCAACATTGGAATTTCTACCTTCTCGGGTACCTTCTACCCTGAGAAATTGACATTTCTCTGTGTCAATGGTGCTTTCCTTCACATACCCTTGCGCATTGCTTCCCCTCATGCACAAATATGTTTTGTGCTGTTACTTTGGAGTTGTATTGCTGCCTTGTCTAAGTGTTACTCTTTATATTATGCACCTTCTTTTGGACCTTTTATGCCACCTTCTCAGTGGTGGAGACCTTGTCAACTCTCTATGATCTATTGTCATATTTTGTAAATTCTTTGCACGCTAGGTGGACTGTCCTTCCCTAACAAAAATGTCCTTGTGTCACCACATTGCTACTCTTAGTAGCACTGGCAAGACCTTATTACTAAATTACCTTTTCCTCTTTTAAGGCGTTGTTCACTCCACTGCTGAAGAATTAAGCCTTAACCTTTATACTGAGCAAGTGATTCCTTAGCTGTTTGAAAAGCTTCAAAAGGTTGTTATTGCAGGCACATGGTTAGCAGTTTCTTTCTTTGCTACTAAATAAAAATTATGTACTTAGAAAGAGATTTCCTCAGTGATCCATTAATTTTGAAAGTAAACATTATTTTCACTGGCATTAAGTGAAAAGAAAAATGTCAGTCCCAGCCATTGTACGACAGTTTATTTGGCAGTACCACATTGTGGTGAGCCCAAATGTATATTTTGCCAACTATAAATGCAAAATAGTCAGATTTGGAGCTGATAGCAAACTAAGCAGGGCAATGGAATGGAAGGAGGCGCTGCATAATTGCCAATTGGGCAAAATATATAAGTGGGCAAGCGATGACAGATGAAATATAATGTAGAAAAGTATAAAATGCCAGCCATAGGAAAGAAAAATAGGCAATATATGTAATTCATGAATGTGCTGAAAGATCTAAAAATGGAGACGAAAGAGGCTTTACTAGGCTACATGCAAAACATGCTCAATTAATGCAGAATGCCAAATTTAAGATGTAAATTACAACACCAAGACAATAGCACATAGGTCAGGAAGTATTGATCAATCTTTATTGTATTCTGGTCAAACCTTACCTTCATATTGCATCCAGGTCTGGTTATAAAGAAATAAGCAAGATATTCAAGCTCTGGTTTGATCCCAGTACCAGAATTCAGCTTACTGGAAAATGAGAGAAACCTGACCTTTACAGCCTAAGAAAGAGGCAGCTTTCTTTAGCATTATATAAAACTGTTAGTTGTGAGTATAACATAAGTTAACCCAGGATAGTATTTTAGATTAAATTGCAGAACCAGAGGACAATTTCAAACTAGCAAAAGTTCATTTTGAGGCTGATTTTTGGAAATTATTTTTTCAAACCCAGAATTGTCAACAGTGGAATACACATTCAGATCGAAGAATGAAGGTAAAATTTTGGAACAATTAAATTGAGGGAACCATTTGGCAATACAGTAGCCTAGTGATTATGTAAAATAAAGTTTTAAAAGTCCCCATGTGCCTGAAATTAAAAAATCTTTGGAAACTAAAGAATCACTCGATCAGAATAAATATTAAGACTTGATTTTGCAGCTGTGGAGTGCACAATTACTTGAGAAAATATATGAATACTAAAAGAGAAAAGGGCAATTGAGGAAAATAGTCAACTCAGTTGGCTGGACAGCTGGTTCATGATGCAGACTGAGGCTAACAGCACGGGTTCAATTCCTGTACCAGCTGAGGTTATTCATGAAGGCCCCACTTTCTCAACCTTGCCCAAGATCTGGTGATCTTCTGCTCAAATCACCACCAGTCAGCTCTCCACCTCAGAGAGGAAATCAACCTATGGTCACCTGGGACTATGACAACTTTACTTACATTATTGGATTAGCAATTAAGGCTGACAACCCTCCAGGATTGGCCTAAGAATCACCAGGAATTTATAATCAATCTCCAGGACACTGTTGTGTACAAACCTGGAGAAAAATCATTAGGACTTGAAAAATATCATGGGTGGGCGAGTTCATCATTTTCTTTGCGCTTTCTCTACCAGATGTAAAAGTATTAAAAATGGGAGAAAGAAGGATGTTTGGCTGACAGTCAAGCATCATCCATTTGGGTAATGAGTCTTTTTGCTTTCCAGTTGGTGCATGAAGGCAGTGTGTCACAAGGATGGATGTGTTGGCCGACTAATGGCTGGAGCAGGAGGGCAAGTCATGTGATGAAGCCTCCAGAAATGCATTTAATCACAATCAGCAGCGCTACTGGCAATCCAGAGGTTTGAATACAAATTCCAAAATGGCAATTGTGATCATAAACTTTGTTAATTAAATGAAACTAGGATCAGTAATTGTGACCATGAAACTACTAGATTATTGTAAAATTCCATTTGGTCCTTTAAGGAAACAAATCTACAGCCCTTACAACTATATAGACCAACTGAGTTGGTAGCACAGTGGTATTGTCACTTGACTGGTAATCTAGAGACTCGGAGTAATGCTCTGTGGAACCTGGGTTCAAATCCCACTATGGCAGATGGTGAAATTTGAAATCAATAAGATATCTGGAATTAAAGTCTAGTGATGACAATTGTTGACTTCTGTAAAAACCCAACTGGTTTCCTTTACAAACCTAAACAATATCCTTTAGGGAAGGAAATCTATGTGACCCCAGCAATGTGGTTGACTCAATGCCCTCTGGGATGGGCAATAAATGCTGGCCCAGCCAGCAATGCTACATCCTGTAAATGAACTAAAATAAAAAGATCAAAGTCATTAATTAGTTATTGCCAACATAGAATATTAGTGCTGGTGAGAAACAAGCCACCCAGCCAGTATTTGAGGTGCAAGTCCAGACATGTTTTAACTGAACTTGAGATCTCTGCCTCTCCTATCCTTTCAGGCAGTGGCTTCCAGACCCCGCAACTCTCTGAATGAAAACATTTTTCCTCATCTCCCCTTTAATCTTTCTGCCAATCACTTTAAATTCATGCTCCCTAGCCACTGACCTCTAAGGCCCTTCCCATCCACTCTATCCGGGCCCTTCCCAATTTTGTACATCTCAATCAAATTTCCCCTCCACCTCTTCGGTTCCAAGGAAAACAACTCCAGCCTATCCAACCATCCCTCACAACTGCCAATTTCCTGTCCTGGTAACATCATAAATCTCCTCTATACCCTCCCTAACATTATTACATCTTTCCTGTAATGAGGTGATCAGAACTGAACAGCACATAGTACTCACGTTATGGCTGAACTAATGATTTATACAATGATTTAATAGTTCACGAGGAAAAATGACTGGATGCTCCCAAAGAGGGGAAGGACCACTGGGAACGGTCGGGAAGTATGGACTAAGATGGGCCCACTGGCCTTCCTCATCTGTCATCTCTGACCTTGCAAACTGCATCTTGGTGCAGGAAATTTGTTGACCACCTGTGATTGTGAACATTTAAAAAAATTCTCCCTTCTCCAAATGCCTTTCAGTTAGTTTGAGAATCGCCATTAGTGTTATTGAAGAGGCCCATCCGGAAATATTTGTAAATATCTGCTCCATTGTCTTCACCTTATGGGGAGTGTGTACATCATACTCCCAAGAAAAAAAATGCAATCGAATCGCATACCCCATTTAGAAACGAAGGCTGTATTTAATTTCTGAGATATGAAACTTATCTCAAATCACTCTCTCTGCCACTTGATGAGCGGCAGCACGTACCGAAGGCTGGTGTTAAGTGTTAGTCTTTGACTCGGTCGCTGACAGTGAAGCGCCACTGCCCGCGCCACAAGCACAAACGCTGCACAAAACGTGTTACCTTGGAAATGTGGAAAGTGCTCGATGTGAAACTGCTGCCATCTTCAGGTAATGTTCAGTCAGTCCTGTCCCTATCCGCGTCCCTGTCCCCGCCCCTAACACGCTAATTCCACCGTGACAAACAAATATACATATTTATATGTCATCAAGAAAGGGAAATGAGGAATAAGCGAAATATGGGCAGATGACGCCTCAATGTGCATCTCCTCACTTTAAGAATTAATAAAAGCACAATTTAACAAGGTCTCAAGGTGATTCTGAGTGTTTTTCACAGGAAACGTGTAAAGTTGTCACCTAAACCTCACGTCTCTTTGCGAGGAGAGAGAGAGGTCTGCAATGTTAACTGTTTGTGGCGGGCTCTGAGCAATGTGGAGATCTCCCGCTCGCTCCCTCGCTCTGCCCCTTCATTGATTCACTCAGATGGGAACAGATTGCGAGCAGTTGTCGAGCGGCTGTTAACCAATAAATATGATGGCTTCAGGAGCTCGTTCCTATTCAACACAGGGGGAAACAAATACACGCACCAAACATACACTCAGAACTAACCCCCCCCCCCCCCCCCCCACAACACACACACACTCAGATGCTGAGCCGTGTTTTTGGCCGCGCACACTTCACAAAGCGAAACTGGGTCAATAAATATGAAACGTTGAATCTCTGGTGCCACAAGACATAAACGGAACGGTTAAGAGGCACAGCAAATCCCTGCTGAATCATGTGAAGGGTTAAATCATTCATCCACTGCGCATTGTACAAAACTGCACAATTCAAAATTAATACTTGGCACCACGCAAATATTATTGTGCGGACGTACTGAAGATATTTATATACATTAAAAAAACAGACATCGCATGATAAATAATTTGGAATCCTCTCTACGTGTTCGCCTGTAAACAGTTAGGTTGGAGAAAAACAGATAGCGACAGCTTCACAAATAAAAGAACCGTGTCAAATACCTCGGAGTCGTACCACTCCAGGACCAGTTTGCTGGTGTTTGGTAAGAATTTGTTGTGGACGTGTTCTGTGGCCAGTTGGACAGCGGGTAAGATGCCCTCGGAGATGCTCTTCACCGCCTTGTTGATAGGCATCAGCCCCATGATGGGCAGCTTGGAGTCCGCATCCAGCTGGGTGGCGGTATTCCTGAGTCCCAAAGCCGAGGTGGAATCCCATCCCCAGCCCCACAGCAGTACGAGTGTCCCCAGCCGGCCCAGGGAACGCCAAAAGAGCCAAGCGAACAGCCCAGATCGGTAGGTCCTGAGGGCTGGAGCCATCCTGGAGGAGGGACGCATACAGAGACACGGCTCGACTGAAGGAGAGCGGGGATCAGAAGGCTGGCATTGGAGCTGGCGCTCGCTCCCTCGCCGTCTATCCACCTCGACCGCTCTCTCCCGAGGTGGGCTCGCTTTCAAACCTCCTCAGGTGCTTCGCTGTGGTCCAGCGACTGAGCTGATCCGAGTTCAGTGCATTCCTTTCGCCCCTTCCTCTAACCGAGGGGTCCTGGACAACGTATTTCAACGGGGATTGGCGCCCCCTTTCTCAATACATATAGGATGTGTGTGTGTGTATATTTATATGTGCATATAAAATACATATATAAATATGTGTGTTGCCTTCTTCACCCCCTTTAGTAGGATTCCGGTAGCAGTTCAAAGGACGGAACCTGCACAGCACGGGTATGAGGATCATGCAGAGCGGCGCCGATCATCCACAGAGTGTTGGTCTGGGTGTTAATATGGGAAAGATCTCAGCACTTAGCCTCTCCTTTCATCGACAGCGCCCATCACATCCTGTCCAATCCATTGAAACACGAGGATAGATAACAGGGAAAATCCCACCACCTTCTCCCCGCAAATAAATAATAATCTTACACCGGCAGAGAGGGAGTTGAAGAGCGCGGTCCCTCGAGAGGCAGCCAAAGTGGGGAAGAAATCTTCATCTCCTCAGTCAGTCAGTCTCTTCAAATAATGTCAGAGTGGAGACTGCAGATGACAGCCGCCGAGCTCTAGCCTGGGCGTTCAGGAGCGAGCAGGCTCGGTGATGTGGGATTCCAGATTGCTCTTCACACTCGGGGCATGTTGTTGGTGGCATTAACACACAGATTACACACAGGCGCAGAGCATCGCAGACATTCAGGCTTCAGCCGCATTGGACTCAACCTCCGGGCTCAGAAAAAAAGGAAAGACAGACTTGAAGTAGCCAAAATACAGTCAGTCTCCGCTTGCTGAAATCACCAACAAAATAATCACCAGAAATGACCGGAAAATATCAAGATTTTGCTTCTATTTAAAAAGAAAAGGCACAGGCTACTTTGGAACAGGAGCGAGTTCTGGTTATATATGGTGAGGAGGAATAATCACTGGCCATGAATTGAACCAGATCACCATGGCTTCTACTGTCAATCACCGAATTAATTTGCACTTTTCTCCATTAAATAAAGGAAAAGGTCTGTTCATTGCACAGCACAGGGAAACGTGGAGAGACTGAGCTACGAAATTACATCTGATCAAATTCTGCAAGATTAAAAACCCATTCATCATTTCCTAGTTTAGAGATCCGGGTTGCAATCAGTCTTTTTTTTCTAATTCTTTCATTTTGAATGATATAGTTTTCGCTTTATTGCAGCTTTTACTCTCCACCCCACTCTCCATGCTGGGTATTGTTTTGTAAAATGGGCTGAAACTTTGAATGTTGGGGAGAGGCGCAACTTTATAAAATCAATTGGCTACACTTGCTTTACAGTCCTTCAGAATTTTTAATTGGCTGAATTGGAAGGAAAGTCCTGAAAATATCATTATCTTCATATCATTATAGGTGTGTATGTGAAACTTTTCAGGTTTACAGTTTAATTCGGCGTTGCCTTCAAACACGTGTTTAGTTACTTAGTTTGCAAGGCTTTGGAACTTAAATTTGGCCAGTTGTCCAATATGGCCATTCAAGCCCTTGTTGCTATTTCATTTAGAGAACAAATTCGCTTTGCAATGATTAACAGTAACAATCAAAACGATCATTGGAAGCAAAGTTGTATTCTGCACAAGCGGTTTGAAGTTAATCATGTCACTGCTATCTTGTCAAGCCCCAGAATCTAGAGCAGGTATTGAAAGATGAGGGTGCTACCAAATTTCAACTGTTAGATTCCTAGGGAAAGTTTTGCTTCTCACCGATGGAGACTCGCTCTCAGATGTTTCAATCATCTCGCAGTCCAGTAAATATTAACCTGCTGAGCTATGTCATGTTTTAACAAGGAGGCAATTGTTAATATCCGCGGAGTATATCATAGTCATGAAAGCAGAAAGATGGATTTGACTCCTGGGATTGCAACTACATGCATTCTTGATAGCTTATCCAATTTGTAATCTAACTAGAAACCCGATATGTAGAGGGCACATGTCACGGATTCCTAGTTTATGGAAAAGAGTCCAGTACAACAGTATTATTCGAAGCGCTGCACGTTGCCCCAATGCGGGTGATTTATTTCCATTAACCCTTTAGGGCCGGGTGGATATTCGACGTACACAATCAATACAGCCAGCCCTGCATCCAACAATCATCGGTCGTTGGTTTGATACATCATTAAGTCAAGGGTCACAATTAACAACATGTTTGGACAACACTTTAAAACTACGACGAAGAGTGAGGAGGTTCAGCTGGGAGGTGGAGAGAGAAATAAAAGTAGAACATCTAGGTTTATTGTAGCTCAGTTTGGTGTGTGCTACAAAACAAAACAAATAATGTATCTCGAAAAACCGTGTCGATTCTAAGGCAGAGCGAAAACTTGGAAAATGAATGATTATTTGGAAAGTTATTCTTAGGAATTAATACGGGAGCAATTCTTGATGAGTAAGCAATATTATTCCACTTAATAATAATAATCTTTATTAGTGTCACAAGTAGGCTTACATTAACACTGCAATAAAGTTACTGTGAAAATCCCCGAGTCGCCACACTCCGGAGCCTGTTCGGGTACACTCAGGGAGAATTCAGAATGTCCAAATTACCTAACAGCACGTTTTTCGGGACTTGTGGGAGGAAACCGGAGCTCCCGGAGGAAACCCACATAGACATGGGGAGAACGTGCAGACTCCGCACAGTGACCCAAGCTGGGAATCAAACCCGAGTCCCTGGTGCTATGAAGCAACAGTGCTAACCACTATGCTACCATGCTGCCCAGTGTTTAGAAGTAGCATGAACCCTCAGATTCATGTGGCAGTTGACCTAATAGTGTGGAAAGCCGTTAAAGGCATAAGCTGTTATTAATGTTCATCAACAGAGCAAAGAGACTATGAACAATAGGTATCATGGATTCATAAACGATTGTTCTTTGAAGACGTATTGAAGTTTCTGAAGTGCATTATCCAGTAAATAGAATCAAGTTCCATTTTCTGAAGGTACCTGACCAGGTTCAACATATTTACAAATAAGATTGTGACTTGTAGAATTGCCATCAAATTAGACTCTTGTATTAAAACTGTCTGCAATAATAAAAAAATGCTTGGCAATAAATGGAAATAAATCTGGATGGGGACAGTGATTAGTGGGGTTGTGCAGGGATCCTTTCCACTTCACTGCTGGTCACTCTTTAAGAAGCTATAGAGAAAACTCTATGAATTGTTCACATGGCATCAACTTATGTAAAAATGAGGAGAATTCAAGGTGCTATGTTTCCATTGAATGGGACAACTAAGGAATGACAGACTTTAATGTTACACATTTTGATGAATCAGATGCACAGACCAACGGGATCTAAACTGATAAAGATGGAAGAGGAAAATTGTGAAGATGAGTAAGCTATTTGACTTGATGTGTGTCAGGATTTGAAGGCATTAGTATACCATGAAATTGAAGTGCAACTTGAGGTTTGTCGGAATTTCATCTCACAGAGTTGTTGATATGCAGCAAAGTTCCAGACAAGACAGATAAACTTCGGAAAAGACTTGAACAAATATCTGATTGGGAACGAGTTGAAGGTTTGATGGGTAAAATTAGATAATTATAACCAAAAGATGTATTGCACATTATGACCACAGAAGTATCATGCCAAGATTGGATGCACAATGTTGAATGTAAAACAACATCAACTTACTTTTCAATAGCACTTCTCACATACAGCAACCCACAAGGCAATGGAATCTTGGACAGAGAACAATAATGAGGAAGGGAAACAGTGAAAGCAAAGGGGATTTGAAATGCTTATGAAAGCAGAATGAGTGGTGACAGGTTCTTTAAAGGGGAAGGATACAAAGGCTATGGACATAATGAGGCTTGAAGGGGCACTGCCTGGGGCAGATAAAGGGAGCACAATAATTATTTGATTAGATAGCTAATATTGCTTGTTTTTTTGTTGAGGGTATGGAGAAGTTTTGCTGACCTTTCCTCAGGAAGAACCATTAATTGGTTATGATGCTGTGAATTATACGTGATTTATCGACAAAATTAACCTTGATGAATTTAATGGCCTTTGTGGCGACTGGGACGTGTTAGGAAATTGGATCGAAGATGTTGTGGGCAATTTAGGGGTTAACAGCCTGATGATAAAACTGCTAGCACTGAGGCAGAGGGATACGTTCACACCTGGCCTGAGTCACATTGTCCCATTCAGACTTAAACTCGTTAATAGGAATAAACAGGATACCCCTGTTCAGCCGGGGTGATTCACTGAAGATCCATTGTCCTCCGGGACACACTTGTCTGACCAGTCATTATCTCATTATGGAGTCTGGTGGCTTCTTTTGTCCGGAAATTGGAGGTTAGTTGCATATTCATAGCATGACTCTGTGTGGGTAATCAAAAGTCCAGATAGTGATGATGAGTTCAAGCCTGGGAATGTCTGGATAGAATGATCTTTGAAGGGCTGGGCAGAGCTCAGAGAAATAAAAGAATCAGAACAGGTGGCGGCAGAAGGATTTGGAGAATGACTGGGAGAGGCCATGAAAAGCTGCCACAGAGACAGGCTTTTGGAAAGGGTCTGAAAGAGCCTCACTACCAGCAGGAATATGTTCTGTCATACAAGTATTATTTCTGCCTTTCTGTGTAAGTGGAGTTCAGAGCTGAATGTTCATTTTACGTGCTGTTTAATGGGAAATCGTGTGTTAGGGTTAAGAGTGACAGGTAAGCTTTTCTTGTTAGGGTCGAAGTTTAAAAGTTTAAATATTATTTTTCTTTTGTTATAATAATGTTTATTTTTGTAAAAATAACCAGGCCCTATTTTCCGTGCAATCACTCCAGAGCGAATCTGTCTATCCACAAAATAAAAACTTTGTGGTTCTTGTCCAGTATCTCAGCCACTGTTGGAATCTGGTCTGAAATCCGTAACACCTTGTACTGTTCATGCTTTTTCATGTTTTTATTGATAAGAACTTACCTTTATACAGCACCTTTAACATAGTAAAACATCTCAAGACATTTCACAGGAGCAGTATCAAATTAAATTTGGCATTGTGAAAAAACATTTCATTTTTATGTTAGATTATTATTACTCTTCGGTATGTGTAAAGCTGCACACTTGAGAAGAGACAATGTTTAGCATAACTCTGTTTTCACAATAGGATACGGGGTAAAAAGCGCAATTCATTAGGCAAAATAAAGAATCTGCCATTCTACTGTACCATAATTTGCTTATGACTTGTTTTATGGTATTAGATGTGTATTTTCCAGTTCCACCTGTTACTAAACAAAATGAAAGTGAATGGACAAAAGAAGTCAAGAAAGGAAGATGAGACAAAATCCTTTGTTAATACCTTCAGGCTCTTGGGAGTGGTATGTGAAGACACCAGATTGACTTCTAGAGGTAGACTAACAACAAACAGTGCCTGACTGAGAAGAAGCAGCAAAGATCAACACTTTTCCTGACACTCACAACATTTGGAGATGGAGCTGAGAAGGAGGTGACTGAAGCTGGAGAGAACGATTAAAGCAAGAACTCTTAATGTGATTTTTCTCTTCACTACCTTCCATGCTGGCGTTTTCTTGTCAGAGGAGAGATGCTTAAGGAATTATTTGATCGAGGTGCTCAAAATCATGAGAGACAGAGTAAATAGAGATAAATTGAGGGAAAGGGCAAGAATCAGAGACGACAAGAAAAAGAACCAAAGGCATCATGAGGAAAATATATTTTATTCAGCAAATGGTTATGATCTGGAATGCACTCACTGGAGGTAGATTTAATTGTGGATTTCAGTGGGAATTGGATAAACAACTGAAGGGGAAAACATTTGGGCTGTGGGAAAGGGCAAGTGAATGGAATTAATTAAATCACTCTTGCTGGTATCAGCTCAATGGGCTGAATGGCCTCCCTGTGCACTGGAATGATTATATGATTCCATGGACAAAAAGCAGTACCTCATGCTAAACTCTGCAAAAACACCAGCACGAATATGGAGTTAGCTGTCCTTCAAAAAGTTGAGATGTCTTAATGGCAAAGTGGGGCATGACAAAGAGATGGCTAAGCAATCAATATCAATGGACATTGTGGACATTACGGATCATAATGGACAGGCCTATAAGTTACACCCAAGATTCAGATACGTATAAATAGCTGACAGCATAGGAAGAACTCAAGATAAGTAGATATTACTGTGCCCACTCCTAAAAGTATTAAGAACAAGAGGGCAAAGCTTGAAAGTGACATGCAAGAAAAGCAAATGCAATGTGACATAAACTTTTTTCACACAGCAAGTGGTTCAGGTCTGGAATGCATTGCCTGGAAGTGCGGTGGAAGCAGCTTCAATTGAGCCATTCAAGAGGGCATTAGATGATTATTTAAAATACAAGCTATGCGCAGGGGTACAGGGAAATGGCACTAAGTCATTCATGGTGCTTGTTTGGAGAGCCGTTGGAGACACGATGGACCAAATGGCCTCCTTCTGCACTGTAGCAATTCTGTGGCATTAGGTTGATTAGAATGTCTTTATGCTGAAGTTAATGTATGCCTCACTGTGTAAAACTAGAGCATCTGTCGCTCGTGTGCTAGAGCAATGGTTATTAAATTGCTTATCCGGCACAGGTTTCAAGCAGAAGCCTAGAATGGCCTTGCTGCCAATATGTTTAAGGTCATGTTAGCTGTTGGTTTGGGGTTCTTAGCCCCTAATTGATATGAGAACGTAGTGGCAAAATATTTTGTCATGAGACTGCTTTAGTGAGATAAAACTAGAACAAATCCAAGTTCTCAGTTAGACTCAGGTAGTGATTTTCAGTCCAATGCAGGCTATATGCATCTGTATTGTGACTGGAAAGGGAGCAGACGATAATTTCTCTTGCAGTTTTTCTCATTTGTTCTCTCAAGTACACACAGAAAAGCTATAGAAAGCTATAGCACAATAGGTTAGCTATCTTCTTTGTTTCTCTCTCACTCGCTTTCCCTCTTTCTCTCTTTGACTCTTGTCTTGTTTATTCTTGTCTTGGATGGTTTTTCTCTGCCATACAGAGACAAAGTCAGGATATCTTTGATCCTAGCTGCTATCCAATTAACCCCTCCCTTTCCCCAATCATTTATAGCCTTGTGTGGGAGCATGATTTCCTTGAACAAACGTTCCTTGAATCGTTCATGCGACTGTTGCTAAACTTACATATTTAAGTAAGTAATATCCTTTGTTTTTATTAATGTATCTTCTTGATTGTTTCTGATCTCAGAAACTTCTACATTCCATTCTCACACAAGCAGTTTCTCGCAAAAAGCCTCAAGGTCCCATACTTTTACTATGAGCAAGCCCTTTTTAAACTTGGCATAATTATCCCATAGTTCCACTATCTTGGCATCTTTAAATGTGTCCTATTTCCTAAGTTATCCCACTTTACTATGTTGAAAAGAAGGGTATCTAATAAAGTTAAAACTTTCTTTTTAAATAAAGTTAAGCAATAGTAAATTATAAAATTAGATGGTCGCTTCTCAAAACAAAGTTAGATTTGGTATTGGTAACCTGATAATTTAGCATGGCTTTCAAATTGCATTGGGGGTTAATGGTAATGCAGCACTCCAATTTTAGATGTGGTCCAATTAAAGTCATCTCTATGATAGCTAACCTACTGTGCTATAGCTTTCTATAGATTTTCTGTGTGTACTTGATCCGTTTTTATGCCTGGGTATAGGTAAGTCTTCTAGTGTTTCTGGAGTTCCCTTTTCCTTCTTCAAGTTTTTCCTCACTCAGGCTCAAGACAGATGGAAAGAAGCCTTCTTCTGCAGTGCTTTATCTTCTCAGTTGCCTTTCTTCATAATGCTAATTCTCTCCATGGTTACAGCACCAACTTTCATCTGACATGAAATTTGTTGAGCTTGAGTAAGTGCATCATGTGAATGAGGTAGTTTTAATTGCCAAAGAGCTAATGAACAAACTGAGACTTATGTAAAACCATTCTCAATGGGAAAAAAACAGCTTGCCCCGTTTATATTAATTGATCCTTTATTTTAATGGCAGTAGCAGCTTTGATATTCTCCTTTTAACAAGCTGTAAATAAATTTCATTATTTAAATCACTCCATGTAGTACAATACCATCTCCACAATGATATAATAACTGTGGTCAAGCATCTGCCTTTGCCCCCACAACATTAGCAGCTGAAAGCAAAGTGTGGGAAAATATAGGGGTTCCATCCATTCACATGTATTTAAAGCATTTTAAACAACTGTATGCATGTCGCATTCTAGAGTTTGTTCCCAAAGCACATTCGATGATTGAAATTAAGTTGATAAAATACAGGTTTAAAACACCAGTGTCAAGTTTCTGCTCAGGCCAACATTTGAGCTGAATAATAGAGTGGGATTTATGTCCAGCTGTTGAGAGGCAGGGTGATCCTGTCGCAGTTTCAGGGGTCAGCCAAATTATCATAATAGAGAAGAGCTCTCAACATGACTTTTCTGCACAATCTTGCTTGAGAAAAGGATAAAAATCAACACCTGCCACTAATCTCTGCATAATTATTAGTACTCATATCCTCTCCATGCGATTACCTATCACTTAGAGACGTTGGAATATCTTTCAGTTGTTAAGTAGTACATTATAAAAAAGAATGACAAGATCAATACACATTAACTGCATAAACATTTAAAACTATCCCAGCAAGGTGCATCTTCTCACAACTCTCTTCCTGTAAGGATTGCATTCCATTCTCCTAGTTTCTCTGTTTCCAATATATTTGTGCTGAAGCTGCAATCTTCCTTACCAGTACTTCAATATATCTGTCTTTATCCTAAGTTGTTGGTTCCATCCCCAACAATGGTTGATTGAGCCCTTGACTGTGTTGGTTCAATTTTCTACAGTTCTGTCCTTCCCCTCCCTTACAGAACTGCAATAGTAGTCCCACTGTCCTCACCTTCCACCCCACATTTAGTGGATAGTTCTTTGCCACTTCTGTGCCTTGCAACATTCTGCTACCATTAAACACATCTTCCCCTCCACTTTAAAAACATTCAAAAAGGAATGTTCCCGCACGACACCCTGGTCTACTATTCAATTACCTCAAGTACTCCTTACCTTCCCACAATATATTCAATATATTCAAGAGGTGGCTAGATATTGCACTTGGGGAGAATGGGATCAAAGGCAATGGGGAGAAAGCAGGATTAGGCTATTGAGTTGGATGATCAGCCATGATCGTGATGAATGGCGGAGCAAGCTCGAAGGGTCAAAAGGCCTCCTCCTGCTCCTATCTTCTATGTATCTATGTATTTTCCCGTCCAAGCACACAAGATGCAATACCTTCCACTTTACCTGCTCCCATCCCACCATCTAAGACCACAAACATTCATTCTAGGTGAAACATGTGCATTTCTTTCCATTTACTGTACTGCATTTGCTGCCCACAAAGCAACCATTTCTACATTGGGGAGAGCAAATGCAGATTGAATACTCACTCTGTGGAACACCACTGTTCAATCTTCAAACATGACTCTGGGCTTCTCGTTGTTATTTTAATTATCAGCCCTTAATGGCATTATGTTCGCAAACTTTCCAGAACCCCTCCAACCTCAGACATGCGCAAAACCTATGGACATGGTTTGCTGGGCTTCCTGCACACTGTCCACACCAATCTTCCATCCTGGGCAAAAAACGACTCCTCCCAGACATGTCATACCACCGAAGCAGCACCTTGAACTGTATGAGTCTCAGTCTTGCACACGACGAGGACGGGTTTATCCTCCGCAGAGTGTCACTCAACATCTCAGTTTGCATCGCCCCTCTCAACTCCCTCTTGCACCGCACTCCCTCCAACCTCCCTCTTCATCAGCACCCCATATATTTCTGACACCTTGCCCATCTCATCCTCAGACAGAGCATGTCCTGTAGCACTGGAGGCGGCAGCCGTGGGAACGAATCCATCTCCTTCCTCAAGAAGTTCCTCACCTGTACACACCCCCCCCCCCCCCCCCCCCCCCCCCCCCCACCATCGCCTCCTTCCGAACCATAGCAACCCAATAATAATTCTGCAGATTTGGCAGTGCTAGACCTTTCCAGAAAGACCTTCCTGGTCCGGGGAACCTTACCTGCCCACACGAACCCCAGCATCATTCACCCTACTAAAAAAAGATTTGGGTACAAAAATCAGGAGATTCTGAAACACAAACAAAAACTTTGGCAACACCATCATCTTTACCATCTGGACCCTTCCAGCCAATGACAAAGACAACACACCCCGCCTCCTGCAGTCATCCTTTATTCCCTCCACCAGCTTTGCCAGATTCAACTTGTGCAGCTGGGTCCAATTCTGTGCCACATATCTCAAGATAATGAAAGCTCACCCCTACCAACCAATATGGCAACCTCCTTAAACTCCACCTCACTCCTCCTGTCCCCGGCTGTTGATCTCCACTAACAGGGCGCCCAGCTCTGAGCCAAACCTCATGTAAAACTCCACTGGGAACCTATCTGGGCTTGAGACCTTCCCTGTCTGCATCACCTCCCCCAGTCTAATCGGGGGCCCCAGTCCCTAGACCCTTGCCTCATCCAACCGCAGGAACTCCAGCCCATCCAGAAACCGTCTCAAGCCCTCATCCCTGCCGGAGGATCTGAATTGTACAATTTTCAGTTAAAAAGCCTCAAACACCCCATTTACCTTATCCGGTTCTGTTACACGCTTGCCCCCTCACCTCCCCATGTCCCACAACCGCCCAATCTTCCTCGCCGCCATCTGCCTCCTCAGCTGATGTGCAAGTATGCTGGTCGCCTTCTCCCCATACTCGTACACTGCCCCTATAGCCCTGCACAGTTGTCCCACCGCATCCTCTGTCGGCACTAACCAAACTCCATTTGGAGATTCTGCCTCTCTTTCAACACCGCCTCCTCAGGCACCACCGAGTACCCTTATTGTATAGTTAATTGTACACTGTTGCTACTTGGAGGACGTGTGCTAATCAACTACAGGCCCTTTATTCATGATTTCATCTTTGGAGCGGGCGCTCTCTCCCTCTCCCGCTGTATCTGTGCAAGTGCGACTTTCCGCTGCACCATTGCATCACCCCCAGCAGCTTTCCATTGATGCAAGTCTGAATTCGGAAGCTGCGAGGGAGGGAGCGGTGGAATGATTTGGATGCTGGTACCTTCATTGTACTGTTGCCTGTGTTTTTGGTTAATGTCTTTGTTCTGTGATTTGGTTTGTCTCCTTTGTCAAGGTGGAATATTGGTGACCTGGTTATATTGTTGCCTATTTATTGTTTTATGTAATTGTTTCAAAATTGCTTTGTTTTTTTTGTACAAAGGAACTGTCAATAAACTAAATAAATCCAGAAGGTAGTGGATCATCCCAACTTCGTCAGACCCATGTGGTTTCTAACATGAGCAAATGGAATATTCCACAGTGACACAAAAGTCGAGGACTCGATTACCGGATTTTAAAATGACCATTTGCTCCAGCTCTTTTATGTGGAATTATAACTCTTTAATGATCTCAATTTGTCATAATCACCAAACCTAAAGCAGGTAGTACTTTGATATTCGTTAACCCTAATGGTCCCGATACTGGGCACAGGTGTCTTTATAATGGAAGGGTTAAAGACAGACAGAATCAGGTTAAAGGCACCTTTAACAGACCTTGCCATCTTGTTGAAGACAGAATTGGAACAACAATAATAGGCAAATGAATCCCAGCAATGCAAGGGATAGTTAATAGGTGCTTCAGATGTGACTTGAAGTATCATTGTGATGAACTGCTCATAATGGAGAGATCGGGTTCTTAAAATCACACATGATTCAGGAGAGTTCTGAGGAAAAGGATAAAGATAATGATGAATGCTAACAAATTGTATTGGTCACAAGGAGTTTTAGTCCTGTGATGAATGTGTGAGTCATGAACTCATTTAACTGTGAAGTGCTGAATGGGGCTTCTACTTGAAGCAGGTGGAACAAATTGGTTAAAAGTTACCTTGATTTACTAGTAGTAAAGATCAAAATAGGGTTAAGGAAGATAACAGTGCTACCTGCTTTAGGTTTGGTGATTATGACAAATTGAGATCGCTAAAGAGAGTTGTAATTCCACATAAAAGAGCTGGAGTAAATCATTTTTTAATTACTAAACAATCTCTAGTAAGATGCCTATGCTTTTGGAATAAAGCTTCTCGGAAAAAGGCACAAAAAGCAATGCCAAGGCAATTATTTTTGGAAAGTCAGTGGGTCTGCAGCTTAACCAGTCAGGATATTATTGCATTCCCTTAAAAAAACCGCAACATCCTATTTAAAACCGTCCATTGGCATGTGGCTTTAATTAGGTTGTTGCCATAGATCTAATGATATGGGACAAAGACAAAAATATTTTTATTCCACATTCTGTTATGTTGTTTAATTAGTTTAAATTGCTGTCTTGAATGATGCTAACAATGTGGGCTCAATCCCCATACTGACTGTGGTATTTCATGGAAGGCAGCCTTCTTGCCTTCCCCTATGCTTGACGTGTTATGGTTTCCCTCGAACCACTTCTCTTTCTCTCTCAAACAGAGAATTCAATGGTTTCCTTGTGGATTACGCTTACTTATCTTGCATTTTGTGCCCCTGATGACCTGATTTAGTATTTCTACAATAAAGTCTCGTGAGGACTAAAGGGTTATTATAGAGAAATGGATAGGGACTGAACTTGAGAGACCAGTGAATTTTGTGACTGATAATGGAGGAGAATTTGCCAATGACAAGTGAGAGATATTAGTGACAATATGAACACCATGGTTATGAATATTACAGCTGAAAGTCCTTTCAGCAATGGAGTTTGTGAAAGGCGCAATGCAGTGATAAATGAAATGCTGCATAAAAGTTTAGATGATCGACTATACTGCAAGCGTGCAACAGCCCTGATGTTGCATGCAAAGAATTCACTCCAGATGGCTGAAGAATATCGTTCCTATCAATTAGATCATGGAAGAAATTCCAAATTGCCTTCTGTGCTGTGTGGTCATCCTCCTGCTCTAAAAGGTTCGGCAATTAGTTCAATTTTGTCTGCTAATTCGCTGGCTTTGAAAGCAGACCAAGGCAGGCCAGCAGCACGTTTCAATTCCCGTAACAGCCTCCCCGAACAGGCGCTGGAATGTGGCGACTAGGGGCTTTTCACAGTAACTTCATTTGAAGCCTACTTATGACAATAAGCGATTTTCATTTCATTTCATTTTTCATTATTTGAATGCTTTAAAAGTAGAGAGAGGCTTTCATCAAACCTGTGGTCTCAGGGAAAATTTGGAGAGCTCTGAAGTATTGTACAAGACCATCTGAGACAGAATTTGATTCATGAGATTTGATGTATTGTGAAAGAGAGGGTAATAGGAAAATGGGAATCACTGGTAAGGCAATAGGTCTTAATGGTTGCAGAGTACTTAATCAAATCTGGTAATAAAACTCTTTAAGTTCAATTTACAATTCATCAGAATTAATTACAAAAGCCTGGACTCTGGGCAGCTGACAAAAGTAAATGAGAGGCCTTGTACCTCAAGTGCTCATGTGTTTTGTGATAAAGGTTTCAAGGAACAGCATGTCATAACCCAGGCACTGTATAGTGGTAATGGGAAGTGATCATGACTAAAATAATAGACTAACACATATATATGCCAACTGCTCAGAGTGGATACTTGGTTGACAAATATTCCAGAGGGGTCAAGTGAATGGAGGGGTGCTACAATTGTGGGGTGTGCAGGGAAAGCTACCCACAGATTTGAATATTGGTTGAATGATCAGGATAATGACCAAGAAGTGAAGCCTGTAGTGTGGCAGACTGGGATGAAAGAGTGGAGTGTAAGAAAGCAGAATACAAGGGTTAATGATCCAGAAGCAACTGTTGCATTTGGAAATATCACATTTCAGAGGAAGTGGGCCAATCTCTGCAAGAGAATACTCTTGCAGTCATAGTCTGAAGACACACAAAAGTGCGAGTATAGGCCAGAGGGGATCAGAAGGGTGGGGGTCATGCAGGGGTAGAGTCTGCAGTGCCAATCAGGGCCATACCATGTAGCCTATTGGACCTGGTTAGGCAGGGAGGGTACGCACCATGCTAAGATGTTGGCGTTTCACCCCCTGCAGACAATGGATATTGGAATACAACCAGCAATGGTGACATTGTCGCAGCCATGGGGGATGCACTGCGGCTGTACGAGCTGAGCTGCTCGGAGAGGAGGAAGCTGCAACAGCGGAGTGCGGAGTGTGCCGCAGAGAGACAGGGGGAAGCTGCTGCTGATGGAGAGCCAAGCACCCAACAGGCCGAGGTGCAAAGGAGGTGCCACATGAGGTCTCATGTATAATGGCAGCGCCTGTCATTTGAAGACCTGCCAGACAGGGCATGCTGGCGAAG
The DNA here is from genome assembly GCF_902713615.1 of Scyliorhinus canicula. Lineage (NCBI taxonomy): Eukaryota > Metazoa > Chordata > Chondrichthyes > Carcharhiniformes > Scyliorhinidae > Scyliorhinus > Scyliorhinus canicula. The sequence continues at coordinate 124,953,515 of NC_052150.1, forward strand.
ACTCTGGCTGAGCAGGGGGACAGTGCAACACAGTAGTACAGTGGTTAGCACAGTTGCTTCACAACTCCAGGGTCCCTGGTTCGATTCCTGGCTTGGTTCACTGTGCGGAATCTGCACATTCTCCCTGTGTTGGTGTGCGTTGCTTCTGGATGCTCCGGTTTCCTCCCACAGTCCAAAGATGTGCAGGTTAAGTGTGGTTGCTGGATTGTGGGGTGGGTTGGAAATGTGGGCTTAAGTGGGGTGCTGTTTCCGGGGGCCAGTGTGGACTCGATAGGCTGAATGGCCTCCTTCTGCACTGTAATTTCTATGAAATGTCTATAATACCAGCCGGATCATGGTGCACCTGGCACCATGGGGGAATGGGGGAGGATACCCACTCGTGGTTAAGGTTACGGTCATCGTGAAACATTACACAGGGGGTCCTTCCAGCGCCGAGTGGGGACCTGTACGGGATCTCACCGAGCTTGGTGCACAGGTGCATCCACGCCGTCACGGAGGCCCTATATGCCCAGTCAGCACAGTACATCCATTTCAATGTGGACCTTCCCACCAGGATGCCCGGGCAGCGGGAATTTCCAGCATCGCCGAAATGCCCCAGGTCCAGGGGGTGATTGATGGGATGCATGTCACCTTATGAGCACCTGCAGGTGACAGGCCGGTCTACCCCAATCAAAAGGGGTTCCACTTGATGAACGTGTAGCTGGTGTGTGACCATCAGACACGCATTTAGGCAGCACGGTAGCATGGTGGTTAGCATAAATGCTTCACAGCTCCAGGGTCCCAGGTTCGATTCCCGGCTGGGTCACTGTCTGTGCGGAGTCTGCACGTCCTCCCCGTGTCTGCGTGGGTTTCCTCCGGGTGCTCCGGTTTCTTCCCACAGTCCAAAGATGAGCGGGTTAGGTGGATTGGCTATGCTAAATTGCCCTTAGTGTCCTAAAAAATAAGGTTAATGGGGGGGGGGGGGGGTTTGTTGGGTTACTGGTATAGGGTGGATACGTTGACTCGAGTACGGTGATCATTGCTCGGCACAACATCGAGGGCCGAAGGGCCTGTTCTGTGCTGTACTGTTCTATGTTCTATGCATCATGCACGTCTGTGCCTGAAAACCGGGTTGTGCGCACAACGCCTTCATCCTGGTACACTCAAGGGTTCCTCACCCCTTCAAGGCACACCCCCGGCATGGCAGGTTGGCTCCTGGGGTTATCCACTGTGGTCGATGCCTATCCAGAGGCCACAGACCGACGTAGAGGCCCACTACAACAACGCCTGTGCCACGACCAGGAGCATGATCAAGCGGTCGTTTGGCCTCCTGAAGAAGCGGCTCAAGTGCTGGACAGCTCTTGAGGGTCCCTCCAGTATGGCACTGAGGGGGGGGGGGGGGGGGGGTCACCAGAAACGTAGCGGCCTGCTGCAACCAGAGGGGCGACATACTGGAGGAGGAGAATGAAGGCCAGGCCTTGTCCGACGAGGAGGATGCGAGGGAGGTTGAGGATGGGCAGGCCATGGGGCCCAGGCAGGCACAGGAGGGCGCACAAAGTGTACGCCAGGGCCAATGCACACAGGATGCTCTGATCGCCCCAGCTTCACTGACTGGGGGGGGGGGGGGGGGGGGGGGGGAGAACTAGCCAGGGACACAGACACCGCATCCTACCCACAGCTGCCTGCAACCACCTCTGTGATACATACCCGCCCCACTGCGGGGTGTGGGCCCTGAGTTGGCAGTAACAGCAGGTATGATCCATGGGGTGGCGAATGATGACAACCGCTCTGTGATGAGATCTGGTGCTCCTCATCATTTGACAACGTCTGACTCCTGTCCATGGTAGCACTTTCCACCGTCCACCTAGGTGATCCCTGCATGTGAGCGAGCTATTCCATCAGACGGTCCCATTAATTCCCTTGGGTGGTGAAGGTGGGAACGGGGGGTCCTGGAGGTGGGACATAAGAGCGGTGAGCACTGGCTGAGCTGAGGTCCATGAGCTAAGACCACCCCAGCTGATGTGACACAAACCCAGTTTGGCCAGCCGACCCCTCACACCCATCTGACAGAACACACAGGCAGGTTGTAACATTGTGCAAAGTGTTTAATGTGGAAGCATATATACAGATTTGTGCCCCAGCTCCTATCACTAAGCTGTGCCCTGCACCCATGCCAACTTAACTGCTGTCTACATTTCTAGCCTTATGGGCCTTAACTCGATGGATCTCCGGATGGTACATCAGGAGTGGAGGCGGCCTGCTGTGATTCTCGCCCTGTGACCTGGGTACCCTATAGTGGCTGTCCTCTGGGGTGATTGGGCCTGGATGGGCCTGGCTGCTGCTTGGGTGTCCCAGGTGGCGTGGTGCCATCCTGTTCTGACCACTGCCCATGTGATGCGCCAGGGACAGGAAGGAGTGGGGAGTCCGAGGCGCTGTGGTGTTCCGACACCTCTCCTACGGGAGTCACAAGCACGGGCCCCATCACCTCCTCCCTGAGGGTGCCCAAAGGCCCCTGGGGAATTCCATGGGATGGGGGTGCGAGCGGGGCTAACCCCTGAGTCTCCCCCACCACCTGGTTCTGCCAGTCCTAGAGGCCTGCTCTGGTCTTGACCAGTGTGTGCATGCTCATGGCATGGAGCACAGTAGACCATCTCTGTCTGGGACTGTGCGACACCACATTCTGGGTTTGTGTCACATCAGCCAGTGACTGTGTCATCTCCCTCTGAGACTGGGCCACCACACTCAGTGTCTGTACCACGTCAGCCAGCACCTGGGCAATGCCACCGACACTCTCAGCCATGGCCCACTTTGACTGGGCCAAACGCGGGACCACCATTGAAATGCCCAGTTGGATCTGGCACATGGCTGCCTGTGAGAGGACAGCCCTGTCCTGGGCCATGGTCACTACCTGCACAGACTGCCCCAGGCCTGGACATGCTGTTCCGTGGCTGATACCCTTGCCCCCAAGGCCACCATGCAGTTGGACTCCTCCAACTACACCTGCAGGTGCTGGATACTTGCCAACCACCTCTCATGAAGCCCCTGGCTCTGTGCCTGCATCTCCACAATCGATGGAACCATCCTTTCCAGAAGTCCGAAAGCCATCTGGGCGGCAGCTTGTCCCTGTGGTTGGCCCGCCCTCCGACCATCTGCCCTGTCATGAGTTCCCACCTCCACCTGTTGTACCAGAGCATGTATGCGGTGTGCACAAGATGGTACCCCAGGAGCCTCTTCACTAACATGCTCAACCAAGGTGAGTGTCTCGGGGATGGTGGAGGGTTTTGGAGACAGCTGTGATGGGAAATTTGTGTCGTCCTCGGACTCGAGCTCCAGGGTGGGGGGGGGGGCCTGGGTTTGGGGTCGATAGTCTCACCCGTGTCGGTATCGTCCTCGTTCCAGGTCAACACCTGTGGTTCTGGCTGTGGCTGTGGTCAGGGCTGGGGGACACCAGAAGGGCCCACCCCATCATGAGTAACTCCTGAAAGACACAAGACAAGATGTATGATTAGACCGCGGACCGGGGAGTGTAGGGATAATGGCAGTGTGTTGGGGAGGGGCAAGCAGTGGTGGAGCAAGGGTGTGGGGATGGGTGTGAGGCGAGGGTGGTGTAGGGATGGGTGTGATGTAAGGATGGTGTGGGGATGGGTGTGAGGGTGATGTGGGGGTGATTGTGGTTTGCAGGGGGTGACACATGTGTCATGGGAACTGCGAATCAGCAGGGTCTCACTTCCTCGCCCGATGCCGACCTCCACCCAACAACTGCCCTTTCCTTGGGCCCACCGACCACACCCTTATTCCTCTGCTCTGCTACGATGAGGGCCCGCAGGTCCGGCGTTCCCCCCCACTACCCCCAGTCTTCTCCCGCTCCCGGCGGTTATGGGGGCCTTCTACTGTCGTGGGGGGGGGGGCATACCAAATGCACAGTTAGACAGTCCAATGCTCGCTGCCCTGGAGGTGGGTAGATGGTGACTTCAGTGGCCAGGACTCCTGGCCATGTGGACCGGTATGGGTGCCAGGATGAGGTGCAGGGTGGGGGTTCAGCTGCTGTCTGGATGGGGGAGAAGGGTGGGGTTATGGGTATGTGGGACGGGGGTTGGTGCTAGGGGCACAGTGCTGCCGACTCACTCTGGCCGCCCTGAGGACATTGAGCAGTTGCTTTCTGCGCTTCTGGCCTGTCCGGATGGTGTTGCTCACGGCACTGATGACCTCTGCCACCTGCGACCAGGCCCTGTAAACTGGCAGCCTACTTCCTGGGCCAGACTACAGGGTCACCCGCCTGTCCTCCATGGCGTCCAGCAGAGTTTTGAGCTTGGCGTCCGTGAAATGGGGTGCCACTCTCCTTGCTGCCATCTTGTTGGCTGGGATGCTGTGTGTGGGGAGTGAAGTGTGTAGATGCAGCTGTAGCTTGTCAGCCTCTTGTGTGTCAATCGTGAAACCGGTGAATCCCACGCCGTTTCTCATTGAAATCGATTGTGTTCCACCTGGCACCGGTGCTCGCTCCTTAGCAGTTGCTGAATCAGTTTAGGTGTGGCACCAGTTTTGACATTGATGCACAATCAATGGACACAAAACGTAGATGAGATCCAAACAATAGGCTTTAATGCACAAGGTGTGTGCCCGTCAGCAGACGTACAGAAGAAAGGCCGACTGCCGGGAAGCACGGGGCTTTATATCCCGCCTCGTAGGCGAAGCTACCTACCCTTCAGCCAATCGGCTGAGAGGCACATGACTTACCCGGGCCAATGGGCAGCGCATCCTCTGCACCAATAGCAGCTCACTTCCAGGTACCGTAATACCCCTAGTCATACTACCACAGACGTAGAAGTCCACGGATCTTGCCCCTGTCAATGAGGATCCATTCATTGAGTCTTGAGAGGCTCAAGCAGGTGTGTTAGTCGTGAGTGCTGAAGGATAAACAAATTGTGAGTGGTTCGTCAGAAATGAGTACACAATTAGAGGATGTACTTCCAATGCGTACTAAATGCATGTTAATTGAACAGAACACCTTCCTATTGATGAAGGATATGTTAATTGTACAAATTAAGGCAAGGTGGCTCAGGTGGGGGACACTCAATGGATCAAGACTTGAGTACATATAAAGAGATAGTACCCAGTGCAGAGGGTGGGGGCTTGAGAGGAGGTAGAATGGCCTCCTTGAAAACCCACACCGGAGTCTGACCTGACCCGACAGTTTGCCCCTCTACTGCGGCCAGGTCATCTCGCAGAGGGAGTGCATGTGTCTCTGAGTGTGCTTCAGGCCTTCCACGGCCAGTGGGCACAGCAGAGGGTGGGGTGCACCATCACCCCTGGGAATGTCATTTTGGTTCAGCTGGATAAGTTTTGTTTTGATGATTTGTTTTAGTTACCCCATCTGTCACCCCATGTCATTTTTGTTTAATTTGAGGACCCAGGTTTGATCCTGGCTCTGGGTCACTGTCCATGTGGAGTTTGCACATTCTCACTGTGTTTGCATTGGTTTCACCCCCGCAACCTAAAAGATGTGCAGGATAGGTGGATTGGCCACGCTAAAATGTCCCTTAATTGGAAAAAATGAATTGGGTACTCTGAATGTATTTATTTAAAAAATTTTGTTTAATTTATTGATTTTTTTTTTGTTCCAATCAAAAAGAGTATAAATAAACACTTGACTCTCGTGGAAGGTTGTAGAGTTAGTAGCTGTACGTTTATAATGTCCCACTTTGTGAATACATCTAAAATGGCCTTCTGATCTCCTTAATCAGCTGGCTGTCAGAAGTTTAACATTACAGCAGGGAATGGTTGCATCAACGTGAAGGCTGGAAACCAAGAATTTTCTTTTAAGACAGAAGATAATAATCCGAGGAGCTTTTGTGAAGAATAGTTGAAAACAAGTGTAAATTGTCAGGGTATGTTTACCCACCAATTTTCTGAGTCTAAACCTTCTGGCCAGTAGAAGAATGAAGTGGATATGTGGACATTGGCCATGTCTCTGCCAAGGAGAAAGCAGGAATGGCCCTGGCATTGTTGCTTCCTAACAAAAGTAAGATCAGAAATAAGGTAGCTTGTGAGCTGGAAGTACATAATTTGAATATGGAGCAAGGTTTGGTTCTGCTCTTAGGTTTTATGGATGCAATTTGCTTTAAAGATAACCAGTGAGGCATGGTTAGACTTGGATAGAATTTGAAAAACAGACATAGAGGACTTTGCCAGACTGTACATAGAACATTACAGCGCAGTACAGGTCCATCGGCCCTCGATGTTGCGCTGATCTGTGAAACCACTCTAAAGCCCATCTAAACTATTCCCTTATCGTCCATATGTCTATCCAATGACCATTTGAATGCCCTTAGTGTTGGCGAGTCCACTACTGTTGCAGGCAGGGCATTCCACGCCTTTACTAATCTCGGAGTAAAGAACCTACCTCTGACATCTGTCCTATATCTATCTTCCCTCAATTTAATGCTATGTCCCCTCGTGCAAGCCATCACCATCCGAGGAAAAAGGCTCTCACTGTTCACCCTATCTAATCCTCTGATCATCTTGGATGCCTCAATTAAGTCACCTCTTAACTTTCTTCTCTCTAACGAAAACAGCCTCAAGTCCAACAGCTTTCCCTCATAAGATCTTCCCTCCATACCAGGCAACATTCTGGTAAATCTCCTCTGTACCCTTTCAATGCTTCCACATCCTTCCTATAATGCGGAGACCAGAATTGCACACAATACTCCAAATGCGGCCGCACCAGAGTTTTGTACAGCTGCAACATGACCTCATGGCTCCGAAACTCAATTCCTCTACCAATAAAAGCTACCACACCATATGCCTTCTTAACAACCCTCTCAACCTGGGTGGCAACTTTCATGGATCTCTGTACATGAACACAGATCTCTCTGCTCATCCACACCACCATGAATCTTCCCATTAGCCCAGTACTCTGTCTTCCTGTTACTCCTTCCAAAATGAATCACCTCATACTTTTCTGCATTAAACTCCATTTGCCACCTCTCAGCCCAGTGCTGCAGCTTATCTATGTCCCTCTGTAACTTGTAGCATCCTTCCGCACTGTCCACAACTCCACCGACTTTAGTGTCATCTGCAAATTTACTCACCCATGCTTCTACACCCTCCTCCAGGTCATTTATAAAAATGACAAACAGCAGTGGCCCAAAAACAGATCCTTGTGGTACACCACTAGTAACTGGACTCCAGGCTGAACATTTCCCAAAAACCACCACCATTTGTCTTCTTCCAGCTAGCCAATTTCTGATCCAAACTGCTAAATCATCCTGAATCCCATGCCTCCGTATTTTCTGCAATAGCCTACCGTGGGGAATCTTATCAAATGCTTTACTGAAATCCATATACACCACACAACTGCTTTACCCTCATCCACCTGTTTGGTCACCTTCTCAAAGAACTCAATAAGGTTTGTGAGGCACGACCTACCCTTCACAAAACCGTGTTGACTATCCCTAATCAAATTATTCCTTTCCAGATGATTATACATCCTATCTCTTATAAACCTTTCCAAGACTTTGCCCACAACAGAAGTAAGGCTCACTGGTCTATAGTTACCAGGGTTTTCTCTGCTCACCTTCTTGAACAAGGGGACAACATTTGCTATCCTCCAGTCTTCTGGCACTATTCCTGTAGACAAAGATGACTTAAAGATCAAAGCCAAAGGCTCAGCAATCTCCTCCCTAGCTTACCAGAGAATCCTAGGATAAATCCCATCCGGCCCAGGGGACTTATCTATTTTCACACTTTCCAGAATTGCTAACACCTCTTCCTTATGAACCTCTAGCCCTTCTAGTCTAGTAGCCAGAATCTCAGTATTCTCCTCGACAACATTGTCTTTTTCCTGTGTGAATACTGACGAAAAATATTCATTTAGCACCTCTCCTATCTCCTCGGACTCCACGTACAACTTCTCACTACTGTCCTTGACTGGCCCTACTCTTGCCCTAGTCATTATTTTATTCCTGACATACCTATAGTAAGCTTTACGGTTATCCTTGATCCTACCTGCCAAAGACTTCCCATGTCCCCTCCTGGCTCTTCTTCTTAGCTCTCTCTTTAGGTCCTTCCTAGCTAACTTGTAACTCTCGAGCGCTCTAACTGAACCTTCACGTCTCATCTTTACATAAGCCTCCTTCTTCTGTCATAGTCAATATTTTCCCCGCTTCTGGACTGTGATAGAAAGATTCAAACAACGTTCATTAGGTAAGCAAATCTAAACTTTATTTACGAATTACAACTGCTAGCAGTATGGCTGAGACTTGGAGTCGGAAGGCAGTCAAGTACAAACTGCTGGTTCCCTTCCAAGTCTGCCATATCACAAAAGAATAAGACAATTTTGATACATTATAGGATCAAGATAACATGAATACAGCTTGGTCAGGAATTTGATCAAAAGTAAAACAAAAGTAATAATCATTAAAATGGCTTCACCTTGCTGACCTTTAGAGGACTCGGGGTCTCATATCATTATCTTGTCTTTTGGTGCATGTTTTAAGAAATGGAGCAAACTTATTTATGCACCGACAGAGACAGGTTTTTAGCTTATCGTATGTATTTAGACTGCTCTGGTTTTATGACGAATGAGCTTTATCCAAGTTTAGAGTCAGCCAGTTCTTGGGTCAAGTTGACCTTGGCTGCTTGTATTTGTGCCTTAGGTTATGCGAAGCCAGTTTAAATTTAATTGTCCCAAGGAACTTGACTAGTTTTCCCATCATGCCATTATTTGCTCCACACTTCCTCTTGACAAATGTTTCAACTGCTTTAAAAACCACGGTTCCCTCGCTCGACCACTTCCTCCCTGCCTGATAGGTATATACTTATCAAGGACACGCAGTAGCTGTTCCTTGAACAAGCTCCACATTTCCATTGTGCCCATCCCCTGCAGTTTTCCTCTCCATCCCATGCATCTTGCCTCATCGCATCATAATTACCTTTCGCCCAGATGTAACTCTTGCCCTGCGGGTATATACCTATCCCTTTCCATCGCTAAAGTAAACGTAATAGAATTGTGGTCACTATCACCAAAGTGCTTACCTACCTCCAAATCTAACACCTGTCCTGGTTCATTACCCAGTACCACATCCAATATGGCCTCACCTCTTGTTGGCCTATCTACTGTGTCAGGAAACCCTCCTGCACACATTGGACAAAAACGGACCCATCTAAAGTACTCGAACTATAGCGTTTCCAGTCAATATTTGGAAAGTTAAAGTCCCCCATAACAACTACCCTGTTGCTTTCGCTCCCATCCAGAATCATCTTTGCAATCCTTTCCTCGACATCTCTGGAACTTTTTGGAGGCCTATAGAAAACCCCTAACTGGGTGACCTCTCCTTTCCTGTTTCTAACCTCAGCCGATACTACCTCAGTAGATGAGTCCTCATCAAACTTCCTTACTGCCACCGTAATACTGTCCTTGACTAACAATGCCACCCCTCTCCCTCTTTTACCACCTTCCCTGAGAATACTGAAATATCTAAACCCAGGCACCTGCAACAACCATTCCTGTCCCTGCTCTATCCATACATGTCTCCGAAATGGCCGCAACATCGAAGTCTCAGGTACCAACCCATGCCGCAAGTTCACCCACCTTATTCCGGATGCTCCTGGCATTGAAAAAGAAATACTTTAAACCACCTTCCTGCCTGCCGGTTCACTCCTGCAACTTTGAAACCTTACTCATGACCTCAACCTCCTGTATACTGGAGCTACAATTCAGGTTCCCAATCCCCTGTTGAACTAGTTTAAACCCTCCCGAAGAGCATGAGCAAACCTCCCCCCCAGGATATTAGTACCCCTCTGGTCCAGGTGTAGACCATCCCGTTTGTAGAGGTCCCACCTACCCTAGAATGATCCCCAATTATCCAGGAATCTGAAAACCTCCCTCCTGCACCATCCCTGTAGCCACATGTTCAACTGCTCTCTCTTCCTATTCCTCGTCTCGCTAGCACATGGGATGGGTAACAACCCAGAGATAATAACTCTGTCCTAGATCTAAGTTTCCACCCTAGCTCCCTGAATTCGTGCCTTTTACCCCTGTCCCTTTTCCTACCTATGTCGTTGATACCCATGTGGACCACGACTTGGGGCTGCTCCCCCTCCCCCTTAAGGATCCCGAAAACATGATCCAAGACATCACGGACCCTGGCACCTGGGAGGCAACACACCAACCGCGAGACTCTCTCGTTCCCACAGAATCTCCTATCTATCTCCCTAACTATGGAGTCCCCAATGACTAATCCTTTACTCCTCTCCCCCCTTCCCTTCTGAGCAACAGGGACAGACTCTGCGCCAGAGACCTGTACCCCATGGCTTACCCCTGGTAAGTCCCCCCCCCACCAACAGTATCCAAAGCGGTATACTTGTTACTAAGGGGAACAACCACGGGGATCCCAGTACTGACTGCATCCTCCCAGCCCCTCTCACCGTCACCCATCTATCTTTATTCTTCAGAGTAAAGCTTCTATCGATGACCACCTCTGCCTCCCAAATGATCCGAAATTCATTCAGCTCCAGTTCCCTAATGCGGTTTCTGAAGAGCTGGAGATGGGTCACCTCCCACAGATGAAATCAGCAGGGAAACTGACGGCGTCCCTGACCTCAAACATTCTGCAGGAGGAACATTGCACTGCCTTCCCTGCCATCCCTATAGATAAAAAAAAGAAGAAAGAAAGAAAGAGCTTGCCTGTTATTCACTCTACCCCTTAGGTTAAAGGAGGTGGAAGGGTGGGGGGCACTACAAGTGTAGTGTCTACGGTTTAGAAACTGCCCAACTTAAAACACAACCAGCAACCACTGCGCCCCACACGAGATCAGCAATCAGCTGTTATGGGCCTGCACAAACAATTTAAATCTTTACTACTTACCCAGCAGTTACTCTGTCCTCACTCCGACCGGATTCAGCTGGAAACACCCAACAGTAACTTTTTAAAAGATTTATTCCCCTTCTCAGCAAGCACTCACTCAGCAATCACTGTGCCCCGCACGATAACACCTCAGGGAAAAGAAAAACTGCTTACCAGTCACCAGTCAATCACTTACCTGCAGGCTGTGACATCACGGTTCAACTTCTTTCTACTTCTACCTGCCCTCGAGCCTTCTTCCTGATCTTTACTCTTCACTTGACAACAGCTCCTCCAGAAACCATCTTCAAGTTACGCTGACCACAATGGACATATGCAAATTTCCCCCAAAACAGCCAATCAGCAGCTCCGCTCTACTGTCCTCTGCTAGATGCTTGCCTTCACTTGAACACCTAGGGTCTCTTGCACAGGTACACCTTCAGGTTACACTGACCACAATGCACATATGCAAATGTCCCCCGCAATAGCCAATCAGCAGCTCCGCTTTATGAATTAAATAGTTCATAAATTTAATTTGGAGATTGCTTGTTCAGTGCTCACATTTAAATGACTGGATTGTGCTAAGCTGTTGTATATGGCTAGGCCCCTGGCCATAACTGGGGTTCTGAGAAAAAGACTCCCATTTGGAACAGATGCTTGCTGCCTTGAAACAAATCCTTGAGAAACAGTAATTTCCAAAGAATGGAGAGCACAAATGTTACATTCCCACAGTGCCATTTGGGAAAGAGTTCCAGTATTTTGATCCAAAAGCGGGAAAGGAGCTTGAGATTTGAAAGCACGGGAGAGGAGCCGGAGATTCAAAAGTGCGGGAGAGGAGCCGGAGATTGAAAAGTGCAGGAGAGGAGCTGGAGATTTAAAAGTGCGGGAGAGGAGCCGGAGATTGAAAAGTGCGGGAGAGGAGCCGGAGATTGAAAAGTGCAGGAGAGGAGCCGGAGATTGAAAAGTGCGGGAGAGGAGCCGGAGATTGAAAAGCAGGAGAGGAGCCGGAGATTGAAAAGTGCGGGAGAGGAGCCGGAGATTGAAAAGTGCGGGAGAGGAGCCAGAGATTTAAAAGCAGGAGAGGAGCCACCTCTTCTAACCTCAGGGGTTGAGTGAATATCAGGTAAACTCTTGTATTCTTTCTTTTAGAACATAGAACAGTACAGCACAGAACAGGCCCTTCGGCCCTCAATGTTGTGCCGAGCTATGATCACCCTACTCAAACCCACGTATCCACCCTATACCCGTAACCCAACAACCCCCCCTTAACCTTACTTTATTAGGACACTACGGGCAATTTAGCATGGCCAATCCACCTAACCTGCACATCTTTGGACTGTGGAAGGAAACCGGAGCACCCGGAGGAAACCCACGCAAACAGGGGGAGGACGTGCAGACTCCACACAGACAGTGTGGAGTAACTGCTGGGTAAGTAGTAAAGATTTAAATTGTTTGTGCAGGCCCATAACAGCTGATTGCTGATCTCGTGTGGGGCGCAGTGGTTGCTGGTTGTGTTTTAAGTTGGGCAGTTTCTAAACCGTAGACACTACACTTGTAGTGCCCCCCACCCTTCCACCTCCTTTAACCTAAGGGGTAGAGTGAATAACAGGTAAGCTCTTGTTTTATCCACAAGTGACCTAGAGGGGATGGTAGGGAAGGCAGTGCAATATTCCTCCTGCAGAAGGAGTTTGAGGTGAGGGACACTGTCAGTGTCAGTGTCCCTGCTGATTTAACCTGTGGGAATTGCACCCATCTCCAGCTCCTCAAAAACCGCGTTAGGGAACTTGAGCTGGAGCTGGATGAACTTCAGATCATTCGGGAGGCAGAGATAGTCATAGATAGAAGCTTCAGGGATGTAGTTACTCTGAAGGATGAAGATCGATGGGTGACAGTGAGAGGGGCTGGGAGGAAGCAGTCAGAACAGGGATCCCCTGTGGTCGTTCCCCTTAGCAGCAAGTATACCGCTTTGGATACTGGTGGGGGGGGGCAACTTACCGGGGAAAGCTTTAGGGTACAGGTCTCTGGCACAGAGTCTGTCCCTGTTGCTCAGAAGGGAAGGGGGGAGAGGAGTAGAGCATTAGTCATTGGGGACTCCATAGTTAGTGGGACAGATAGAGGATTCTATGGAACAAGAGAAACGCGCGGTTGGTGTGTTGCCTCCCAGGTGTCAGGGTCCATAATGTATCGGATCCTGTTTTTGCGATCCTTAAGGGGGAGGGGGAGCAGCCTCAAGTCGTGGTCCACAAAGGCACCAATGACATCGGCAGGAAAAGGGATGGGGATGTAAGGCAGGTATTCAGGGAGCTAGGGTGGAATCTTAGAGCTAGAACAAACAGTTATTATCTCTGGGTTGTTACCCGTGTCTCGTGCTAGCGAGATGAGGAATAGGGAGAGAGAACAGTTAAACACGTGGCTACAGGGATGGTGCAGGAGGGAGGGGTTCAGATACTTGGATAATTGGGGCTCATTCTGGGGGAGGTGGGACCTCTACAAATGGGATGGTCTACACCTGAACCAGAGGGGTACCAATATCCTGGGGGAAAAATCTGCAAATGCTTTTCAGGTGGGTTAAAACTAATTTAGCAGGGGGATGGGAACCTGAATTGTAGCTCCAGTGTACAGGAGGTTGAGAGTAGTGAGGTCATGAGTAAGGTTCCAAGGTTGCAGGAGTGTACCGGCAGGCAGGAAGGTAGTTTGAAGTGTGTCTACTTCAACACCAGGAACATCCGGAATAAGGTGGGTGAACGTGCGGCATTGGTTGGTACCTGGGACTTCGATGTTGGGGCCATTTCGGAGACATGGACAGAGCAGGGACAGGAATGGTTGTTGCAGGTTCCGGGGTTTAGATGTTTCAGTAATCTCAGGGAAGGTGGTAAAAGAGGGGGAGGTGTGGCATTGTTAGTCAAGGGCAGTATTACGGTGGCAGAAAGGATGTTTGATGAAGACCTGTCTACTGAGATAGTAGGGGCTGAGGTTAGAAAGAGGAAAGGAGAGGTCACCCTGTTGTGTGTTTTCCAAAACGTTCCAGAGATGTAGAGTAAAAGATTGTGAAGATGATTCTGGATAGGAGCGAAAGTAACATGGTAGTTGTTATGGGGGACTTTAACTTTCCAAATATTGACTGGAAACGCTATAGTTCGAGTACTTTAGATGGGTCAGTTTTTGTCCAATGTGTGCAGGAGAGTTTCCTGAGACAGTATGTAGATAGGCCAACAAGAGGCGAGGCCACATTGGATTTGGTACTGGGTAATGAACCAGGCCGGGTGTTAGATTTGGAGGTAAGAGAACACTTTAGTGACAGTGACCACAATTCTATTACGTTTAATTTAGCGATGGAAAGGGATAGGTATATACCCGCAGGGCAAGAGGTATAGCTGGGGGAAAGGCAATTATGATGCAATTGGGCAAAACTTAGGATGCATAGGATGGGGAAGGAAACCCCAAGGGATGGACACGATTAAAATGTGGAGCTTGTTCGAGGAGCAGTTACTGCATGTCCTTGATAAGTATGTACCTGTCAGGCAGGGAGGAAGTGGTCGAGCGAGGGAACTGTGGTTTACTGAAGTAGTTAAATCAATTGTCAAGAGGAAGAAGGAGGCTTCTGTAAAGATGAGACATGAAGGTTCAGTTAGGGTGCTCGAGAGTTACAAGTTAGCCAGGAAGGACCTAAAGAGAGAGCTAAGAAGAGCCAGGACGGTACATGAGAAGTCCTTGGCAGGTCGGATCAAGGAAAACCCTAAAGCTTTCTTTAGGTACGTCAGGAATAAAAGAAAGACTAGGGTAAGAGCAGGGCCAGTCAAGGACAGTAGTGGGAGGTTGTGCGTGGAGTCCGAGGAGCTAGGAGAGGTGCTAAATGAATATTTTTCATCAGTATTCACGCAGGAAAAAGACAATGTTGTCGAGGAGAATACTGAGATACAGGCTACTAGACTAGACGGGATTGAGGTTCATAAGGAGGCGGTTTTAGCAATTCTCGAATGTGTAAAAATCGATAAGTCCCTTGGGCTAGATGGGATTTATCCCAGGATTCTCTGGGAAGCTAGGGAGGAGATTGGAGAGCCTTTGGCTTTGATCTTTATGTCGTCATTGTCTACAGGAATAGTGCCAGAAGACTGGAGGATAGCAAATGTTCAAGAATGTTCCAGAAGGGGAATAGAGACAACTTCGGTAACTATAGATCAGTGAGCCTTTCTTCTGTTGTGGGCAAAGTCTTGGAAAGGATTATAAGAGACAGAATTTATAATCATCTAGAAAGGAACAGTTTGATTAGGGATAGTCAACATGGTTTTGTGAAGGGTAGGTCATGCCTCACAAACCTTATTGAGTTCTTTGAGAAGGTGACCAAACAGGTGGATGAGGGTAAAGCAGTTGATGTGGTGTATATGGATTTCAGTAAAGCGTTTGATGAGGTTCCCCACGGTAGGCTATTGCAGAAAATACGGAGGCATGGGATTCAGGGTGATTTAGCACCCTTGGATCAGAAATTGGCGAGCTGTAAGAAGACAGAGGGTGGTGGTGGTTTTTGGGAAATGTTCAGCCTGGAGTTCAGTTATTAGTGGTGTACCACAAGGATCTGTTTTGGGGCCACTGCTGTTTGTCATTTTTATAAATGACCTGGAGGAGGGCGTAGAAGAATGGGTGAGTAAATTTGCAGATGACACGAAAGTCGGTGGAGTTGTGGACAGTGCGGAAGGATTTTGCAGGTTACAGGGGGACATGGGTAAGCTGCAGAACTGGGCTAAGAAGTGGCAAATGGAGTTTAATGCAGAAAAGTGTGAGATGATTCATTTTGGAAGGAGTAACAGGAATACAGCGTACTGGGCTAATGGGGAGATTCATGGTGGTGTGGATGAGCAGAGAGATCTCAGTGTCCATGTCCATAGATCCCTGAAAGTTGCCACCCAGGTTGATAGGGTTGTTAAGAAGGCGTACGGTGTGTTAGCTTTTATTGGTAGAGGGATTGAGTTTCGGAACCATGAGGTAATATTGCAGCTGTACAAAACTCTGGTGCGGTCGCACTTCGAGTATTGTGTGCAGTTCTGGTCGCCACATTATAAGAAGGATTGAAAAGGGTGCAGAGGAGATTTGAAATGAAATGAAAATCGCTCATTGTCACGAGTAGGCTTCAAATGAAGTTACTGTGAAAAGCCCCTAGTCGCCACATTCCGGCGCCTGTTCGGGGAGGCTGTTACGGGAATCGAACCGTGCTGCTGGCTTGCCTTGGTCTGCTTTCAAAGCCAGCAATTAGCCCAGTGAGCTAAACAGCCCCTGTACCAGGATTTACCAGGATGTTGCCTGGTATGGAGGGAAGATCTTATGAGGAAAGGCTGAGGGACTTGAGGCTGTTTTTGTTAGAGAGAAGAAGGTTAAGAGGTGACTTAATTGAGGCATACAAGATGATCAGAGGATTAGATAGGGTGGACAGTGAGATCCTTTTTTCTCGCATGGTGATGGCTAGCACGAGGCGACATAGCTTTAAATTGAGGGGAGATAGATATAGGACAGATGTCAGTGGTAGGTTCTTTACTCAGAGAGTAGTAGGGGCGTGGATTTCCCTGCCTGCAACAGTAGTGGACTCGCCAACATTAAGAGCATTTAGATGGTCATTGGATACACATATGGATGATAATGGAATAGTGTAGATGGGCTTTAGATTGGTTTCACAGGTCAGCGCAACATCGAGGGCCGAAGGGCCTGTACAGCGCTGTAGTGTTCTATTCTATTATAGCTACAGTGGAGGAATAGCGATAGATTTTCATGTCAAGATGGTGAGTGGCTTTGAGGGGAACTTGCAGCTGATTGTGTTCCCATGTGTCCTTCTAGATGGTAGTGGTTGTGGGTTTGGAAAGTGCTATCCAGAGAGCCATGATGAGTTTCTGCGCTGTATCTTGTAGACGGTACAGACTGCCATCACTGCATGCCAGTCGTGGAGGGAGTGAATGTTGGGGGCCAATCAAGGGGGCTGCTTAGTCTTGGAAGGTGTCAAGCATCTTGAGTGTCGTTGGAACTACACTCATTCAAGCAAGTGGCGAATACTCCATCACACTCTTGACTTTTACCTTGTGAACACGCTTTGGGAAATCATAAGGTGAGTTACTCGTTGCAGGTTTCCTAGCCTCTGACCTGCTATTGTAGCCACAGTATTCATATGGCTAGTCCAGTTCAGTTTCTGGTGTCAATGGTAATCTCCAGGATATTGATAATGGGTGATTCGGCATGCAATGGTGATGCCATTGAATGTCAAGGTATGATAAGTTAGATTCTCCCTTGTTGGGGATAGTCATTTCCTGGCACTTGTGTGGAGCAAACATTTCTTGTCTTGCCAGTTGTCTGCCCAAGCCTGGATATTATTCCGATCTTGCTACATTTAGATATGGATTTCATCAGTATCTAAGGAGTTGCAAATGGTGTTGAATATTGTACCATCATTGTGGTATTTCAGGATTGTCCAGATAATAGACACAGGTGCCAAAACAAAGCAAGGATGACAGACAGAATGAATAAGGATGAGAACACTTAACAGATATGGATACCAGAGCAGATGACATGAGCAGAGTAGTAATATTAAATGAATGAACCCCTGAAATGTTCAGAGAATAATTTATAAGTGCTTCAAGTGTTACAAAAACAAAGGTCGTTTTAAGGGACTTATATTTCTATGAATAAACTCTAGAATAGGTTTAATCCCATGCCTTGGAAATGCTGATCCATAGCTAAACCCCTCGCCCCCAATGCCTCCATTGCGGACGCCACCCGTGCGATGTTGGCCTGGGTGGCACGCATGGCCGGCACCACCTCCTGCTTCTTCACATAGTTGGATTCCTCCAACTGCACCTGCAGGTGCTGGATACCCGGCGTCAATCCCTCATGTAGTCCCTGGCTCTGTGATTGCATCTCCACTTTGATGGGACTGTTTGTTCCAGATGCACAAAACCCATCTGGATGGCAGCTAGTCCCTGGACTAGGCCTGCCCTCCGACCATCCGCCCCCTCGAGTGTTCCTACCTCCACCTGATATACTGGATCAGCTGTGTAGTGCGCAGCAAAGCGTATCCCAGCAGCCTCTTCGCTAAAGTACCCAACCGAGTGTCTCTGGGAGGGTGGAGGATATTGGAGATAGCTGTGACGGGAAATCTGTGTCATCCCCAGACATTAGCTCTGAGGTGTCAAGGGTCTTGCATGAGGGCTGTCGTCCATGCTACTGTCATCATCACTGCTCGGCACACGAAGGGGCTCAGGCACTGGCTGGGGGTGGGGGACCCGAGATGGACTTCCACCATCACGAGCAGGTTCTGCAAGACAAGATGCATAACTAGACCTCGGGCCATCTGGGGGGTGTGACGGTAGGGGTGAGAATGGTGTGAGGGTGAGGATAGTGTGAGGATGATGATAGGCTGGTTTTGGGGAGCTTGTCAAACATGGCAACTGCAACACAGTAGGGTCTCACTTACACACCCACAGCTGACTTCCATCCTGTCAATTTCCCTATCCTCCGGGCCACAGACCATGTCCAGACCTCCCTCTGCTCAACCACGGTGAGGGACTGGTGATCCCCCTTCAGTATTCTCCCGCTCCCGGCGGTTATGGGCAGCCTGCCCCTGGTGGGGTGGGAAGGGGAGAAACAGAAAACAACAGTGTTAGTCAGTGCGATGTATGCACCCTAAGGGGTGGGCATCTGGTGGCCTCAGTGGTCCAGGGTTGGGGTTCGGACGCCCTCCTGGTGAGGGGGTGGGTCGGGTTACCAGTGTTTGGGATGGGGGTTGGTGCCAGGGGCACAGTGCTGCCTATTCATCCTGGCCGCCCTGAAGAGGTCATGCAGTTTTTTCCTGCACTGCATGCCGATCCAGATGGTGTTACTGGTGGTGCTGACCTCTGCCATATGAACCCAGGCACGGCGAATAGCGGCGGCTGGCAGCTTCCTTCCTGTACAGGGTCATCAGCCTCTCCTCCGCTGCCTCTAGGATGGTCCCCAGCTCAGCATTGGTGAAGTATAGGGCCGCGCATCTTGCTGACCTCTTGTTGACTGGGATGGTGTGTGTGGGGAGTGAAGTGTGTATATGCAGCTGCAGCTTGTCAATCCTCCTGAAGTACATCGCAAAACCGGCGAATCCGTCACCGTTCCCCATTGGAATTGATTGTGTTCCATGTGGTGCTGGTGCTCAACAGTATCTGAATCAGTCCAAGTGCAGCACCAGTTTTACTGTCGTCGAACTCCATGAATCCTGCCCAGCATCCACACTTAGTCTCAGGAACGGAGAATTCAGCTGATGGTCTTCATCACTCAGCCTCCCACGCACTCCTATACCACCCCATTGTCACGATTTTCACTCTTTCAAGCGTCATTAGGTTCCACCTCTGATATATTGTGAAGAAGTATAACCATAGCCCCCTGGTAGCACACCCCCGCCCACGGGTTTCCTGGCGGCATGAGGTGGGTTGAACGGGAAATCCTATTAATAAGCGATGGCAAGCGCCAAGAAACACGGGGCTGGGGGAACAGAGAATCCTGCCATGACTGATTCCCACCAGGTGGATGGACCCGATCCACCCACACATCGTGCACAACATGATCCCCCACGTGTTAATGCTGAGCCAGAGTCCCCAGGCGTCTGATTCGCTAACAAGGAGGAGCAGCATTTAAGCGGCCCTCAACCTGCACTTCCAGTAACACCAGGAGGATGGCAGTGCGGAAACCTGTTCCTCCCTTTCTGGATGCAGCCCTGGCCAGGCTTTTGGGTGCCATGGAGGAGAGGTGAGGCACCGTGTATCCCAAAGGGGGGAGGAGACCCCGGTCCAATGTGACAAATCCCGCCCGGGAAGCCATGTTAATGCCAGCAGCATGACCAGGAGGACTGGCATTCAAAGTAGGAAGAAGATGTATGATCTCCTATGAGCTCCAAGGATAAGTTACCACTTCTCTCCTTCAGGAGGTGGTGCACTCCTGGAATCCACCACCCCCACCCCTCCTCGCACCCTCCCAAGATCCAACCTCTCAGATTGTTCCTCAGAATTGGGGAAGAGGGTAATCAGGAAGGGGGAACAGAATGATTCTGGAATAGAGTGCATTTGCTATGTGATGTGGAGAGTCAGAGTTGTTGAGATGTCGGACACAGAGCCTCCTGTCATGTGAATCTGCAGGCTACGAGGGCATTCCTGGTCCCCCTGGAATGTTAGACCCTTGCGATCCGTCCATCCTCCATGCTCCTGGTCCTGCTCGGGCTCATCCTCTGCCCCCTTCTGGTTCTCCCCCTCCTCAGACAAGACTGCATGTCCCTCCTCTTCCTCCTTCTCCCTCCGCTGCTGTATCAGATTATGGAGGCCAACAAAGCAGGAGATCCTCTGGGGACCGTACTGCAAAGAACCACCAGAGCGGTCAAGGCAGCGGAAATGCATTGATAGCAGCCCGATGCACCACTCAATGCCAGAACATGTGGTAGAATGGGCTCACTATAGGAGAGCGTTGCCTCAGTCTGGGGCTTCCGCACTGCTGTCATCAACCATGACTTCAGCCAGTATTTCTTGACCCCATGAGCCAACCCATCAGCCTGGAGTGGTGCTCAAAGACCCTGGGGATCTCCGAGTGCCCCTGGATGTAACTAATGCATGCTTCCAGGAATGCGGCACTCAAGTGCATGATCCTGAGGCGGTGGCCGCACATGATTTAGACACCTAGGGAATAGAATCCCTTTCTGTTACTAAAGGAAGTTAACATGGTGCTTACAGGACACCATCCGTGCCATTTATGGCCCCCTGGGCCTAAAACATCCTGGCGAAGGCAGCAAATTTGCAGCCCAGGCATTTTATTGGGCTTGGTCCAGCTCAAAGTTGATGTAGTCTGATGCCCGGGCATACAGTCCATGATCTCCTGGATGCATCCGTAGGCTGCTGACTGCAAGATGCCATAAAGATCCTTGCTTAATCCCTGGAATGACCCCAGTGACATAAAAATTGAGGGCAGCCATGATCTTCACGATCACCTGGAGCTCGTGTCCTCCTCCTCCACATGGTGCCAGATCGCTAGAACGTGGCACAGGCGCCTCATCTGTCTCCCTGGTGAGACTTAGTCTTCTGCGGTGCATGATGTCCATCGGCTCATTGCAGGACCTACAAGTCCTGTACACCCCAGCCGGTTGTCAGTGTACCCTTCTGGCCCCTCTTCAGCCTGATGGGTGGCCGTGTCTTGAGCCTGAGCTCCGACCCTCTGTTGCTATGGTGCAGGCTCCAGCCTACGTTGGCCTGGATGAGGTCAGTGGTGCCTGCCTGCCTCGACTGTGACAATGGACGACAACCATCTCAGCTGGTTTGATCCCCAAATTAATCTTTGATCTGATGGGATGTGGAGTGGGAGAGAGACCAACAGCAAGTAAGGTCATCGATCCCAGGACCCTCAATCCCGCCTTCCCTGCCACTCCACAAATCCTTTGTCCTCATGAACCTGGCAGCTGACCACCCATCACTGTTTCAGCACTCTCGGCAACCGTGCAGGTTGCCTGGCTTGTGACCGTCAGCTCTTGCCATTGAGGGGGTCTACCTCTGATCCAGATTTGTAGAGTGGTGGAGCTGAGAGTGGTGGCCATGTGGTTGTAGTGGCCTGACTCACTGGACTGCGAGAGGACACAGGGTCTTACAAAGTCAATGAGGGGGAGGTGCAACTACACGTGCTCGATACTCAGCCTTAGACAACCCGAGATCTTATTGCTGTCATGCCATCACACCCGATGAATCTGGGCTGTCAGAGCTCACGCTGTGTCAGTGAGGTCGACGGGGAGGCCATGCTGCAACCATCCACTGCCCTCACCATGACAGTCCCACCTTCTATCAGCGTGCCACCCATCGAGCCACTTGTGCTGGAAACCTTGGCTCAGCACGCAAACTCCCGTTCAGACCAGGAGCCCCTAGACTCCGGGCTGCTGTTGCATTCTACTTTTAACTCACTAATGAGATTAAAATGAATGCAAATAAGGTGCCACCAAGTTGTCGCCATTTCTGGGCAAGATCTTGGTGACACCAGCAGGAGCGGCCGAGAGAATGACAAATTGTTTGGCACTCTGCATGAATCCCGTTTTGGAACGCTCCCGCTATTCTCCCAATGTTGCGGGATCGATCTACGGCACAACATGGCTAGAGAAACGTCTCTTAAGTGTCATTTCTGTTGCGTTATGCTTCTTCATGTAGCATAAGCTGCTTCCTTGATGTATACTCTGACAAAGGAAGGTTCAGACTTGGGGATAGCTTTAACACATTTATTGAACAGTTAACAATTCTCCTACTTGAGTTTGACACCCCTGCTGATCTTGCTATAGTAACTCAATCTAACTAACTAGTCTGCTCTAATCCATGCGGTGAGTGTGATGCTTCCTGATCTGCCCCTGTCTCTCTGATTGTCGCCCGTGGAAAAGAGAGAGAGCATGTGTGCCCTGTCCTTTTATATGGGTAGCCCCCTTGTGGTGGTTTCATCTCTGGGTGTCTTGACTGCTCATTGGTCGTGTCCTATCTTACTGACCTGACCTATTGGTTGAATGTCTGTGTGTCATGATGTCTCTGGTGTTCCCTCTAGTGTTTACTTAGTCCTCGTGTATCTACATTAACCCCTTGTGTATTTACAGTGATGCATATCACCACAAGTTCGGCTGGGAAAATCGGTGAGAATTCAGGTATTCCAGCACGATTCCCATCACTATCTGCCCACACTTACGCATTTCTTTGGAGCTTTGGGAGATTCTCACTAAATTCTTCAAATTTTTTCTGGAGTGGTGACCTAAAGACACCAGCAAGACCGGTTCCTCACAGATCTGGGTGCCTTTATTAAAGGGTGTCCCGATCTCAAAGTTAAATTGAAGGTCCACCACACTCCCACCCATAGACATCATGACCCCCCGCAGTCTTGTGCAACACACCCAACCTTGACCCTGGAGGCGCAACCTCCCCCCATCACTAAATTGTCTGCTTCATCTAACCCACCCCCCCTCCATACGCCCCCTTCAGAATCCCCCTTCAATTAATTCCCGTTCATGATCATGGCCCATCGCAGGCTCCGCCCCTTGGTACACTGGCATTTCCCCTGGCACCACCCCCTGGAATCCTGGCATCGAGGCAATGCCAACGCTACCACCTGGGCACTCCAATGATCTCTGAGCCCCCCTTTCATGTGGCCCTGACATCTTGTTTCTGTTCTTGCAAGCCAGTACTGATCGGCCTCAAATTGCGCCTGGGGCATTGGTGAATCCCGGGAGCCGGGAGACTCCGGCCTCAAACAAGCTGAGCATAGTTCAGTGAGTTTAAAGCTCATTTAAATATTTGAGTCTGGTTTACGCCCAGTGAGGGTGTGAAATAGATTGTGTTGTGCATCGTGGGCCTGGAGCATTGCGCTCCATTCGGTGCCCATTGCAAACCCCATTTGGGGGCTCTCACGCTATTTTCCAGATATAACAGGAGGATGGAATTGCACTCATGATCTTCAAAACTGCATATGTGGATTCACCAATCTTTCAGAGTAAAGCCTGAGTCCCAGTTGAGTAATGTGCTTGAAGAGAGTGCAGGTTGTGACACTGCAATATTAATTCTCTGATCTGCACTTCCCTCTTGAGCAAAGGCTGCCTGCAGGGAGTCCAGGATTCATTAATTTACCCTATAATTAAAGGCCTCAAAATGCATTCAAGGTTAGCTTACTCGTCTCCTTGTGAGGGAAGAAAGAGCAGAGAGCACAGTGTGCCCTGAATAGAACTAATTCCTCTATTCCATTCTTCATATTCTTCCTTAACCCTTCTGCTTTTTCACACTTGGAATGCATAGGATATGTTGGTTTAGTTACTGATTGGTCCATGCACGGATGTGTGTTTTTGTTCATTTGGTGCTTACAAATTAGGATCCTATTCATCACATGTGTATATTATAATTCCTGCATCAATGTTCATTGCTTTCATTCACCCACATCTGCTCCTCTCTGCCCATCTGTTTAATTTGCCAGATCAATTTGAGTAGTATCAATTTTGCACGAGACATATGTTCATATCAACATTAATTTTTTTTATTAATAGACTTCCTTCCTCTATATTGTTATGCCTAGTATAAACATTAAGGCACCCAGACAGGCCCAGGAGGGACTGTACTTGTCACTCCCTCTCAGACAGAGCTTTTTTGATTAATCATCACCTTTCGCTTTACTGCTTTATTGCCAGGCTAACTTGCACTTCAGCTGATCTTCAATTAATGAATTACTCTTAATTTTCTCTAAAAGCATGATACACTCTCCTTCAAGAGTTTGCACTGGAGTGCTGAGCTTGTTGCATTTGAGTGCTACAGTGAGAGTTTGGTGACTGAGGGAGTATAAGGGTTCATTTTTATTTAAAGTCTAATATTTCTTTTATTTAGTTAATTAACTTAAAAGTTGCTGTTTGGTCTATAAGAAGGTGAATTTTGAATCAGCTTTAAACAAGGTTCTATTTGTAGGTACTTTCAGCTGGAGCTTGTTAATTAGTTAATTGGATTAGGCCAGTTTTCAGAGGCGAGAGTCACAGTATAAATCTGAGCTAATTATAGTGCAGACTTAGTTTGCACTGGATTGCTGAGCTTGTTGCTTTTGAGTGCTACAGTGAGAGTTTGGTGACTGAGGGAGTGCTGAGCTTGTTGCATTTGAGTGCTACAGTGAGAGTTTGGTGACTGAGGGAGTGCTGAGCTTGTTGCATTTGAGTGCTACAGTGTGAGTTTGGTGACTGAGGGAGTTAGGTGAGGAGGGAGTAAGGTGCTCCTTACATTTCATTTCCTATATTTATCAAAGAGCGCGAAGGGAGCCAGGAGTTTAGAGTACAATTGACTGGAAGCAGAGTCAGAGTGCAGAGGTCCAGTTGGTCTACGGGGCGGCTAATTCTGTAAAGTAAGAGGGGATGGAGGCTAGGGCAGTTGCATGCTCCTCCTGTAGGATGTGGGTGGTGAGGGATACCACTGGTGTCCCCGCTGACTATACCTGCGGGAAGTGCACCCAACTCCAGCTCCTCAGAGACCGTGTTAGGGAACTGGAGCTGGAGCTGAATGAACTTCGGATCATCCGGGAGGCAGAGGGGGTTATCGAGAAGAGTTACAGGGAGGTAGCCACACCCAAGGTACTGGACAAGATTGGTGGGTCACAGTTAGGGGAAATAAAACTAACAGGCAGACAGTGCAGGGATCCCTCGTGGCCGTTCCTCTTCAAAACAAATATACTGTTTTGGATGCTTTTGGGGGGGATGACCTACCGGGGGAAGGGCCTAGCGGCCAGGTCTTTGGCACTGAGTCTGGCTCTGGGGCTCAGAAGGGAAGGGGGAGCATAGAAAAGCAATAGTAATAGGAGATTCAATTGTTTGGGGAATAGATAGGAGATTCTGTGGTCGCGAGCGAGACTCCCGAAAGGTATGTTGCCTCCTGGGTGCCAGGGCCAGGGATGTCCCAGATTGTGTCTTAAGGTCCCGAAGGGGGAGGGTGAGCAGCCAGAAGTCGTGGTGCACATTGGTACCAATGACGTAGGTAGGACAAGGGGTGTGGAGGTAATAAACAAGTTTAGGGAGTTAGGCTGGAAGTTAAAGGCCAGGCCAGACAGAGTTGTCATCTCTGGTTTGTTGCCTGTGCCACGTGATAGCGAGGCTAGGAATAGGGAGAGCGTGCAGTTGAACACGTGGCTGCCAGAATGGTGTAGGAGGGAGGGCTTCAGGTATTTGGAAAATTATAGCGCATTCTGGGGAAGGTGGGACCTGTACAAGCAGGACGGGTTGCATCTGAACTGGAGGGGCACCAATATCCTGGGGGGAGGTTTTCTAGTACTCTTCGGGAGGGTTTAAACTAATTTGGCAGGGGAATGGGAACCGGATTTGTAGTCCAGCAATTAAGGAAGCCGATATTCAGGATGTCAAAGCACGTAGTGATGCAGTGGGGAAGGTAACACTGACAAAGGAGAGTACTTGCAGGCAAGGAGATGGGTTGAAGTGTGTATACTTCAATGCAAGAAGCATCAGGAATAAGGTGGGTGAACTTAAGGCATTGATCGGTACTTGGGACTACGATGTGGTGGCCATCACGGAAACTTGGATAGAAGGGCAGCACGGTAGCATAGTGGTTAGCATAAATGCTTCACAGCTCCAGGGTCCCAGGTTCGATTCCCGGCTGGGTCACTGTCTGTGCGGAGTCTGCACGTCCTCCCCGTGTGTGCGTGGGTTTCCTCCGGGTACTCCGGTTTCCTCCCACAGTCCAAAGATGTGCGGGTTAGGTGGATTGGCCATGCTAAATTGCCCGTAGTGTCCTAAAAAGTAAGGTTAAGGGGGGGTTGTTGGGTTACGGGTATAGGGTGGATATGTGGGTTTGAGTAGGGTGATCATGGCTCGGCACAACATCGAGGGCCGAAGGGCCTGTTCTGTGCTGTACTGTTCTATGTTCTATGTTCTAAGAGGGGCAGAAATGGTAGTTGGAGGTCCCTGGCTATAGATGTTTCAACAAGATTAGGGAGGATGGTAAAAGAGGTGGAGGGTTGGCATTGTTAATTAGAGATAGTATAACAGCTGCAGAAAGGCAGTTCGAGGGGGATCTGCCTACTGAGGTAATATGGGTTGAAGTCAGAAATAGGAAAGGAGCAGTCACCTTGTTGGGAGTTTTCTATCGGCCCCCCAATAGCAGCAGAGATGTGGAGGAACAGATTTGGACACAGATTTTGGAAAGGTTCAGAAGTCACTAGGTAGTAGTCATGGGTGACTTCAACTTCCCAAACATTGAGTGGAAACTCTTTAGATCAAATAGTTTGGATGGGGTAGTGTTTGTGCAGTGTGTCCAGGAAGCTTTTCTAACACAGTATGTAGATTGTCCGACCAGAGGGGAGGCCATATTGGATTTGGTACTTGGTAATAGAACAGTACAGCACAGAACAGGCCCTTCAGCCCTCGATGTTGTGCCGAGCAATGATCACCCTACTTAAACCCACGTAACCCGTATACCCGTAACCCAACAATCCCCCCTTTAACCTTACACTACGGGCAATTTAGCATGGCCAATCCACCTAACCCGCACATCTTTGGACTGTGGGAGGAAACCGGAGCACCCGGAGGAAACCCACGCACACACGGGGAGAACGTGCAGACTCCACACAGACAGTGACCCAGCCGGGAATTGAACCTGGGACCCTGGAGCTGTGAAGCATTGATGCTAACCACCATGCTACCGTGAGGCCCCAGGGCAGGTGATAGATTTGTTAGTGGGGGAGCATTTTGGAGGTAGTGACCACAATTCTGTGACTTTCACTTTAGTAATGGAGAGGGATAGGTGTGTGCAACAGGGCAAGGTTTACAATTGGGGCTAGGGTAAATACAATGCTGTCAGACAAGAATTGAAGTGCATAAGTTGGGAACATAGGCTGTCAGGGAAGGACACAAGTGAAATGTGGAACTTGTTCAAGGAACAGGTACTGTGTGTTTTTGATATGTATGTCCCTGTCAGGCAGGGAAGAGATGGTCGAGTGAGGGAACCATGGTTGACAAGAGAGGTTGAATGTCTTGTTAAGAGGAAGAAGGAGACTTATGTAAGGCTGAGGAAACAAGGTTCAGACAGGGTGCTTGAGGGATACAAGATAGCCAGGAGGGAACTGAAGAAAGGGATTAGGAGAGCTAAGAGAGGGCATGAAAAATCTTTGGCAGGTAGGATCAAGGAAAACCCCAAGGCCTTTTACACATATGTGAGAAATATGGGAATGACTAGGGCAAGGGTAGTTCCGATCAAGGACAGTAGCGGGAGGTTGTGTATTGAGTCTGAAGAGATAGGAGAGGTCTTGAACAAGTACTTTTCTTCAGTATTTACAAATGAGAGGGGCCATATTGTTGGAGTGGACAGTGTGAGACAGACTGGTAAGCTCGAAGAGATACTTGTTAGGAAGGAAGATGTGTTGGGCATTTTGAAAAACTTGAGGATAGACAAGTCCCCCGGGCCTGACGGGATATATCCAAGGATTCTATGGGAGTCAAGAAATGAAGTTGCAGAGCCGTTGGCAATGATCTTTTCATCCTCGCTGTCAACAGGGGTGGTACCAGAGGATTGGAGAGTGGCGAATGTCGTGCCCCTGTTCAAAAAAGGGAATCGGGATAACCCTGGGAATTACAGGCCAGTTAGTCTTACTTTGGTGGTAGGCAAAGTAATGGAAAGGGTACTGAGGGATAGTATTTCTGAGCATCTGGAAAGACACTGCTTGATTAGGGATAGTCAGCACGGATTTGTGAGGGGTAGGTCTTGCCTTACAAGTCTTATTGACTTCTTTGAGGAGGTGACCAAGCATGTGGATGAAGGTAAAACAGTGGATGTGGTGTACATGGATTTTAGTAAGGCATTTGATAAGGTTCCCCATGGTAGGCTTATGCAGAAAGTAAGGAGGCATGGGATAGTGGGAAATTTGGCCAGTTGGATAACGAACTGGCTAACCGATAGAAGACAGAGAGTGGTGGTGGATGGCAAATATTCAGCCTGGAGCCCAGTTACCAGTGGCATACCACAGGGATCAGTTCTGGGTCCTCTGCTGTTTGTGATTTTCATTAATGACTTGGATGAGGGAGTTGAAGGGTGAGTCAGTAAATTTGCATATGATACGAAGATTGGTGGAGTTGTGGATAGTGAGGAGGGCTGTTGTCGGCTCCAAAGAGACATAGATAGGATGCAGAGCTGGGCTGAGAATTGGCAGATGGAGTTTAACCCTGACAAGTGTGATGTTGTCCATTTTGGAAGGACAAATATGAATGCGGAATACAGGGTTAACGGTAGGGTTCTTGGCAATGTGGAGGAGCAGAGAGATCTTGGGGTCTATGTTCATAGATCTTTGAAAGTTGCCACTCAAGTGGATAGAGCTGTGAAGAAGGCCTATGGTGTGCTAGAATTCATTAGCAGAGGGACTGAATTTAAGAGTCGTGAGGTGATGATGCAGCTGTACAAAACCTTGGTCAGGCCACATTTGGAGTACTGTGTGCAGTTCTGGTCACCTCATTTTAGAAAGGATGTGGAAGCTTTGGAAAAGGTGCAAAGGAGATTTACCAGGATGTTGCCTGGAATGGAGAGTAGGTCTTACGAGGAAAGGTTGAGGGTGCTCGGCTTTTTCTCATTAGAACGGAGAAGGATGAGGGGCGACTTGATAGAGGTTTATAAGATGATCAGGGGAATAGATAGAGTAGAGAGTAGACAGTCGGAGACTTTTTCCCCGGGGGGAACACACCATTACAAGGGGACATAAATTTAAGATAAATGATGGAAGATATAGGGGGGATGTCAGAGGTAGGTTCTTTACCCAGAGAGTAGTGGGGGCATGGAATGCACTGCCTATGGAAGTAGTTGAGTCGGAAACGTTAGGGATCTTCAAGCGGCTATTGGATAGGTACATGGATTAGGGTAGAATAATGGAGTGTAGATTCGTTTCTTCTTAAGGGCCGCACGGTAGCATTGTGGACAGCACAATTGCTCACAGCTCCAGGGTCCCAGGTTCGATTCCGGCTTGGGTCACTGTCTGTATCCTCCCCGTATGTGCATGGGTTTCCTCCGGGTACTCCGGTTTCCTCCCACAGTCCAAAGATGTGCAGGTTGGGTGGATTGGCCATGATAAATTGCCCTTAGTGTCCAAAATTCTATGATTAACCTAGGATAAAAGTTTGGCACAACATCGTGGGCCGAAGGGCCTATTCTGTGCTGTATTTCTCTCTCTCTCTCACTACTATTTGAAAAATCCAACAAAGTCAAATCATCTAAGTTGAGCTGATCTGTGACATTTATTCTTCCCTTCTCCTGTGCAGAAGGTATTGATCCTTTCCGAGAGTTCTGTTTGTGCTCCTGAGTGCTCCACCCAAGTAGACATTAGTTATATGTAAGTAATGAGCGATGCATGCTATTTGACTTCAGGGATCATCATGCAGAATGTGATTCAGTAAGTAGATGGAAGAACAAGCAACATAGTTCTGAAAAAGCAAGATTACGAGGAGCATTTGATTACAGGAGGTGAAAGCAAAGTACAGCGGATCCTGAAAATCTGAAATAAAAGCAGAAAATGCTTGATAAACGCAGCAGGTCTGGCAGAATCTGTGGAAGAGAAACAGATTTAACGTTTAAAGTCTATCTGAGTCTTCAGGGCTGAAGAGGGATAGAATGTGATCAATTACAATTGGGGAGGGAGCGGAGAAGGTGGAGCAAAATAGGTGGGAATGAGGGAGAGATTGACAAATATCTCATGGACCCAAAACAAAGGAAGTGATAATGGCAATGTTGAGGACTAAAGGTGCTGAAAGAGTCATAAGGGTAAAATAGCAGAATGTGCTAAGAGGAGAACAAATTCAGTGCTGATTGTAGGCGATACTGATTATTGAGCTTCTATTTTAATTCCCAGTGGATGGAATATTTGGACAGTCAGATGAGAGGTGAAGTGGTATTATTGTTCACTGATTGCTAATTGATAAGGAGATGACTTTGCACATGAACAGTGGAAAAGGCTACATCTGGAGGGGTACAGACAGAGGGAGGTTTAAACTTGAGAATTTGAAACAGAGTGAGAATTTTGCAGAGTGCATAGGGGAAAGAGGTGCTCTTTGTTTTCTCTCCCTGCTGTGTACCATTTATATATTCAGAGAGGGGTCTTTCCCTGCTGCAGCTGAGGCTACAAAGGAGATAGCTGATTGGTAAGTAGTGGGCAAGGTCGGTAAGTCTTTACAGTTTTTCTCACTTATTGTTTGAAAATGCATTTTGTGGTTTATAATCTGTAAGGGCCACTGGCTATAAATTGGTTATAAAAAAACTGAGTTATTAAGGAGGGATAGAAAAAAAGTTATTTGAAAAATCTACTAAATTAAAAACTAATTAAGTAAAATAGTGATAAAGGGTCATGTGATGTGTTGTTCCTGCATGATGTGGGACTTTGTGGACCCCATTGTGGTTCTCATTGACCACACCTGTAGTAAGTGTTGGTTGTGTGAAGAACGCCGGCTCAGAGTTGATCAACTGGATTCTGAGCTTTGGACGCTGCGACACATCAGGGAGGGGGAGAGGTACCTGGACATTGTGTTCCAGGAGGCAGTCACACCCCTTAGAATAACTAACTTAAATTCAGCCTGTGGTCAGGGACAGGAGGGCGTGGCTGCAAGTGAGGCAGGCAGGGGGATCCAGGAGGGTTGTAGAAGCCTCGGCCCTTGTCCCTGTCCAACAGGTTGAGGTTCTTGCACCCTGTGTGGACGGAAATGGGGACTGTCAGGAGGATGAGCAAACTGACTAAAAGCAAATTACTGCGGATGCTGGAATCTGAAACAAAAGAGAAAATACTGGAAAATCTCAGCATCGTCTGGCAGCATCTGTAGGGAGAGAAAAGAGCTAACATTTTGTGTCCGATGACTCTTCGTCAAAGCTCAAACTGACCACAGCACCGTGGTACAGGATGCCATTCAAATGGGTGGAGAGAAAAGAAATTAAGTTATACTTGGGATAGTATTGTTAGGGGCATAGGCACTGTTCATTGTGACCAGGATCGAGAGTCCCGAAGGTTGTGTTGGCTGCCTGGTGCTCAGGTTCAGGATAGCTCACCTGGGCTGCAGAGGAAGTTGGAGTGGGAGGGTAAACATCCAGTTGTTGTGGTCCATGTAGGTACCAATGACATAGGTAGAAAAAGGACAGAGGTTCTGTGAAGATAGTATGAACAGCTAAGAGCTAAATTAAGAAGCAGAACCATGAAGGTAATAATCTCTGGATTACTAGCTGAGCCACGGGCTAATTGGCACAAGGTCGATAAGATTAAGAAGGTAAATGCATGGTTCAAAGATTGGAGTGGGAGAAATGGGTTTGAATTCATGGGCCATTGGTATCAGTACTGGGGAAGAGAGGACCTGTTCCGATGGGATGGTCTTCATCTGAATCATGCAGGGACCAGAATCCTGGTGATTCACTAAACTAGGGCTGTAGATAGGGCTGTAAACTAAATGGGGGGGGGGGGGGGGAGATTCATAATATGGCGAATTAGAAACGAAAGCTAAAGGAGGGGGTAGAAGTGCAGGTTAATGACAAGAACGGCAGCACGGTAGCATGGTGGTTAGCATAAATGCTTCACAGCTCCAGGGTCCCAGGTTCGGTTCCCGGCTGGGTCACTGTCTGTGCGGAGTCCGCACGTCCTCCCCGTGTGTGCGTGGGTTTCCTCCGGGTGCTGTGGTTTCCTCCCACAGTCCAAAGATGTGCGGGTTAGGTGGATTGGCCATGCTAAATTGCCCGTAGTGTCCTAAAAAAAAGTAAGGTTAAGGGGGGGTGGGGTTGATGGGTTACGGGTATAGGGTGGATACGTGGATTTGAGTAGGGTGATCATTGCTCGGCACAACATTGAGGGCCGAAGGGCCTGTTCTGTGCTGTACTGTTCTATGTTCTATGTTCTATGTCTATGTTAACTTTAAACTAGTTAAAGGGGCCGAGGGCTCAGGAGAGGTTAAGAAAGTTTCCAGAGCATGTAATAGAACAGAGAGTATAGAAGATTGCGGGAATCTAACTTCAGGTAGAGCAAAAAAGGGGACAAATGAGAAGGGGTTAATGCTGGCTGATGGTGTTGCACCTAAATGCGCGCAGTATACGATACAAGGTAAATGAACTTGCTGCGCAGATTGAAATTGGCGGGTACGATATTATGGGTATCACAGAGACGTGGCTGCAAGGGGATCAGGGCTAGGATCTAAATATCCAAGGATATGTGTTCAAACCAAAATCAAAAGCAGATGGGCAGAGGGCTTGGGCAGAATATTAATCAGGAGATAGAAAAGGCATATTAGAAAGGCAATGTTACAATAATCATGGGGTACTTCAATATGCAGGTGGACTGGGAAAATCGGGTTGATAGTGGATCCCAAGAAAAGAATTTGTGGAATGTCTACAAGATGGTTTTTTGGAGCAGCTTCTGGTAGAGCCCATTAGGAATAAGCAATTCTGGATTTGGTGATGTGTAACGAAGCAGACTTTACTGGGGAACTGAAGGTGAGGGAACTCTTGACTACAATATGATACAATTTAGCCTGCAGTTTGAGAGGGAGAAGCGGGAATCAGGTTTAACGGTATTACAATTGAATAAGGATAACTATAAAGACATGAGGGAGGAGCTGGCCAGAGTTGATTGGAAGGGGAGCCTAGCAGGGAAGACAATGGAACAGCAATGGCAGGAGTTTTTGAGCGTCACTTGGGATGCACAACAGAAATTCATCCCAAGAAGGAGGAAACTCCCCCTTCAATATCATTATCCTGACAAGACTCCTAAGCAAACTCTGCAATCTTGGACTTGACCCCTCCCTGTGCAGCTGGATCCTTGACTTCCTCACCAATAGACCGCAATCTGTCAGGATAGGTAACAACACCTCCTCCACAATAGTCCTCAACACCGTGGCCACACAAGGATGTGTGCTCAGTCCTCCAATGTATTCTCTATACACGCATGACTGTGTGGCAATATTGAACTCCAACTCAATCTATAAGTTTGCGGATGATACGACTGTGGTGGGCCATATCTCAAACAACAACGAATCAGACTACAGAAGGGAAATAAATCATTTGGTTGCATGGTGTACCGAAAACAACCTCTTTCTAAATGTCGGAAAGACCAAGTAACTGACCATCGACTGCAGGAAGCGCAGGACAACACCTCCCCACACCCCGTCTGCATCAACGGCTGTGAAGTGGAGATGGTCGCTGGCTTTAAGTTCCTGGTGGTCACCATCACCAACAATTTGTTCTGGTCTACTCACGTTGATGCAACAGTCAAGAAATCCTAACAACGTCTCTACTTTCTAAGGAAGCTAAAGAAATTCGGCATGTCTGCATCGACTCTCACAAACGTCTACAGATGTGTCATAGAGAGCATCCTATCTTGTCGCATCACAGCTTGTTATGGCAACTGCTCGGTCCAAGATCACAAGAAACTGAACTGAGGTGAACTCAGCCCAACGCATCAAACAAGCTTGCCACTCTCACATTGATTCTGTTTACACTTCCCGCTGCCTCAGGAAGGCGGACTGCATTATCAAAGATTACTTCCACCCACGAATTGCCTTCTTCCAGAACCTTCCATCAGGCAGAAGATACAGAAGTCTGAAGATCCACACATCCAGACATAGGAACAGCTTCTTCCCCGCAGCTACAAGACTCTTCAATGACTCCCCCTCGGACTGATCTGTTCCCTGTAAGAACACTATGCACGCCACCCTATGCTGCTCTTGCTCATGTATTTTGCTTTGTTTGGCCCCTTGTTCCACACTGTAACCAATCACCATTTGTTGATGTACCATTTGTCAGTGTACTCTGTTGATTATTCTTTATGTCTACAATGTACATACTGTGTGCGTTCCCTCGGCCCCAGAAAAATACTTTTCACTGTATTTTGGTAAATGTAACAATAAATCAAATCAAGCAGAAGACAACTAAAAAAGCAACAAGGGTGGAGAAGGAGAAATATAACTGTAATCTAGCTAGTAATATAAAAGAAGATAGCAGGAGTATTTTTCAACATATAAAAGTTAAGAGTTAGGCAAGAATAGACATTGGGCCACTGGAAAATGAGGCTGGAGAAGTAGTAATAGGAAACAAAGAAATGGCAGAGAAACGGAATGGTTACTTTGCATCAGTCTTCACGGTGGAAGACACCAGTGGGATACCAGAGCTCCAGGAGCATCCCGTACCGGCCTCCCCGAACAGGTGCTGGAATGTGGTGACTAGAGGCTTTTCACAGTAACTTCATTGAAGCCTACTGTGACAATAAGCAATTATTATTATTATTATTATTAGAATCAGGGAGCAGAAGTTGGTGCAGTGACCGTCACAAAGGAGAAGATTCTGGGGAAACTGAAAGGTCTGAAGGTGGATAAATCATCTGGATCGAATGGACTACACCCCAGAGTTTTAAAGAATAAGCTGAGGACATTGTGGAGGCACTGGCGGTGATCTTTCACGAATCACTGGAGGCAGGGTGGGTTCAAGAGGACTGGAAAATGGCTAATTTAATTTAAGAAGGGAGGGAGGCAGAAGATGGGACATTATAGGCCGCTTAGCCTGACGTTGGTCACTTGTAAGATTTTAGAGTCCATTATTAAAGATGAAATTGCAGAGTACTTGAAAGTGCATGATAAAATAGGATTGAGTCAGCACGGCTTCGTCAAGGGGAGGTCATATCTGTCAAATCTGTCAGGGTTCTTTGAGGAAGTAACAAGGACGTTAGACAAAGGAGAACCAGTGGACGTGATTTATTTAGATTTTCAGAAGACCTTTGACAAGGTGATGTATAGTAGGCTGTTAAATAAGTAAAGAGCCTCTGGTGTTAAGGGTAAGATGCTGGCATCGATGGAGGATTGGCTGACTGGCAGAAGGCAGTGAGGGGAGATAAAGGGGTATTTTTCAAGATGGCAGCCGGAGACTAGTGGCGGACCTCCGGGGATGGTGTTGGGACCACAACTTTTCACAATGTACATTAATGATCTGGAGGAAGGTACTGAAGGCACTGTTACTAAGTTTGCAGATGACACAAAGATATGCAGAGGAACAGATAGTATTGAGGAAGCAGGAGGGTGCAGAAGGATTTGGACAGGCTAGGAGAGTGGGCAAAGAAGTGGCAGATGGAATACAATTTGGAAAAATGTGAGGTTATGAACTTTGGTAGGAAGAATGGAGGCATAGACTATTTTTTAAGTGAGAAAAGCCTTAGGAAATCAGAAGCACAAAGGGAATTTGAAACCCTCGCTCAAGATTCTAAGTTTAATGTGCAGGTTGAATCAACAGTTAGGAAGGCAAATTCAATGTTAGCTTTCATGTCGAAGGAGCTAGAATACAAGAGCAGGGATTTAATTCTGAGGCTGTACAAGGCTTTGGTCAGACCCATTTGTAGTGTTGTGAGCTGTTAAAGGCCCTATATCTAAGGAAGGATGTGTTGGCCTTGAAAAGGGTCCAGAGGAGGTTCACAAGAATGATCCCTGGAATTAAGAGTTTGTCATATGAGGAGCGGTTGAGTACTCTGGGTCTGTACTCATTGGAGTTTAGAAGGATGAAGGGGGGATCTTATTGAAACTTACCGGATACTGAGAAGCCTAGATAGAGTGAATGTGGAGAGGATATTTCCATGAGTAGGAAAAACTAGAACCCAAGGCTACAGCCTCAGACTGAAGGGACGATCCTTTAAAACTGAGATGAAAAGGAATTTTTTCCGCCAGAGGGTGGTGAATCTGCAGAATTCTTTGCTGCAGAAGGCTGGGGTGGCCAATTCACTGAGTGCCTTTAAGACAGAGATAGATAGGTTCTTGATTAATAAGGGGATCAGGGGTTATGGGGAGAAGGCAGGAGAATGGGGATGAGAAACTAATCAGCCATGATTTAATAGCGGAGCAGACTCGATGGCGGAATGGCCTAATTCTGCTCCTGTGTCTTATGGTCTTATGGCTTGATCGATAACCTGAGCAGCTGCCACGGAGTCTTGCATTTGTTTCACATCATATCCAAATAAGCCCTAAACATAGAAGAGAGAAGGGATGGTACATTGTTGATCATTGTCTCCATTGCCATGTATTAAAGATCATGTGCAAAATGTACTGAAACAGAAATCTAACTTTAGGTCAAAAAGCGAAGAAGAGAAACTTTCTAGTAATATAAATCTCTCCATCAGCACATTGAGCAAAACCTCTGGAGCATTAACTTTCTTCACCAGTTACCATATGCTAAGACAGCATTTTCAACCATGGATTTCCATTGGATTGGTCCGTGTTTATGCTTGGCAAACCACTGCAGTGTTTTGCTATTGCTGCCTGCAACTTGACTGACCAGGAATCTCTCACACTCCTACAGCCTGCCAGCAGACACATTGGAAGGATTTCCAAGCTGACAATCAACCTGTTTGGCCACATTATTAATGAGACATTAATGCAGAGCTTCTGGCCCAG
Organism: Scyliorhinus canicula; assembly: GCF_902713615.1. Lineage (NCBI taxonomy): Eukaryota > Metazoa > Chordata > Chondrichthyes > Carcharhiniformes > Scyliorhinidae > Scyliorhinus > Scyliorhinus canicula. The sequence continues at coordinate 124,990,241 of NC_052150.1, forward strand.
AGGTAACACTGCACCAGAAGACCTCCAGGAACCATAGTGCTCGGCTTTAAAGGAGGTAACCTGCCTCTGATTTGCATCTGATACCAATATGGGAAACCTGGATACAGAGCCAAATGACATTTATTAATACTGCTTTGCTCTTTTCATACCCAGTCAAGTGCGGTTACCAGTGAAGCTATACAAGACATTCAAGTGCAGTGCACTTCAGGCACTAAATTGGGGAGACATTAGTGTCCAATTTCCTTTGCAGAATACTTGCTTTTCAGGTACTATTTGGTCATTAAATATCCATATAAGAATATCCACCCTTTTATCCCTGAAACCATGCTTACTATTATTCTTTCGATGAACTGTAAGAGCACCCTGCTGTGATGTTCTTTGCTTTTTGGAGGAGGATGGCTTCAAAGTGTAGTGTCTCACAAATAACATCAAGCTATGTTTTTAACAAAGCTAATTTATTAACACTACAACTAAATAGATTTGAATTGCTTACTAAGATATAAATTCTACAAATAAACTAAGACTATGATTCTGCCTACAGAGCTTCTGAAAACACGACAACTCTCTATCCCGCCATATCACCTACTCCCAGAATTAAGGTTATCACGTGATCCACTTGTCTGCTCTTGATCACACCCTAGTGGTTGGATGCATTTACATTAAATTGTTAACCCTTCATTTACCATACAATATGCATATTGTCACACCTGCAAAAGTTTTCAAGCATTTTTCGATGATTATTGTTGGACTGACTGGTCTATAATTCCTTAATTCGGGTTTCAATCTTTCTATGAGTACTGTCACAACCCTTCAGTCTTGTCTAATGCCCTGGTCCTGAATTCCGTTAAGTGAACCCTCACCCTTTTGATTCCAAACGTTTTATGACACTCTATATATAAATTACATAAACATGTTGACTACAATCAAACCTATTTCATCATTCATTTCTTCAGGATTGTCAAATACTTCTCATATGGTGAACATTTATGTTTTGATTTTCTTCACAACTGATGATTGACTAGCCTTTCGCAAATCAATTTGAGACAGGCTGAGAACTCATCAAATTCCAACAGTGCAGAAGGAGGCCATTCAGCCCATTGAGTCTGCACCGATCCTCTGAAAGAGCATCCTAACTAGACCCACTCCCCCATCCTATCTCTGTATTCTAATCTGTACATCCCTTGACACTAAAGAGCAACTTATCATGGCCAATCCACTTAAGCTTTACACCTGTGGACTATGGGAGGAAACTGGAACACCTGAAGGAAACCCGGGGAGACACGGGGAGCACGTCCAAACTCAACAGTCACCCAAGGCCGTAATTGAACATGCGTCCTTGGTGCTGAGAGGCAGCAGGTTAACCATTGTACCACCGTGGTGCTTGAATTAGTCTGCAGTCGTCTTTTATGGAGATGTGCAATATTCAATTAACAGGCATTCCATTTTCAGTAATATTTTTCTTTGTTGCTACTCATCTGATATTCATTCAGTTAACATCAATGAGAATTGGGATATTTAAATTCTGTCCCTCAGAATCAACCTATTATCCAGCTAAAAACATAAGAAAGAGGATGCATATGGAAAAGACTTCCTGTCCCCAGAATTAAGGACAGAAATTGCTTGATAGAATTTTATGGCAAACAGGAGGGCAGAGTGACCTGGAAAGAGGAGCAATGGCCCGCTACATTTGAAAGACAACAAGAATTTTCCCCAAAATCTTCTCTCCAGAAATACAGGCAGGTTTTCTGACCAGATTTTGTGGCACTTCGGGTCCACACACGGCCGGCGGCATGTTTTACGGCATGACCACTGCAGGTCGTCACCCTGCACATGCACAGCCACAGACTCGGCCATTCTCCAGCTGTTTATTTTGTGGAGGCCGGGAGGTTTTTGCAGCGTGGCTGCTAGCCCCTCACCGATTGCAGGATAGGTGAGGGGACGCCGCTGATTTTTTTCCCACATAAAATGCCACAGATCCTCCACACGTAGCCTCAGAAACAGAGAATCTGGCCCATGGCCTCTGGCGGGAAATGAAGTGTGATTTCCACCAAGTGGGTCAGTGCGATCCAGATTGCAATCCACCCACACTTAGAAATGTTTTTGGAAGGTCCCAGGTTCGATCCTGGCTCTGGGTCACTGTCCGTGTGGAGTTTGCACATTCTCCCCATGTGTGCGTGGGTTTCGCCCCACAACCCAAAGATGTGCAGGGTAGGTTGATTGAACACACTAAATTGCCCCATAATTGGAAAAAAATGAATTGGGTACACTAAATTTATAAAAATAAAAAAAATAAAAAATAAATGTTTTGGAGCTAGGGTGATGTCATGTGCTCCGCAGAAGCCGGCAAGGCCGGATCCTCAGAGATTGGAGCACCATTTTTAAAGGGAAGGGTGCTCCAATTTCAGAATAGCCCTACAGCACCCCCCTCACCAATTGCTGGCAAGGCCCTCCTCCCCCAAAGGAGTGACAGCAATAGGTTCCAGTTCCGGGGTTCTCCTGCAATTCTCCCGACATAGCGGGATTTATGCCGGGTGCAACGCAACCGGAGAATCGCTCCCTTGTTCTGTGATGGCTCCATCCACATAAGTTATATACTATCACGTTCCTGTGCATGCAGCAAAGATGCATATTAAGAATTCTGATGGGACGTTCCCATATCTTTTGTTCTGTTTATCATATTCTGAGCTATATCACATTAACAATTGCCAGCTAATGACGATGAAAGAATAACTAAACCCCAAAAATGTGCAGGTTAGGTGGTTTGGCCATGCTAAATTGCCCTTAGTGTCCAGAAAAAAGGGTGGGTGGGGTTACCTGGTTACGGGGATAGGGTGGAGGTGTGGACGTAGGTAGGGTGATCTTTCCATAGGCCAGTGCAGTCTCGATGGGCCAAATGGCCTCTTCCTATACTGTAAATTCTGTACCTATGTCAAAAGAATATCTGCAATTTTTGTTTTAGCTTTGAAGGACCTTGAAATAACTGCCCCATCATAATGGCCATTTAGTTCTTTCCACTGAAAAGTGCTGATGGCTTTCCGTACAGTTGGAACTATCAATATTTGTAACAGTGCCAACAGGCGCACTTCAGAGCACAGAACTAGAGAAGAATTTATAAACAATCTGCTGACACAACTGTGAATAATACGTTATGTGTCAGAAGATACCATAGCTTCTGACAGTCTCTGGGATCAGCTGTTGTTCTTCAGTTGTTTAGGGATTGCCGGGCTGCATTGATTATTTTTCGACCTGCAGTTTTTCTTTCCTCCTGTGTCTTCATTTGTCAATATATTTGTCATTCTCTTTTTTTTTAATGCTGTTGCAAGCGGGTAGGGAGGCCAAGGTCCAGGGATGGGGGAGGAGTGCACATCTCTCCTGCAAGAATTTGGACAGAAGCATTTCCGTGAATTGTGGGCGCAGACACATTCTGGGAGATGTAGATTTCAATTTACGGAATTTCTTCAGCTGGATGTGATCGACAGGAAGAAATAGAACTGACTCCCTGGAAAGGGGGTTTCAGCAATTAGGGCACAGGTTAAAAAGTAGGATGTTGAGTTAACAAGGTCAGAATTATCACTCCTGTGGGACAGCAGTCAGTAAAGGAATAATAAAATCAGGGATTTAAATATGTAACTGGAGAGAGGATATAGAAATGAAGGGTTCAGATTCCTGAGCTACTGGGGCTATAGTTCTGTGCAGGATTGTCCTATACAAGATGGATGAGCTTTCACCTGACAAGTCTTTTCTTGCTGGGAGATGGTTAGTGTTGTGAGAGGATTTAAATTAATACAGCAAGGATAAGACCAAAACAGAACAAGATGGTGATGCTGAAAAGAGGGCAAAAAGGGCAAAGGATGCAGAATAGAAAAAGGAGAAAAATAGAAAGTTTGTAAACACCAAACCGAATGAGTAATCTTTCCAAACAAGAGCAGGAGATTTGAGTTGTATATATGAAAACATGCAAAGTATTGTAAATAAATTTTGATTAGAGAGAGATACAAATTGTTATGGGAGGACTTCACAGCATCACAGCATAATACAGTGCAGAAGAGGCCCTTCGGCCCATCGAGTCTGCACCGACGCATGATCCAAATGCATTAACTGAGATATGACTTAGGATAGAACATGGCTGTAAGCTGAACATTTCTAGTCACAGAATATTCAGGAGGGACAAAAACAGTATTCATTTACGGTCCATTTCAGCACTGGGGTTAACAAAAATAGAAATAAATGTTTTTTTCTGTAAATATGTCAATCCATAACAATCTATGTTGTAGATTGCTAAATGGAGGCAAAGGAAATGTGGATAAATCAGAGAAAAGTACAAGACCAGATGGGTCATGCAATGGGTGCCTTTAATTATCCAATGCTTTACTCCACTAAAGATAACATAGGTAGCGAGGGCTTCTCTGTACATCTAGGACTGATCTCTACAACTAAATGTGCAATGTTGTATTCTAGCACAGCTCCCATTTTCACCAAATTTATACATTATTTAAATTCTGCTAATATTTTGTGTCCAGGTTGGAGAGGAATTGCTCATGTGTGCAGATACCACCAAGATAAATGTGTAAGGTTTCGGAATTCCCAACATTACCATTCCCTTTAGACATCATTACCATCTTTGAAGTGCAATAAAAAAAGGCAGAAATTCCTTAGGAATAGATCTGTCCAGTCGTTGAGATTTATTTAAAGGTACTTACTGCATGGAAATTTTTGTAGTTATTTTTTACCCAGCATCTGATTTTCTTCCTATTTTGAGGCACTCCTGAGCTGCATCTCAAACTGCTAGAATGAGAGATTATCAGTTCCCAATCACATTTTCAACTTCATTCATCAATTACAGGACGGTAGACTGCAAAATGACAAGGGGCGGAATTCTCCGACCCCCCCGGGGCCGGCGTAAATCCCGCCCCCGCCGTGGTCCGAATTCTCTGCCACCCGGGAATCAGCGGGGCCGGGAATCACGCCGTGCCGGTCGCCAGGCCCCCCCGTGCCGGGTCGCCGGGCCCCCCGTGGCGATTCTCCGGCCCGCGATGGGCCGAAGTCTCGCCGCTGTCAGGCCAATCCCGCTGGCGGGAATCAGAGCACCTCTGGTGCCGGCAGTAGCAGGTGGCGCTAGCGGGCCACGGGGTCCTGGGGGGGGCATAGGGCGATCGGGCCCCGGGGGGTGCCCCCACGGTGGCCTGGCCCGCAATCAGGGCCCACTGATCGGCGGGCGGGCCTGTGCCATGGGGGCACTCTTTTTCTTCCGCCGCCGCCAAGGCCTCCACCATGGCAGAGGCGGAAGAGACTCCCTCCACCGTGCATGTGCCGGGGTGCCATCAGCGGTGCATGCTCCGGCGCATGCGCGGACTCACGCCGGCTGGCGAAGGCCTTTCAGCCAGCCGTTCACGTCAGTCGGCGGGGTGCCAACCACTCCGACGTGGGCCTAGCCCCTAAAGGTGCGGAGAATTGGCCCGACTCCAGAGTGGTTCTCGCCATTCAGTACGCCGGGACCCCCCGCCCCGCCGGGTAGAGGAGAATCCCGGTCAAGGTTTTTCCTCGAAGAAATACTGACCTGATTCTCCACTTCGCGACACTGGAAACGTCAATCGCGATCGGGTGGAGAATCGCGGGTGGAGAATCGCAGGTAAAAATCGAGAACAGAACAAAAAAAAACATAGGTAAGGAACATATGCAGAACGTGAAAGTCCATAAGGTCCATCAAATTGATTCGATCAGCCGGATGGGTGCCTTCGGTGTCCTGCCAGACCTGCGCAGCGGTGCCGGTGACGTTGGAGCGGTGGTTGTCCGTGACTCCGGGAGCTGTGGTCGCGGTCCTGTGTCCGTACCCCTGGTCGGAGCTGGTGGTAGCCGGGAAGGGGGAGGGGTTCCTGTGCGCTGGGTTGCGGGGGCGCTGGGGGCGGTCGGGAATGGGGGAAGGGTGTTGGTGCTGGGGGGTGTGGCCACACTCCGGCGGGTGCCAGGTCCCGAAGGGAGACTGTGTCCTGTCGTCCGTCGGGATACTCCACATACGCGTACTGCGGGTTCGCGTGGAGTGACTGGACTCGTTCAACCAACGGGTCGGACTTGTGCACCCACACATGCTTCCGGAGCAGGATGGGCCCGGGGTTGGCCAGCCAGGTCGGGAGTGGGGTCCCAGAGGAAGACTTCCTGAGGAAAACAAGAAGACGTTCATGAGGTGTTTGGTTCGTGACAGTACAGAGGAGAGACCGAATAGAGTGGAGGACGTCTGGGAGAACCTCTTGCCAGTGGGAGACTGGGAGACACCTGGACCGTAGGGCCAGTAGGACGGTCTTCCAGACCGTACCGTTCTCCCTCTTGAACTGACCGTTACCCCAGGGGTTATAATTGGTCGTCCTGCTAGAGGCAATGCCCCTGCTGAGCAGGAATTGACGCAGTTCGTCACTCATAAAGGAGGACCACCTATCGCTGTGGATGTACACGGGGTAACCCAACAGGGAGAAAATGGAGTGGAGGGCTTTGATGATTGTTGATGTGGTCATGTCGGGGCAGGGGATGGCGAACGGGAAGCGGGAGTACTCGTCAATCACATTTAAGAAGTATGGGTTGCGGATGTTGGAGGGGAGGGGACCCTTGAATTCCATGCTAAGACATTCGAAAGGGTGAGAAGCCTTTATCAGATGTGCCTACCCGGGGCGGTAGAAGTGCGGCTTGCTCTCCACGCAAATGTGGCATTCCCTGGTTACAGTCCTGACCTCCTCAATGGAGTAGGGCAGGTTGCGGGTCTTGATAAAATGAAAAAAGCGGGTGACCCCTGGATGGCAGAGGTCCGCGTGGAGGGTGCGGAGGCGGTCCACCTGTGCGTTGGCGCAGGTACCGCGGGACAGGGCATTGGGAGGCTCTTTGAGCTTCCCAGGATGATACAAGATATTGTAGTTGTATGTGGACAACTCGATCCGCCACCGCAAGATCTTGTCGTTCTTGATCTTGCCCCTCTGTGCATTATCGAACATGAAGGCTACTGACCATTGGTCTGTGAGGAGGGTAAACCTCCTGCCGGCCAGATAGTGCCTCCAAAGTCGCACAGCTTCGACAATGGCCTGTGCCTCCTTTTCCACCAAAGGAATGGCGGATTTCGGAAGTGTGGAGGGTCCGGGATAAAAAGGCCATGGGTCTGCCCGCTTGGTTGAGGGTGGCCGCCAGAGCTACATCGGACGCGTTGCTCTCGACCTGGATTGGGAGGGACTCGTCGATAGTGCGTATCGTGACCTTCGCAATGTCAGTTTTGATGCGGCTAAAGGCCTGGTGGGTCTCCATCGACAGGGGGAACGTGGTGGATTGGATGAGGGGGCGGGCTTTGTCGGCGTAGTTAGGGACCCACTGGGCATAATAAGAAAAGAAGCCCAGACAGCGTTTGAGGGCTTTGAGAGAGTTGGGAAGGGGAGTTCCATTAGGGGGCGCATGCGTTCGGCGTCGGGTCCTATCACTCCGTTACGCACTACGTAGCCGAGGATGGCTAGACGGTCGGTGCTAAACACGCACTTATCCTTATTATACGTGAGGTTAAGGAGTTTTGCGGTTCAGAGGAATTTACGGAGGTTGGTGTCGTGGTCCTGCTGGTCATGGCCGCAGATGGTGACATTGTCGAGATACGGGAAGGTGGCTTGTAAATCGTATTGGTCAACCATTTGGTCCATTTCCCTTTGGAAGACCGAGACCCCATTCGTGACACCAAAAGGAACCCTTAAAAAGTGGTAGAGTCGCCCATCCACTTCGAACCCAGTGTACTTTCGGTCACTCGTGCGGATGGGGAGCTGGTGGTAGGTGGACTTAAGGTCCACCGTGGAAAAAACGTTGTACTGCACGATCCTGTTAACCATGTCGGAGATACGGGGGAGAGGATACGCGTCCAGTTGCGTAAACCTGTTGATGGTCTGACTGTAAATGATGACCCATATGGTTTTTCTCCCCAGTCTTAACCACCAGCATTTGTGCTCGCCAGGGGCTGTTGCTAGCCGCTATGACCCCTTCCTTCAGGAGCCTTTGGACCTCGGACCTGATGAAGGTCCGGTCCTGGGCACTGTACCGTCTGCTCCTGGTGGCGACGGGTTTGCAATCCGGGGTGAGGTTTGCAAACAAGGAAGGGGGGTCGACTTTGAAGGACACGAGGCTGCAGACAGTAAGTGGGGGAAGGGCCGCCAAATTTAAAAGTTAAGCTCTGCAGGTTGCACTGTAAGTCCAGTCCAAGAGGTGCCGGTGCACAGAGGCGGGGGAGGATGAGGAATTTATCATTTTTAAAACCCTCCCCTGGACCGTGAGGTCCGCTTCACGGCACCCGGTGATGTGGACGGAATGTGAACCAGATGCCAGAGCGAGTTTGTGCTTTACGGGGTGAACGGGGAGCGCGCAGTGTCTTACCGTGTTGAGGTAGACGAAACTCTCTGTGCTCCCGGAGTCCAGCAGGCAGCTCGGCTCGCGACCGTTGAGGTGGATCTGTGTGGTCGCCGTGGAAAGCGTGTGGGGCCGTCTCTGATCCAGTGTCACCGAGGTGAGTAATCGCTTGTGGGGTCTTCCGTGCTGATCCAAGATGGCGGCGCCCGTCAGCCGCACGTGGTGGGGGATGAACAAGATGGCGGCACCCTGGGTCACACGTGGTGTCAGGGGCCCAAAATGGCGGCGCCCGGGGCTCGCACATGGCATCGGGTCCCAAAATGGCGGCTGCTGTGGATCACTTGTTGCGGTATGGGGTGGAGGCAGCGAGGTCCGCAGGCCGCACCGCGAAATGGCCCTTTTTGCCGCAGCTCTTCCAGACTGCGGTGCGGGCCGGGCAGCGCGGGCGGGGTGCTTGGCCTGCCCGCAGAAATAGCAGCGGGGGCCCGTGGGCTTGTCTGGGCATCCTGCAGCGCAGGTCTGGGGGTCTGAGTCGGCGGGGGCGAGTGGTGTGTGCCACGCTGCCCACAGGGCTGCCACGCAGCCGGGGGCATACACGCGCGCATTGTGGTCAGCGACCTCCAAGGAAGATGCAAGGGTCCGTGCCTCAGTGCGGCTGAGAGTGTCCTTTTCTAAAAGTCTCTGTCGTATTTGGGGTGACTGCATGCCTGCCATGAAGGCGTCCCTGATCAAGAGTTCGGTGTGCTCCGCAGCAGTGACCTGCGAGAAGGCGCAGTTTCTCCCTAGGACAATCAGGGCCTGATAGAATTCATCGAGGAACTCACCGGGGAATTGTTGCCTTGTTTCCAGGAGGTGCCGTGCGTAGACCTGGTTTCCTGGCCTGATGAAGTATCCTTTTAGGAGATCCATGGCAACATCATAGTCCAGTTCGTCCTCTATCATCGAGTAAACGGCGGTGCCCAAGCACGATTGGAGGATGTGGACTTTCTGCTCCTTTGTTGGTCGATTTTCTGCAGTAGTGAGGTAACTGTTGAAGCGCGCCAGCCAATATTTAAAAGTTGCTGATGCGTTTCCAGCATGCGGGCTGATCCGGAGGTATTCTGGCTTAATCCGTAGTTCCATTTTCAAAGTCTAGCATATTAAATTGATGCACCACCAATTGGACTCGAGTCATAGTGAAGTTCCAAACAACAGGCTTTAATACGTTAGATGCAAGCTTGGCAGTGGTCATACAGAGAAAGGCCGACTGCTAGCCAGTACGAGCTCTTATACCCCGCCTTGTAGGTGGAGCTGCCAACCTCTCAGCCAATTGGCGGGGCGTGACATGACCAGCCACAACCAATTGGCAGAGAGGCACATGCCTTGCCTGGGCCAATGGGCAGCGAGGCTGCTGTACCAATGGCAGCTTGGTTCTTTAGTAATATGATCTCTCTAGCCATACTACCACAGCCAATGCACCTAACCTGTACACCTTCGGACAGTGGGAAGAAACCAGAGCACCTGGAGGAAACTTACGCAGACACGGGAAAAAAGTGCAAACTCCACAGTTACCTGAGGTTGGAATTGAACCTGGGTCTCTGGCGAGGTGAAGCAGCACTGCTATCCACTGTGCCAATGTGCTGTGCCTGTGGAGAGCACTCCTCTTCAGAAATCTTCCCTAGTTTGCAGCCTCTGATCTATTTATTTCTCACGTTGCAGATGCAGCAGTACTGCAGTCCCAGCCTGTCTACATCATGCAGAATTTGATCCCAAATACTCTAGCCTCCTGATTGTGTGGCTGCTCATGACAAACCATCAAGATCATGCCTCAATACTTCCATTAAGTCAAAAGCACCCCACATACAAGTTGAATGCCTGGCCCTTTAAATAATGTCACTGGAGGTTTTCATGCTGCTGAACACATGTGAAAGCTATTAGCACAGGCATTCAGTGGACATGTGGACACATAGCTTGTGAAACCTGCATCAAATCAGTGAATCAAATGGTGCATTTGTGACTAGTGCCCTGCCCTGGATCACCATGCAGGACTGGAAGAAGTGGCCAGTAACATTGGCCATGCCCTTTTGTCACTTCAGGATTTCCATAGCATTGACACCAGTGCTGCTAAGGAAGAAAAAATTGCATTAATTATGTGTTCTTCCATTGGCCCCCTCCTGGCTAGAGGAAGATTGGCTACTCCTATCATGAGAAACAGCTGTGTCATGTTGGAAACGCCAGTCTTGTTGCTGTAACAGAGTTTAAATGCCAGGAAAGCATTATCAGATGGATAACTGAACTAATGGTTCCCAGCAGATCCAGATATCCTGGCAAAAACAGGAAAGATTTTCATTTTCACTGCTAGTTCAGCACAGAGAAATGTGAAGCAGTTCATTTTGGGGAACAAGAATGGTGAAAGGGAATAAATACTAAAAGATAAGACTTGCACCAGGTCACCGATTTACGGTCCAGCATACCAGCCCCTCTTTGTGGCAACTTCAGGCAACTTACTTCGACAATTCATTTTTGATGGTCAAAAAGTTAAACTAGACCCCTCCCCCATTCCCTACGATTTCTACCCTAATCAGTCCATATTCCAAAGTGAACTAACCTATTGGTGTTGTCCCATTGTCTTTCAGACAGAACATAGAATATACAGTGTAGAAGGAGGCCATTCGGCCCATCGAGTCTGCACCCACCCACTTAAGTCCTCACTTACTCCCTATCCCCGTAACCCAATAACCCCTTCTAACCTTTTTCGACACGATTTACATGTAATTTAGCATGGCCAATCCACCTAACCTGCACGTCTTTGAACTATGGGAGGAAACCGGAGCACCCAGAGGAAACCCAGGCAGACATGGGGGGGGAACATACAGACGCCGCATAGACAGTGACCCAGTGGGGAATTGAACCTGGGACCCTGGCGCTGTGAAGCCACAGTGCTAGCCACTGTGCTACCGTGCTGCCCCATAACATGGGGATGTTAAACCAAGGCCTCATCTATCCTCTCAAGTGGACATGGAATTTGGATTTGGATTTGGGTTCATTGTCACTGTACCGAGGTACAGTGAAAAGTATTGTTCTGCGTACAGTCCAGACAGATCATTCCATACATGGAAAACATTGATACGCAATGTAAATGCATAGACACAGACATCGGGTGAAGCTTACGGAGTGTAGTACTACTCAGTAGAGAACATGCAAGGAGAGAAAAGAGAAAGGTTAGAGCTAGCGTTAGTGTTAGAATTAAGTTTCAAAAAGGTTAATATGGTTATAAGAGATGTACGAAGAGGATATGTGGGAGAGAGCTCGCAGAAAGTCACCAAGTTCCGGCACTATCTTGAGATTGCAATAGCCACTTTTAGAAGAAGAGCAGCAAAGTTATCCTTGTGTCCTGGCCAATAATTATCCCTCACCTAAAATCATGCAAACAAATAGATAATGTGGCCACTATCGCATTACTGTTTGTAGGAACTTGCTGTATCCACACTGGCTGCCATGCTTCCCACATTATTACAGTGGTCACCCTTCAGTAGTACTTTAGTGGCTTTTCAGCACATTACAAATGCAAGCTTCTTCTTTCTTTCTTCACAGAGCGAACAGACTCAACTGCGGTGCTCTGGTCTTTTCAGGTAGGTGAGTATAGACAAAGAACAAATGGGATGTTGTGTCATATGTTAGACTATTAAATATAAAAGCGAATAAATTATGCTGAATTTGTAGATGATATTGGTTCAACCACATTATTTGCAATTTTGAGCACTTTGTTATAAAAAGGGTAGCTGAAATTTTTCAGCAAGTCTTGTTACGACAAATCACTTGCTCCAATAATAGTTGATCTTGAGTGGCATTGCTCATATCTAAAAATGACCTGCCTGCCCCGCTATTTGCCCCTGTCTGTGTCTCTGAATCTGTCTGTCTTAATCTCTCATTGAATGTCTATCACTGTCTTCCTCTTTGTTTCTATCTCTTGTGTGTCTTTATCTGAGTGATTCTATTTCTACCACTGTCGATTTCCTTTCATTGTTTCTGTCTTTGCGCTCATGCGTGTCGAAGGTGAGTGTGTCAGTCACAGCCTGTCTCAACAGCAGTAAATAAAGCCTCCTGGAAAACAATTTTCCTGTCAGAATTACCTCAAGAAACCTCAAAGGTTCTCAATTCCTGTTTTTTGAAATAAATCTTCGGGGCTGAACTTCAGCACCTGTATTAATATCAATGGGGAAATGCCTGTCAAGGGTGAGTCGGTTAAACGCCTTTTTGGCTTAGTGCATCAATGGTATAACCACAAAACTCATGTGGCCATCAGGATTCCACATAAGAATCCAAATGCAGATTTGGGAATGACATGGGAATCCTAGGACCAATGGTCATTACCTAAATAATTTTGACAGAAATTAATGCTCACTTGATGGTCAGAATCTTGTTGAGGCATTGGGGGTTCTCGTTTCCTGGCTGAAGAGGCTCAGGCTACCTCTTTTTGGGAAGGCATGTTGAACCACAATCCTAGTTAGCCCATATTCCAAAGTGAACTGACCCATTAGTGTTGTCCCATTGTCTTTAAACCAAGGCCTCATCTGTCCCCTCAGGGTAAGGCCAACAGTGGACCTCCCGTGGGAAGCAAGGCCCAGGGAGCAGAGGTCTCGCCTACCGAGAGCTGCTGGAAATTCAGAGGCCATCAGTTCTTGTACTCAGCAACGCCACAAGAGAGGTGGTGTCTGTTGCAAGAAAAACACCTACTGAAGTCCCAGGATCATGGAGTGACCCAGGCTGCAGGTAAGTAATGGAGTGGAGTGCTGGGGCAGGGATTGGGGGTGGGTGGGTCAGAATCACAGGGAGAGAGGTGTAGACGGTCAGTAGCAAGGGCCCTCAACAACCCTCCCTATCCAGTGTCCAGTCCCTCGGTTAGGCACTGAGCGTTTATAATCGAGGGTCACCCTCCCACCCCACCCGACGTGACAAGTTGGCCACACAACTTTACCTGACATGGATGCCGCATGTCGACAGGCCCTCCCACCACTGGGTTAATACTAGTGGTGGCCCATAGTTGGTCATTCAATGACAACTTAAGGGCCTCATTAGAAGGTGGGGCAGGAGGGTCGACCATTGCCCTTCCTGCCCACAATGTTATTCTGATGGAGACCAGAAGGCAGCAGGGGCTCTGGAGCACATCACTATTTGCGTATGCAAATATGGCTTATGTACACGCCCTTCGAGCCTCCAAGCTCACCACAAGGTGAGAGAAGGTGGAGAAGCAAAACATCCAATAATCCGAGACTCAATGATAAATCATAGTTGAAACTGAGTGCAGAGTTCTAGTTATACTCTATTTGTTAAACTAGAAGGAGTATGACAATTTACAGTTGTGCTTTGTGGAATGAAAAATGCATCTGTCATGTACCAATGGCAGATGCATTTGTTTTGAGAGAGGCTGGGGATTACACCCAAGTATTTGCCGATATTGTCATTCTTGGGCAGGCAGGGGGGAAACACTTCATCCATATCACCAACTTATCACGGAATTGTAGAATTATACAAACCAGAAGGAATCCATTTGGCTCATCGTGTCTGCTGGCTATTTGAAATAACTATTCAATTAGAGACATCCCCTCCACTTTCTCCATAGTTCTTTAATTATTTCCTCTTTGTATTTATTCAATTTCCTTGTAAAATGTATTCTTGAATCTCCTTTCCTCGCCTTTTCAGGTAGTACACCCGATTCATTGTGCAAAAAGAAGGATCCCCATTCTGTTTTTCTTTAAATATGCATCCACTGGTTACTGAACTTGTGACACTGGAAACAGTTGCTCACTGTTCACTTTTCAAGGTTTTGAATTTTCTTACTGACCTTCGCTGTTCTAAGCAGAACAACCTTAACTTCTCCTATCGCTCCACAAAACTAAAGTTCCTCAACCCTGGTACCATTCTAATCAATAAGTTCTGTTTATTTCTCGAAGGCCCAGCGATTGTTTCCAAAGTGTCAAAAATTGAACACACTATTCCGGCTGCAGTCTAACCAATGGTTTACAAAGGGTTTGCATAATGTCTTTGTTTTTAGAAACATAGAAAATCATAACAATAATAATAATAATAATCTTTATTGTCACAAGTAGGCTTACATTAGCACTGCAATGAAGTTACTGTGAAAATCCCCTGGTCGCCACATTCCGGCGCCTATTCGGGTACACGGAGGGAGAATTCAGAATATCCAATTCACCTAACAGCACGTCTTTCGGGACTTGTGGGAGGAAACCGGAGGAAACCCTCGCAGACACTGGGAGAGCATGCAGACTCCACACAGACAGTGATCCAAGCCGGGAATCGAACCTGGAACCCTGGAGCTGTGAAGCAACAGTGCTAACCACTGTGCTAAAATAGGTGCCGGAGTAGGCCATTTGGCCTTCCAACCTGCATCAGCATCAATATGAGCATGGCTGATCATGCAAATTCAGTCTCCCACTCCCACTTTCTCTCCATATCCCTTGAACCCTTTAGCCGCAAGGGCCACGTCCAGTTCCCTCTTGAAAATATCCAACGATCTGACCTCAACAGCTTTCTGTGGTAGAGAATTCCACAAGCTCACAACTCTCTGAGAGAAGACGTTCTTCCTCATCTCAGTCCTGGATCGCTTACCCCTTATTCTTAGGCTGTGACCCCTAGTTCTGGACGTCCCCATCATCAAGAAAATTCTTGCCGCATCTAGCATGTTCAGTCCCATCAGGACTTTATGGGTGGAATTCTCCGCAACGGCCGATGCCGTCGTGAAACCCAGAGTGTTTCATGACGGCGTCGGAGGCCGCTCCTCCCCCCTATTCTCACCCCCCACCCTCCCCTCCCGGGGGGCTAGGAGCGACGTTGCGGAGAACTCGGCTGCCGGGCCTTGACGCTAGCGTCAAGGCGGCGCGTCGAGAATGACGCGGCCGGCAGCGCCTAATGACTTCAGCCGCGCATGCGCAGGTTGGCCGGCTCCAACCCACGTACGCGCGGTTGCCGTCTTCCCCTCCACTGCCCCACAAGACGTGGCGGTTTGATCTTGCGGGGCTGCGGAGGGGAAAGAGTGCATCTCTTGGAGACGCCGGCCCGACAATCGGTGGGCACGGACCGCGGGCCAGTCCCCTCCCGAGTACGGCCGTGGTGCTCAATCCCCTCTCCGCTCCCCACAGGCCCCAAACTCACCTTTCGCGCTCTGTTCACGCTGGCAGTGACCAGGTGTGGTTTCCACCGGTGTGAACAGGTCGGGAACGGGAGGCCGCTCGGCCCATCCGAGCCGGAGAATTGCGGGTCGCCGTGAAAAATGGCGACCTGCGATTCTCCGAGCGGCGTGTCACGTAGGGGGGTGAGTGAATCGCGGGGGGTGCCAGAGCGGCCCTCTGGGGAGCGGAGAATCGCGCCCTATATGTTTCGATGAGATCCCCTCCCATTCTTGTAAACTCCAGTGAGTACAAGCACAGTCGATCTAGTCTTTCTTCATATGTCAGTCCTGCCATCCCGGAAATTAGTCTGGTGAACCTTTGCTGGACACCCTCAATAGTAAGAATGTCCTTCCTCAAATTAGGAGACCAAAACTGCACACAATACTCAAGGTGTGGCCTCACCAAAGCTCTGTATAACGGCAGCAAGTCATCCCTACTCCTATACTCTAATTCTCTCGCTATGAAGGCCAAAATGTCATTAGCTTTCCTCACTGCCTGCTGTACCCCCATGTCAACCTTCAGCGACTGTTCCACCATGACACCAAGCTCTCGTTGCACTTCCTCTTTTCCTAAACTGCCACTATTCAGATAATAATCTGCCTTCCTGTTGTTGCCACCAAAGTGGATAACTTCACATTTACCCACATTGTATTGCATTTGTCAAGTATTTGCCCACTCAGCCAGCCTACCCACTCAGCCAGCCTGTCCCAAGTCACCCTGCAGCCTCTTTGCATCCTCCAACAGCATACACTGCCACCCAGTTTATTGTCATCTGCAAATTTGGCGATATTGCATGCAATTCCTTCGTCCAAATCATTAATGAATATTGTGAAAAGCTGGAGTCCCAGCACTGAACCCTGCTGTGCCCACTGGTTACTGCCTGCCGCTCTGAAAAGGAACCATTTATTCCCACTCTTTGCTTCCTGTCTGTCAACCAGTTCTCTATCCACGTTACCCCGTACCATGAGCTTTTGTACTATATTCCTATATCAATAAAGCTAAGGATCCCCATATACCTTTTGAACAGACTTCTCAACAAGTCCTGTCACTGTCAAAGATTTGATCGCACTCACACATCTGTTTCTGCGCTTCCTTTAAAATTGTACTATTGACTTTATATTGTTCCTTCTAATTCCTCTGAGCAAAATATAAGACATTACACATTACTTCATCTGCCATGTGTCTGCCTATCTCACCAATCTGATCAGTGCTTGGGGCCCAGCTATTCACAATGTACATCAATTATTTGGATGTGGGAACCAAAAGTAATATTTCCATATTTGCTGTCGACACAAAACTTTGTAGGAGTGGTGAAGGGGATGTTAAAAGGCTTCAAGGTGATTTCGACAATCTGAGTGAGTGGGCAAGTACATGGCAGATGTGGTATAAAGTGGATAAATGTGAAGTTACCCACTTTGATGAAGAAACAGAATGGCAAAGTATTATTTAAATGGTGATAGATTAGCAGATGTTGACGTCTTCACTCAAAGGATGGTGAGCCTCTGGAATCCTCTACCACAGGAGGCTGTGGAGGCCAAATCACTGAATGTATTTAAGAAGGATTTGGATACAGTTCTAGACTGTGTCAAGGGGGATGGGGCGAGCACAAGAGTATGATGTTGAGATAAGGAATTAGTCATGGTTATATTGAATGACGGTCCAGGCTCAAAGGGCCGAGTGGCCTAATCCTGGTCCTATTTTCTATGTCTCCATGTTTCTGCAGGAACAGTGGTAGCATGGCTGCAACATTCGCCAATGGACAAAAAGCAGGGCATAGTGGTGAAGGGTTGCCTTTTAGACGAGAGGGAGAAATACAGTAGTACTCTCCAGTGGATGACATTAGGACCACTGCTCTTTTTGACTAAATGTTACCCTGGCCTTAGGTATATAAGTCAGAATTTCAAAGTTTACAGATGACATGAAACTTGGGAATGTAGTAATAAATCAGGAGAGGCATTGCAGGACCGGGTTCTTGGTAATTCTGCCTGTCAAGTAGATAAAATGTCAGCAGGAGATCATTTAGGGGATAGCCATTATTGTATAATAAGATTTAGATTGATTGTGTGTGGTGGTATGATTAGCATAGCTGCCTGCCATTGGTGCAGAACACCGGCTTACTATTGGCCCTGGTCGGTCATGTGCCTCTCGACCGGTTGGTTGAGACCAGTCATGTGACGGCTCCCCGATTGGTCAAGAGGCTGAGTTAACCCCGCCTCCAGGGCGGGCTATAAATACCAAGTACTCCCGGCGGTCATCCTTATACTGTAATTGACCGCAGGGCTAACATCTTGCTGATTAAAGCCATACTTTTGTCCAGCAACTCGTCTCGCGTTCAATTGATGGTACATCAATTTAATCAGCTAGAATTTTGAAGATGGAGCTCCGGATCAAGCCCGAATGCCTCCGCATCAGCCCGCAAACTCCGAACGCACCGGAAATCTTCAAGCATTGGCTGGCGTGTTTCGATAGCTATCTGGTGACTGCAAGCAGCCCCCCCACCATGGCACAGAAGTTTCATATTCTCCACTCCAGCGTGGGCATGGTGGCCTACACGATAATAAGGGAAGAAAAGGAATATGACGCGGCCATGGATAAGCTAAAAGGACAGTTTCTTAAGCCGGTAAACCGAGTGTTCGCCCGACATCTGCTGGCTACCAGACAACAGTTCCCCGGTGAGTCCTTAGACGATTTTTACCGGGCCCTCGCTGTCCTGGGGAGGAATTGCGCCTGCCTCCAAGTTTCAGCCACGGAGCACATGGAACTTTTGATTAGAGATGCTTATGTGGCGGGGATGCAGTCTGCCGCTATCCGCCAGCGGATGCTGGAGAAAGACAACCTCAGCCTAACTGAGGCACGGACTCTCTCCACCTCCCTGGAGGTCGCCGATTTAAACGCCCGCGCCTATGTCCCCAGCCGCGCTGCAGCGCCCTGGGCCTCCTGGCGTACTACCCCACCGGCACCCGCAGCTCCCAACCCCCCTCAGGCCTGTGCCGCGGGACGCCCCGACAAGTCCGCGGGGCCCCGCTGCTATTTCTGTGGGTTCGCCAAACACCCTCGCCCGCGGTGCCCGGCCTGCTCCGCCCTTTGTAAGAGCTGCGGGAAGAAGGGCCATTTTTCATCCGTCTGCCAGGCCAAATCGGTCGCTGTTGTGCCACGCAGCGACCGGGGACCTCCTCCTCTGGGACCTTCTGGGCCTTTCCAGCGCACCGCACCAATCTCCCCCCCCCCGCCCACGGGCCCCTGCACCCCAGCCTGCGTGCCTCTCTGCCCCCGCTCTCAGCCGCTCCGATCGGCCCGCCGGCACCGCTAACCCCACCCCCAGCAACCATGAGGGTCCTGCGGGCGCCGCCATCTTGGGCCCCGGACGCCACGTGCGGGTTCTGGGTGCCGCCATCCTGGGGTCCCGACTCCACGTGCGGGTCCTGGGCGCCGCCATCTTGGGGCCCCGACCCCACGTGCGGGTCCTAGGCGCCGCCATCTTGGGGCCCCGACTCCACGTGTGGGTCCTGGGTGCCGCCATCTTGGGGCCCCGACTCCACGTGCGGATCCTGGGCGCCGCCATCCTGGACTGGCACACAAGGTCCTGCCAGCACCCACTTGGCCGACGATGACGACGACAATGGATCTTCTCCACGGCTCTCACCCATTCAGCTCGACCAGTCACGTCCACGCACGCTCACCAAGACGACGACTCAAATCCACCTCAACGGGCACGAGACGGGCTGCCTGCTGGACTCAGGGAGCATGGAAAGCTTCATACACCCTGACACGGTAAGACGCTGCGCGCTCCCTGTCCACCCTGTAAAACACAAAATCGGGTTAGCCTCAGGTTCGCACTCCATCCGCATCACCGGCTGCTGCATCGCGGACCTCACGGTCATGGGGAAGGTTTTTAAAAATTATAAACTCCTTATCCTCCCCGACCTTTGTGCACCGGCACTCTGCAACCTGCAGAGCTTGACCTTCCAATTCGGCGGCCCTATATCCCCCCTCACTGTCTGCAGCCTCGCGCCCCTCAAAGTGGACCCCCACTCCTTGTTTGCTAATCTCACCCCCGATTGCAAACCCGTCGCGACCCGGAGCAGACGGTACAGCGCCCAGGACCGGACCTTCATCAGGTCCGAGGTCCAGAGGTTGCTGAAGGAAGGGGCCAGCAACAGTTCCTGGCGAGCCCAAGTGCTGGTGGTCCGGACTGGGGAGAAAAACCGGACGGTCATCGACTACAGCCAGACCATCAACCGGTTTACGCAACTGGACGCGTATCCTCTCCCCCGTATTTCCGCCATGGTAAACAAGATTGCGAAATACAAAGTCTTCTCCACAGTGGACCTTAAGTCCGCTTATCACCAGCTCCCCATCCGCGCGAGTGACCACAAGTACACCGCGTTCGAGGCTGGTGGGCGCCTCTACCACTTCCTAAGGGTTCCATTCGATGTCACAAATGGGGTCTCAGTCTTCCAACGGGAGATGGACCGAATGGTCGACAAGTACGGATTACGGGCTACCTTCCTGTACTTCGATAATGTCACCATCTGCGGCCACGACCAGCAGGACCATGACACCAACCTCCAAAATTTCCTCCAAACCGTAAAACTCCTTAACCTAATGTTCTTGAAAATACAGAAAAATGTGTCATTTGAAACATGGAAGTCTGGCAATATCTGGTCTGAGAGGATACAGGGAAAGATCCCACAAAAGTTTAATAGCAGCTTCAAAGAGCAGGGTTATAAAATGCAGATTCTTGCTCACAAGCAGGCTTAGCAAACACACAGGTTTCATGTGGTAAGCTAAAACAATGGCTCACACCTTCATGGAATGTAACTATCTCAGGAAGCATCTGGAAAAGCATGGATGAGAGTTTCAATTGCATTGAGTGACGAATGTTTAAAACAGCCAAGTCTTTCAAGTCATAACCAAGTTAAATTTTAGCATACAGCTAAAAGCAAAGTTTCACACCTTAATTGAAATAAACTCTCTTAGTAAACAGCTGGAAAGGATCGATGATGCTCAGTCGAATTTGGTGTCAATTCTAAAGTGTAAAATTCTATGAACTTCAAGACAATTAAAAGAAAATTGGAGACGACCTGTCTACGAGAAACATAATTTAAGTCAAAATCAAAGGCAAAGTTATGAGCTGAGGACAATTGGAAAATTAAACGATTCGAAATCACAGAAATAAAAGTTAACTATTGAAACCAAAGCATTTTTTAATCAGATCTGAGAGGAGACGATATGCCCAAAATGAATAATTAGTTGTAGTAAAATGTTTACATCAAAGATACTTTTAAACTATCAAAGTGAAACAAGCTCATTTACAATAAAGTCGTTAAAACTTAATAACTCTCAGAAAGAGAATATAAACCCAGGGAGCAGCAGCAACAGGGACAGAGGACAGGACAGAGGAAACCAGCAACAGGAGAGAAGGGGAGGAGAACTCAGAGAGAGAGAGAGAGAGAGAGAGCTTGGTCATGGGAAAGACAAGGCAAGCAGCCGAGTTTAAACAGTTATACATCTAAGGAAGACTAGAATTTAAACAAGAGCCAGAGCCAGCTCTCACAGCTCGGTGCCTGGGAAGGACAGGACACAGCAACTGAGTTCACCAGCGAATACAACTCAAGAAGACCAGATTTTAAGAAGATTGATTGTCAAGGTGGGCCTGAAGGTCTATACAACCAACTAGCAGCAGCCAGAAGCAAGATCTTTTTTCCTTTCTGTAAAGAAAGTGTTTGCAGCTTTTAAAAGAAAAAATATAATAATAAATTAACTTAACTTAACCTGAAAAAGTGGTTATTAGCTTACTTCACTTCCTTAATAACGCAGGACCCAGGACATCGATGCTATTAAGGGGTAAGTAGGTAAAATTCTTCGGTAAAGGTATGGGTTATACCGGGGGATAACTTGAAAAGATAGTTTGACCTGAATAGCACCCACAGAAGCCTGCATCGGAGTCAGGGAGTGAGAATCCCTGTTCACCATTTAGAATATCAACCTTTTTTTTGGTATAGGGGGAATTCTAAGAATAGTGGTGAGTTTTAACTTCACTAACTTACAATAAGGAAAAGTGCGTGTTTAGCACCGACCGTCTAGCCATCCTCGGCTACGTAGTGCGTAACGGAGTGATAGGCCCCGACGCATGCGCCCCTGATGGAACTCCCTCTCCCCAATACCCTCAAATCCCTTAAACGGTGCCTGGGTTTCTTCGCTTACTACGCCCAATGGGTTCCCAATTACGCCGACAAGGCCCGTCCCCTCATTCAGTCCACGACCTTCCCGCCGTCGTCAGAGGCCTGCCAGGCCTTAAGCCGCATCAAAGCGGACATCGCAAAGGCCACGATGCACGCCATCGACGAGTCCCTCCCCTTCCAGGTCGAGAGCGATGCATCAGAATTAGCTCTGGCGGCCACCCTGAACCAAGCGGGCAGACCCGTGGCCTTCTTCTCCAGAACCCTCCAGGCTTCCGAACTCCGCCACGCCTCAATGGAAAAGGAAGCCCAGGCCATAGTCGAAGCTGTGCGACATTGGAGACACTATTTGGCTGGCAGGAAGTTTACCCTCCTCACAGACCAACGATCAGTGGCCTTCATGTTTGATAATGCACAGTGGGGCAACATTAAGAACGACAAGATCTTGCGGTGGCGGATCGAGTTGTCCACGTACAACTACGATATCTTGTATCGTCCTGGGAAGCTCAATGAGCCACCTGATGCCCTGTCCCGCGGTACCTGCGCCAGCGCGCAGATAGACCGCCTCCGCTCCCTCCACGCGGACCTCTACCATCCAGGGGTGACCCGTTTCTATCATTTCATAAAGACCCGCAACCTGCCCTACTCCATCGAGGAAGTCAGGACAGTAACCCTGACTGCCACATCTGCGCAGAGTGCAAACCGCACTTCTACCGCCCCGAGCACGCGCATCTGATCAAAGCATCCCGCCCCTTCGAACGTCTCAGCATAGACTTCAAGGGGCCCCTTCTCTCTAGCAACCGCAACATTTACTTCCTGACGGTGATCGATGAATACTCCCGCTTCCCCTTCGCCATTCCCTGCCCCGACATGACCACATCGACCGTCATTAAGGCCCTCCTCTCCATCTTCTCCCTGTTCGGCTACCCCGCGTACATACACAGCGATCGGGGGTCCTCCTTTATGAGCGACGAGCTGCGTCAATTCCTGTTCAGCAGGGACATTGCCTCTAGCAGGACGACCAGCTATAACCCCCGGGGTAACGGACAGGTCGAGTGGGAGAATGGTACCATCTGGAAGACCATACAACTGGCCCGCCGGTCCAGAGATCTCCCTATTTCCCGATGGCAAGAGGTTATCTCCGATGCCCTACATTCTACCCGCTCCCTCCTCTGTACCACAACTAATCAGACACCTCATGAACGTCTTCTTGTTTTCCCCAGGAAGTCGTCCTCCAGATCCCCTCTCCCAATGTGGCTGGCCGCCCCCGGGCCCACCTTGCTCCGGAAGCATGTGCGGGTGCACAAGTCCGACCCATTGGTGGAACAAGTCCAGTTACTCCACACTAACCCGCAGTATGCGTACGTGGAGTACCCCGACGGTCGGCAGGACACGGTCTACCTCCGGGACCTGGCACCCGCCAGCGTGCGGCCCTCCCCCCCTTCACCACAGACCCCCCCCCCTGTCCCTTTTCCCCCAGCGGTCCACCCAGGCCACCCCTCCCCCATCCATGGCGTCTCCCCCAACAGCCTGGGTTACGGAGACAGTTCAAGGACCATCGCTCCCGGAGTCCAGGACATCAGCTGAACCACCACCATCGGCTGAACCAACGTCACCAACTCCACTGCGGCGGTCTGCCAGGCCGTCACGGGCAACGAAAAGGCTGATCGAGTCCATTTAACTTTCAACACCACCATGGACCTAGTATGGACACTATGTACTGTTGCTAAATGTCTGGGCCAGTGGGAAGCCAAGGATACATTTCTTTCCCTTCTCTCCTTATTACTCATACCACTAGTTCTCCCCCCCCCCCCAGCTCTCGTTGACACCCCCCCCCAGCTTTTTTCTCCGCAAGGGGTGAATGTGGTGGTATGATTAGCATAGCTGCCTGCCATTGGTGCAGAACACCGGCTGACCATTGGACCTGGTCGGACATGTGCCTCTCGACCGGTTGGTTGAGACCAGTCATGTGACGGCTCCCCGATTGGTCGAGAGGCTGAGTTAACTCCGCCTCCAGGGCGGGGTATAAATACCCAGTACTCCCGGCAGTCGTCCTTATACTGTAATCAACCACAGGGCTAACATCTAGCTGATTAAAGCCATACTTTTGTCCAGCAACTCATCTCGTGTTCAATTGATGGTACATCATTGTGGAAAAGGACAAAGAACATTCTAGAGTAAGAATGATTAACTTGGGGAAAGCCAACTTCAATGGGGTAAGAATGCAGCTGCGTCAAATAAATTGGAATCAAATGTTGGCAGGAAATGTGGTAGCTAAACAATGAACTATCTTCAAAGGAGAGATAGCACGCAGACTGTAAAGTGTATTCCCACAGGGGAAATGGAGGGCAAGCAACCTAATCCGATTTTCCAGCACTTGGCCCATAGCCTTGTAATTCTTGGCATCTCAAGTGCACATCTAAATAATTCTTAACTGTTGTCAGGGTCTTTGCCTCCACCACCCTTTCAGGCAGTGAGTTTCACACTCCCACCATCCTCTGGGTGAAAACGTTTTCCTCACATTCCCTCTAAACCTCATGCCTCTAACCTTAAATCTTTGCCACCTGGTCATTGATCCCTCCACCAAGAGGAAAGGTTTCTCCCTGCCTACTCTATCTATGCCTCTCATAATGTTACACATCTCAATCATGTTCTCCCTCAGTCTCCTCTGCTCCAAATAAAACAACCCCAGTCTATCCAATCTTCATAACGAAAACTCTCTAGTCGAGTCAACATCCTGGTAAATCTCCTCTGATCCTTTCCAATGTTATCACATCCCTCCTATAATGTGGATTCCAGAACTGCACACAATACTTTAGCTGTGGCCTAACCAACGGTTCCAGCATAACCACTCTGCTCTTAAACTCTATTCTTCGGCTAATAAAGGCAAGCATACCAAATGCCTTTTTAACCACTGTATCCACCTGCTCTGTTACCTTAAGGGACCAGCGTCCATGTATATCACCTCTGTTCGTTGGAGCTTTCCAGGGTCACATCATTTATCATGTATTCCCTTGCCTTGTTTGTCTCATCCAAATGCATCACCTCACACTTATCCGGATTGAATTCCAGATCGAATCCTCTGGTTTAAATTTGGTGTGGAAACCTCTTGAAGCAATAACCCAGGAAAAAATTAACAGTCACACAGCCAAATGGAGGTTAATTAAGGAAAGCCAGCATGGATTTCTAGTGGGAAAATTGTGAATAAATAATTTGTGAAGGGGGATTGAAGAGGTCAATGGACCTCCAAAAGGCATTTGATGCAGTGCCACAGAACAGACTTGTGAGCAAGGTTGTAGCTCATGGAATAAAAGCAACAGTCGGGACATGGATACGGAATTGGCTAAGTGACAGGAAATAGAGACTCATGGTTAATGCACGCTTTTCAGACTGGAGGAAGATTTGTACTGGAGTTCCCCAAGGGTGGTGTTGGACTCCTTGCTCTTCCTTACATATATTAATGAACTAGACCTTGGTGCACAGGGCACAATTTCAAAATTTGCAGATGATACAAAACTTGGAAGTATTGTGAACTGTGAGGAGAATGGTGTAGAAATCCAAAAGTACATAAATACGTTGTTAGGTGGGTGGACAAGTGGTAGATGAAGTTCAATATGGAGAAATGTGAAGTGATTCATTTTGGTAGGTAGAGCACTGTGAGACAACATAAAATAAAGGGTATAATTCTAAAGTAGATGCAGGAGCAGAGAGACCAGCATGTATATGTACATAAGTCATTGAAGATGATATGACAAGTTGAGACTATGGTTAATAAAGCATATAGTATCCTAGGGATTATTAAGATGGTCATAGAGTACAAAAGCGAAGAGTTATGTTGAACTTGTATAAGACACTAAATTGGCCTCAGCTCAAGTATTGCATCCAGTTTTGAACACAGCACTTTAGGAAAGATGTGAAACCATTAGAGAAGGTGCAGAAACATTTCACAAGAATGACTCCAGGCATAAGGAATTTCAGTTTTGTAGGTAGATTAGAGAAGTTGGGACTGTTTACTTTGGAGAGAAAGCTTGGGTGGGATTTGATAGAAGTATTCAAAATCATAAGGAATCTGCACAGAGCAAATAGGGAGAAACCAGACCCACAGTTGAATTGAGAATGAGAGAGCGGGCGACACGGTGATGTAGTGATTAGCACTGCTGTCTCACCGCGCCGAGGACCCAGGTTCGATCCCGGCCCCGGGTCACAGTCTGTGGGTTCTCCCCGTGTCTGCGTGGGTCTCACCCCCACAACCCAAAGATGTGCAGGGTAGGTGGATTGGTCACGTCAACATTGCCCCCTTATTGAAAAAAATATATAATAAGGGAATGAGAGAACACAGTTTTATAGTAAATGGTAAAACAAGAACTAGTGATATGAGGGGGAAAATTCACACAATGAGTGGTTAAGGTTTGGAATGCAATGTCTGAGAGTGTGGTGGAGGCACTAGACTGTTAGACTGTTATCTGTAAAGGAGGAATGTGCAAGGTTATGTGGAGAAGGCAGAGGAACTGCTTTCAGTGAATTGCTCATTTGGAAGGTGCAGACAAGATGGGCCAAATGGCGCTGAAACAATTCTGTGATACTGCACCACTGATGATAAGCTGACAGGTCCATAATTGTCAGGCTTATCCTTCCCCATTTTAAACAAGGATGTCATATTTGTATTCCTCCAATCTTCTAGAATCTCCTTTCTATATTAGGATTTTCTGCAATTTCCAACCTTACTTCCCTCAGTAACCAAGGATGCCTCTCATCTGGACCAAATTACCTTTTTACATGAGCATTGTCAATCTTTTATGTACCTTCTCTTTATCTATTTTTATCCTATGCAATATCAATACAAACTACCTTTTGCTGCTACACTGACAGCATCCTCTTCTCTAATGAAGATATATGGAAAGTATCATTTTCGTACATTGGCCATGCACTCTGCTTCCACATGAAAATCTCGGGCGAGATTCTCCAGTCGCTGATGGCAAAATCGCGTTTGGCGATTGACCGGTAAATACCCGATTCTGACCAAATCGAGGACATTGCCTGAGGCCTGTGCCCCGATGCTCCGCCCCCAACTGACCAAATTCCCAACGGCATCGGTAGCGGGTTGTCTCACCCGTCAGGAATTCGGTGTGGCGGCTGCGGACTCAGTGCAGCACCGCCAAAGTCGGGGGAGGCCCGATCCACGGGCAGAGGGGGACATTATTCGGAGCTGGGGGCACTGTTGGGGGATGGTCTGGGGCGCGCGAGCCGGCCAAAGGAAGGCTACTATTTCACAGGCCAGGTCGGCGAGCGGACTCCACCATGTAGCATTACGCGGCTGACGCAGGTCGCCGCCATGCGTCTGTGCGGCCACGGACCCGGCAATTCTCCAGGGCGTATCGGCAGCGAGAGCTGGGTGCTCTACGCTGCTCGGCTGCTAGCCCCAAGCCAAACGGGGAATGGGCCGTTTTACGCCATTTTTTCTGGTGTAAAATGCCATCTTTCCCACGCCAGCGTGGGGCCATAACCCCAGAATCGGAGAATCCAGCCCCTCCTTTTTAGTTTCTGATCAGCCCCACCCTTTCTTTGGTTACTTTTTACCCTTTATATATTTATAAAATACTTTTGTATTTCCTTTTATGTTAGTTGCGAGCTTATTTTCCCTTTGCCGGTCCCATTCCATTTTTAGAACTCTATTCCTGCTGTACTCAGCTTGGTTCTTTCCTACATTATGAACCTTTTGTCATAATCCTCCTTTTTCTGTTCATTTTGACCTTTGTGTCTTTAGTCATCTGGGAGCTTTAGTTGTAACTAAAGCTTTAGAGGGAATCTGGGAGCTTTAGTTGTAACTCTCCCCCAGTTACATATTTTTATGCCTGCAATTATTCCTTGTCTACTATGAACCTAGTCAAGCAGAATAATGTTAATGGTCAAACATAGAATGTGTAAAGTGTAATATCAGTATACCTGAGGATTTACTTGGGTCACAATGTGGGTGAGTGGGGAAAAAAAAGGTTGCCAAGGTGAAGGTAAATACCACCCTATACTTTATTAATGCCACAATCAAGAAGCAGGAATCAGTATTCCTCAGGTTGAGTAACTGCTATTGCAAGTAGCTGTCCCAGTTACTGATTCAACCCAGAAGGGGGAGCCCAATCAAATAGCATGTGAAGTTTGCTATCAAAAGGCTGAAAAATGTTGAGAGCCCTTGTCTTGATTATCCTCGGGTTCTCCGGGCCCATATCAATACTTCAGAAGAATCCAAAATGTGCTGACCCAAGTAAATGACTTGGGAGCAGCATCTGAATCTAGCTATTACCACAAGGGATGAAGAATAAATTGCTGGCTGTATTGGTCCAGTTATTTTGGTACTGTACCAACAACGTAAGATCCTGAGCTCAAAACCCATCATGATAAATGATCTTCTCAAATCTAATAATGTATGAGAGAGCAACAGAAAAAAAAACTACCATAGTAGGAAGACCTTGCATTTATATAGCACCTTTCATAACCTGAGGACATATGCTAATCCCCCCCCCCCAACCCCCACCCCGAGGACGCAATAAAAAAGTTACTTTGGAAGGAATTCAGCTAAACAAAAACCGCAAAATATAAATATCAATGAACCTATCAACCCCATCAACCCTACAAAAGTCTTCCTCACTCACATCAGCCGAGAGGACTGTCCCATAACATTAGCCAGGCATTGCAATGGCTTTGGCACAATCATAACTTTCAGTCAATATCAGACTCCATCATCACCGCCTTGGCCCACTGGCAGGATAGATCAATGAGAACTGGAGGCACAGAGCTGAAGAGCAGCACAAGGAATGACCCTGAACAGCTTCAACATTGTAAGAAGACTTACAACACTAGTTCAACAGGTTTGTTTTGAATCACTAGCTTTCGGAGCACAGCTCCTTCCTCAGGTGAATGAAGAGGTGGGTTCCAGAAACATATATATAGACAAAGTCAAAGATACAAGATGATACTTTGAATGTGGGTATTTGCAGATAATGAAGTATTTACAGAGCCAGAGAGAGGGGTAACCCCAGGTTAAAGAGGTGTGAATTGTCTCAAGCCAGGACAGTTCGTAGGATTTTGATTTTGCAAGCCCAGGCCAAATTGTGGGGGGTGAATGTAATGCAACATGAATCCAAGGTCCTTGTTGAAGCTGTACCCATATGTGCGGAACTTGGCTATAAGTTTTTGCTCGGCGATTCTGCGTTGGCGCACGTTCTGAAGGCCGCCTTGGTGAACGCTTACCCGGAGATCAGAGGCTGAATGCCCTTGACTGCTGAAGTGTTCCCCGACTGTAAGGGAACTTTCCTGCCTGCCGATTGTCGCACGCTGTCCATTCATCCTTTGTCGCAACGTCTGCATGGTCTCGCCAATGTCCCACACTTCGGGACATCCTTTCCTGCAGCTTATGAGGTAGTCATCGTTGGCCGAGTCGCATGGTTATGTAACGCGTATCTGGTGGGTGGTGTTCTCACGTGTAATGGTGGTACGCATGTCGACATTGATTAAGACCAAACAAGGCCGAGGAGACTGATTGTTGCGGACTGCAACTCCATTCATGTAATGACAAACCAACAAGCCTTCACATCAAACATTATCTGGGGGAAGCATTGAGGGAAACAATGAAACAAACTATATCTGGATTGGGCACTTCACTTTATTTAAATTACTAGATTTATTGATGGTGGGATGGGAACTCTCTGGGCTGCAATTTCAGCAGCTTAATTGTACTTACTTTCCCTGACACCTGGGGCTGCATTTATGTTCCAGGGTCACAAACCCACCAGTGGTCATAATTCTGAGCCAGGAAACTGGAAGATGACATGGCAAAACTCTGAAAGAGAATTTTGATGAGGTCGCGAATTAGCAGGTCCTCATCTCTGATTGCTCTTTTCCAGTAAGGAACACAAGCAGGCTCTGTAGCCAAGAGGGCCAATGGGAGTGCCTGAAAGTCTGGGGGAACTGACAATGCCACCACAAGAGCTGGAAGCTGCTGCAGTAGGTGAAGACTTTTGAATGCATAAAAATAATACGTGATCACAGCTGTCAGGCCAGCGTTATGGAGCAGGCACCCCTTCACAGAGTGGCCTGCAGTCATTCCTAAGGCCCTCTGGCAATCTTGGCTGCAGCAGTGAGGGAAATTAAATGAAGATTCAGCATATCCCTGTCACTTCTATCCATCTGCTAGGCTTCGACCTAAATGAAATGAAAAAAAAAAGAAAAATCGCTTATTGTCACAAGTAGGCTTCAAATGAAGTTACTGTGAAAAGCCCCTTGTCGCAACATTCCAGCGCCTGTTCGGGAAGGCTGGTATGGGAGACCTATTGGCTGTTTTGAAAATTCAAGATAGTGTTTGAACAGTGTTCCCAATAGGGGCATTAATTGACTTAATTGGTTAACTTCCACTGATGGCTGGATAGACATCACCCCCTCTCCCCCCCCCCCCCCCACCCCCACCCTCAAGAAACAACTTTAAAATAAGTCTGAGGCAGGAACATTCCAGAGGACTTGCACTGTTGCTGGTCGTGTGGAATCGCTGGCATGTTCACTTCCAAGTTGGCCTGTGTCTTGCTATGAAAATCCAGCCCAGTGGTTTTTATTAGCCTCACTGATCAAGAATGTTTGCACACTTTGTCAGCTACCCTGCAGTTCATTCATAACTTGGCAAGGATCAATACTGTAATTTTAAAGCACAACATCCTTTTCTCCTTGTTATCCGTATTTTTAACTTTTCCTGTCTCTCTTAATTTAACGGGTGGAATTCTCCATCAGAAATCGTGAAACACGTACAGTAAAGACCATTTGCTGATTGTGGTAGTCACTGCTGTTGTATTGTGTATACTGCATAAGAGGGTATTACGGTAAGAGCCCTGTACTACAGGTACGGGGGTAGATCCCTGCCTGCTGGCTCCGCTCAGTAGGCGGAGTATAAATGTGTGGGCTCTCCGAGCTGCAGCCATTTCGGCAGCAGCTGCGGGAGGCTCCACATCTCTACGTAATAAAGCCTTGATTATTCTCTACTCATGTCCCGTCATAATTGATAGAGCCTCAATTTATTGCGCAGAGATTTTAAAACAATGGATCTCTGCATCAAGCCGGATCACCTGCAGTTGCACCCTCAAGCAGACAACGCCAAGTCGGCCTTCGCACATTGGCTAACTTGCTTTGAGGCACACATAGGATCTGCGACTGAACCACCCTCAGTGGCACAGAAGCTCCAGATTCTCTACACGCCGCTGAGCTCGGATATCTTCCCCCTCATCCGGGACGCGGCGACATACGCTGAGGCCATGGCGCTACTAAAGGAGAACTACACGCAACAGACCAACAAGATCTACGCCAGGCACCTCCTCTCCACACGGCATCAACTCCCCGGTGAGTTTGTGGAGGATTTCTGGCGTGCCCTGCAACTCCTAGTGAGAGACTGCGATTGCCAGGCAATCTCGGCCTCTGAACATTCGGACTTGCTACTTAGAAACGCGTTCGTTACAGGCATAGTCGGCCTACATCCGCCAGTGACTATTAGAAGGGGCTACCCTCGACCTCGCGGCGACCAAGAAACTAGCGTTCTCGCTCACAGTCGCCTCACGCAATATTCAAGCGTATGCCCCCGACCCCGCAGCCCACCCCTCCTGGACATCGTGGACCCCGCCAGCGAATGCCCTACCGTGCACCCCGTCAGCGACCTCCCCCAGCCAACCCCAGGCCTGTGCCGCGCGGCAACCACACAACCCCGGGGGACCCAAGTGCTACTTCTGCAGACAATCAAAGCACCCCCGACAACCTTGCCCAGCACGGAGCGCGCTCTGCAAGGCCTGTGGTAAGAAAGGACATTTTGCTGCTGTGTGCCAGGCCCGCTCGGTCACCGCCGTTGCCCTGGCGCCCCCCATGTGCGACCCCCGGCGCCACCATCTTCCTCCCCGCAGACCACGTACGACCCATGGGCGCCGCCATCTTGCTCCCCTCACAACACGTGTAGCCCGTGGGCGCCACCTTCTTACACACCATCTTGCTCGCCTCACACATGCGGCCCGTGGGCGCCACCACCTTGCCCACCCCAGGACACGTGCGGCCTATGGGCGCCGCCATCTTGCCCGCTCCAGGACACGTGTGGCCCATGGGCACCGCCATCTTGCCCGCCCCAGGACACGTGCGGCCCGTGGGCGCCGCTATCTTGCCCGCTCCAGGACACGTGCGGCCCATGGGCACCGCCACCTTGCCCGCCCCAGGACACGTGCAGCCCGTGGGTGATGCCATCTTACCCACCTCAGGATCCCTGCTCATCGGAAAGCTCATCGATGACACCTCATCGGGCCGCTCATCGCCGGCAACCGCCACCGACCAGCCATGCCTGGTCTCCATTACGATCGACCAGACACGACCGCACAACCTCGCGACCGCGTCAACGATGGTGAAGATCGACGGGCATAAGGTTTCCTGCCTTCTGGTTTTCAGGAGCATTGAGAGCTTCATCCACCCCGATACGGTAAGGCGCTGCTCCCTCATGGTCCACCCCACCAACCAGTGAATTTCCCTGTCCTCCGGATCCCACTCCGTGGCGATCCGGGGGTACTGCACTGCCACCCTCACCATCCAGGGCGTAGAGTTCAGCGGCTTCTGCCTCTATGTCCTCCCCAACCACTGCGCTGCCTTGCTACTCGACCTGGACATCCAGTGCAACCTCCAGAGCCTAACCCTGAAATTTGGCGAGCTTCTACTACCGCTTACTGTATGCGGCCTCACGACCCTCAAGGTCAACCCACCTTCCCTGTTTGCGAGCCTCACCCCGGATTGCAAACCCATCGCCACCAGGAGCAGACGGTACAGTGCCCAGGACAGGACCTTCATCAGGTCTGAGGTCCAGCAGCTGCTGCGGGCAGGTAATATCGAGGCCAGCAACAGCCCCTGGAGAGCCCAAGTGGTAATGGTAAAAACTAGGGAGAAAAACAGGATGGTCGTTGACTACAGTCAGACCATCAATCGGTACACGCAGCTCGATGCGTACCCCCTCCCACGCATATCTGATATGGGCAATCAGATTGCTCAGTACCGAGTCTTCCCGACAATAGACCTGAAATCTGCCTACCACTAGCTCCCCATTCGCAAGGCGGACCGCCAGTACATCCCATTTGAAGCAGACGGCCGCCTACCACTTTCTCAGGGTTCCCTTCGGCATCACTGACGGTGTCTCGGTCTTCCCACGGGAGATGGACCGAATGGTTGACCAGTATGGACTGCGGGCCACTTTCCTGTACCTGGACAACGTCACCATCTACGGCCACGAACAGCAGGACCATGACTCTAACCTTTCCAAATTCCTCCACACCGCCAAACTCCATAACCTAACCTACAACAAGGAGAAGTGTGTGTTTAGCCCGGACCAATTAGCCATCCTCGGCTATGTTAGAACATAGAACATAGAACATTACAGCGCAGTACAGGCCCTTCGGCCCTCGATGTTGCGTCAACCTGTAAACCATTCTAAAGCCCCTCTACTCTATTCCCTCATCGTCCATATGTCTATCCAATGACCATTTGAATGCCCTTAGTGTTGGCGAGTCCACTACCGTTGCAGGCAGGGAATTCCACGCCCTTACTACTCTCTGAGTAAAGAACCTCCCTCTGACATCTGTCCTATATCTATCTTCCCTCAATTTAAAGCTATGCCCCCCTCGTGCTAGACATCACCATCCGAGGAAAAAGGCTCTCACTGTCCACCCTATCTAATCCTCTGATCATCTTGTGTGCAGAATCATCTTGTATGCAGAATCAGGGCTAAATCGCTGGCTTTGAAAGCAGACCAAGCAGGCCAGCAGCACGGTTCGATTCCCGTAACAGCCTCCCCGAACAGGTGCCGGAATATGGCGACTAGGGGCTTTTCACAGTAACTTCATTTGAAGCCTACTTGTGACAATAAGTGATTTTCATTCATTTTTTTTTCATGGAACTCCCCATCCCTCACTGCCCCAAGCCCTCAAACGATGCCTAGGGTTCTTTTCGTACTATGCCCAGTGGGTCCCAAACTATGCGGACAAGGCCCGGCCACTCATTCAATCCACCGCTTTCCCACTGATGGCCAAGGCTCACCAGGCCTTCAACCGTATAAAGGCCGACATTGCCACGGCTGCGATGCACGCGGTTGACAAGACATTACCATTCCAAGTCGAGAACGATGCATCAGATGTCACTCTGGCCACCACCCTCAACCAGCCAGGCAGGCAAGCCCGTGGCATTCTTTTCCCGCACCCTCCATGCCGCCAAAATTCGGCACTCCTCTGTCGAAAAAGAGGCCCAGGCCATCGTAGAAGTGGTGCGACATTGGAGGCATTACCTGGCCGGCAGGAGATTCACTCTCCTCACTGACCAACGGTCGGTTGCCTTCATGTTTAACAACGCACAGCGAGGTAAGATCAAAAATGATAAAATCTTGAAGTGGAGGATTGAGCTCGCCACCTACAATTACGAGATTTTGTATCGCCCCGGTAAGCTCAACGAGCCCCCCGGATGCCCTATCCCGAGGAACATCTGCCAGCGCACAAGTGGACCGACTCCGCACCCTGCATGCCAATCTCTGACACCCAGGGGTCACCTGCTTTTATCACTTCATAAAAGCCCACAATCTGCCCTATTCCATCAAGGAAGTCAGGGCTATCACCAGAGACTGCCAGGTCTGCGCGGAGTGTAAACCGCACTTCTACCGACCAGACCGTGCACGCCTGGTGAAGGCCGTCCGACCCTGTGAGTGCCTCAACGCGGACTTCAAAGGACCCCTCCCCTCCACCGACCGCAACACATACTTCCTCAATGTGGTCGACGAGTACTCGAGATTCCCCTTTGCCATCCCATGCCCCGACATGATGTCTGCCACCGTCATCAAAGCCCTCAACACCATCTTCACTCTCTTCGGTTTCCCCGTCTACATCCACAGCGACCGGGAATCCTCATTTATTAGCAATGAGCTGCGCCAGTACATGCTCAACAGGGGCATTGCCTTGAGCAGGACGACCAGCTACAACCCCAGGGGAAACGGGCAGGTGGAGCGGGAGAATGGGATGGTCTGGAAGGCCGTCCAGCTGGCCCTACGGTCCAGAAATCTCCTGCTGGCAGGAGATCCTTCCCGGCGCCCTTCACTCCATTCGGTCGCTCCTGTGTACTGTGACTAACGAAACCCCCCATGAACGTCTCTTTGCCTTCCCCAGGAAGTCCACCTTCGGGGTTTCGCTCCCGACATGGCTGGCAGCTCCAGGACCCGTTCTCCTCCATAAGCAATTGCGGCTGCACAAAGCGAACCCGTTGGTTGAGAGGGTACAGGTACTCCACGCGAACCCACAGTACGCCTCCGTAGCGTACCCCGGCGGCCACCAAGACACAGTCTCCCTTCGTGACCTGGCACCAGCTGGGTCCCCACACACACTCCCCCCCCCCCCCTGGCGCCACCCTCCCTTCCCCCGGCGCACCCCACCGCAGTCCCCGCTCCAGGACGATCCATCCTCCCCTTAGTCCCACCCGGGGATGTCGATGAGGTCGCACACTCCCGGAGTCACCGACGACCGAAGCAACGCCGGCATCAACACCGCACCTGCGGCGCTCGCAACGGCGGATCAAGGCGTCCGACCGTCTAAATTTGTCGACTCTTTCAAAATTTTCTTACCAACCTGTATGTAAATAGTTTCCACCACCCCCGCTGGACTCATTTTTTAACAGGGGGTGAATGTGGTAGTCACCATTGTTGTATTATACATTAAGGGGGTGGGGGGGGGGGTCATGGGGAAGAGGCCAAGTGGCGGGTGTAACCCACCACGGGACTGGGGCGGTGTCCAGGCACGGACCACAATTACAGCAGTCACCTTGCTGCACACCACTAACCACCCACCTTGGCCCCTGGTTCTGCAGAGTGGCACAGGCCGTATGGGTGCCCTTACCCCTGCACCCCACCCTTCACCACACCCCTGCCCACCACCCTGTACTCCCCCCCCCCCCCCCCCGCCAATCCGGCCACCACCCACCGGCAGCCCTGAACCTTTACCCAACGGGGTCCTTCCAGGCGCCGAGTGGGACTTGACCGGGATCTCACAGACCTCAGTGCACAGGTGATCCGTGCCATCAGGAGGCCCTGTGTGCCTGGGCGGCTCAATGCATCCACTTCAATGTGGATTGAACCCAACAGGGCAGCGGAGTTCCCCACCATTGCCGGAATGCCCTGGGTCCAGAGGGTGATCAACGGGATGCATGTCCCCCTTCGAGCACTTGCAGTTGACAGGCCAACTGACAGGGGTTCCACTCAATGAACGCGGAGCTGATATGTGACTCAGCTGCGCGTCATGCACAGGCAGTGTGCACGATGCCTTCACCCTGGCACACTCAACGGTTGCTGACATGTTTGAGACGCCCCCTGGCTGGGGGGTTGGCATCTGGGTGTCAGAGGTTATCCACTGCAGTTGTGGCTGATGACGCCTATCCAGAGGCCATAGACCGACACGCAGACCCACTACAACGAAGCCCATGCAGCAAGCAGAGCATGATCTAGTAGTGCTTCGGCCTCCTGAAGATGCAATTCAGCTACCTGGACCACTCTGGAGGGGCCCTCCAGTATGATGCTGAGAGTGTCGAGCGAATCAGGTCCACCAGGCTACACGATGGCCCGACCTACACTACAACCCCTGGTCCTGCATGCCCCTCTTCCCACCTCAACCCCACACACAACCCATCCGTCCCCCCTGCACTCTGCCCTCTGTATCACACCCCTGGCCCCTTCAGTGCCCGGCACAGCAGGGCCTCTGGCGTTGGCTTCTGTCCCTGCCAGCTGGAGCCACCGAAGTTGGCCACTTCCCGACATAAAATGGAGAATTGAAATGCATGCAGGGAGAATTGGACAATGTCAGAAAGACTAGCAGGCTGCAGAATCTCTCTGTGTATTCTGTCTGCAGAGAAACCAGACAGCACTGAAACTAACAAGTTTGCATACTAATTGAGCAATTCCCAGTGATTCCCGGGAACAATGGACACAATCGAGAATAACAAAGGTCAAGCCAGACTCTTAGACGCCAGCAGGAGTCCCGGACAATAAGTTACATACAGCCCCAAGAACCGCCCAGCGATCGGGAAACAGCCCCAGTATTGGGGAATTCAAACCAATCGATTGGTATGAGGTCCAATCGATTGCAAGCAGGTATAGGGTCCGCCCAGATGGGCGCGAAGCCCCTGTGACCTATAAAAGACAGATCCCAAGTTCAGCTCTCTCTCTTAGCCAGCCCTCCCAGCAGCTCTCTAAGAACTTGAACGTGAGAAGGAGAGGCCTGGCCAATAGCTACACCGACAAGTAAGTGTCATACAACGCACGATACGAGAGTAGACACTCCTGACCCCTTAGCCCGTACCAACTTGGAAGCCTGCAGTCTCAGGACAGAACAAGAGGCCATTGTTCCCTGATCCAGTGTGTTCCCTTATCGAAGATAAGTATTGGCTTATAGTGGTAGGAATAGTTTAGTCCGTTAGTATTAGTTGCATGAGTATCGATTTACTGTGTAAATAATAAATGTGTTTGATTGAACCTTACTAATTGGGGTATTGAGTCATTGATCTGAACTTGAACTTGAACCTCGTGGCGGTATCATAAAGATACCTGGCGACTCTAGAGCTAAGTAATAAAACAGCCAATTGAGTGTAAAGCGCACTCACCAGAACGAGCAACACAGCAGAGGTACCAATGGCTGGCATTACCCATGCCAGTGGTACACTCTGCTGCCGTCATCCGGCACCCTCCTGTAGGGCCTACCATGGGCTCCACTCTTGGTTGTGCCACGTGATACCGCGCTGGCAGATGGTGTCCTGGTGTGGGTGGGGGAGGGGGTTTGCTGGTGTAGTGGAGGTGGGTTGGAGGGGAAGGTTGCGGGGGTGTCATTGCTGAGGTGGAGGGTGGGGTTGGGGGAGGGTGCACCCATACGGCCGATGTCACTCTGCACATCCACAGGCCGTGCTAATGGTGGTCCATGCCTGGACATCACCCCGGTTCCGGGGGCCACCCCGATGCCACGTTCCATCCCCAGGTCACCCAGTCTCAATCCCCCCGTCTCCCCCAGCCAGCCATGCCAGTGGCAGGACTGGCAGCCCACGGCCGCGCCTCTGGGAACATGACCTCTGTCCCCTCTCCTCCCCAGCAGCAATGGTGTCTGTTTCTGAAAACACAAGTGAAACCCACCATCGGTAATTCCTCGTAACACAGGCGGAGCATCGCAGGAGCCCCAGAAAATACCGGGTCGGTCCTGTTGATGATACGTCAACAGCTTTTATTGTACATGTGGAGTAGAATGCATTGTTGCCACTTTCGAGGAACTGGAGCATGGCATTCCATTGTGCCTCCAGCGCCAGTCACGATTTCCGTCTCAAACGCGATTCTCCAACCAAACGTATTCCGCGATTATGGCGTCGCTGGATGGAGAATCGCGCCGCAGGTATCTACCTGGTTTGTTCTAAACTCATATAACTTTTCTTTTACTAACTTTGAAACGCCTATCAGCCCACTGAGTCAGCAAGCAGTCCAGCCATATGAATTGCATTCATTTCTTTCAACAACAAACAGTTAGAACTCTTGCCATACTCCGTTTCTGCTTTGGCCAATTTTACTTCCAACTGGTGCTGCCGTTCCAGCATTTTAAGCCTTTTGTTGGCCGTATATGAATTAAGCTTACAAGTTTCTCACAGGATACATAAGAGAGGGAATTGACTGAGCATGAGAGGTCAAATTCAATCTTAAGGTACGTGGTGAAGGAACTATTTCTGAGCAAAGACACTCCATGACCTAAATTAGGGGAGTTGGCCTCAAGTTAAAATTCGAGAAAAACAGAAGCATGGTCGCAGATCCCAATACTGCCTGTAGAGTAGGAAGCCATCTTTGCAGGACAACCAGGACTGGGAGTTGAATGTCCAAGGATACTCAGTATTCCAAAAGGATAGACAGGATGGAACAGGAGGTGGAGTTGCTTTATTGGTTAAAGATGGCATCAAGGCTGCATAAAGAAATGATATTGGCACCAAGGGCCAAAATGTTGAATCGATCTGGGTGGATAGAAAAAAACAAAGGAAAAAACTCCTTGTTAGGAGTAATTTATAGGCCCCTGAGCATAATATAAAACAATAAATAATGTGCACTTGAGAGATGGGCACAAAGGTAATCATGGGTGATTTTAATATGCATATTGATTGGATTAATTAAATTGTCAAGGGTAGCCTTGAGGGAGATTCCAAAGAGTGTTTGAGGGATTGCTTCTTACAGCAATACGTTATGGAGCCAACCAGAGAGCAGGCTATTTTAGATTTAGTATGATGTAATGAAGAAGGTTAGATAAACAGCCTTGTCATTTAGGATCCTCTTGGAAGGAATGATCGCAGCACAAAACATGTTAGAATTTCAAATTCAGATTAAGCGAGAGAAGATAGAGTATCATTAGAGTTTTAGCATTGGGGAGAGGTAATTATACAGGCCTGAAGAAAGAGTTGATCCAAGGAGACTGGGCCCACATAACTAAGAGTAGTACAGTTGAGGAACAATGGCAGATGTTGAGGTAGATATTAAATACCTCTCAATTAAAGTACACTCCTGAAAAGAAGAGGAATTGTAAAAGGGAGAAAAAGGGATCCATGGCTAAACAAAGAAGTCAAGGAAGACAGAAAGGCAAAAACTAGGGCATACCATATTGCAAAAGCCAGTGGTCAGCTGGAGGATTGGGAGAACAATGGTGGCACAGTAGCACAATGGTTAGAACTGTTGCATCACAGCGCCCGGGAACTGGGTTCGATTCCCGGCTTGGCCAGGCCCGCTATCGAGGGCTACCGATCGGTGGGCGTGCACGATCGGGGGGGCCTATCTTCTTCCATGCCAGCCCGCTGTGTGGCTCCGCCATGTTGCGCGGGGGCCGACACAAAAACAGACCCGCACGCAGAAGTGCAGGGCTTTATATCGGCAGCAGGAGCTGCGCACCGCACGTTGGTCCCTGCTATCCCTCTTGAAGTCAGAGAATCACTCCGGACTTTTCGAAAAATGTCTGGAGTGATTCGCGCCCGTTTTCCGGCTGGTGTGGGGACATAGCCCCATTTTCGGAGAATCCCGGTCCAAAAGTTTCTGGGCGGGATTCTCCGTAGCCCTTCGTAACGCGGGTTGCCTGCGAGAAAAATCGGTGTTAATGACTCCGGCGTCGGGGCCTTCTTTAAGGCCGTTATTCTCCGTTCCCGGAGGGGCTAGCAGCTGACTGACGCGATACGCGTCAGTTTCACCAGCTGCGGAAGTGGTGAGACCCGGCGTCTTTTGGAGGATAAGGAGGAGAGAGACAGACCCGGCTTTTGGGGGGGTGGTGGTGTGTTCCGGCATTTGGGGGGGTGGTGGTGGTGTGTTCCGGCATTTGGGGGGGGGGGGGTGGTGTGTTCCGGCATTTGGGGGGGGGTGGTGTGTTCCGGCATTTGGGGGGGGGGGGTGGTGTGTTCCGGCATTTGGGGGGGGGGGGTGGTGTGTTCCGGCATTTGGGGGGGGGGGGGGGGGTGGTGTGTTCCGGCATTTGGGGGGGGGGGTGGTGGTGTGTTCCGGCATTTGGGGGGGGGGGGGGGGGTGGTGGTGTGTTCCGGCATTGGGGGGGGGGGGTGGTGGGGGTGGTGTGTTCCGGCATTGGGGGGGGGGGGGGGGTGGTGGTGGTGGTGCGTTCCGGCATTTGGGGGGTGGTGGTGTGTTCCGGCATTTGGGGGGGGGGGGGTGGTGGTGTGTTCCGGCATTGGGGGGGGGGGGGGGTGGTGGTGGTGGTGTTTTCCGGCATTGGGGGGGGGGGGGGTGGTGGTGGTGGTGTGTTCCGGCATTTGGGGGGTGGTGGTGTGTTCCGGCATTTTTTGGGGGGGGGGGGTGGTGGTGTGTTCCGGCATTTGGGGGGGGGGGCGGGGCGGGGGCGGGGGGGTGGTGTGTTCCGGCATTTGGGGGGGGGGGCGGTGGTGTGTTCCGGCATTTGGGGGGGTGGTGTGTTCCGGCATTTGGGGGGGGTGGTGGTGTGTTCCCGGCATTTGGGGGGGGGGGGTGTGTTCCGGCATTTGGGGGGGGGGGGGGGGGGTGGTGTGTTCCGGCATTTGGGGGGGGGGTGGTGTGTTCCGGCATTTGGGGGGGGGGTTGGTGTGTTTCCGGCATTTGGGGGGGGGGGGGGTGGTGTGTTCCGGCATTTGGGGGGGGGGGGGGGTGTTCCGGCATTTGGGGGGGGGGTTTTGGGGGCAGCGGCGGGCAGAGAGGGGGGGGCGACGGATGCCCGGGGCCAAACGCACCGTCGCCCCCCCCTCTGTACGCTGCTGCCCCCTACCCCAACCCCCCCCTCACCACCCCTACCTCAACCCCCCCCTCACCACCCCTACCTCAACCCCCCCCTCACCACCCCTACCCTCAACCCACCCTCACCACCCCTACCTCCCTCCCCACCACCCCTACCTCCCTCCCCACCACCCCTACCTCCCTCCCCACCACCCCTACCCCCCTCCAACGCCGGGTCCCCCCCTCCCCTCAACGCCGGGTTCCCCCCCCCCTCAATGCCGGGTCCCCCCCCCCCTCAATGCCGGGTCCCCCCCCCCCTCAATGCCGGGTCTCCCCCCCCCTCAATGCCGGGTCTCCCCCCCCCTCAATGCCGGGTCCCCCCCCTCAATGCCGGTACCCACACCCCGTCCCCCTCCCTCTGAAGGCCGGTACCCACACCCCCCCCTCTCCTCCTCCCCCCCCTCTCCTCCTCCCCCCTTCTCCTCCTCCCCCCCCTCTCCTCCTCCCCCCCCTCTCCTCCTCCCCCCCCCTCCTCCTCCCCCCCCTCTCCCCCCCTCCCTCTCTCCTCCTCCCCTCCTCTCTCCTCCTCCCCCCCCTCCCTCTCTCCTCCTCCCCCCCCCCCCTCTCTCCTCCTCCCCCCCCTCCCTCTCTCCTCCTCCCCCCCCTCCCTCTCTCCTCCTCCCCCCCCTCCCTCTCTCCTCCTCCCCCCCCCTCCCTCTCTCCTCCTCCCCCCCCTCCCTCTCTCCTCCTCCCCCCCCTCCCTCTCTCCTCCTCCCCCCCCTCCCTCTCTCCTCCTCCCCCCCCTCCCTCTCTCCTCCTCCCCCCCCTCCCTCTCTCCTCCTCCCCCCCTCCCTCTCTCCTCCTCCCCCCCTCCCTCTCCCCCCTCCTCTCCTCCTCCCCCCCTCCCTCTCCTCCTCCTCCCCCCCCTCCCTCTCTCCTCCTCCCCTCCCTCTCTCCTCCTCCCCCCCCCTTCCTTCCTCTGTTCGTTGGGGGGGGGGGGTGCGGCGTTAGTGGGGGTGGGGGGGTGCGGCGTTGGAGGGGGGTGCGGCGTTGGAGGGGGATAGGGGTGGTGAAGGGGGGTAGGAGTGGTGAAGGGAGGGGGTTGGGGTAGGGGCAGCTGCGTACAGAGGGGGGGCGACGGTGCGTTGGCCCCGGGCATCCGTCGCCCCCCTCCTCTGCACCCCGCTGCCCCTACCCCAACCCCCTCCCCTCACCACCCCTACCCCCTTCACCACCCCTACCCCACTCCAACGCCGCACCCACCCCCCACTAACGCCGCACCCCCCCCCCCCACTAACGGAGGAAGGAAGGGGGGGATGGAGGAAGGAAGGGGGGGAGGAGGAGAGAGGGGGGGTGTGGGTACTGGCCTTCAGAGGGAGGGGGACGGGGTGTGGGTTGCGGCGTTGAGGGTGGGGGGGGACCCGGCGTTGAGGGGGGGGACCCGGCGTTGAGGGGGGGGGGGACCCGGCGTTGAGGGGGGGGGGGACCCGGCGTTGAGGGGGGGGGGGTTGCGGCGTTGCGAGAGATGGGGGGCGGCGTTGGAGGGGGGTAGGGGTGGTGGGGAGGGGGGTAGGGGCGTTGGAGGGAGGTAGGGGTGGTGAGGGGGGGGGGGGTGGTTAGGGTAGGGGGCAGCGGCGTACAGAGGGGGGGGGCGACGGATGCCCGGGGCCAACGCACCGTCGCCCCCCCCTCTCTGCCCGCCGCTGCCCCCAAACCCCCCCGATGCCGCAACCCACCCCCCCGATGGCCGCAACCCACCCCCCCCCCCGATGGCCGCAACCCACCCCCCCGATGGCCGCAACCCACTCCCCCGATGCTGCAACCCACTCCCCCGATGGCCGCTACCCACTCCCCCGATGGCCGCAACCCACCCCCCCCCCGATGGCCGCAACCCACCCCCCCGATGGCCGCAACCCACTCCCCCGATGGCCGCTACCCACTCCCCCGATGGCCGCAACCCACTCCCCCGATGGCCGCAACCCACTCCCCCGATGGCCGCTACCCACTCCCCCGATGCTGCAAGCAACTCCCCCGATGGCCGCTACCCACTCCCCCGATGCTGCAACCAACTCCCCGATGGCCGCAACCCACTCCCCCGATGGCCGCTACCCACTCCCCCGATGGCCGCAACCCCCCGATGGCCGCAACCCACCCCCCCCCCCCCCCCAATGCCTCAACCCACCCCCGACACTGAACGGCGTCAACCATCATCAATGGTTGACGCCGTTTTAAATCAACTCTGATTTGCGCCGACGTGACCCGTGGCCACGTCGGCGGGACTTCGGCCCATCCGGGCCGGAGATTTCAGGTCAGTGCAAATAAAATGAAATCCCGCCGGCGCCAGCTGTTTTCACAGGCCGCCGACGGGATTTGCACAACGCCGGTTTTTTTCCGGCGGGAGAATTACGAAACCTGCGGGAGCGGAAATGACGCCGCTTCCCGCCAATTCTCCGACCCTGCGTGGGGTCGGAGAATCCCGCCCTCTATAAGTATATAAAGAGGAAGAGAATAGCAAAAGTAAAAGTGATACTGGTGAGATAATAATGGGGTCACAGAGATGGCAGAGGCACTGAACCAATATTTAGCCTTTGTCTTCACCGTAGAAGATCATAAAAAATTTCCAAAAACTACAGTTAATGCAGAGGAACTTGGTGGAATAACTATCACTAAGGAGGTGGTATTGAGTAAGCTGGTGGGATTGAGGGCAGGTAAGTCTGCAGGACCTGTTGGCCTGCCCCTA
This sequence comes from Scyliorhinus canicula, assembly GCF_902713615.1. NCBI lineage: Eukaryota > Metazoa > Chordata > Chondrichthyes > Carcharhiniformes > Scyliorhinidae > Scyliorhinus > Scyliorhinus canicula. The sequence continues at coordinate 125,033,957 of NC_052150.1, forward strand.
AGGTATCAAGGGAGGTGGTAGCAGAGATTGTGGATGCTGATGATATTTCAGAATTCCCTGGATTCGGAAATGGTCCCAGTGGATTGGAAGCACGCTAACATGATGCTCCTATTCAAAAAGGGACAGAGGCAAAAACAGTAGGAAACTATAAACCGGTTAGCTTGACTTCTGTGGTGGGAAAGTTGCTGGAATCAATCATTAAGGAGGAGATGACTGAACTTGGAAAGACAAAGCTCAATCCACCATTGTCAGCATGGTTTTGTAAAAGGTAAGTCACGCTTGACAAACTTGCTTGAGTTCTTTGAGGACTTAACCAGCAAGGTGGATAATGAGGGACCTGTAGATGTGGTATATCTAGACTTCCAGAAGGCGTTTGACAAGGTGCCACATAAAAGACTGATTCAGAAATTGAGATTGTAGGGAATTGGGGGTGGAATACTAGATTGGATTGAGGATTGGCTGACTGGTAGAAAGCAGAGGGTCGGGATAAATCGGTCCTTCTCTGGCTACCTGAGATGGAATCTGAGTCATTAAATAGTTTCAAGAAGGAGATAGATATATTTCTGAGTTTAAAAAATGGAGATAAAGGGATATGGGCAACAGCTGGGGAGGTGGATTTAAGACCAGTTAGAGATCAGCTGTGACCTGATTGAATGGCGGAGAAGCCTAGAAGGGCTGAATTGCCTACTTCTGCACCAAATTCCTATTTCTATGTAATAATAATATTTATTATTGTCACAGGTAGGCTTATATTAACACTGCAATGAAGTTACTGTGAAAATCCCCTCATTGCCACACTATGGCGTCTGTTCGAGTTCACTGAGGTAGAATTCAGAATGTCCAATTCACCGAACAAGCACGTCTTTTGGGCTTGTGGGAGGAAACTGGAGCACCCGGAGGAAACCCACGCAGACACAGGGAGAAAGTGCAGGCTCCAGACAGACAGTGACCCAAGCAGAAATTGAACCCGGGATTCTGGTGCTGTGAAGCAACAATGCTAACCACTGTGCCACCCGCTGAGTGTAGCATTGCTCTTGGCATAAAGTTTGCTGACGACACAAGCATAGTGGGTCGGATCTCGAAGAAGGACGAGTCAGAATACATGAGGGAGATAGAGAACCTAGTGGAGTGGTGTAATGACAACAATCTATCCCTCAATGCCAGCAAAACTAAAGAGCTGGTCATTGACGTCAGGAAGCAAAGTACTGTACACACCCCTGTCAGCATCAATGGGATCAAAGTGGAGATGATTAACAGCTTCAAATTCTGAGGTGTGCACATCACCAAAAATATGTCCTGGTCCACCCATGTCGATGCTACGACCAAGAAAGCACAACGGTGCCTATACTTCCTCGGGAAACGAAGGAAATTCGGCATGTCCGCATTGATTCTTCCCAACTTTTATAGAAAACATCCAGTCTGGCTGCATCAGAGCCTGGTTTGGCAATCGCTTTGCTCAATACCGCAAGAAACTTCAGAGAGTCGTGAACACTGCCTCATCCATCACACGAACCTCCCTCCCATCCATTGACTCTATCTACACCTCCCGCTGCCTGGGGAAAGTGGGCAGCATAATCAAAGACCCCTCCCAGCCGGCTTACTCACTCTTCCAACTTCTTCCATCGGGCAAGAGATACAAAAGTCTGAGAACACGCACTAATAAATTCCAAAACAGCTTCTTCTCCGCTGTTACCAGACTCCTGAATGACCCTCTTATGGACCGATCTGATTAATACTACACTCCTGTTTGCTGCACCCGATACCCTTATCTATGTATTTATATTGTGTGTGTGTACCTTGTGTTGCCCTATTACGTATTTTCATTTCATGTACTAAATGATCAGTTTGAGTCGAATGCAGAAAAATACTTTTCACTGTACCTCGGTACATATGACAATAAACAAATCCAATCAAAAGAATAGTCGATTCTAGTATAACATTGATGGGAGGAGCAGAAAGAAAAGTGAATTATTTATCCTTAGAATATAGTCTTCTCCACACATCCAAATGCCCTACCACCTTGCAAGCCGATGCTAATGCCCTTGCCCGTTGGGTCTGGGGCGGGGGGGGGGGGGGGGGGGGGGGGGGGGGGGGTGTTCTGATTCTTGGAAGTTTGTCCACCAAGGGATTAAGGTGACATTTGAAGTCCTCACCTATAAAGGAATTAGCTAACGCCTCATCAGCAAAGTCCATGAAGATTTTAGTCACAAAAACAGGGGAATGTCGTGGTGGACCACACACATTCATTATGGAGACCAATTCCCCATTTTAAAAAAACCCTTTCGCACATCTCTCTACTTTTAAAAGTACATTTTGATTGACTAATACTGCCATGCCCTGACTACTAGTCAAGCACGAGGCCCAACCCAGTTCCACTTCAACTTTAAGTATTCCTTGTCATCTGAATGAATTTCCTGCAACAAGGTTGTGTCAACTTTCTCTTTTTTGAGGAAAGACAAAAACGTTTTTCTCTTAATAGGATGTTGTATTCCCCACACATTCCAGAAGCAAATTTTTGAAGTAGCTACTGCCATTGTACAATCAGTCAGCGAAAATATAGGATAAGATTTTTGCGCCACATTCGGGCGTGCATCAATAGATAGCTCCTCCATTTCCAGTCATACCAAAGGTACTATGGACACAATGTGATGGCTGTTTCTCAGATAAGAGACTCAGGTACCATTGCAGGATCCAGTTAACAATTCTTTAACCCCAAAACGAAGAACATATAAAACATTTCCATGGCATTAGTTCGAAGGGGACATTCCCAATGCATGCGAGCCTCTGAAGGGTATCTCTGCAATGATTTCTCTGTTACACTCATGACATGCAGGACGGCATCTACCAGCCACACTGTACCCGAAAAGAAGCATTCATGGTGCAACATGTCCAGGCAATGACGGGAGACGCCGCTCCCAAGATCTACCCGGCTTGCTACGCCTCACAAGATCTAATGCATTATCGCGAGATGTCGCGATGTGAAGCCCGCACATTGTTGGCGGGATCACCTTTTGGCAAACCTGCATATTAGAGAGCGAGACAGCTCATCTCACTTTAATATGCAGTTCCCTGAGTTAACCAAGGCATTGGGATCTATGCCCTTCGCCTTGGAGACCCTTGGAGGAGCGCCATTCAGTGCTGGTCTCCACAAACGAGGATCAGATGGGTCGGCACTCATGGGAGTCTCCCAGGGGATTGGAGGACCACAAGTGCTTGCCCTCTGGACAGGGTGGCACCCTGGCACTTCTGGTGCTACCTGGGCACCCTGGCACTGCCACCTTGGCACTGCCACCTGGGTGCCAGCCTGGCACTGCCAAGGTACATAGGAAGCATTGCCAGCTGGCAGGGCACTGCCAGATTACTAGGCTGGTAGGGCCAAGATGCCAAACAGGCATTTTATGCGCAATGGTGTTTGGGCAGTGGAGGGTGGTCTGTGCTGGTGTGAGGGGAGCTGGGGACCCCCCTTATAGTGAGTTGGCGCTTGGGGGGCAGTTCAGGAGTTGTGTCGAGAGCTTGAGAGATCAGGGCATCATTTAAACATTGTGTTCTGATCTCTCTGTGCACTGAGGTGTTCCAGCGAGCTGAGCTGCTCAGTGCAGGAAATGGGGCTGAGTGCAGACTCAGACACGCGTCCTCCGCTGAGGCCCCCGGTCTACCCAAATGGATGTTAGGTAGCGTGTTGATTCTCAGCGCTGCGAGTGCCGGGAAACTCGTGGCTAAACGTGCTTGCTATGGGACTCTGTTCCCATTTGGTTAGATTGGGTCCTCAGTCAAGAAGAGAAAAGATAAGCCAGAATGAGAATGGGAGCCAAGTGCCCCTCCTGCATTTTGATCCCATCCATGAAGACTTAATCCGGTCACCGACCTCCCAGCATATTTGTCATGATTAAAGTATGGAGACTATAAAGTATTGACTATCATCATAAATGTATGGATAAGAAGAAGAAAAGATGGATAACTATCACGCAGCCCCAATACCACACCCCTTAACTAGAAGGAACACGCTGAAGGGCGTTTTCCATTCAAAGTAAATAGAAGTTCCTGATGTTCTTAAGGATAAAACATTTATTATAGTGCTTGACACATCCCTGCCAACATGATAAATAGCAGCATAAGATCAGACAGGAAGCATTATAACAGGAATAGAGTTCAGTGTTTACAGTGAGCTGCAGATTGTTCCTCAAATTATTGTCTTCCATGGAGTTCAGAGAAGCCAAGGCTTTAGCCAGATTGTTGAATGTCTTTATGGCATTGCTGGATATCACACTCAGTGTTGCAGGATAAAGCAGGGAATAAAGAAATAGATCTCACCACACCTCACCACTTCCAATACTATTTGGTGATCTCCACGTCTATGAAAACTAATAATTACAGGCCGGCGACTTGAATTGCCTCAAAGACAGATACAACATGCCCTTTCTAACGTAATACATCCTGCTTACATATCCAGCTTCAGAAAATGTGGCAGCCAGCTCTCAAAGAATTTAATCGGGAGCTTACTGTCTACTCTTTCTGCCAAAATGGCGATCTGGACATTTTGCTTTGGCCTCGGTTCTTCAGATTCTATAGGATTTCAGACATACCATGAAGCTGACTTTCCGAGGATTGCAAGCGGGCCTCAGCTGAAGAAGTTGTATTGTCGACAGCCAGGATTCTCCTCCATTTCATTAAGCCTCTTATTAGTATGCTGCAGCTCAGTCTCATGAGCACTAATATTCTGTGCTAACAAGCCGAGTTTATCGTCAATTACTTTAATGATGTTCGCATTCATCATCTGCAATGCTCTTGAGAACGTTGGGTTGAGAGTTTGCTTGCAGATCAAGTCACCATATTGAGAAGTCAGCTCCACCCCAGTTGCTTCTGACTGCTCCCTTTTGTTGACGATTTTTTCAGGGTTCCTCGGCACTTAATCCCCAACGCTAAGCCAGAAATCTTCTAGGGCAGGGTATTTCAAAGTGCATTTCGCAGCCCGAGGATGGGTCACGAGCGGGTGTTAGAAGTGTCGCGGAGCCAAGGGCGCGGGGTTCCCTTCAGCCGTGAATGCAGCATTTCCCAATGGCAGCATTCTGAAGCCTGTAGGGAAAACTCTGCCTAAAATGCCAATTTAGTCCTTATCTGACACTGGCAGTATACATTATTTAAATGGCGTGCGACTCGCACACTATAAGACAAGATGAGAGTTGGAGATCTATCTGCTCTTCCACATGTAGTGAAGGAGAGTCTGCAGCACCTTCCCAGGTGCTTTTTGTATAATTTCCTGCTGTCTGGGATCTGACAGGCTGTAGACCCACAGTGTACCCGCAAGGTGGACAGCATTTGGATATGAGATGTGGCAGGAAAGCAGAGAGGAAGTTAAGATCATAAAGTCTTCATTAAAACTCTATTTAGGAGTAAATACAAAAATGAGTTGGGATCGGAAGAAAATGATAGGTGAGTAAAATGCTGATTCCCAAAGTATCTGCAAAACAGAAGGACTGGCTAACATTTTTGTGTCTGCGTGTGGAAACTAAAAGTTGGGAGAGGCAGAGTCTGTTATTTTTTTTTCAAGTTGTCCATCCATCTCGAGTACATCACAAGTCCCGGATTGATAACTCAATGGAGATTTTAAAGTGTAGTTTTAGTTTGTTTTTTCTTGCTTTCAGCCAAGTAAAACTTTGAGCAGACTTTTCCGAGCCGCTGTATAAATGCAAGTTGCTGATGTAATGTGGAACAAGGGAAGCTCCTGCAAACATTGACCCCCCTCTCTCTCTCTCTCTCTCTCTCTCTCTCCCCCCCCCCCCCCCCCCCCCTATCCTGCATCTTGGCATCTGAGAGCCAGGGGGGGAATTGTGATTGATGATTTACAGTATGCTGCTGGGATGGGGTGGGGCGGGGGGGGGGGGGGGGGGGGGGGCATTGTCAGACGTGGGGGTGGAGGCTGATTATGAGCAGGTATTGAGACCAAATAAGGCGGGAGTTAGTGAGTTGCTGTTCAGAAATACAGGGCTTTGGTGGTCTGGTCTGAAGCAGTTCAGTTATTGGCAGGAAAACAGTCTCCATGAAGTGACTGCAATGGCATGTCTTCTGGTTGGGGAGACATGAGCATGAGCACATCACGATGCCACATTTGGCTATCTGAGAAAAGAATGAATATCTGAGAAAACTTTATTCAAAGTCCATTTGGTCTGATTAATGAAAACCAGAACAGTTAATTTGTCAGTTGACTGTGAGGCGACTTTGATGTTGTCAGCATTCATCAGTATTGATGAATTGTATCTGTACTTTGATGTTGAATAAACTTGCATCAAATAATTGAATTATATTTAAGCCAACCATAAGTCAAGGTTTTAATGTCACTATCTTCAGATTTACGGCTGTTTTATTTACAATAACCACATATGGCTCCCTCTCTGTGATAACTATTCTTTGTTCTCGAATCCTCAGTCTTCTTCCTTCGTTTTTCTTTTCCTCGAGTCAGTAACCAACGACGAAGGCAGGTTCACAATTGTTGGCGACCCTCCAGTATCTCCCATGAGTAACTATTCTTCATGTGTGTCCCTGGGCAGTGAATTCTTATACAGAGGCGGACATCACAGGCATATCTGCTCCTGTACTCACTCTGTGCTGACATAAATACACCAGGGACAGGTGGATAGTGATTAATAACAGGAATATTAGATGATTTCCTTTCCCTCTCCTGCCTGGGGCAAGAAAACGTTGGTGTCCCAAACACTGCCTTGACTCAGGATAGACTGTAAGTGAATGTGGTATGGGCACCGAAGGACGGCCCATTAGCAAACATGGGTCCCGGGAAAAAAGATTGAAAAACACTGTTCTGGAGGTATACTATGGAGTATTTACTCCTGGATTATGTAAGTAAGTGCCGCATAAATAGGATAACGGAGAGGGTTAAAGGATGAGTAGAGCCAGAGACCACAGAAATGATGCTATTCCCGTGCCTACATCACGTGATCCCTCTCTTTTGCATTTCTAAGGAGAAATGGCTTGATTTAGACAATGTAAAATTGCCCTTTCAGTTCCTCACTGAACTTATGTCTTGTTGGAACCAACAATTCTACGGACACGTGCTTGTAGGATTAGAATAGCGGTTTTAATATACTTACAACAAAGCCAGCCTGTTAGCCGTTGAACTTTTGGTGAACTGGCCGGCTGACCCTGTGGCACTGATCTTTATACAGCAGCTCCCGGGGGAGGAGTCCTGGGCGGAGCCACGGGAGAAGCCCGGTACAACTCTCAAGCATTCCCAGAGCTACACCCCCTGGAGGTCAGATAGTGCAACTGCACTTACAATACAGACACATGTATATACAGGTTATAATCCGGTGTGAATCACATTCACCACATGTCTGTTGTCCAAATGTTTGATGATTAGGTTTGCAGCTTTGGCTGAAAGTAATTGTTCCCATTTTTATTGGACCACTGTTCCCCTTCCTATATATTTTCCATCATATTTTTCCCATCTCATTCTTACTTGCTCCCATTTCACAATAGCATATGATGCAAGTCGTAGTGCAATCTGACACAAAGAAATGTAGATTTTCTGATCATTTGTAGGTTTACCAGAATCAAGTATAATAAAAGGAACACACACCACGGTTATTTGTGCACTGACTCCTGCCTTTTACTTTCAGTTGCATCTTCATTAATAAAGTCAGGATGAGCTCACGATATTGCTCATGACTGATTGAGAGCTCACCCATTGCAGGAGTTAAAGACTTGCAGCAACGTAAAAGGGCATCTCCCTAATTTCATTCCTTTTCAAAGAGCATGCTCTGTGGTTTACAATGTTCAACAGCAGAGAACATCGCATTTTTCAGACTAGGAATTATTTTCTACAGAAAACAAGATTAACTATAAGTAAGCTGAGTACTGATAATATGTAAACTATTGCCAAGTATGGATAAATTATAACCCATTAATGAGGTAACTGGACTCTAGTATGAACAAACTATAGCACACAAATGAGTAAACTTAAGGCCAGTAACGGATAAACCAAAGCCCAGTGTAAAGATAATGCAAAGCCCTTCACTGCTTTGTTTGTCTGGAAAATGGCTTTGTGTTGACCTCATTCAGGATGGCAATCAGAAAGTTAAAGAGCAGGTATTATAAATGCATAAGTCAATGTCTGAAAAAGAAAAAGTAAGTTAATCTTTTGCAAGTGACTATTCCTCAGAATTCATATCATAAGGATAATTTTTGTATTGGACTGATCAAAAAAGGGAGAAGTAAGAGAGATCAATGGAGGTACAAATAAAACAGTAAATGTCTAATGAGCAACAACAGAAATAAGTGTAGCTATAAATACATGTTCGTCTGATTAGCATGAATGAGTTCAGTGCTTCAACAACTAGGGAAAACAGAGCACATCAAATCCCTACATTCCAGGCCTGAATTTTCATGATGGCGAGCGTTCTGTGCCCGTCACCTTGACATACTTCCCCTCAACGCTGACAGGACTGTCACCTTTTGAGCTTTGATTGGCTGCAGGTGGGATTTCAGCCCGCACTGGGATAGAAGTCCCACCTTGGAGAGCTGTTGCCCAATCAGATTATACCTGAACCTCCAGTCCCAGAATGGCACCTCTAGTAAGTACCAACTAGGGGAGGGTCTGGGATGACCTGAGGGGAGAGGGAGGGGGGTGTGATCTCGGTTTTGGCATTAGGGCGGATAGTGTAAGGGCCAGAACTCCCAGGCCCCTGAGGAGAGGGCACCCCTGGTCTGAAGGACCCTATCCGTCTAAGATCGAAGGTGTGAACCTTTAATGTTTCTCATCCTCAATCATAGAGTCCCACCAACCTAAAACTTGAGGCTGGGTGGAAAAATGCCCTTAAGTGGCTATTAAGCGGCCACTTAAAGTCCTTAATGGGGCATGGTTGGGCTTGTCATCTGGAGCCCGATTTCCCTCCCACCATAAAATTGTTTTTGGGTTGGGGTGGGAGGGGATTCTGGAGGGAATCTCGCCCATACCATTTTCAGGCCCCTCTCTTCCCCGCCCCAGAACTCACGGGCTTGGGAGGGGGGGGAGGGGGGGGGGGAACAGCGTAAAATACTGACCCAAAATTCTAGCTGGGTGCGCCAAGAGGGATGGGGAATGATTTTCCCAGAATCTTTCAAATCCAGATGCCTGAATGACATTTCTTTATTGGACAAGATAAAAACTGCTGTTGTAATACATTCCATAAGTTTTTCCGGGTTGAGAACCAATTTTGGGCTTGCATCTGAGCATGGCAATGCTTCCAAATAATTTAAGATGTAATAATGTTCCATAGACATCATGTTTAGTACTTTCGCACAAAGTGAACTTTTCTGATATGAAACCAAAGAATTGTATTGTAAAGATAAGTTATTACAAGTAATATTGTGTTTCTCATATGAACACAGTGTTGTTGATTGTTCAAAGAATGACTGTATATGTCCCACTGGTTCAACCACCCACAAGAGTTCTGAGTGTCTGCATTTTCCTCCAACCAGAAGTAATATTTGGTACAGAATGAAAACTTATTTTTACTGCCAGAATGCCATTTTGGCATCTCTTTGCACATATATTTGTTTTGTGCAAATCGAGGGACAAGATTGGATTATTATTTGGAGATTTATGTGTTTATCTTCAACAGGTTCAAATCTGATTGACAGGACATACAATGTTAAACATGAAGAGAATATTTGCACAATCTCAATCTCGAGATCAAAGCATTGTAGGTGAGAGTTGCTGTTTTGATAAACTGGTGTAATATATATTGCTGCTCATGATGGCGAATGGAATTTATGGGGCAGGAGTTAGAAAGCTCCATGGTGGGCGGGTGGCCGCGCAGGCCTGGGGTAGTCTCTGGCCGGGGGTCCACAATGGGGTCGCGTGGTCGGCTGGGAACGAGTTTAAACTTTGAAAAGTGACCTCGTTACTGTGTCCTCCAGGTTCCGGGCCCCTTTTTCGAGGAGACGCTGGTGCACGCAATTGGACCGGACCCCTGCAACATACACATCTCGGACGGCGAGTTCCATGTGCTGGGAGGCTGTCACAGCCTGGAAGTTACATTCCCATGCTAGAGCTTTTAGGTCGCACAGGTAGTCTTCTAGCGACTCTGCAGGGCGCTGGCGGCGGGTAGTAAAAATATGCCGCGCGTAAACTTCATTTATGCGCCGCGCGTACAGGCGGTCGAGTATTGTGAGGGCCTCGGTGTACGAGTCAGTACTATCAAGTTGAGTTGAAATGCGATGGCTCACCCGTGCGTGTAGAAGACTGAGTTTCTGCTCTTCAGTAACAGCGGAGGTAGTCGACGCAGCCAGGTAGGCCTTGAAGCACCGAAGCCAATGCAGAAATATTTCCTTCGCTTCTGCGGCCTGTGGATCGAGTTCCAGTCGATCAGGTTTGAGGGCTGATTCCATGGTAGTTTTTTAGTCGATTAAATTGATGCCACCATCAATTCACTCAAGGATACGAGTAGAGGGCTCCACCCTTGGCTTCGCCCATGGCTCAGCCCATGGCTCCTCCCACAACCGGAAGCATAAGTGCTGCGGTCTTGCGAGCCTGCCTTCAGTTCAGCTAGTCGCAGGCAGGCTCAGTTGTAAGTCGATTAAAGCCACAGTTCACTTCTACATGCTCCTCATCTCCCCCTGTGGGCTGAGCCGCGCAACGGCTCACAGATGGAGCCCACAGCGACACAGTGAGAATTTATATTATACATTCACCACAGTCAGTAAGAGTACATGGATTCCATGTGTCACTTTTTGCCTTTGCGGAACCCTGCTATCCAATGAACACTGTAAGCTCTTCCCAGCTGCTGCATCCTTCTCTCAGGAAAACTGATGGAGGGCAACATAGTGATTGACAAGTCTGATATTAGTGTAGTTCAGTCTGTCTGCTGTGGCTCCTGGGGTGACGTAAGCTTTTTATCCTAGTAGTCGTGAGGAGAGTCAGCCATATAAAAGTGTTTTGTGGTTGCCTTGTGTCGCACACTCAGCAAAGAGGAAGGGAAAATGCTTTCTCCATCAGAAAGGTCAACTTCAGAAAACATGCTCCCAAGAACACTATGCAAGTTGTGCTGTGGGTGCAATATCAGGCAAGAACATAAACATTCCTGAAGGGCCCACTTTGCTATATGTAAATATTGTATTAAGATCAAACATGACAGTAGCATAGCCTCATTATTTAATATCAAAACTGCCTCTGGAAAATCCAACATCCTGAAAATCGTGCCATTTGGTTTCTTTAGCTGTCTTGGAAATTTGTTCCAAGTCCAGCGTGGCCTCAATGGGCTGAATAGTCCTCCTGTGATATGATGCCTCTCTGTCCTTTAACCATGGTATCAGGTTGCCGCATAGGCAAGTAAAAGATAAATATCTCGCTATTTTTTCTTATTTTCTTCTGGCAATTCAGTTGCTTCTTATAAACAACTTCCCATTGTTATATGACTGAAATGAAGAATTTGCCGTGAGCAGAAAAGTTTATTTTGAGCCAGAAAAACCCATTTATTCTCATATTATTACACCTAGTGCATAGAGAAAATCTTCCCTTATTTGACTGTCCTATCTCCCCACATTCTGCAATTGGAACCTCATGAGCATGTACAAAAATCTTATTGTGCAGTAGGAATTTGATACTTAACATAATTCCTCTGATCCTTTGATGAAACCTCAGGTTAAATCACAAACTTGCCCCAGAGTCAATGCTCCACCCTCAGTGAGCAGTACAACCAAACTGACACGCTCAAAAGCATCTTTGAGCATGAGTGTCAAACAGATGGGAAATTCCTGGCACTAATGTATACTGATTTTAATCTGTGATGTCATCTGATTAGTGCTGGGGATCAAAATGAATGCCGAACTATGTTGGACATTATGGTAGCTGTCATCAGGTGTGCTGCTCTGCTGGATCTGAGATCTTCAAGGCCATATTTACAAGAAGTGTAATGAACTCCAATAGGCTTTATTGGTTGGCCAATTGCAATATGAGCTCCCTCAATGATAGCTCATTGAGGGGGCCCATATAATCACCTGTGTAGGCTTTGTGAGCCAGTCTTAAGTTCACTGGACAGCTAGCAGCACTGTTTGTAGCTGCTCCTGTAATATCGTTATTGTAAATAAATATTGGTGTGGTGACGGAACTCCTGCCTCCCGTGGATTACTACAGTGGCGACGAGGTAAACTAAGAATTTTGCGGAGACCAGCTGCCACACTCGGAGGGTAAGCCTTGCCATTTTAAAACTGCCGTTTTTTGGAAGGTTAGAGGCATTCGACCCGGTAATTGAGGACTGGTCCCAGTATGTGGAGAGAATGTGTTACTTCTTCAGGGCAAACGATATACTGACGGACGAAAGGAGACGGCTTATCCTGCTGTCGGCGTGCGGACCCTCAGCTTTTGCCATTATACGTAGTCTGACTTATCCCGATGCGCCGGACACGAAAACTTTCCAAGAAGTAACGGAATTGGTGAAAGAGCACTACGACCCAAAACCACCCCTCATTTTGCGTAGGTACAGATTCTACACAGCAAAGCAGGAAGACAGGGAGTCAGTCACAAATTTCTTGACCCGCCTGAGAAGGCTGGCGGAAAAATGTGAGTTTGGCCCGACGCTAAATGAAATGCTTCGGGACCGGTTAGTGTGTGGTATAAATGACCTCACAATACAGAAACAGCTGTTGGCGGAAACGGAGCTAGACTGCAGGCAGGCGTTACAGCTCGCACTGTCCCTAGAAAAGGCAGCAAGTGGGGCGCAGGAACTGCAGGGCACGCCAATGGAGGTAGATACCTGTGAGAGGGACTACCTCAACGGGTCCTGCGACCAGATAGCCGCTCTCAGGAAAAACCTGAGGAATAGAGGGAAAAAGGAAAACCCCAGAACTGCCCCCAAGTCTGCCAGGACTAACTGGAGACAGAGGGAAGTACTGGCTGAGGCTCCCCCAACAGAGAAGGACCGTTTCTGGCACCAGACAGAGTGGGGTAACAACGACAGAAACCCTAGAAGGAGGTGGCAAAAGAGGAATAGCAGGTGGGGACACAGGGAAGTTCACAACCTAGACGCCCCATCCTCCTCTGAAGGGGAACAATTATATAATATTTCAACGAAGAAAGCAGAACCCATTAAGATTACCCCACGGGTGAACGGGCGGCCGACAATAATGGAAATAGACACGGTGCGGCCATATCAGTAATGGGAGTGGCAGCATTTAGAAAAATCAAAGATGGACTCCAGCCACTAACCCTAACAAAAACATTGACGAAACTTAAAGCCTACACGGGGGAATGATGCCTGCAGGTGCTCGCATTCCGGGGCATCTCTGACTGTGTCTATATAAACATTTCTGGAACAAGCCTTTCCATTCACCTGAAGAAGGAGCCGTGCTCCGAAAGCTCGTGTTTGAAACAAACCTGTTGGACTTTAACCTGGTGTTGTAAGACTTCTTACTGTACACGGGGGAACCCCTGGAAGTTCTAGGCACGACTCATGTACCCGTGGAATATGAGAAAAAATTGCTCAGATTACCGGTGACTATAGTAGAGGGCTCCGGACCGACCTTAATTGGACGGAACTGGCTGAAAGACCTGAAATTAGATTGGATGAAAATTTTCCAGTGTGGAAGCGGGCAGTTGAGTGGAGTACTCCAAAAATACCCGGAGGTCTTCCAGGAAGGTTTGGGGGAAATCATAGGCGCCAAAGCAACTTTGCACGTGGACCCAGAAGCCCATCCAAAATTTTGTAAGGCCAGGCCGGTACCTTTTGCATTAAGGAAAAAAGTAGATGACGAAATAGAAAGGTTACGGCGCGACGGCATTATCAGACCAGTACAGTTCTCGGAATGGGCAGCGCCGGTGGTACCAATTTTGAAGCCAGACGGCTCGATACGTCTCTGTGGAGATTTCAAACAGACAGTAAACAAATACGCACTGCTGGACATATACCCAATCCCAAAAATAGACGACCTCTATGTCAAATTGGCAGGTGGGCTTTTGTTCACGAAACTGGAAATGAGCCACGCCCATCTGCAGTTAAAACTGGACAAGGGCTCCCAGAAGTTCGCTACGATAAACACCCTGAAGGGCCTTTTTCGTTATACTAGGCTACCTTTCGGAGTGTCATCAGCCTGCGCTACATTCTAGCGTACGATGGAAAATATTCTACAGGGACGATTTATTTGGACGATGTCTTAATCATGGGTAGGACAACTAGGGAACACTTAAGAACCTGGAGGAAGTGCTCAGGCGTTTTGCAAAGGCAGGCGTCCAGCTAAAAAGAGAAAAATGTGTTTTTCTGGCCCCACAAGTGACGTACCTGGGATATAAAGTAGACGAGTCAGGCTTACACCCATTAGAAGACAGAGTAAGGGCAATAAAAGAAGCCCCAGCTCCCACCACGGTCCAGGAGTTATGATCATTTCTAGGGTTGGTAACCTATTATGGAAAATTTATTGAAAATAGGGCATCCATCCTAGAACCCCTCCACCAGCTACTAAAAAAGGGGCAAGAATGGAAATGGTCCACCCGCCAAAACCAAGCATTTAGGGACATTAAGGAACAGCTGTCATCCGAAAATGTCCGAGAGCATTATTACCCAAGGAAGGAGTTGGTGGTCACTTGTGATGCATCCCCCTATGGGGTAGGAGCCGTCTTAGCCCATAGAGGAAGGAATGGGGAAGAACAGCCAATAGCCTATGCTTCGAGGACCTTGGCGATGGCTGAGAGGAAGTATGCCCAAATCGAGAAGGAAGGACTGGCGGTGATATTCGCAGTAAAAAAATTTTACCAGTATCTGTACGGGCGGAAATTCACCATAGTGACGGACCATAAGCCGTTATTAGGGTTATTAAAAGAAGACAAGTCAATACCCCCGATCGCATCAGCTAGAATCCAACACTGGGCGTTGCTACTGGCGGCGTATAGATACGTTCTGGAGCACAGACCGGGAACACGAGTAGCACATGCAGATGCTTTGAGCAGACTTCCCCTCCCGGACACTCCGCCGCAAATACCAAAAGTAGAGGAGACAGTAATGACTCTAAATTTTTTGGACACCCTACCAGTAGACGCACAACATATTCGGTTGTGGATGCAAAAAGACCCAGTTTTAGCCAAGATGAAGCATTTACTGCTAACAGGGGAACTGGAAAGATCAGTGGAGCCCCAGATGCAGCCATACTGGAGCAGAAGGGACCAAATAACCGTAGAAGACGGTATCCTATTATGGGGAGCCCGGGTAATAGTCCCAGCTCAGGGCCGTCTGGCAATCTTAACCGAGTTACGTCACGGACACCCAGGGGTGTCTAACATAAAGATGGTAACTCGAAGCTACGTTTGGTGGCCAGGTTTGGACACAGACATAGCAGCCTTGGTACGTCGGTGCCAGGAGTGCCAACAGGGGCAAAGAGTGCCACCAGCGGCGCCATTGCACCCGTGGGAATGGCCAGGCAGACCGTGGACCCGCCTGCATATTGACCACGCCGGCCCTTTCATGGGCTCAATGTTTTTGGTGATAGTGGACGCCCACTCCAAATGGTTGGACGTCCACCGGGTAAACACGGCAAGCACAGCATCGACAATTGAAAAGCTCAGGGCCTCGTTTGCAACACATGGACTTCCGGAGGTATTGGTGTCGGACAACGGAACGGCATTCACAAGTGGGGAATTTGGAAAATTCCTGAAGGAAAATGGAGTCCGTCACATCAAAACGGCCCCTTACCATCCAGCGACCAACAGCCTGGCAGAGAGAGCTGTCCAGACACTTAAAGCGGGACCCAAGAAGCAGCCGGCAGCGTCAATGGACACAAAGCTCTCCCGCTGGCTGTTTGATTACAGGACCACACCGCATTCCACAACGGGCATACCGCCAGCTGAACTTTTAATGGGAAGGCGGCTACGAACGAGACTGAGTCTCCTTTTCCCAAATTTAACGGGGAAAGTGGAGAAACAACAGGAGGCCCAACGCAGGGGGCATGATAATAGTCGGCAGCAGAGACATTTCCAGGTGGGGGCACCAGTTTGGGTCAAGAATTATGGGAATGGACCAACGTGGGTCAAAGGCACGGTAGAGTCCCAAACAGAGCTCATATCCTATGAGGTTTCAATAGGAGGTAAGGTGCTGAAGAAACACCTAGACCAAATAAGGGCAGCGGAACCACACCTGGAGGCAGGCGAAGCAGGACCGCTTCGAGCTGGGATAGCCCAGACAGAAAGGATACCCCAGCCCCGAGCAACTTCTCCAGACACCATCATCTAGTCGTCAGAGTCGGAGATGGACACGCTCGGCGAGGCCGCCGCGACACCTCTCCCCGAGGAGGAGGAAGAACAACTTCCAAGGAGGTCGTCAAGGAAAAGACGGGCACCTATAAAGTACACCCCGCCCACTTCGGAGAACGACCCGGCGGACGACACAGAGGTGACAGACCCAGACATGAGGAGCAGGAAGAAGCTCAGAGGAATGCCAGCTGGCAGGAATTCCTCGGACCTTGGGGGGGGGAGGGGTGTAATGAATTCCAATTGGCTTTATTGGTTGGCCAATTGGAGTATGAGCTCCCTCAATGATAGCTCATTGAGGGGGCCCATATAATCACCTGTGTAGGCTTTGTGAGCTAGTCTTAAGTTGACTGGACAGCTAGCAGCACTGTTTGTAGCTGCTCCTGTAATATCGTTATTGTAAATAAATATTGGTGTGGTGACGGAACTCCTGCCTCCCGTGGATTACTACAAGAAGTTTAAAAATAAGATTGAAAAATTAATTTATCTCAGCAGGAAGAATAAGTACCAGTTCAAAATGCGTTGGTTTTAAGTGTGGCAGTTCTGATTTGTGATCTGATCCTACCAGTTGCCATCGAGGTAGTTGGCTCCACCATTGTGCTCCCTCCTCATTTGCCTGATTGTGATCAGCCACCCAGCAGAACCCACACTACAGGCTGCTCAACATGTGAAAGGCTAGCTAGATACCTCCAGCTAGCCCACAGCTCTTAAAGGCTGTCTGTCCTTTTCAGGGAACAGCACTGAATGGTAAGCTAAAAGCAAAATACTACAGATACTGGAGATCTGATACAAAAACAGAGGGATGGATTCTCCATCCGTTCACAGCAGTGGGATTCTCCGGTTCCGCTGCAATGAATGGGAGATTTGCCATCCTCACTAGCAGCGGTAGTGGGGCGGACTTGCAAAGGAGAATACCAGCTATAAAGTGCTGAAAACACTCAGCAGGTCTGGCAGCATCTGTGGAAACAGAAACAGGGTTATCATTTTGAGTTCTAACTCTTATATTATGCTCAAAATGTTAACTGTGTGCGCATTTAGTGGGGTGTTTCTCAGCACTGCAGAAACTCAACGGCAGAAAACGAGTTTGCAATTCTCCCAACTATGGGTTAATGGCGAGTCAGTTAGCATGCCTGGTGACATGAATTCCATTTGGATCTCATGAATGCTCGCCGGAGTATCCCCATGCCTTCCAATCTGCATCACGCCAGCAGCAAATTCCATATTTGCACTTTCTTCTGTTTCTGACTTCTGGCACAGAAAATCTGTGGCGTGTACAAGTCAGACTTGAATTCGCTCATGACTTTGAGGTGAATGCAACATGCATAGCTTACATGTATTGGCGCTGCACCATGTTTGTGACCATCGCCACTCTGCTGGGGCTGAATGGTTGGTGCCCTCCAGTTCCATACTGACGTTGTCTACAAAGACAGCACTGTTTTGTACGATTCGTGTAGCTTCCACTTCAGATACTAACCAGTACTGCACCTGGGTTTGTGGATTGCAGGTGTCTTCTGCTCCCAGTGCTCAACACTGTTGTCTGCGTGGATGCCACTGTGCTGCGGCACTCATGCAGCATCTACATTGACCAACTTAAAATTCGACCAGGGAAGGGTGCGAGGTGACGCTGATGAAGACAAGGTGGGGTGGAGGATGACGAATATTAGAAAGCGAAGGGAAGACCGAGGGGTGGGAATGCTGGAGCCTGACAAAGGTGCATTAATCACTGACAAATAAGGGAATCAAAGAATCATCACATTGTTTACTAGACGATGCACGCAGTTTCTGCAATGGGGGGATGTTGTCAGTGTGGTGCATTAGGGATGGTTCGCATGGCGACTCAGAAGTTAGTGGTAGTGTGGTTTGAGAGGGTTACTGCTGTCCTTCATCTTCATTGCAATGGGGAACAATGGAAACATTTTCTTTTGGATTTAGGGGCTTGTAGATAGGAGTGCAGAGAAAGGAATCACAGATGACAGGCAGTCCGGGGGCAATGTGGACCTCACAGCCAGAAGTCAGAAACAGAAGAAAGTGCAGATGTGCAGTGGGCATGCAGCAGGAGTGATCATTGGGAGTACGGTGTACCCCAGCTGCCGGGATAGGTAAGGGTTGTGTCCTCCTCAGGAAAAATGCAGTTTTGTGTGCAGGGCTGTCTTGCAGTCGATGTCCCTGGACTTGGTTGACTCTGTACTGGGCTGTAGAGAGAGTGGTTATGGTGACTTAGGAATTTTCAGCCTGTAGATATGGAATGCATAATGCTGGGAGGGTCGGTGAATCGCTAATGGGGATTTCACCTCTGTAGGTAACAGTGCACACAACATCTAGTTGGGGTGCGTAGAGGTCCACATGGAGCATAGGAACGTTCTTGGTGATTGGCTCAAGGGGAGGGTATGAATGTTCACCACAACAATGAAGGGATCCAGTATTACTGGGAGAGGCTAGAGACTGGCAGGAGGTAGTTCTACCTTTGGGTTGTGAGGCATCAGGTAAATTACAGGCACATGAACAGTTTGGGAGAGAAAGTCAAACTTGGTCCTGAAGCCGAGGCATAGCAGCACCATCTTGAGGTCCCAGAACAATGGTCTCCAGCAAAATTAAAAGTAACATCAGCACGTCCGGGAGAGGTATGAGGCAGTGTGGGAGCACCCCTAAAGCTGGGCTACGGGGCACCTTCTTGGGACTCATGCTCACTTGCTGCTGCTACAGTGGACAGGGTCCAGGTCAGTTACAAAGAAGAGGGACCTCATTACCCAGGAAGCAACTGAAAGCCGATCATTTCCTTCAGCGCTGTTAAAGGGATAGACAGAAGGTACAGGCTTCACATTAAAGTCTCAACATCAACAGTGTATAAGGTGGGAATGCAGCCTTAGAGAGTGAAGGTAATAATGAGGGGGGCACAGCTGCATCATATCTGCCATCCCATCAATGAAGAGCAGTCATAGGTTCACAATGTATGTCATTCATCACTGACCAAATGGACTACACTCACCATGAGCAACAGAAAGGTCATTAGTATGTCAGTTTGGGCAGCACGGCGGTGCAGTGGATAGCACTGTTGCGTTGAGGTCCCAGGTTCGATCCCGGCTCTGGGTCACTGTCCATGTGGAGTTTGCACATTCTCCTTGTGTTTGAGTGGGTTTCACTCCCACAACCTAAAGATGTGCAGGATAGGTGGATTGGCCATGCTAAATTGCCCCTTATTGGAAAAAATGAATTGGACACTCTAAATTTTAAAAATAAATTAGTATGACAGTTCAAAAAATGGAGTTCAGAGCTACTTTGGTTTAATCATCTCATTCACACCTTATAACCCCACAGAGGCTTCAACTGTTGTCTGCCAGACCCAGGGGGGAGGCACCGGGGCTGGCGGGGCGCGAGAAAGGGTGAGCCGTGCGGTTGGGCTGCCCCACCCGGGACTGGGGCGTCTAAGCAAGGACCACCATTGCCGTAGCCTGCAAGGAAGCCATCTTGCTGTGCGCCCCACTGACCACACCCATGAACGGTGGTTGTGCAGAGTGACACTGGTCGTATGGGTGCCCCTACCCCTCACACCACAGCCCCCACCCCCACCCCTCCAACCAGCCACCAATATCACCCGCCATCAGGGAATCACATGGCCACCCAAGGGCAATGCCCACAGTATCCGCTACATGAGGGTCCCGGACAGAGTCCTGTTAGCATAGGTCGGGATAGTACACATGGGATGGGTGACAGGGCAGAAAACCCCATGATGCCGGGCACCGACAGGGCTAGGGGTGCAGAGGGAAGAGTGCCAGGGGGAACGGCCAGGTGTGGACGTGGCGATGGGGGAGAAGGGGAAGGGAAGGGGGACATGCAGGGGCTGCAATGCAGACCGGGGTCACCATGTAGCCTGTTGGACCGGGGGATATGTGCCATGCTAACATGTATGCGTTCCATCCCCTGCAGACAATGACTATTGGAATCCAACCAGGAATAGTGCCTTCACCCTGGCAGCCGCAGCCTTAGGGATGAACTGAGGCTGTAGCAGCAAGATCTTCTCAAGGAGGACCCTGCAGTAGTGGAGCCTGTCCCAGAGGAGCAGGAGCCAGTTGGTGAGGATGGAGAGTCGGATGCCCAACAGGCCGAGGTGGAGGTGGGAAAGAAGCACCACATCAGGCCCCGTGTGTACTGGTAGCGCCTATCATTCAAGGACCTGCAGGACCGGGCATGCCATTGAAGACTCCGGCTGAGCAGGGAGACAGTGTGAAACCAGTCCCTACCACGACAACACATCCTACAACCTCCCCTTCCTCGCAGCCCCCTCCGTAATTCCTACCGGCCTCACTAAAGGGGTGCAGACCCTGGGTTGGCATTAATAGCGGGTCTGGTCCTCCGCATCGTTTGACAACGCCTGACTCCTGTCCACGGTAGCACTTTCCACCGTCCACCTAGGTGATCCCTGTCTGAAAGCTGGCCATTTCATCACAGGATCTCTTCAAACTCCTGGGGTGGTGGAGGTAGGGAGTGGAGGCAGGGGGGTATGGGTGGAGTGGGATGGGGGTGGGGCACTGGAGGTGGTTGGCACTGGCTGAACTGGGATCCCTGCCCCAAGCCCGACTCCAATGTCCGCCAATCTCCCCCTCCAGTGCCTCCTCTGCAGCCCAGCCCATCCCTCTCACTCTTCTGACAGAGCACTGAGGCAGGTTAAAACATTGTGAATAGGTGTTTATTGTGAAGCGATGAACATTTTTGTACAGGTTTGTGCCCTAGCCCCTGACACCATATAGTGCGCTGCACCCTAGCCAACTTAACTGATGTCTACGTCAAGGTGGATCGCCAGGCGGTACATCAGAAGTGGTGGAGACCTGCTGCGGTTCCCGCTCTATCATCTGGGTCCCCTTTGGCGGCCGCCTCCAGCTGCTGCTCGGCTATCCCAGGTGACCTTGTGCTGGCCAGTTCTGCCCAATGACCATCAGATGTGCCAGAGACAAGCGGGGTTGGAGTCTGAGGTGCTGTAGTTTTCCAGCACCTCCCCTGTGGGACCCATCACCACCTCCCTCTCGGGATGCCCGATTGCCTCCGGGCTACTCCTTGGAATGAAAGCGCGAGCAGTTCTAGCCCCTGAGGCTCCCCTGCTACCTTGCACTGCCAGTCTTGGAAGCTTGCACCCATCTTGACCAGGATCTCAATGCTCATGGCCATGGAGCCCAGGGAGTGGACCACCTCCCTCTGGAACTGTGCCACACAGCCAGTGACTATGTGACCTCCCTCTGTGACTGGCTCAGGTCAGATAGCGCCTGGACAGTGCCATCGACGCCCTCAGCCATGACCCGTTGTGACTGGAATGTGCATTGGTATGGTGGGTGCTTGAGATGTTCGCGGGATGATTGTTAGGGGACAAGAGGTTCCTACTTAAACACTGGCTGATGACTCCAGTGCGCCGACTTTAGAGTTGTGCTCTCAGAGGAGAGTACAACATTGCTCACAGCTCCTTGATGAGCCCTTGCCTGAGGGTGAACCAGAGGAGGATGAAAATTAATTGAGAGAGGTGTGGATCTCAGGAGCCCAAGGGCCTGTTTAAGAACGGTATAAGCACATTGATGCCATGGAGGAAGGAAGATTTGGGAGATCAGCCCATTAATTGCTGACAGGCTCCAAAAGAGTAGCATTAAGTGAGGTCATCTAGAAACACCTCCTCTATCCCTCAAAGCCATTCCCTGTCATCTCTGCGGACAGCCGAACTATCACTGAGAGAACTAACCCTACATTCACACCTGTGCATTCTGGCCTCGTGACTCACAATCCCACTCTGACTCCTACAGGAGATGGTGCACCTACAGGGAGGTCAAGGTGCACTGTCAGGGGCATTATCAGTGATGCCCTGCTAATGTGCTTACCCTGTGAATATAAAGTGCACTAAGTAACAACAGCGACGTGAGACAAAGCTTTACACTTTCAACATCAATGTTATGGTGCAAATGCTGCCATGACTGTGATGAGAATCTGCTGAGCGATCTCATCCAAAAGCGTATGTCTTGGGTTCGGGCACTGAGGAAACACAAATGCCGCTAGAGTATCAGTGCTGATCATCTACCTTCACTCATTGTTGTCCCTTCAGGAAGCAGGGTTCCATCATACACTTCTAATAAAGATTCAAACATACCTTCCTGACAGCACACAACGGTCCAGAGACTAGATACACTGAGGTGACGTCACATGTACAGTAATCTCAGAGTGCGACACTATCACTGAATGGGGGGCTGACTAAACTTCGACATCAGCTGATTCCAAATCACAAATCCAGAATAGCTTCAGTTAATCAGAACATTCACATATCTTTCAAATGATTTCATGTAAGTGCAATTTCTTCACAGTGATAAATACACACATGAACAAATGTGGCATAAATATTTTATGATTTTCCCAACCCAATTGCTACGTCTTGATGCAACCTCAACATCCGCAACAGAGGTGGACACAGCCTGCTGACTTGATGCCTCTGATGGCCATGGCGGATGTCCTCTGGTGGCTTGAAGCCTGGAGGGCCCTGATCTGATAAGGATCCCCTACTCATGGTCAGAATTTCACTTGGCGGTCCGTGTTGCTAGAATCGTGTGGGCACAGGCTGAGAGGATTGTGAGTGACTGCACACCTTTGGAGTATTCTGAGAAGAGGCCTATGAGATGTCTGGCTGATGCTCATGCTCCCTGTGGGTGCCAGAGCATCCCACTCTGACTCCTACAGGAGATGGTGGACCTACAGGGAGGTCAAGGTGCACTGTCCCCATGTGGCCTACATCCTGGTGGGGCCCACCATAGTGTGTTGCCATTGAGTGCATGGCTGAGCACAAATCCAGCAGGATCTGCTGGACCAAGGTCTCCGTGATGGATGCATGCCTTCCCATGGTGACCTCGGGGCACTCACATGTCAGCCACAACATCAGACAGAACACAAACGGACTCCTCCACTGTGTACTCTAGTCTGCTGAGTAACTCTCAAAACACTGCCTGATATTCTGCTGCCTTTCATTGCATCTCCAGCTTTGAACTAGTAATTGAGAGACTCATCATCTGACAGGGACTGAGTGGTGGCTCGCCTCCAGCACCCCTCCGAGTACCGGAGATGTTTTTGTGTGTGCCTCTTCATCCTTGGATGTGCTCTGGGGGTTTGCGGTCCTGCTCAGCTGTGTGGGTTGTCATAATATCCACTCATGTATATAATGAAGTGCAGACAGGCAGTGATTGACACACAGGATGACCAGTAAGCACACAGAACACAGCAGCCAATCACCAGACAGGACACTATCACTATAAAGCCAGAGGGCACTAGGCTTCCCGCTCTCTCTGGACCCAGCCACTGAGACAGTCAGAGTCCACGAGCTAGCCAGTACAAACACCATGCGGTAGCTAGTAAGTCTGGTCAGGCTAGGTCTCCAGTCAGTTCAGTATATTGTGGAGCATGTATATTAGTTATACAAAGAACAAAGAAAATTACAGCACAGGAACAGGCCCTTCGGCCTTCCAGCCTGTGCCGATCCAGATCCTTTATCTAAACCTGTCACCTATTTTCCAAGGATCAACTTCTATATCGTTGAATAAAATCGTGTTGGATCTTCTCCAGTGTTAGAGGTATGTTTCTCGTTACATTGCATCAAGTGCAGTCCACGTCTACCCAACCTGCCTAACACATCATGGGTGACCTTGATCTGCTTGTTCCTAGAAAATAGAAAATAGTTTTGGTTGTTGAGCATATACTACTTCAAAGTATATTTGATTCAGTGTGGTTGTCAGGATTTGATGATGTGATGGATTTATTAGGTCCTTGGGTTAGGCTGACCTCCCCTTCCTTACAGGATGAATCTCTTTCCTCCCCAACGAGGTTGGCTGCAGCCTCCTTAGATTCGCGGAGGGCAGTGATCTCAACTATCCCCTCCCGGGTTTGGGCTCGCTCACGCTTGCTTGTATGAAGACAAAGAAAGGCATGTGATCAGAGGGATGGAGAGAGATTGGGTGAGATGCATGACCTCTGTGTGGTGTGTCCTGCCCCTGGGCAGGGGATAGAGTGTGAGCTACATGATATATAGGATGGTAATGCTCTGAAAGTTTCTGTGAGAGGAGTGTTGCTTTGTGCCAAGAGGCCCGTTGACAATCTGGTGTTAACGCCTGCGCAACACTTAGCCGCGCTTTTAGAGAATCCCGGCCAAAGAACTAGAGTTTCCACTTTATTGTCTAAGTATGATGGGGGATGGTTCCACCGGTGTTCTTCCGACTGTCCAGAATGGTGGGAACCCGTGCCCGATTCTGCATTTGGGACCTCATTAAATATGCACAGGTGAGTATTTGGCCGAATCCCCTGAAGGGGTGGGAGCTGATTAACTCTCCCATTGTCAACTGGCGGGTTTGCAGGTCTGGGCACCATATTCAAACACCAGTATTGTGGGCAGCACGGTAGCACAAGTGGATAGCACTGTGGCTTCACAGCGCCAGGGTCCCAGGTTCGATTCCCCGCTAGGTCACTGTCTGTGTGGAGTCTGCACATTCTCTCAGTGTCTGCATGGGTTTCCTCCGGGTGCTCCCGTTTCCTCCCACAGTCCAAAAACGCGCAGATTAGGTGGATTGGCCATGATAAATTGCCCTTAGTGACCAAAAAGGTTAGGAGGGATTATTGGGTTACGGGGATAGGGTGGAAGTGAGGATTTCAGTGGGTCGGTGCAGACTCGATGGTCCGAATGGCCTCCTTCTGCACTGTATGTCTATGTTCGATGTTCCAACTCATATATCTGACTCTCTCCAGCCCACCTGTCCTCAGCAATTCACTAACGATGGCATTCAGCCAGAAGCTAAAGGCTAGCAGCCTAAAGAAAGAGGCGCCAGGCCCTCCACACCTTGATCCGAGGAGTTTGGGTGCAGAAGTGTGTCCTCTACTCCAAGAAGCACTGAATCACATGTCTACGGAATGGGAGACCATTGCCCAAGACCGTTGCCCAAGAGATCAGCGCAGCTGGCAACTGTGTCCGAAATGTCATGCAAACGCTCATCCACTCCCCCAGAATAAGTCTTCCTTCAGCTCCCTCCAATGTCAAAGTACATTTCCTATACATTGCATTGTGTACTTAAACGGCTACTCTCCTCACGGGTCTCACACACCCATTAAGAGCAGCCCGCCGAGACCCACTTACTCCACATGGAGCACACCAGAATGGCAGGGAGTGGGATAGCTTGATCTTGGCTTCGGACAAGGCTCGGCACAACATTGAGGGCCGAAGGGCCTGTTCTGTGCTGTACTGTTCTATGTTCTATTCCCATAACCTACCTAACCTGCATATCTTTGGACACTAAGGGGCAATTTATATTGGCCAATCCACCTAATCTGCACACTTTTGGATTATGTGAGGAAACCAGACCACCTGGAGAAAACCCATGCAGACACGGGGAGAATGGATTTGGATTTGGATCCTGCTTGGACTGCCATAAGCAGTTCAAAAACCTCCATGTGCCTAGTGAAGGTCAGTAAATGTATCTTTACATGACATCTCCAACCCACCGACCACTGACTCCTCACACTCGTCAATGCCCAACATGCCCATCATTTATCCAGTAGTCCTCCCTGGTGCTCATGCCTGATGCCCAGCATCTAGAAACTCCACTCACCCACAAACATATTCTAATAATGGCATCTCATCCACCTTTTCTTGCATCCACATAACTCCAGATATTCAGCTAAAACAGACATTTCACCTAAACATAGCGCAATGCAATCACTGACATCCTGCTTTCTGTGTTACAGCCCAAGGTGCTGAGAAACTGGGATGACATTCCTTCATCCTCTGAAGTGATGGAGGAGATGGTGCTGCACATCATGGTACGAGCTGTGAGCGAAGCCAAAGAAGGTAATGTGACTGTGAGCACACAGGATGATGGTATGGTGCCCAATTTCAATTTCCTCACCCAGTTGTTTGGCATGAGGTTCAAGTTACCAATGGTGTGTCAATGGACCAGTTACTTTTCATCCAAATCCCCTTCCTTCACCTGAAAACACTCTTCTGACTTTCTGCTTTCAGATATCAAAAAACCTCAACCTCAGGAGGAAGTTTGGAACTGCACCAGACCTCTGATAAAGAAGAACCGTCACTTGATCTTGCAGCCGCCAGCTGAGATATTGTCACTCTGCAAACTTTAGAGGCTGGCATTGGCTCAGAATCTGTACATGATGACTGACTGGGTATGCGTGAGCTGCAGCCATGCCAAAGGAAACTAGAGAGTGTCAACCCAGCAGGCAAAGTTAGGCTGCAGGCGTGTTGTAGGCCTCACATGAGGACTTCAATGGAGTGCTGTATAGGAGGACACTATTGATGATACAAACAAGGGGCGCGATTCTCCGCTGCCCAGGCTGGGTGGGAGAATTGCGGGAGGGCCGCTCTAGCACCCCCACCCCTCCCAAAATGGCGTGTTGCGTTTTGCGATTCTCCGGCCCGGATGGGCCGAGCGGCCTGCCGTTCCTGACCAGTTCACGCCGGCGGCAACCACACCTGGTCGCTGCTGACGTGAACATAGCGCGCAAGATGAGTTTGGGGCCTGTGGGGGGCGGAGAGGAGATTGAGCACCACGGCCTTGCTCGGGAGGGGACTGGCCCACTCCCGCTCTTTCCCTTCTGCCGCCCCGCAAGATCAAGCCGCCACGTCTTGCGGGGCAGCGGAAGGGGAAGACGGCAACCGCACATACGCGGTTGGAGCCGGCCAACCTGCGCATGCGCGGCTGACATCATTAGGCGCCACCGACCACATCATTCTCGGCGGCCGAGTTCCCCGCACGCCGCTCCTAGCCTCCCGGGGGAGTGGACAATAGGAGCTGAGGAGCGTCGTCCGTTGCTGAGAATTCTGCCCAAGATTCTTTTTGCATTAACAAAACTAGCACAGAGCTTCTTGTCACTATCAACAACATGAACGAGCCTGGCTCCAACCTGGCAGAGGACATCGCAAGCAGTTTGGAGCCCACACTTTCCAGGATGGCAGTGGTGGCCAACATGATGTAGATCTGGCCATTATGCAGTGCCTGATAACGGCTGTCTCTGCATCCATTGCAGCATCCAGCGCCGGCCCTAGGGTTGCTGGCGCCCCGGGCAAGCTGAACTTCGGCGCCCTTGGGAGGGGGGAGGGGGGGGGGGGGGGGGCCGAGGGGGGGGCGGGGCCGAGGAGGGGGGTCGGGGCCGAGGAGGGGGGGCGGGGCCGAGGAGGGGGGGCTACGAGGGGGGGGGGGCGGGGGCGAGGAGGGGGGGCGGGGCCGAGGAGGGGGGGGCCGAGGAGGGGGGGGCCGAGGAGGGGGGCGGGGCCGAGGAGGGGGCGGGGCTGAGGAGGGGGACGGGGCGGACCCGAGGGGGGGGCGGGGGGCGGACACGAGGGGGGTGCGGGGGGGGCGGACCCGCGGGAGGGGCAGACCCGAAGGGGGGGCGGACCCGAGGGCGGGGGGGGCGGACCCGAGGGCGGGGGGGCGGACCCGAGGGCGGGGGCGGGACCGAGGGGGGGGGGGCGGGTGGAGCGGACCGAGCGGATGGGGCGGACCGAGCGGGGGGGGCGGACCGGGGGGGGGGGGCGGCCACCGCGCATGCGCTGGTTGGCACCGGCCCAACTGCGCTTGCGCGGGACCCGAGTCTCTGGCGCCCCCTAGCACATGGCGCCCCGGGCGACTGCCCGAGTTGCCGGTGCCTTGAGCCGGCCCTGGCAGCATCCAATGTCTTAGTGATGCTCTGGAGGCTAAGATAGAGATAATGAGCTCCGTGTCTGCAGCCATGCAGGCTGCCTTCCTGGCTGTGGATCTCAATGCTCAAAGGGTCTTGTGTGGTGAACCACGTATTGCTACTATATATATATATATTTACCGTTATTCGTTATTCGTCCAACTGTTATCACCACTGTATATATGTTCACTGTTGTTTTTATTCACTGTTACTTACTGTTGTTGTGTTGATGCTTCTGCTTGGCTCCGCATGTGGCTCCGCCCTCGGGGCCCGATGGCCGCCGCCTTGTCCAATTCAGGCTGATGGGTGGGCACTCGAAGCTGGAGGGCCAGTAGGAGTCCTGCCAGCACTAAAGGAGCAGCAGCTTGTTCTTCAGGTCAGAGAGAGCACCTCCATTTTGAACATTCTCTCGCCAACTTTTTAAACTTCTACTTAAAAATGCCTCAACAGCTGAGGCAAGGCTGGGTGGCAAGGCTGGTGGGGAGGCCCTCAAAGTCTACCTGGAGCATAAACTCCCCCCCCCGCCTCCAACCCCCATCTGCCACCAGGAGACTGTCTACAGCAACTGGCCTCGTCCCCAATACCTCGAGGAACCTGGAGGCTGACTGGAAAATGCTCAGGGAATGGGATGGAATCAGCAAACTGGATATGCTGGCTGGCAGCATCTGTGCCCATCGACCTCCACACCTGCCCCCACCGGGGCTTAGAAATCGTGCCCATGCAAGGTGACTGAGGTTGGGGAATAAATATTCCACTGCATATAACATTTTGACAAGACAGATGGAAAAGGAGGAGGAATGGATCTGACAGTGAAGTTTGACATACGGACAACAGTAGAAAGAAGTTTGGCTCTAATGTTTAGAGAATAGAGTCAGGTGGAAATTAGCAACAACAAGGCTCAGAAAATCCTGATGGGAGGTGTTTATAGGCTCAGAACAGAAGTTATACCTGTGAACCAAACAATAAGCAAAAAAATAACTGGGGCTTATAGAAAAGCCAACATAATAATCATGCAGAACTTTATAGACAGGTCAAGTCAAATTGGCAATAGTAGTATGGAAGATGAACTTGAAGAAGACTAACCTGACAGTTTCCTGGAACAATACAACCGGCTCGGGATAAAGCTTTTCTATGAGGCACGGTTAATTAGTAATCTCATAGTAAAGAATCTTCGGAAAAAGTGATCGTAATACGGTTTGGCCCATAAATTCCAATGAAGTTGCAATTGAGTTGCATTGCCACTCTGCTCCTAGATTCTTCACTTAAAATGAAGTCGCTCCAATCTTATCCAACTTTCTGACTCGGGCTGGGTAAGATCACTCTAGCACAGTGGGTTACCGAGGCCTTACAGTTGAGGGCAGCTCAGTCAAAATTAAGTAAGCTGTTCCCCCTTTTATGGCACTAGCTTCCATAAACCAGGTAAGTTGAAAGGTCCAGCCACTTTGACAATCCAGGCAGAAGGTAAGTGTATAAGGTAAATGGGTAGAATTCGGGAGGGTGTGGGGGTCAGGTCAGGGCATGGAGTGGGGAGCAGAGTCGGACCTGGGATGGGATTTGGGTCTGATTGGGTTGTGTCAGACGTGGGAATGGGTGGGGTTAGGCCATCTCTGGGGGGTGGGGAGGGCAGGACGAACAATGGGGGTTCAGGATGAACTGAGGCCAGTAGGCGGAGGCCAGGGCAGGCTGGGTCTGGGCAGAGGTGGGGGATCAGTCAGGCCAGAGGGAGAGTCAGATAGGACCAGGTGTATGGGGGTCGGTTAGGCCATGGTGGGGTGGGGAGGGGGGGGGAGGCAGGGGGAGGATCAGATCGGGTCATGGAAGCTGTGGATGTGTGTAGGCATTCTTTGGGCTTTGAGGGAGTAGTCTGATGAAGATAGTGGATGGGGATGTAAGGAGAGTCCCTTGGGAGTTCAACATCATAGGAAGCTGAAGAGATGACACTATACTACACCTTAGAGAAGATGCAATTCTACTGATCAACCCTGCCAGAAAGAACAGTGTGTACATATAGGACAAGCTTAAAAGCGTGTTGGACGACATGGAATGTAACAGCATTATTCATTATGTGCATCAGCTCAGAGACTGGTAAAGTTCCATTAAGTGCATATTGATAAAAGATGGCACATTCCAGGTATGCTTCAACCCATGATGTCTAAATCTTGTTCTAAAGAGGTGCCAACACAAGATTCAAATATTAAAGAAATTGAATCCCAAATTCACAAGAACAAGTTTATTCTCCAAATCACCAAATGCCAAACATGGATACTTGGCAGAGGCAGCTCAAGAAATCACTACTCTCAATGCACCATTTGGAAGATACTGCTTCTAGAGATTATCCTTTCAGTTATCCATCAGTCAGAATCTATTCCTGCAGCATATGGACAGAATTCCACAAAATATCCCTGGATGATTATGCTTTGCTGATGATATTGCAGTGATGGGAACAACCAAAGAGCATAACTGAAATGTAGCCTCATCGTGAATGACTTTGATTCAACAGCAAGAATTGCCAGATGAATGTGTGTCAGGTTAACTTCATAATTTCTATCTATTCAAGTTCTAGGATCCATCCTGATCCAGGCAAACCTGAAGATATACAAGACGTGTCTATTCTCCCGGACAAGGAGGCCTTGCAGAGATGCCTTGCATTTAATATATTCTTGCATTTAAAGTATAATCATATATATAATAATATATAATAATACAACGTATATACTTGCACTTTTTGGCGACATGGCGGCACAGTGGTTAGCACTGCTGCCTCACAGCTCCAAGGACCTGGGTTCAATTCTGACCTTGGGTGACTGTGTAGAGTTTGCACTTTCTCCCCGTGTCTGCCTGGGTTTCCTCTGGGTGCTCCTGTTTCCTCCCACAATACATGATGCGCAGGTTAAGTGGACTGGCCATGCTCTGTTGCCCCTTACGTTTGGTGGGGTTATTGGTTTACGGGGATAGGGTGGAGGCTTGTGCTTAAGTAGTGCGTGGCACGGTAGCACAATGGTTTGCAAAGTTGCTTCACAGCTACAGGGTCCCAGGTTCGATTCACTGTCTGTGCGGAGTCTGCATGTTCTTCCTGTGCCTGTGTGGGTTTCCTCCGAATGTTCCAGTTTCCTTCCACAGTCCAAAGATGTGCAGGTTAGGTGGATTGGCCATGCTAAATTGCCCTTAGTGTCCAAAAAGATTAGATGGGGTTACTGAGTTACAGGGATAGGGTGGAAGTGTGGGAGCTCAGGTGGGGTGATCTTTCTATGGGTAGGTGCAGACTCGATGGGCCGAATGGCCTCCTTCTGCACTGTAGGGATTCTATGATTCTGTGATTTTGCAACCTTTTCACACTATGCATAGCCAGGAGGATTGTTAAACCAGCTGTACATCATTCAGATTCTTAGACTCTTGAATTCTGAAATCCTCAAACTCTTGAGTAGAGATTTATTTTTTTTGCAGCAACCCTAATTTATATGTATTTTTATTCTTTGTGGTTCCTAATGGAAAAAAAGGATTGTTGTGCTATTGCTTAAGAGAAATTTACTAATAAGTATGTAGCTAGGATGTATACCATGTGATTAGCAGACAATGTTCAGCAGAGCTTTCAGTTTAGCGAGCAGTATATGGTGTGAAGGAGTTGCAGCTGTACTTGTTAACAATAACTGTTGAAACTTTATAGTAAATCTGTCTACTGAAAAGTTCTGTACTACATCTTCAAATAAACTGAACCTATACTTAGTCTACCAGTTCTGTGTGAGATTGGCATGTTTGAGTTGAACAAACAAAGAAATATAATGCGCATCATCTTCAAAATGACAGATTAGAATCGATGGAGGATTGATTGATGGACAGGAAGACGAGAGTAGGAATAAACAGGCAAGAAACAGTCTGGTGCTTCAGCTATTTATAACATCTATTAATAACTTAGATGAAAACCAAGAATGATATATGTCCAATTTTGCTGATGATACAATGTTAGGTAGGAATGTAAGCTGCGAGGAGGACACAAAGAGGATGCAAAGAGATGTAGACACTTAAATTAATGGGGAAAAGGTGACAGAAGGAGTACAATGTAGGGATCTGTGAGGTTATTCATTTTGGTCTCAAGAATAGATGAGTACATTTTTTTAAAAAGCATGACACCTTTAAATCTTAACGTTCAGAAAGACTGACATGCTCAAACAAGGAATGCAAAAAGTTAGAATGCAAGTACAAAAGAAATTAGGGAGACAAATTACATTATTACAAGGGGATTGGAGTTTAGAAGAATGAGAAGTGATCTCATTGAGGCAGAAACGATTCTGAAGAGAG
The DNA here is from genome assembly GCF_902713615.1 of Scyliorhinus canicula. Classification (NCBI taxonomy): domain Eukaryota; kingdom Metazoa; phylum Chordata; class Chondrichthyes; order Carcharhiniformes; family Scyliorhinidae; genus Scyliorhinus; species Scyliorhinus canicula. The sequence continues at coordinate 125,066,169 of NC_052150.1, forward strand.
GTATATATTGAGAGGTTGATTTGCCTAGTCTGTGAATCTAGAACATAGGGCATATTCTCAGGATAAAGCGGCTAATTATTTAGTACTGAGATGAGGAGAAATTTCTTTACTGAGATGGTTATGAATGTTTGGAATTCTCTATCCCAGAATCGGTGATGCTCTATTGTTGAGCATATTCAAGACTGAGGTAGGCAGATTTTTGGTCCTTTGGGAATCAAAACACATAGGGTGTGGGCAAGAAAGTGGAATTGAGGGAGAAGATCAGCCATGATCAGATTGAATGGCAGAGCAGGCATGAGGAGTTACATGGTCTGCTCCTGTTACTGTTTCTTATGTTCTAATAATGCATCCTCCCTACCTCCTCTTCCTCTTCCCTTCAGTACCTTTTGAGATGGCGAGCGGATTCTTGGTGGCGATGATTGCATTCTTATGATGACAAAGGTATGGAGCAAAAAAACCACTATGAACTTGGACACCTGCTCCAGTGCGCACTGGAGGGTTACACCCTGTTCCCGGCATTGACAGCATTGCTTCAGCAAGCTGATGATGAGTTCCACTGCGTTGCTGCTGATTCCATGGCTCTATTTATATGCCTGCTGTCTTCAGGTTGTCAGATGCTGTTAGTGTGTGGTCATCATTCACGTGTCCTTGCTGTTTGTGGTTTATATAAATGATTTAGATATGAATGAAGGAGGGTTGATCAGTAAGTTTCTGGATGATAGGAAAATTGGTGGGGTGGTAAATAGTGAGGAGGATAGCCTTAAATTACAGGAGTATATGGATGGGCTGGCCAGATGGACTGATTAGTGGCAAATTCAATCTGAATAACTGTGAGGTGGTGCACTTGGACAGGAAAAATAAGACAAGGGAATACATGATGTACGGCAGAACCCTGGGAAGCACCAAGGATTAAAAGGACCTTGGTATGCATGGACACCGGTCCCTTAAGGTAGCCGGGCAGGCGGTTACAATGGTTAAGAAGGCATATGGTATACCTGCCTTTATGAACGGAGGCATAGAGTTTAAGTACAGGGTGGTTATATGAGAACGATATAAAACATTGGTTGGACCACAGCTAAAGCATTGCATGCAGTTCCGAATCCACATTATAGGAGGGATTTGATAGCACTGTAAAAGATGCAGAGGAGATTTTCCAGGATGTTGCCTGGGCTGGAGAGTTTTGGTGATGAAGAAAGATTGGATAGACTGGGGTTATTTCCTTGGAGCAGAGGAGACTGAAGGGTGGACATGACTGAGATGTATAAAATTATGAGGAGCATAGATAGAGTAAACAGGAAGAAACATTTCCCCTTGGTGGTGAGACCAATGAACAAGGAACATAGATTTACGGAGGTTTGGAAGGGGTGTGAGGGAAACTTTTTCATCCAGTGGATGGTGGGAGTCTGGAACTCACTGCCTGAAAGTGTGTTGGAGGCAGAGACCCACATAACATTTAAGAAGTATTTAGATGTGCACTTGTGATGCCAAGGCAAACAAGGTTATGGGCCAAGTGCTAGAAAATGGGATTAGAATGCGTAGGTGGTTGTTTTTGACCATCACAGTGGTGATGGGCCGATGTGCCTTTTCTGCGCAGTAGGCTTCTATTACTGTTTGACTACGATTCAGAGGATGGGCTTTGTCCACAGGAAACCACCCTCTGGTTGTCCTGGGAGGCTAGAAAATGACAGGAACAGCAGATTGCCTCAGAAAGAAGGCACCTTGGCTGCTGCCAGGATAGGCATTCATCCACATGATGTGCAGAGCATAGTTGCACATTAAGTACGTATTAATTCAGCAAATACCCCTGTGGTTCATGTGCTTCCTGTTAACCCATAAAGCCAGACATGTGCAGTTGATGCTCACCATCAGGAATCCTGCTGTTATGGCAAAGCCACATATTCTTTCCTGCTGCTTCTCCCTGCTGAGGAAGGAAATTATGTATTCTCCTTTCCTACTCGTCCTCTGGTTTTGGTCACCTCCGTGTCTGCCTCATGGACGGTGTACTGAGATTTGTTGGATATCAGTCACTCCCATGGTGAGAGGCTCTAGTCATGTTGAAGGAGGCACAATTTAGTGACCACAGCCTAATTAAATCTGGGTCATAATTAGGTCACGCCTCGTGCTGCTAGCTCACACACAGCCTGCCCACGCTAGCGCTCTACTCAGCATGGATCACCACACATGATGTGACAGAACTGACCACCAGCATGGCCTGTGCCATTTTATTTCTTTGGGCTTTGGAACACCAGCAACAGCAGAAATTCAGAGCCCTAATCAGGGCTAACAAACTGAACAGCAGTTGAATTTACGTGAATGAGGGCACAAATTTGAAGGTTGCCATACTTTGAGGGAATGTCTTGGGGTGATCTACTTCATGGAAGCATTGTTCATATGAGACACACCACTGCTGAATGTCTATGACCACAATGTTTTTAGTTCAATGGAAGAGTGAAACAGAAATTTAAGCTATGCAAATCAATGTACAGCAGCTCAGCAGGTAGGAAATCAAGCCTCTTTTCCTTTATTAAAATAAAACAATTTATCTCAGTTGTGCTGATTAGAAGCTTGCTGTCTTCCAGATTAATTTTTCATCTGCTGGAATCATTCCAGCTGTGGTCCATCAGACAACCTCTGAGCTGCCACTCGCCAGCAGTTACCACTCAGTGCCCAAGACTTTTCCTGCATCAACTTTGAAGCAAAATCTGTGTGTGAGGAATTTCTGTTGCAGATATGAATATTATTAATGTTGGATGGAAGTTCACGATTCTTTCCCTGGAGAACAGTGGACCTGTGCGGCAAGCTTTTACTTGTGAATGCTGATCCGCTGACTTGCTTCAAGTGAGTGCTGGACCTGTTACTGGCTGTGATGGAGATTACCTTTGGCATGGTAGCACAGTGGATAACACTGTTGCTTCACAGCGCCATGATCCCAGGTTTGATTCGTGCTTAGGTTGCTGTCTGTGCGGATTCTGCACGTTCTCCCTGTCCCTGCGTGGGTAATGTGCCATCAATGAACACAAAACAAGTAGTGAACATAACTGAGGCTTTAATAAACTAAACAGAAAGCATCCTGGCCTCGGATCCCGAACTGAGGCAGCGGCAGAGACTAGCCACCTTTATACCGAGCCCGAGGGAAGGCGGAGCCAGCAGGCAGTGGTTTACCACATTACATATAATACAGTGTCAGTTTACCACAATACACATATTATATACTATAGTGGTTCAGAGCCAGCAGGGACAAGCCCAGGCATGTCACAATACAACAGTACAATACAGTGGTTTACCACAGTGGGTTTCCTCCAGGTGCTCCGGTTTCCTCCCACGGGTCCCAAAGGGTGTGCTGTTAGATCATTTGGACATTTTAAATTCTCCCTCATTGCACCCGAATGGGTGCTGGAGTGTGGCAACTGGGGGCTTTTCACAGTAACTTCATTGCAGTGTTAATGTAATTGTGACAACAAAGATTATCATCATTATTATTATCATCATCAAACTGCCAGCATGAGTCCGGTAGAGCCTAGAAAATTAGGTAACCATTTTCTCCTCACTGGAACCTACCATGCAATTTTTCATTAAGTTGTTATATCTTTACGATGTGATCCTCTAAACTGGGTGTAATTTCCCTTTGGGTGGGTGATCAACATACCTCTAGTACAACCAATTAAATTTGGAGTGCGTAGAGGAGACCTGGCTTGCTTGTTCATCAACAAGTGTTAATTTTCTGCCAATGTTCAAAGTGAAAATTCTGCCCAGAGAGCTCAAACATTCATCATTTTTGCAAAGGACGAGCTTTGGTAACTTAAATTATTTTTCAATTGTTCACACTAAATATTAAGGATAATTTACACATGGAATGCAACTGTTAAAGTGATACAAGCTTTTCTAGTCAGTTGGTCTGACACTGAGAACAAACTTGTAAATGTGTGTGACAACCTTTCACCCAGAAGCAGTACATTAAGGAAAATTAGCAATTTCTTGAAATTGTCTGTGGAATCTGTAATTGTTTCTGAGGACTTTTAAGAGCTTTCAGAAAGTCTAAAGCGATCAATTGTACCTTTCTTGGAAAATAAGAATTACTTGTTTATGTGATGTGGCAACCCTTCACCTGGAAAGAGATCCAACAGGAAGGAAGTTAGGATAAAGACACTGTGTGGCCAGACACAAAGGAGAGCTGCAGACACAAAGGGAAGAGACAAGCAGAGAAACTTGAGGATGAACATCTCATTGCAGACACAAAGGAAAGCAGATAGAGACAAAATATAAACATATCAAATTCTTGTGAGGAGAAGAAGAAAATCATTCTCAGAGACAGTTTTTCTTTTGGTAGATAAGGAAACAAGAGCTCTTGGTGTTAATGTGCAAACTGGCTAAAAAGGCCTAAAGCTTAGAAAGCTTTGTGAATAGCTCAGAGACATTAAAGAGCTGGGTATTTTCCCAGAAGTGGGCAAAGTGTGTACTATAGTGTTACTGGTTGGTTCAAAAGGACAAAAGCTGCACCATCGGGAATGTGGTGACTGGGGGAGCTGTTGGCATGATTAGCGTCACTGGACTAGCAATCCAGAGAGTCACGGTAATGCTCTGGGGGCATAGGTTCGAATTCCATCATGGAAATTGGTGGAATTTGAATTCAATTAAAAAAACTGCAATTAATGATGATCTTGAAACTATTTTTGATTGTCACAAAAACCCTTATGGTTCACTAATGTCCTTTAGGTAAGGAAATTTGCCATCCTTACCTGGTCTGGCCTATGGATGACTCCAGATCCACAGCAATGTGGTTGACTCTTAAATGCCCTTTGAATTGGCTTGGCAAATTAGGAATGGACAATAAATGCTGGCCCAGCCACTGATGTCCACATCTCTTGAATTAATTAAGAATAACCCAAACAGAGAGTCTTTATAGAAGTTTGCTTTACTGATGATAATCATACTTGTGAAATAGGGACATGTAAATAATTGACAGGGAGGACTCCTCTGCAAGATTTTGGAAGTGCAGCTTTTTTAGGGTTCTATGCTGGTCTGAAATAATAGTTTTTGGGTTTGCTTTGGATTCAGAAGTGTTTCTCTGCAAGGTGGAGTAAAGATTGGTGCAGCTGCCTTTCATCTGCACTAAGTCATTTGAGCCTTCAGGGAATCATAACTTCTGTTTTGAACCATATTGGATTATGCTAATTGGAAAAAAACTTTGGGGTATGCCTGTTTGGAATTTACAATTGCAATGGCAGATGTGTTAAAGGAAATAATTATTATGTAAGGCCATAAATGAATAGACAATCAACACACGACCTGGAATCCAATGGAATGATTGATTTGTAAAAATACAAATATTGTATTAGATAGTAAAGTTTCTTCAATTCTTATGAATGAAGTAGATAATAACTAATGGGATGTGTAAATTGTATGAATAGTAATTCAGAGTAAGAGATAGAGCTAAGGAAAATACACAAGAACAAATTGGGATAAACTTAAAGGGTATATTCATATAATCATGTATGTTTTAGTGAAAATCAGTAAAGTGTATTTAAAATAGCAATTTGACACTTTTCTTTTGGTTCTGCTTGTGTCCTTGCCTATGCGTTTTAAAACAGTAGAATTTGATAGTTTGGCCATTGTCCAAGGCACTGGGATCCCACATATATACAAACCTTGATTTTTTGAAAAGGTCACTTGAAGCACAAAAAAGAAGATATGACATTGAGATACCAATACAAGTGTGCAGTTGTGGTTTGACAGGTGTCTTTCACAAATGTCTGGAGTGACTAACGTGCAGAATTGGATGGTGAAGTGCACTAAAGAATGGGTCAGAAGCATATTCAGCTACCGAACAACAGTGCAACATGGTTCAGATGGTTATTATTGTTAGAAATAATTTTTAGGTTATCAGAGCATTGACACATACTTTTGAGAGAAACTGACTCAACAATGATTGCTTAGAGGTAGCAAAATAAAATAAATTTGTGTAAGGCAAATTAACGGATTAGAAAATTAATAAGAAATACCCACAAGATAGATACAAGAACTGGAAAATTGGAAATAGAAATTGGGTTTTAGAACAGATTAGAGAGAGATTGCAAAGTATTATAGAGGGAATATTACCTTCTAGGGTACAAGACAGGTACCTAAGGACTGTCTAAGGACTAACATGGCTGGGAACCAAGTGCCACATTGGAAAAGTAAAGGTTGACGACATTGGATGGGATTTTCCAGTCCTTCCCACCAGTGGAATCTTGTAGTCTCACCGAAGGTGGCCCCTGTAGCGGGTTCCCCGGCAGTGGGACGGGTAAGCCACGCTAAATACCACGGATATTAGCGGTACTAGAAGATCCCACTGGTGGCCAATGGTGTGTCACCTCCATCCCTGGAAAACAGGGTGCGAGGGGGCCAGAAACTCCCTCCATTGTCATTTCAGTGGAGGAAATATCCACTGGAATCAAAAGAGTTTAAGGAGTGATATAAGCGCTGGAGCAGCTGCGTTTTCACAAGCTCTGGGTCTACTCATCACTAACCCTTTACTTTATCCTTGTGTACATTTCATAATGGTCTTTTCTTGGGACATATGCTTGGTAATATGTCCCTGGATGATCCTAATTGGAGTTTTGCAATGCAGAGTTCAGCGGAATCAAAAAGAATCTTTGTGTGAGTGAGGCAGTTGGAGTTGTCTGGGGTGGGGCCCAATTTCAGTGGCATTGTTGTCGATGAGCAGATCTGTGTTGCAGGTCTTTGGAACTCATCTTGAAAAGCCACGACGTATCCTTGGGAGAACGGTGGCATTGCAGAAGATAAACCGTGCATTTGATAGATCACTTTTCCATGTTGGTTCTTTGAGATCCTACTCCATGGTGTGTCGCATATCCTAACAGTTTCTGGAGTAAGGGCTGGACAAGGAGTGTCTGTGTGTACAGTTTCTGGCAGGAAGTGAGAGCGAGTTCCCAACTGAGTTTGAAGGTTTGTTTCCATACGTTAGTAATCCTGATCTGTAGATTAGGTGTACCAGGTTTGATGGAGCACGATGTATCCAGTCTTCAAGGCCTTTGGTCGGTTGTGGTCACCATCCACTGGTCTTATATAATTCTGTTTTTGATGATCGTCATGAGGGGGTGGAGGCGGCCAGTTGTGTCAAGTCAACCCCCAGCCTAGCCCTATGCTGTTGGGCGTCAGGGCGACATCTTGATGGAAACAAAGGTGCTTTGTTTGTTTGAATCCTTGAGGGATTCTCCTATCCAGCTGGCAGCACACCTCCGCCCATGAGTTTCCCGGAAGTATGGAGTGACTTCAATGGAAAATTCCCATTGCCAGCGGTGACAGGGGAATCCTGCCACCGTGAACCGTGCTGCTGAGAAACACACAGCTGGGAGGCAGGAGAATCCCAGCCGTGTCATGGCTTTTGCCTTTTTGAGCAGCATGGATGGGGTTCTTCAATAATCCTGAACATTTCTCCCCGGTGATTATGTTACCAATTATTTGCAGTTGCCTTTTCTCCTGCAAGGACGTGCGAGATGTGAGCATGAGGGCTAAGGTCGTCTGGCATCCTGTTTTAGCAAAAGACATATTAAGTCTTTTAAGTTATATGTGGTCTGTGCACAGGTTACACCTTTCTTTTTATGTGCAGTTATCCTTGCGATTATGGGAGGAGAGTGTATTTTGAATCTTACAGTGCAGAAGGAGGCCATTCAACCCATCGACCGGCTCTTTGAAAGAGCATCCTACCCAAGCCCACACCTCTACATCCCCATAACCCAGCAACCCTACCTAACACTAAGGGCAATTTAGGACGGCCAATGCATCTAACCTGCACATCTTTGGACTGTTGGAGGAAACTGGAGCACCCGGAGGAAACCCAGACAGACATGGGGAGAACGTGCAGACTCTGCACACACAGTGACCCAAGCCAGGAATCGAACCTGGGACCCTGGAGCTGTGAAGCAATTGTTCTAACGACTGTGCTACCGTGCTGCCCTTGTTGATGGTGTATATGAGTGCAGCCATGGCATAATGATAAGTGGTTGATTGGTGGGAAATTGGGTGATAGGGTTAGATGAGTCCTCTCTGAGATTAAGAATAATTCCACAGTTAGAGCTAATGATATTGTGTTTGTATTTAGCTTTTCATTATTTTGAATTTAAGAATTCTTGCCTAGTTCTGTCAATACCTGGGAAACTTAGGTAATCTGGGAAGGAATGGGTTTCATCTGACTTTTTATTGAGGTCGATGTTCTTTGGAAATGAGTAGTAGCACATGCCAAGATACACTTGGTTAACCCTTGAGTGATTTGTTGATTGTTCCTAGGCTAACTGGACACATTTTTCCCTGAAGAGTTTTTTTTTCTCTTCATCTCAGTGAGCAGCACAACCATCCTCACCGGGATCAAACGCCTCTCCCTCACCAAGGATATTCAGATATTTGGCATTGGGACCCTCCCAAAGGGCCTACCTTCAGGCCTGACCCCCAACCAGCCAGCCCCACCCCTAATTGTTGGTACCTGTGCATCAGCCACACGCCCCCACCTCCCAGCCCCAGGGAAGTGACATCCTGCTATGGGGTCGCCAAGTGCTCCCTCCTTCATGCCCCCTATCCCACCTCATGGCCATACTCTCTCCATGGCCACATTCCTTCCATGGCCATGCCCTTTTTTGAGTCCCACCCCTTGACAGTGCCAAAGTAGTACCCTGGCAGTGCCACTTTGGTCAGCACTGCCAGGGCACCGGGGGCAATGCCATGTCTCCGACCATTGGGGCTCCAATGGCCTCTGCGCCCACCGGATGGTCATCACATCTGGGGCGGGATTCTCCGATAATGGGGCTATGTCCCCACTCCAGCATCAAAACACGGGGGTTTCACTCTGAATTTTCTTGATCCACTGACTATTTAAACTGGAAATTACCTTTTTACACAAAGTATCATGTGTCTGTTATTTCATGGCTAATTTTAGATGGTTCTGGGACAATTGAGAATAAAAGTTACAAACATATTTTTGGAAATTTCTTTGAGGGACATTCAGTAAATTTGGTTATTTTGGTTAAGGTTCCCTCATGGGGATAGTAACATAGGAGGAAAGGTTGTATGAGTGGTAGAGGATGTGTACTAACACAAGTGCACATTTTATCTTAGCTACCCTTGTGAGACCACATAACCTTTTTCTTGCACTTTGCAGTAATTAGGGTGGTGGAGACAGCATTGACTATCTTTATTATGTCTGTGTTGACAGCTTTCATCATTCTCTTATGAGGTTTTCTGCCTTCATTGCCCAACAGTCTTGCTCTTTTGTACCTGAAGTCTGACAAAATGATGTTGAAGGATGCATTAGGAATCTGGAAATCTCCCAACAAATGATGCCCTGGAGGCTGCTGCTGCTTTGATATTTTTCCAGAAAAATCCCACCGATGGGAATCGCGCCGCACGCCTCGCAGAATTGCAAGAATCAGCGCGACGCGATGGGCCCCGGGGCTGCTTCAAATCTCCGGCCCGGATGGGCCGAAGTCCTGCCGACGTGACTACAGATCACACCGGCGTAAATCAAACATGCTTTTTAAGGGCGTCAACCAGTTGTGCTGGCTGATGACGATGAGCTAGTAGATGGGGTCGGTGTGGAGCGGCCGCCGGAGAGGAGATGGCACGGCCGTTGCTGTGGAGGGGGGGGGGGGGTGTGTGGGTGCTGGTAGAGGGTGGTCCCAGGGCTGAGGGTGCGTGCCGATAATCGGGGTCAGTGTCGGGTGTGGGGGGGGGAGGTTTGGGGTTGGGGTGGGGAGCAGATGGGGGGGTGCCATGGGGAGGGGGTGCCGGGGATGGGGGTGCCGTGGGGAGGGTGTGCCAGAGATGGGGGGGGAGGGGTTCCCTGGCCAGGTGCCAGCTGGATGCAGTGGCGACCATGCAGCCCATGGCACCTGGCTGCGGAGGAGGGTATGGGCAATGATGACATGTCGTCTACCCCCATCCCCCACCCCGTGCAGACCATTATGTTAGGGCATCACCCAGCGATATTGGCCGCCGTGGCGTGAGCCGCCCTTCTACATGTTGCCCTATTGGAGCTGGAGGAGGAGTGTGCCAGGGAGGTGGCGGAGGCTGCCGCAGTGGAGAGTGCCACAGAGGGGCTGGTGGCAGCCGCCCAGGCTGGAGAGCCGCCTGCTCAAAGGATGAGGAGGAGGTGGTACTGGTGCCACGGCGACGGAGATGCCCGATGAGGCCCCATGTGTACCAGCTCCGCTCGTCGTACCAGGACCTCACGGACCGGGCATGCAGCAGGAGACTCAGGAGCCGGGAAACCGTCGCTCATAATTGCCATCTCATGGCACACCTGGCATCGTGTGGCTTTGGGGGAGGACACCCTCTCCCGGTCGCCTTCAAGATTACGGTGGCCATGAACATCTACGTGACAGGATCGTTCCAGTCGCCGAGTGGGGACCTGCCCGGCATTTCCCAGACATCGGTGCACCGGTGCATCCGTGCCATGACTGATGCCCTGTATGACATCGTGGACCGCTACATTCAGTTCCCTGTGGACCGCGCCCACCAGCATGCCCGGGCAGCGGGCTTCGCTGCCATGGCCAGGATACCAATGGTCCAGGGGGTGATCAATGGGATGCACGTTGCCGTGCGGCCAGCTGCGGATAACAGGGCCATGTTCACGAACAGGAAGAGGACCTACTCCATGAACGTGTAGGTGGTCTGTGACCACCACATGAGGTCATGCACATCTGCGCCCAGTACCCGGGCAGTGTGCATGACTCGTTCATATTGGCACAATCGTTCATCCCTGCATGTTCAAGGGACACGCCCACAGGCTGAGGGGCTGGTTGCTGGGCGACAAGGGTTACCCATTGCAGTCATGGCTGATGACGCCTATACGGAGGCCACAGACTGACGCGAAGACCCGCTACAATGATGCCCATACAGCGACAAGGGGTGTGATAGAGAGGTGCTTTGGGCTGCTGAAGATACGCTTCAGTTGCCTAGACCACTCTGGAGGGGACCTCCAGTAACTGTCAGAGAGGGTCAGCCGTATCGTTGTGGTCTGCTGCATCCTGCACAACATAGCCCAGCAGAAGGGTGATGTGCTGGAGGCAAAGGAGGGGGAGGGAAAGGAGCAAGATGGCAAACGGTAGGCTTCCCCAGATGAAGGGGATGGGGGCAATGTACAGGTCAAACGGGCTGGACATGGACGGGAGGCTGCCCACCATTACTGGCTGGGCCAGCGGGCACGGGACAGGTTGATAGCCTCACGGTTCACAGACCAGGGGTGTGTGGGAATCGCAGAGTATGGACGCGGACAGCACAGTATGGCACCAGCCCACCACCCTCACCCCGCCCACCACTAATCACCCTCACCCCGCCCACCACCAACCACCCTCACCCTACCCACCACTGCGTCACCCGCATGCACACCACCCCTCCATTGCACATCCACCTGCGGCACAATGGGCAGGGCTCACACGGTCGCCAGTAGAAGCGAGTCTATTGCAGGCCATGGAGGATGATGACAACCCACCCTGCGATGAGCTCTGCGCTCTACAGCATTAGACAATGTCTGACTCATGGCCACAGTAACACCCACCACCTGGGAGGTCCCTGCATGCGGCCTGGACACTGCAGCGCACGGTTCCGTCGTCTGCCTGGGGGGTTGGCGAACGCGACCCGGGGAGGGAAGGGGGAGGGGCACACTCACCTGAGCTCGACGTCCTGTCACCCTTCACACACACACTGGCGCTCACCTCATACCCCACCCCCGCATGCATCGGACAGAGCACAGAGGCAGCTTCTGTAGGTGTGAAAGTGACTTTAATGACAAACAGTTCATACACGTGCCCCAGCCCCTATAACTAATCTGTGCCCTGTACCCGTGCCAACTTACTCAGTGTCTAATTTTTTGGCGTTGTGGGCCCTATGACTACGTCTAGGTGGTTCCCCAGACGATACAGCAGAACTGGAGGCGGACCCCTGTGATTCCTGTCCTGTGACTAGGGACCCCTTTCGCGGCCATTTCCTGGGGCGGCCAGGCCCGGATGGGCCAGGCTGCGGCTCGGGTGACTGGGATGGCGAGCTGCCAGCCTGTCCTGCCCATTGCCCACCAGATGCACCTGGGACGGAAGGGGAGGAGTCCAAGGTGTCGCGGCCTCCGGGACCTCCCCTACAGGGGGTCCCGGAACGGGCCCTTGCACCTCCTCCTCCCTCGGGGTACCCAATGGGCCCCGGGCCTCTCCATGAGTCGGGGTTGCGAACGGATCCAGCACCCTACGCACCCCTGTCACCTGGCGCTGCCAGTCCTGGAGGCCCGCCCTGGTACCAACAAGGGTCTGCATGTTTTCAGCCATGGAGCTTAGGAGTTAACCATACCCGTCTGTGCCTGGGCGACACCGGCCAGCACCCGGGCAATGGTGCCGATGCCCTCAACGATGGCCTGCTGGACTGCGCCATGGCCTGCTGAGACTGTGGCACGGCGTTGAGCTCCTCTGCGATTTGCAGCTGGCTCTGGCTCATGGCCGTCTGTGACGGCTGACACCATCGCGATTGTCGTCACGCAGCTGCTATCCCCTTCTGGGTCGGAGGTTTCCGGAGCTTCTGGTTGGCCCCACGCCGGAGTGGTTCGCGCCGTTCTTGGTGCCGGCGTTGGGCCATCCCGCCGATTGCGGGAGAATCCCACCAAGAGTCTGGTAATATCCCAGTTCTACGACTAACCAGCCAATGGAAGGGAAATCATGCTATAGCGTGTGAAAAATAGCTGGAATAGTGAGAAACTAGAGTGTAACCAGGAGAATACTAATGAAAACTTACTTCGGAAAGCAGTCAATGCCTCCTGTAGAGGTATAAAGGAAAATGGAGGGGAAAAAAATGTACTTATTTTTTTCTGAATACACACTGTAAATTTCAGGTTGAGCAGGAATATTGTTCATGTAATGGACTGTTTGGACTGTATAGCATTAACCTTGGTTCAAATTATCCTTTTGATCTCAATACATTTCCCTGCCATCCGTTGAACTGATAGCTATTGCAAGACAAGCTTACTATGAGATGTGTTTATTGATTGAATTCTTTCCCAGCAAAACCCCATTACATAAATAATTTACAGCTGACTGCCTTCTCCAGCTTCACAGAAAATGAATTCTGAAATTTAAAAAATAAACGTTCTTCATAATTCCAGATGTAGGAACTCAATAAATATATACTTTCCACATGTAATCTTTTGAGAGGCAGCAACTTCAAAAAGTGCCTGAGGTGATTATTTTGTATTGAACTTTCAACATTCTTGAATAAGCCTCAAAGCTGTATGATGATCAGTTGATAACTTCTGTATAAGCATTAAGATCTTTGACCTCAGAGAATTCTACACCCTTATCATTTTGGTAGATTATGTATGGAAGGAATAGACAGCTGTGGGTTTTCTGTCACTTGGAGGGACCAGTCACAGATACGACTTTCATTCGATTTTAGATGGTCAATAATTCTTATTGAGATGCTCTAATGGAGAAAATGAGTATTGTAATGGCTTGCCGTGCCCTTTTTACTTTTAGATCATTCAAAAAAAAATGTTCTATTGCATTACTGCAGTACAACACTAAGGCTGCAATTTCCCTATACATTTGGAACAACCTCAGGTTCGGGGGGAATATGTACTGAAATATTTTGCGTTACGTATAAGCGTATTCATGAACTGGTAGGTATGGTTCAAATCATTTTTTAATTGGAGGGGGTAAATGATAATATATGTTCAACGTCATCCCAGGGCATACAAGGCTATGGGCCAAGTGCTGGAAAATGGGATTAGAATGGTTATGTGGTTGTTTTTGACCGGTGCAGACACAATGGGCGGGATTCTCTGACCCCCCCCCCCGCCGGGGCAGAGAATCATCGGTGGGGGAAGGGGGCGACGTGTAGCCCGCCCCGCTTCCCCGATGCCGGCTGCCGGATTCTCCGGCGCCGCTTCTTCAGTGGGGGTGGGAATCTCACCGGTCGGGGGCCGTTGGCAGCGCCCCCCTCGGCGATTTTCCAGCCCGCGATAGGCTGAGCGGCCGCCCGTTTTCAGCCTGTCCTACCGGCGTAAAATAGACCAGGTCCTTACCGGCAGAACCTGGCTCTGCGGGCGGCCTGAGGAGTCCTTGGGAAGGTACAGAGGGATCTGGCCCTGGGGAGGGCCCCACGGAGGCCTGGCCCGCGATTGGGGCCCACCGATCTGCAGGCGGGCCTGTGCCGTGGGGGAACTCTTTCCCTCCGTGCTGGCCATGGCATGTGCTGGGATGACGCCAGCACACGCATGCGCCAACTCGCACCAGCCGGCGGAGGCCCTTCGGTGCTGGTTGGCAGTTGGCGCGGTGCCAACAACGCCAGCCTAGCTCCTGAAGGTGTGGAGGATTCCGCACCTTCCGGGTGGCCCGACACCGGAGTGGTTCACGCCACTCCTCGGCGCCCATACAGCCTGCCCCGCTGGGAAGGGGAGAATCCCGCCCAATGGACCGAAGGGCCTTTTCTGTACTGTATGATTACGTGACTCTATGTAACTATCCTGGAGGTAAAAAGAATAACCAGAAATACAGGACATTTGTAGTAAACAGGAGGATGATGGCAGACTTTAGAAGGACAGAGGCAAGATCGAGGAAGGACAAACACATGGCAGATTAATTATAAATTGAGAGCAATTTAAGTGATAACCATTTGAAGCAAACTAAGGAGAAAGTATATAAATTAAGTTGTTAAAAGCAGAACAGAAATAGAGGGGACAATTCTCTGGCTACGCTGTGCCCAGTCCCAGTCCCACTATGTCAGAATTGTCAATTCATGCCTGGCACCAAACAGTCTGTCATCCTCCCAGCCCACTCCGGCTGGTGTTATCAAAATCTCACCCAGGAAAGGCGAGAACTTGATCACACCTCATTCGCATTCATTTTAATCTCATTAGTGAGATTGAAGTACAATGCTGCAGTGGCCCAGGAGTCACCTGCACCCGCCCACACCCCCACTTTCACCCCAAATGGGAAGTCATGCGGCATCACTCAGTACTGCTTTCAAAAGCGGGACCAGGCACCATGGACTCTGAGGGGGAGCAAGGAGGTGAGTATCCCTCTCTAGTGACCTTCAGATGCTGTGGGGGGTGCTTCATGGGGGTGGGGGATTGAGGGGGGGGGGGGCTGGAGGGGCCACATTAGCAGTTGCCCCTGTTCTTGAGGGGAGAGGGGCTTTGGGTATGCAAAGCCTTGAAGCCAGCTTTAGTACTTGTGGACACCCATAACAGGGCAAAGCTTGAGCCTGTCTGCCCTACCAAAGTCTCACAGGACAGACACATGTTGCAGCTTGTCCCTTGAAAGTCCATTTCACCGCCCTCGAAGTTTCCGCTTTGTACATGCTTGTTTAAAGTCCATTTCAAACTCCTTGACGTTTCCCCTTTGTGCAACCTGTTTAAAGTCCATTTCACTCCCCATTGACAGTGACAGGCCTCTAGCTTGACAAAAGGGAACTTGAACTCTGAAGTGCCTCCTTGAAGGAGCAGATGATTTATCCGAGAGAATGTTTTCAATACTTGAAGTCCTGCAATCTTTGATGCCTGAACAGCATTCTTGCATTGTAGGTTGTTATGGGCCCGGGTTTAGAGACAACATATCCATTATAGTCAAAAGATATTGATTCCCACTTTTTGTTTTAGGAAGCGGTCCTACGCAATCAATTAGGACCTTTGTAAAAGGTTCCTCAAATGCTGGAATGGGTATTAAGGGTGCTGGTTTTATCATTGCTTGAGATTTCCTTATCACTTGACATGTGTGACATGATTGACAAAATTTAACTACATCTTTATGTATTCCAGGCCAATAAAAATGCTTTTGTATTTTAGCTTGCGTTTTCCTTATTCCCAAATGACCTCCCGCTGGTACCTCATGTGCAACTCTCAACCCCTCCTTTCTGTACCCTACCGGCAATACTACTTGATGAACTTCTGCCCACTTTTCATCCGCCTGCATCTGTAAATGTCTCCATTTTCTCATCAAAACATCACTTTTACTGAAATAACACACTGGTATACACTCAGATTCTCTTCTGTATATGCTTACTGATACATCCATTGTATTTCTATATCTTTTTGTTGTAACTCCGCCAATTTCCTGAACTAAAAATATCAGCCTCATCCTCCACCTGTTCTTGTTCTTTTTCAACCATCTTATCAAAAATCGTTTCTGATAATTGCACTTCAACGTCATCTTCATTCTTTGATTTCTCCCCTTGTCTTAACCTTCTTACTATATAATCTAGAAAATTCCCAGGATATTCGTCCTTCAACCCTTCAGTTGTCTGATTTTCCACTGGCTTATCAACCACAGTAGGCATCACTCCCACCTGCGATCCAGCTGTATCATTACCCGAGATAAACTGTATTCCTAGACAAGATAGTTTCTCTATTACTCCTACTACTACTTCATCACTCTTCACTGGACTTTCCAACCTTACCTTATATAATGGAACACTACTCCTCTCACCCTGAATTCCACATATTACCACCTTTCCTGGCAATATTCTTCCCAGACTACATAACTCCTCATCTCTTACCATTAAAGATTGACTAGCTCCTGTATCTCTTAAAATTGTGACTTCTTTACCTGCTCCTCCTGATACACATGAGTAAACTTTACCCACACAAGTAATTTCTTTAAATAGTCTGGCACCTTCTTATCAATCACCTCTTGATCAGGCTGCACGATCTGTTGCATCTCCTTTGCTTCACTTGGGCTTTCCTTTACCACTTTAACAAACCCCACTGTCTTATCCTGTTTTACCACATCAGCCTTCCCAGTGCCTTTCTTCAACCACCAACACTGTGACTTTACATGGCCTAGTTTATTACAGTGAAAACATTTGAAAATTTTCATTTCTTTTCCACCTTCCTGGATTTCTTTTTTAATCTGAGGTACTCTCCTTATTATCTCCTATCAGATCACCTTTACCTTTACCACTTGAGTATTTCTCATGTCCCCAGTTTCTATCCCTCACAGGCTGAAAGTGATGTTGGAAACCAAGCTTTGATTTATGATCTAATCCATAATGATCTGCCATTTCTGCTGCTAATCTCGCTGTTTTAACTCTCTGCTCTTCCACATGAGTTCTCACTACATCAGGAATTAAATTTTTAAACTTTTCCGAAAGCATACTTTCTCGGAGAGCTTCATAAGTTTGGTCTATTTTCAACGCCCTTATCCACCTCTCAAAATTACTCTGTTTGATCCTTTCAAACTCCATGTATATTTGCCCAAATTCTTTCCTTAAATTTCAAAACCTTTGTCTGTAACATTCAAGCACTAGTTCATGTTCACCTAAGATGGATTTTTTCACCTCCTCATACGTCTCAGATATCTCCTCCGGTAGTGATGCAAACACTTCACTTGCCTTACCTACCGGCTTTGTTTGAATCAGTAATACCCACATGTCCTGTGGCCATTTCATTTGTTTAGCCACCTTCTCAAATGAAATGAAAAATGCTTCTACCTCCTTCTCATCAAACCTTGGCAATGCTTGGACATATTTAAATAGATTCCAAAGCCTTCGACTTTGACGCTCTTTCTCACTATCCTCGTCACTATCATCCAACTGTATATTTTCCTTTACGCCTGCTAATTTTAACTGACTGTCATGTTTCATGGCCATTTTCAGAAGTTCAAACTCTCTCTTTATCTTTTTCCCTAATCTTTATCTCCCTTTCTCTTTCTTTTTGTTCTGCTGAGGGTATTCTTTCTGTTTTCCTTTCTTCTCTCTCTTTTTCCTCTCTCTCTCTTTCTCTTTCTTTTTCCTCTCTTTCTCTTTCATATTCAAGCTGCTTTAATTCTTTCTCAAGTTCCATTTGTTTAATTTGTAACTGAATTTTTATCATTTCCAATGAGTCAAACTGTATCTTAGGCAACTTTAAATGCTTAGCCACCGCCATAATGTCCTCATCTTTTCGCATTTTGTCAGGTAATGTTAACTGCAATGTTTTTGCCAAATCTAACAGTCTGCTTTTAGTCTCTGTCTGTAAGGTACATTGTGTGACCGTCTCCACCCCCAAAAAATTCAGAGCCTCTGATAGAGCCGTTGTCCACAACACACTCCCTATTTACACTAAAATACCACACCTGAAAAGCACCTACAATATACTCACCCCTCACTGTCTTTAAGTTCACAAAGCCAATCCAACAGATAGACTTTTATCTCCCTCGAGCCCCGATTTTTTTATGGGTCAGTGTTTAGAGAACCCCAAAGTGTATCATGGAGTTAACCTGACCCACAACTTTTAATAGATTGTGGTATGGGGAGCACACGGCCCACTCTACAGCTGTGGTGCAGCAGAAATGGAAAAGCATTTTTTAAAGCAAAACAATGTTTATTCTATTAACTCAAGTTAACCTTTTTAAAACAAACAGTGAACATCTTAGCAACCATTAATTCAAATACAACCCCCAAAGAATACAACACTAAATAACGCGTACGCTGTCTTTTTAACATCCAGAAGACTTATAAAAAACATAACCTTCAACAGAAGCACATCAGGTTTAAGTCACTACTCAGAAGATTTATAATTCTGAATTCACCACATAGAGTCATAGAATCATAGAATTTACAGTGCAGAAGGAGGCCATTCAGCCCATCGAGTCTGCACCGGCTCTTGGAAAGAGCACCCTACCCAAGGTCAACAACTCCACCCTATCCCCATAACCCAGTAATTCCACCCAACACTAAGGGCAATTTTGGACACTAAGGGCAATTTATCATGGCCAATCCACCTAATCTGCACATCTTTGGACTGTGGGAGGAAACCGGAGCACCCGGAGGAAACCCACGCACACACGGGGAGAATGTGCAGACTCCGCACAGACAGTGACCCAAGCTGGAATCGAACATGGGACCCTGGAGCTGCGAAGCGATTGTGCTATCCACAATGCTACCATGCTGCCCTGATCAAGATGCCCTTGACATGATCAAGAGACAGTCTTTTCATGGCAGAGAGAACAGCAGTACAGCTACTTTGTCTGGCTTCAGCTCCAACACTGAAAACGAAACCAAAAAGACACAGACACACCCAAGCTTTTCTCAAAGTGAAACTAAAAAGTAGAGCCAGAGCTCAGCTCCACCCACACTCTGACATCACTACAGTAACATGAACAGCCAAGCGACATTCTCATGACAAGGTGCATTAGCACCATACAGGCAGTTGGCAACACTTGTGCATTCAAGAGCAGGGGTTCATCACTGAGAGATTCCTTTGGGTGCATGGGTTTCTGCCCGCAGTCCAAAGATGTGCACATTGGATGGATTGGTCATGATCAATGTACAGGGTTACCGGGATAGGGCAGGGAGTGGGCATAGGCAGGGTGCTCGTTTGGAGGGATGGTGCAGATTTAATGGCATCAGAGTGCTCCTGATCTGCAAGGGAGTGAGATTGTGGAGGGCAAAGGTTGCCATTGTAAGTTGATCGCTGACTGGCATTCTGAGAGAAGCCAGGACAGTCATGTTAAGGGTGGATGAGGTTTGCAGCACAGACTCCCTTGGCAGGTTTAGAGGCACAGGTCAAGCTCTGGCTGCCAGGATGCATTGAGTGCGATGGCATGACAGCAATAAAATCTCTGGTTGTCCAAGGCTGAGTATCGACCGTGTATTATTGTATCCCCCTTTGTTGTCTCTGTTAGTTCTTGTTCCCTCTCACAGTGAGTCCAATGAGTCACGCCAACTCAAACTGCTTAGTCCTCATCATAATATTTCATCATTTTCAGCTACATCATTCTCCAAGTCTGGGCTGGGGAAGTCTCCCTCAATGGCGAGGGCTGAGGGGCATGGGCCAGACAGCATGTGTAGTGGAGAGGGTGCCGGGCACAGTGATGTGTGGGTAGGATCCAGGACCACGATGACAATAGGTTGTGGGGTGGTGGGAGGGAGTGAGGCGGCAGGTCTATCTCTCTCCTCCACATCCTACCAGATTAAATGTGAATTTTGGGGTTGAGCCAGCTGAGATGGTCGTCATCCTAATAGTCGCAGCCAAGGCAGGCAAAAGTCATTGACTGAGTCAAGACCAACACAGACAGGAGCCTGCACCACACAACGGGAGGCTGCCGCTTCGGCTCTAATCCTGGCTGCCCATAAGGCTGAGGAGGGGGGCCAGAAGGGTGCACTGAAGGTGACCTAGGGTGTACAGGACTTGATGGCTATTCAATGAGCTGACAGCCACCATGGGCTGCAGAAGACTGCGCCTCACCAGGGAGACAATGTGGCACCTGTGCTACATCCTCTCAGATCTGACACAGCGTGGAGGACGAAGGCACCCACTCCCAGTGGTTGTGAAGCTCTCAGATGCCCTCAAATTTTATGAATTTGGGTTATTCCAGGGCTCAAGCGGAGACCTGTGCGGCCTTTTGCAGTTATTGGCCCACAGGTGCATCCGGGAGTTGACGGATGCTCTGCATGCCCGGGCATCGACCATATCACCTTCAATCTGGACCAGGTCCACCAAGTTTCCCAGGTTTTAGGATTTGCTGCCAATGCTGGGATTCACCAGGTTCAGTGGGCCATCAATGGCATGCATGTCACCCTGCGGGCACCGTGCATCAGGGATTGCCCTTCTTGAACAGGAAGGGATTCCACTCCCTGAATGAACAGATCCTATATGACCACAGCCTCAGAATCATGCACATGTGCCCATTCTACCCTGGGAGCGTGCATTACAGCTACATCCTGCGGCACTCAAGAGTTCCCCAGGGTCTTCAAAACCAGCCCAGGATGGCAGGTTGGCTTGTGGTGGACAACGGATGCAGGCTGAGTTCATGGCCGATGACACCTGTGTGGAGGCCCAGAGTCCTGCTACAATGAGGCCCACACTGCCATCCATGCTGTCATTGAGCAGTGTATTTGGCTGCTAAAAATGGAGTTCTGTTACCTGAACCACTCTGATGCTGCTTTGCAGTACAGTCCCCAGAAGATCTCCCGCTTTGTGGTGGTCTGCTGTGCGCTCCATATCAGCAGGGAAATCTGGCATAGCAACAGGGAAACAAGCTTATCGAGGAGGAGGAACACACGGACTCATCTAAAGAGGAGGAGGACCAGGAAGAAGTAGAAGATTTGTTCAAAGAAGACCAGGAGGATGGGGGAAGGCAGCGGACATGGATCCAATAGGTCAGTAGGAATAGGGAGGCCCTCATAACCCCCAGATTTGCATGACAGGGAGCTCTGTGTCTATCAGCTGAACACCACTCCCCCAATCCCCCCCCCCCCCCCCCCCCCCCCCGCATACCACCACCTATATCCCAAATCCAGATGACCCTCCCCCTCTCCAAGGGTCAATTGGCATCATATCCATGTGTTGGCCTGCGTTGGCACTGTCAGTGGGTCACTATTCAAAGCAGGAGGGTGATACCACTCACTGTGAGGAAAGCTGAGGTGTTTTTCAGGCTCTGATTAAGTCCGATCCCTGTCTTTCTGCTGACACTGCACTGAGTTCTGGGCACTTTCGTAAACCACTGTTAGTATATTATATGTATTGTGGTAAACTGTTACTGTATTCATGTATTGCGGTAAACCAGATTCTTGGTAGTGTGGACGAGCAGAGAGATCTCGGTGTCCATGTCCATAGATCCCTGAAAGTTGCCACCCAGGTTGAGAGGGTTGTTATGAAGGTGTACGGTGTGTTAGCTTTTATTGGTAGAGGAATTGAGTTTCGGAGCCATGAGGTCATGTTGCAGTTGGTGCGGCCACATTTGGAGTATTGCGTGCAGTTCTGGTCTCCGCATTATAGGAAGGATGCGGAAGCATTGGAAAGGGTACAGAGGAGATTTACAAGAATGTTGCCTGGTATGGAGGGAAGATCTTACGAGGAAAGGCTGAAGGACGTGAGGCTGTTTTCGTTAGAGAGAAGAAGGTTAAGAGGTGACTTAATTGAGGCATACAAGATGATCAGAGGATTAGATAGGGTGGACATTGAGAGCCTTTTTCCTCGGATGGTGATGTCCAGCACGAGGGGACATAGCTTTAAATTGAGGGGAGATAGATATAGGACAGATTTCAGAGGTAGTTTCTTTACTCAGAGAGTAGTAAGGGCGTGGAATGCCCTGCCTGCAACAGTAGTGGACTCGCTAACACTAAACGCATTCAAATGGTCATTGGATAGGGATATGGATGATAAGGGAATAGTGTAGATGGGCTTTAGAGGGGTTTCACAGGTCGGCACAACATCGAGGGCTGAAGGGCCTGTACTGCGCTGTAATGTTCTATGTTCTACCACTTCCTGATGGCTCTGCCTCCCCTCGGGCTCGGTTTGAAGGTGGCCGACCTCCGGCCCTGTCCCAGTCCGGGATCAGAGGCCAGGAAGCTTTCTGTTTAGCTTATTAAAGCCTGTTTCGTTCACTACTCGTCTTGCGTTGATTGATGGCACATAAGGCACTTTATTTTGGACCACAGTTGGTGGGGGAAGGGGGGAGGGGCAAGTCTGTGTCCAGTGAGTGATGAGGATTGAATTCCAGGATGTCCGTTACTGTGGGTTTCATGGGCTCTCATTGGTGGTGAGAGAGGCCTGTAACAGGAAGTGAGTCCAGAAGGATGGAGAAAGAAATCCTTTTGTAAAGCTGAAACAGGCATTGCAAGTTCCAAGTGCAACATATCTTAATGGTGAACATGTCATGTAACTATTATCCATTCCCTAACTACAATTACTGACCTCACCAGTGCCCACTCTGTGCTCCTATAATTTCTTCATCTTTTGTGGCCTTGTGCGACATTTAGATGCCTCCTCAGGACGCATATCAGAGGTGAAGGCGGCCTGCTGCCTTCTACGCACTGTGGCCATTGATGGAGTTAGCAGTTATCCTCTCGAGGGCCCCGGCCAACTTATCAGTGTGACGGGTGTCACAATGCCCTGTTCTGTTCTGCCCGCTGCCCCTGAGATGTGCCAGTACCGGTGGGGGGGGGAAGTCAGAGGAACTGAACTGTCTGAGTCTCCTTGCTGGAAGGCCCCAGGATGGAATCCAACTCTTTCTCGTCCCTCGGGTTGCTTGTGGCTCCTGGGTGACTCCATGGCACAGAGGGACAGTTGGAGTGAGCTCCAGAAGTCTTTCAGTTATCTGACGCTGCAAGTTCTGAAAGCCCATCATTATCAGCAGCATGGTGTCGAAGCCCTCAGCGATGGTCCTCTGTGACTGGGACAAGCTCCAGTGTGTCTTGGAAATGTCCACCTGTGTTTGGAATGCCTCCTTCAGTGACTGTGAGATGATGTCAAGACCCTCAGTAATTGTCGTCAGAGACTGAGCCATGCCTTGGGCACCACTACTCAAGGCTCGGACATTGTGCCCCAGACTTTCCACTGCGGTCAACACCTTGCAGTGTTGGCCTGCATGCCTCGCAATGCGGCACTATCTTCTGTGCCTGAAGGAGACTTCTCCAAGTGGCCTTGCAGTTGCAGGGATGTTGCTGACACCCTATCCTGAATCTTACAGCTCTGTCTTAGCATCTCCTGGGATGTGTCCTGGGATCCAGCAGACCTTCAACTGCCATCTCTCTTGGTATTTCCTGCCTCTACCTGATGTGCATCAGCTGCTGAGTGGTGCTCACCAGATACTGACCCAGAAGCCTATCTGCTAATCCCACCCACCAAGACATGTGTCTCCGTGCTGGTTGAAGGTGTGGGTGACAGCGGTGATCCATTGTCGGTGGTCTCCTCTGATGTGATGTCTTGGGTGGCAATGGGGAGCAACTCCAGATGGCCCGGTTTCATCAGATGGCAATCCTGTAAGACCAGGGACATGGTTTCAGTTATAGGGAAGGGCAAGGCTCTGGGAAATCAACAACTCATTTCACACAGGTCACCTGGACAAAGGTACAGTGAATCCTCACTTCCACAGGTTGGCACAGGCCAACATCACTTTCGGTCACTGCTTGTTCCTCGGTCACCTTTGTGATCTCCAGGGCCCTTTCCTCATACGTGGGGAGTAATCACAATTTGGGAAACCCCACCCCCTCCCCCGATCTTCTCCCTCTCCCTCTTATTGTGGGCTATCTTCTCCTGAGGGGACAAAAAGAGGTCTTTGCGAGCCCCATTCCTGGCAGGTCACGGGCTCTATAGCGGTGACATATGTGGGCACTGCGCCTAGTCGGAACAGGGTTGTGATGATCAGTACCAAGACGGTTCTGAGGAACAATCTGTGATATCGGATGTTGGAAAAGTGCAAGGTAGCTGCAAGTGGATTGTCGGGTGGAGCGGGAGGGGTGGGGTAGGACCCAGGGGTGGCAGGCGGGTCAGATACCAGGAGGAGAGAAGTGGTAACTTACCCTTGGAGCTCATACTAGGTTATTCAGCTTCTACTTTGAACGCCAGTCCTCCTGCTGGCACTAACATTGCTTCCCAGGCGGGATTTGTCACATTGCTCCGGGCTCTCCTCCTCACTAGTATAAGAAAAATAATCACTTATTGTCACAAGTAGGCTTCAATGAAATTAGTGTGAAAAGCCCTAGTCACCACATTCCGGCGCCTGTACGGGAATTGAACCCAAGCTGCTGCCTTATTCTGTATTACAAGCCAGTTGTTTAGCCCAGTGTGCTAAACCAGCCCCAGTACTAAACCAGCCCCCTTTGAGGTACACAGTGCCTCGCCTCTCCTCCATGGCACCCAGAAGCCTGGCCCGGGCTGCATCCAGAAAGGGAGGAACAGGTCTCCACACTGCCATCCTCCTGGTGTGACTGGGAGTGCGGGCTGAGGGACCGTTTAAATGCTGCTCCCCCTTGTTAGCGAATCAGACGCCGGGGTATCCGGCTCAGTATAATTCACGTGGGCGATCAGTTTATGCCTATGTGTGGGTGGATCTGGCTCGCACCCATCCACGTGCCTGGAATTACCCTGCGCTTCACACCCAAAATTATACATTGTCATCTTTTGGGAGAATCGCGTCCAAAGAAAGCTGAGGGTTGACATTCATAAATTTTAATGGTGGTAGATTGAGTCAATAAGAATGTTAAAAAAGCATAATGGCATCTGAATCTTCATAAATGGAGTCATTATGTGAAAAACCTTCGTAAATCAGTGTTAGGCTTCATCTGGAATATTCTATCTAATTCTAGGCACCACGGGTTGGATTTTCCATTCATGAAACGAAGTGTTGACGCTGGGGCAGGTATCGTGGACTTTCACGACAGCAAAACTGGGGCCGAACCTGGACCGATTCATTGACTGTGAAGTGGCTAGCATTGGCCCCACAATTGATTCCAATAAAAAACGGTGCGGGATTCACCGGGGCCGTGATTTATACTCAGGAGGCTGACAAGCTGCAGCCGCATATACACATTACAATACCCACACACACCATCCCAGCCAACAAGATGGCACTGGATGTGCTGGAGCACGCCCATATAGCTGATGGGCCGGCTGAGGCCAGAGGGCACCTAGGGGGGAACCCCTATACAACCTATGGCCCTAATCGCACAGTGGGCTGTCAGCTGCGTGCGCAGCTGCATCCTGTGTTCCATGCCCATCCACCCCAAGCCCACAGCCCACCTCCTGGCCACACCCCGTTACTCCCCCTCCGGCCTGACAGAAGCCGTTCAGCCAGTGTCACAACTATCAGCACACTATGGCCATATTGAACACTTTCCGTACCCTCTCTCCACCTCATCAGCCACGACGCCGGTTTCACGATTTGTAAAAGCAAAAGTGAACTGAGCAGTGGGGAACTCAGCCCATCAGAGGTGGAGAATCGCAGAGGCCGTGGAGAATACTGGGTCAGGCCCATTAATGATATGAGAACGGTGTTTACTACATGTGCGTTCCAGACCGCATTGATGCCACTGTTGAGGTGACGGAGAATCTTGATTTGGCATCAAATCAGCATCTGCCATTATTTTGGCGCTGGAACACATTCTCTACCCAATCGCGTTTCCCGATTTCAGCATCAGCCAATGGACGATCTTGCACCAGATTTTAGAAAGGATGCCATTGCCTTGGAGACAGGATGATAGAGAAAGATAGAAAGATTAGTCAATATATAATGCGTTTCAAAATAAATGGATGTCTCAAATCACTTTCCAGCTAATGTTGTGAAGTTTTTATTGTCACCATTGTAATCTAGAAAGGGCTGGATTCTCTGATTCTGAGGCTATGTCCTGACTCCGGATTGGGAACAGTGGCGTTTTACGACCAAACATCTGGTGCAAAACAGCCGCCGATCCTCCATTTGGCTGGGGGCTAGCAGGAAGGTAGCGTAGAGCACCCGGCTCTAGCTGCCGATATGGCCTGGAGAATTGCCGGATCCATGGCCGCGCATGTGTACGGCGGCGGCCTGCAATTAATTTGCACTCAGCGGCCACATGCGGACGCTGGCCTGCAAAATAGTGCCCCCCCCCTTGGGCTGGCTCGAGAGCCCCCAGCCCCCAACCGTGCCCCCTGCTCCTAGAGTCCGACGCTTTGGCCTGCAAAATAGTGCCCCCCCCTTTGGCCGGCTCGCGGGTCCCCTGCCCCCAACCGTGTTCCGCACTCCTAGAGTATACTGCTTTGGAGGGGGCGGAGCATCGTGAAAGTGACACCGTCCCCGGTTTCGTCGGAAACGGGTATTCTCTGGCTGATCACCGAACGAGATTTCGCCGTCGAAGACCGGAGAATCCTGCCCAGTCATTAATTTGCACTCAGCGGCCTCCCACAAACAGCAATGTGACACTGACCAGTTAATCCATTTTGTTTCTTGTGATGTTGTTTGAGGGAGAAATATTGGCTCGGACACTAAGGAGAACTCCTTTGTTTTTCTTCAAAATAGTGACGTGATTTTGTTTTACATTCACCCAGCCAGACTGCCAACAGGCAGGTTTCTGGTAACAGGAGGCCTTAACTGTGGACCTGTGGATGAGGCAGAATGGGTTTCTTCTTGATTTAAAATTGTGGGATGCCAGTATGAGCCATTTATCTAACCATGACTTTTGAATTTTAAATAGGCTCCTGTCTGCTTTTAACAGAAGCATCTCCCCGACCGTGATTCGGCTTTGTACATATTATTGTGTCCGGGAACTCAGCAGTTTGGAGGTGGAGCTCAATTTGTCGGATTTTAACCCTTGCCTCACATTTTCCTGCCCGGTGAGGGGGCGGCGCAGTGCTGATTAAAATCAAGACCAATAATGGGTGGCACAGTGGTTAGCTCTGCTGCCTCACAGCTCCAGGGACCCGGGTTCAATTACGGATGACTGTCAGTGTGGAGTTTTCACTTCCCGTGTCTGCGTGGGTTTCTTCCGGGTGCTCTGTGGAATTACTAAATTGCCCCTCAGTATCCAAAAGGCTGGCTGGGGTTACGGGGACAGGTTGAAGGCATGGGCTTAAGTAGGGGGCTTTCCAAGGGCCTGTGCAGACTCGATGGACCAAATGGTCTCCTTCTGCATTGTAAATTCTATGATTCTAATTACTCGACAATCTGTATTAAAATTCATCCGAGTGGGTCTCTTAAATGTTACCCTATCTTTCGGATACTGACTAAGCCAAAGTGCTTTTCGAGATTTTCTGCTTTTATTTATTATTCCAAACATTCTTGTGTCTTTTCCAACATCTGAAATGACAAATTTTTTGTTATAATCTGTTCTCATTATTGTCCAACCTCTCAAGGCAATAAACTTGAATTTTACAGTGTGTTATACAATATGCTGGAGAAACTAAAAGGCTGCTGAATAGAGGGAAAATGAACATAAAGGATGTGTAATGCACTTTAAAAAAACAACCACACTCCAGTTTGAGACTGTGCCAAATTAATCCCTATAGTAAAGCATTCTAAAGAACAACAAGAATCCATTGAAACAGACTTACAAGGAACAAGCTCCTAATTGTACTGCTGCTACCTCGATGAGGATTCATATTCATTGAATTCCAGGTACAAAATAAAAGATTTGCCCTGCCTGTGGGAACCACATGAATAGTTGGCAAGATTACCCGAGCTTTTGAGAAAACGCAAAGTGTTGTGCATTTCTTACAGAATCTGGGTGGTCGTTCTGAATTTCGTATGCACACCGCAATTCTTATGGTTCATTCAGCCAGAATTTGGAATTATTTCACAGAAACAGAAAAGAGAAAAACATCAGGAGTCAGGGCAGTAAAGAAAGAAACAACAGACGAAGAACAAAAGGATCAGAAGAAATACCGAAACAACAGGAGTAAATAGGAGCAAAATACAGAAGCCACAAAGAAAAAGAAACACCCGAACCACAAAAACAGGGAAAGAAAAGCAGCAGCAATAACCAGGAGCCCAGGGGTTTAACCTGTAATTTGGTGCAAAGAAGTCTACTAAGTGACAGTGGAAGTGACTTTTTACTCCCTCCCTCCCTGTGATAGCGTTCCATAGCTCAACATCACCACTGAGGAATTGCATGCATGGATAGGCATGAAGGAAAATGATGAACATTAAGTATTAAAGTATAATTTTATATATAAGGAAATAACTTGTATGCTTAGAAAAAAATATACGATTGTAAGAAACAGGGCATCTCAAAATTGTACAGAAATGGTTAACCTAATCTCTGTGATCAGGGACAAATGGTCTTTCCACAGAAAGAATTCACCTAACACTTTATTATATCCTCAGATGTCCGAAAGGATTTGAGATACAATTTTTTGTATTTGACCATTAACATTCTAAAACATCCCAAGGTGCTTCACAGGAGCATTAACAAACAGAATTTGACACCAAGCCACGGAAGATTATATCTAATTTTCAAAAGCTCAGTGAAAGAGGTTTTAAAGTTTTAAGGAGTATCTTAAAGGAGCTAATAGAGGAAGAGAGGTTTCTGAGGAGAACTCCAGGGGGCTTTGGCAGCTGAAGGCTGAAGGGGGAGCTCAAGAGGCTAGAATTAGATGAACATAGATGTCTTGGAGGGTTATGGGGTTGGAGGAGATTACAGAAATAGAGTGGCAAGGCCGTGGAGAGATTTGAAAACAAAGATGGGAATTTTAAAATCAAGGTATTTCTTTACAGGAGCACAGGGGTGATGCTTGAACATGACTTGGTGGGAGGAAGGACACGCGCATCAGAATTTTGGATGATTTCAAATTTATTGAATGTAGAACATGGGAGGTCAGCAAGGAGTGCATTGGAATAGTCAAGTCTAGAGGCAACAAAGAGGTGAATGATGGTTTCAGCAGTGGTGATGGAGTTGGTGCTATTCTGAACAAAAATAATAGACAGACTTAGTGATGGGACGGATATGTGATTGGTAGCTAATATATGTCACCATAGTTGGAAACATTCTGTTTCAGCCTCATAGCTCGGGAGCAGAGCTTGTGACAAGGACTAGAGACAATGGCTTCAGTCTTCCCAATATTTAATTTGAAGCCATTTCTGCTAATTCAGTACTAGATTTGAAAACATCGAGACAGTGGAGGGGTTGAGAGAAGTAGTGAAGTAGTGGTGAGGAAGAGCTGGGAGACATCAGTGTACATATGGAAATTGCTATGGGCCAGGGTTTAGAAAACTCCAAAGTATATCATGGAGTTCACCTGACCCACAACCTTTAATAGATTTTGGTTATGGGGAGCAGAAGGGCCCACTTTACAGGTGTGATGCAACAGAGATCTAATGTATTTTTAAAACAAAATAATGTTTAATCTATGAAGTAAGTTAACACTTTATAAACACACAGTAAACATCTTATCAACTACAAACACTGATACTTTCCCAAATGCAATATTCTATAGGTAACCCTTAGTAACTTTCCGAACAACAACCATAAGCCAAAACACTTTTTAACAAAGACAGTAGGTTGGAATTCTCTACAGAAACAGGTATTACTTTGAAATCATCAAATGAGCTGAAGACATTCTTTAGCTTGTGGAGAGATACCAGTAAACATCTGCTTGCTTTAACTGCAGCTCTACAACTCAAAGCAAAACTAAACAGAGCCACAAAGCAGCTTTACAGCTCAAAAAGAAAGTAAAAAGCAGAGCAGAGCCCAGCTCCACCCACACACTGACATCACTACAGCTATTTGATAAACACTCATTTCTGAAAGGTACATCCACCTGACAAGATCAATGCGATGTTTTGAATGATATTGCTGAGGGCCAACATGTAGATGAGAAATAGGGAGATAGATCCTTGGATGACACATGAGATAATGATGCAGAAGTAAGGAGTGAAGCCATTGATAACGATTTTCTGCTCAATTGGATGGATAAGAGTAGAAACAAGCAAATGTAGTCCCACTCAATTGGACAATGGTAGCGAGACATTGGACGAGGATGATGTGGTTAATTATATAATAGGCTGCTGTCAGGTCAAGATGGATGAGAAAGGAAAGTTTACCTTTATCTCAGCCACATAAGGTGTCATTTGCCATTTTGTTAAACACTGTTTCAGAGATGTGGTAGGGGTGCAAATCTGATTAGAAGAAAACAAAGATGGAGTTCTGGGAATGATAGGCATGGGCTTGGGGGACAATACTGGTGTTTAATGGGTTGCTTGGTCTGTGTTTGACTATGTTAGTCAATTCTCTGATCCATGTAACTATACTTGGTTTCTGAAGCCTGTGGGTGGAGCTAGAGTCTTGAGACGACCTGTGTTTCAGTTGACACCGTGAGCAGGATTCTCCGATTCTGTGGCGATGTCCTCATGCCGGCACAGGGAATGTGGCGTTTTACGCCAGAAAAAATGCATAAACTCCTACAGTCCAAAGATGTGCAGGTTAGGTGGATTGGCCATGTTAAATTGCCCTTAGTGAACAAAAATGTTAGGTGGGGTTACGGGGATAGGGTGGAGGTGTGGGGCTTAAGTGGGGTGCTCTTTCCAAGGGCTGGTGCAGATTCAATGGGCCGAATGGCCTCCTCCTGCACTGTAAATTCTATGTTCTAAAATGGGCATGCAGGTGCAGCAGATAATAAGGAACACAAATGGAATGTTGGCATTTATAGCAAAAGGAATTGACTGCAAAAGTAAGGAAGTATTGTTGCAACTATACAAGGCATTGGTAAGACCTAACCTGGAGTATTGTGCACAGTTTTGGTCCCCTTATTTGAGGAGCGATGTAGTGGCATTGGAGGCAGTTCAGAGGAGCTTCACTAGATTGATTCCAGAGATGAGGGGTTTGTCGGATGAAGAGAGATTGAACAGTTTAGGCCTACACACTCTGGAGTTTGGAAGAGTGAGGGGAGGTCAAATCGAGGCATACAAGATGCTAAAAAGTATGGATAAAGGAGATGTGGAGCAGATGCTTCCTCTTGTGGGGCATTCTAAAATGAGATGTCATAAACTTAGAATAAGAGGTAGTAAATTTAAAACAGATTTGAGGAGAAACCAGTTTTTGACAAAGAGTTATCGGACTCGAAACGTTGGCTCTTTTCTCTCCCTGCAGATGCTGCCAGACCTGCTGAGATTTTCCAGCATTTTCTCTTTTGTTGAGAAGAAACTATTTCTCCCAAAGGGTTGTGAATCTGAGGAATTTGCGACCCCAGAGTTCGGTGGATGCTGGGACAGTGAGTAAATTCAAGGAGAAGTTAGACAGATTTGTAATTGGTAATGGGTTGAATGGTTATGGAGAACAGGCAGGACAGTGGAGTTGAGGCCAGGATGGTTGCCTGAATCATGCAATCAAAGCATTATAGAAACCGAAAACTTTATAGCATGGAACAGATCATTCAGTCTATCATGTTTGCACTGCCCAAGAAGTAGCCATCCAGATTAATATCATTTTCCGCTCTTGGTCCATAGGTTAGGGCACGTCAAGTACTTTTAATTTTTTTTATATTTTTCTGCCTCTACCATTCTTTCAGCCAATGAGTTCCATATCACCACCACCTCCTGGGTGAAATATTTCCCCTTGAAGCCCCTGAAAAATTCCTACCCCTTTTCCCTAAATCTATGCCCCTTGGTTATGGACCACTCAACCAAGCACAATATGGTTTTCTGACACACTTTATCTGGACCCTCTCAGCTTAATACATTACAATTACATGTCCACTCGGCCTCCTGCATTCAAATTAAAACAGCCTAATCTATCCAGTATTTTCTCATGATTAAAATTCTCCAATCCAGGCACCATCCTTACTAATCTCCTCTTTGCCTTGTCTTGTACAATCTCATCTTTCCCTACCAAGAGTGACAAGAACTGCATCCAGTACTCTAGCTGTGGTCTAACTATTATTTTGTACAGTTTCAAAATAACTTCCCTGGTTCTTACATACTATGCCTCAACAAATAAATACAAGTATTCTGTATGTTTTGTTGACCACCACCTTCACTACCCGTCCAATCACCTTCAGGAGTCCATGGACGTGCATTCCAAAGTTCCTTACACTTCTCAGAATCCTACTATTTATTATCTATTCCCCTTCCTCTTCATAAATACATTGGATCTTATTTCCCTTTTTGAATTCTCCGCCTCAAGGCAGGTCCAAGGCAGTGCTGCAATCCCCTAGCGGGTAGAGTAAGGAGGGAGGTCCCAAATCTATCGCAGACAGAACGGGATTGAGCCCTGCGTTGTTGGCACCAATCTGACCCACACCTGTCATCCAGCAAACTGAGCCAATTGACCCTCTCCCCGCAAAGAGTGTAAGTTGCTGTGGCGACATACAGTTTTACATGCAATCAGAACATAGGGTATTCTGCACACAAAATGGTCATTTGGCCCAACTAATCCGTGCTCCATTCAAATCTCTGCCCGTCTTCTCTCATCCAAATCTAACCACCATAACCATCCCTTCTCTATCATGTGCTTCAATGCTTGCCTAATTTCCCCTTAGATGCACCTTGGCACTTGAGGCGAATGGGATAAAGGATTATGGGGAGAAAGCAGGATTAAGCAATTGAGTTAGACGACCAGCTAATGATCGTGATGAATGGTGGAGTAGGCTCGAAGGGCTGAATGGCCTCCTCCTGCTCCTATGTTCTATGTTTTTATGTTTCTATCGGTACTATTCTCTTCAACCTCTCCCTGTGGAAGGGGTTTCAACATTCTTGCCACTTTGGGGAATAAAGTTTTTTCTGAATTAATTAGCTATTGAGTGATCATTTTTTACTAATGGCCTCTATAGTTATGCTCCTCCCCACAAGAGTTTGATTCTTGTCTCAAGAGTTTCCTTGCCTTTGGCCGGGGAATGTATGGTAAATAAAAGGTGTATCTAAAATAGGTGTTTGACAGAGAGCATACATAAAGTCCAGTTGGGACTTCTTCTGGAACCCGAAAATCTTACTAAGTTTTGAACAAACATTCAGCCCTCACACAATAGCTGATGAGCCATAAAACATGATGTTCAATTGGGGTTGCAATTGTCACCTTCAGTGGCAATTGTCCCCTTCGGCAATCATTCTTCCTCCAAGATCCCAGCTCTTGTGACTGATGTGCATCTGAAATACTGACAACGCAGCATAGGACAGAGATACTGCAACACCCACTGTAGCACAGGATAGGTAGATCTCAACATCACAGGACAGGACGGGCAGATCTCAGCATCACAGTACAGGCTGATCTCAGCATCATAGGACATGACAGATAGATCTCAGCATCACAGGAGAGGCCGATCTCAGCATCACAGTACAGGCTGATCTCAGCATCATAGAACAGGATAGATAGATCTCAGCATCACAGGACAGGCTGATCTTAGCATCACAGGACAGGCTGATCTCAGCATCACAGGACAGGCAGATCTTAGCATCACAGGACAGGCTGATCTTAGCATCACAGGACAGGCTGATCTCAGCATCACAGGACAGGCAGATCTTAGCATCACAGGACAGGCCGATCTCAGCATCACAGGACAGGCTGATCTTAGCATCACAGGACAGGCTGATCTCAGCATCACAGGACAGGCTGATCTTAGCATCACAGGACAGGCTGATCTTAGCATCACAGGACAGGCTGATCTCAGCATCACAGGACAGGCTGATCTCAGCATCACAGGACAGGCAGATCTCAGCATCACAGCACAGGCCGATCTCAGCATCACAGGACAGGCTGATCTCAGCATCACAGGACAGGCTGATCTCAGCATCACAGGACAGGCTGTTCTTAGGATCACAGGACAGGCTGATCTTAGCATCACAGGACAGGCTGATCTCAGCATCACAGTACAGGCTGATCTTAGCATCACAGGCAGGCAGATCTCAGCATCATAGAACAGGATAGATAGATCTCAGCATCACAGTACAGGCTGATCTCAGCATCACAGGACAGGCAAAGGGGGCCTCACGGTAGCATGGTGGTTAGCATCAATGCTTCACAGCTCCAGGGTCCCAGGTTCGATTCCCGGCTGGGTCACTGTCTGTGTGGAGTCTGCACGTCCTCCCCGTGTGCGCGTGGGTTTCCTCCGGGTGCTCCGGTTTCCTCCCACAGTCCAAAGATGTGCGGGTTAGGTGGATTGGCCATGCTAAATTGCCCCTAGTGTAAGGTTAATGGGGGGATTGTTGGGTTACGGGTATACGGGTTACGTGGGTTTAAGTGGGGTGATCATTGTTCGGCACAACATCGAGGGCCGAAGGGCCTGTTCTGTGCTGTACTGTTCTATGTTCTATGTTCTATGTTCTATGATCTTAGCATCACAGGACAGGCTGATCTCAGCATCACAGGACAGGCTGATCTCAGCATCACAGGACAGGCTGATCTTAGCATCACAGGACAGGCTGATCTCAGCATCACAGTACAGGCAGATCTCAGCATCACAGGACAGGCTGATCTTAGCATCGCAGGACAGGCAGATCTCAGCATCACAGGACAGGCTGATCTTAGCATCACAGGACAGGCAGATCTTAGCATCACAGGACAGGCAGATCTTAGCATCACAGTACAGGCTGATCTCAGCATCATAGAACAGGATAGATAGATCTCAGCATCACAGTACAGGCTGATCTCAGCATCATAGAACAGGATATAGATCTCAGCATCACAGGACAGGCTGATCTCAGCGTCATAGAACAGGATATAGATCTCAGCATCACATCATAGGAGAAACAAATCTCAACATCACAGCATGGGACAGGCAGATCTCAGCATCACAGGACAGGCAGATCTCAGCATCACAGGACAGGCAGATCTCAGCATCACAGGACATGAAAAGGTGTTACGACAATCTGAGCTAGTGCGCGGCCAATTCCAGTCCCACTTAGCCCAGAGTCGCAACACCAGTGAAATTAGATTTTATTTAAATACCCAAGGTCTTTGGTGAAGTCTAATAAACTACAGTCACCAAGTTTGTAACTTCAAAACACGAGAAACTTTTCACTATGAACAGTATTTTTAATTATGCAGAGAGAAAATGTAACTGCCTAACTACCATCACTCATCTCTGGTTTGTTGCCAGTGCCACGTGCTAGCAAGGTGAGGAACAGGTAGAGAGTGCAGATAAAATCATGGCTGCAGGGATGGTGGAGGAGGGAGGGTTTCAGTTACATGGATAATTGGAACACAAACTGGGGAAGGTAGGACCTGTACAGACAGGACGGTTTGCACCTGAACCAGAGGGGCACCAATACCCTGGGAGGGAAATTTGCTATGGCTCTTCGGGGGAGTTTAAACTAATTTTTCAGGAGGATGGGAAAACGAGCTGTAGACCAGAAGCCAGTGTTGAGGGTAGTGAGGTACTGAGGAGGGTATCAAGGTCGCAAGAGCGTACCGGCAGACAGAAAGGTGGGTTGAAGTGTGTCAACTTCAATACAAGGAGCATCCGGAATAAGGTAGGTGAACTTGGAGCGTGGATTGGTACTTGGGACTACGATGTTGTGGCCATTATGGAGACATGGTTAGAACAGGGACAGGAATGGTTGTTGGACGTTCCAGGGTATAGATGTTTCAGTCAGAGTAGGGAAGGTGGTAAAAGAGGTGGAGGAGTAACATTGTTAATCAAGGATAGTTTAACGGCTGCAGAAAGGCAGCTCAAAGGGATCTGCCTACTGAGGTAATATGGGCCCAAGTTAGAAATAGGAAAGGAGTGGTCACATTGTTAGGAGTTTTCTATAGGCCCCCAAATAGCAATAGAGATGAGGAGGAAGAAATTGCAAAACAGATTATGGATAGGTGTGGAGGTCTCAGGGTGGTTGTCATGGGTGACTTTAACTTTCCAAATATTGATTGGAACCTCTATAGTCGAACAGTTCGGATGGAGCAGTTTTTGTACAGTGTGTGCAGGAGGGTTTCCTGACACAATATGTGGATAGACCAACAAGAGGGGTGGCCACATTGGATTTGGTACTGGGTAATGAACTGGGTAATGGATAAAGTGTTAGATTTGTCTGTGGGAGAGCACAATTTGGTGTCTTTCACTATTGCAATGGAGAGGGATAGGGCCATATGGCAGGGCAAGGTTTATAATTGGGGGAGGGGTAATTATGATGTGATTAGGCAAGAATTAGGGAGTATAAGATGGGAACAGAAACTGTCAGGGAAAGGCACAAATGAAAAGTGGAGCTTGTTCAAGGAACAAATACTGCGTGTCCTTGATAGGTATGTCCCTGTCAGGCAGGGAGGAAATGGCCGTGTGAGGGAACCATGGTTCACAAAAGAGGTTGAATGTCTTGTCAAGAGGAAAAAGGAAGAGTATGTAAAGATGAGAAAACAAGGTTCAGTTGGGTCGCTTGAGGGTTACAAGGTCGCAAGGAATGAGCTTAAAAAAAGGGCTTAGGAGAGCTAGGAGGGGGCATGAGAAGTCCGTGGTGGGTCGGATCACGGAAAACCCCAAGGCTTTTTACTCTTATGTGATAAATAAAAGAATGACCAGGGGGAGGGTAGGGCCGATCAAGGACAGCAGTGGGAACTTGTGCATGGAGTCAGAAGAAATAGGAGAGGTATTGAATGAATACTTTTCTTTAGTGTTCACCAAGGAGAGGGGCCATGTTTTTGAGGATGAGAGTGTGATGCAGGCGGGTAGGCTGGAGGAGGTAGATGTTCTGAGGAAGGATGTATTAGCAATTTTGAAAAACCTGAGGGTCAACAAGTCCCCTGGGCCAGATGGGATATATCCTAGGATTCTTTGGGTGGCAAGGGATGAGATTGCAGAGCTTTGTCTTTGATCATTGGGTCCTCACTGTCCACGGGGATAGTGCCAGAGGACTGGAGAGTGGCGAATGTTGTTCCTCTGTTCAAGAAAGGGAATAGGAATGATACTCCTGGTAATTATAGGCCAGTTAGTCTTACTTCGGGGGTCAGTAAGTTAATGGAATAGGTCCTGAAGGATAGGATTTATGACCATTTGGAAAGATCCAAATCCGGGATAGTCAACTCGGATTTTTTGAAGGGTAAGTCTTGCCTCATAAATTTGATTGAATTCTTTGAGGAGGTAACTAAGTGTAGATGAAGGTAGAGCAGTTGATGTCGTATACATGGATTTTAGTAAGGCGTTTGATAAGGTTCCCCATGGTCGGCTCATGAAGAAGGTAAGGAGGTGTGGGATAGAGGGAAATTTGGCCAATTGGATAAGTAACTGGCTATCACATAGAAGACAGAGGATGGTGGTGGATGGAAAATTTTCAGACTGGAGATCAGTTACCAGCGGTGTACGACAGGGATCAGGGCTGGGTTCTCTGCTATTTGTGATTTTTATCAATGACTTGGAGGAGGGGGCTGAAGGGTGGATCAGTATATTTGCTGATGACACCAAGATTGGTGGAGTAGTGGATGAGGTGGACGGCTGTTGTAGGCTGAAAAGAGACATTTATAGGATGCAGAAGGGCCGAAAAATGGCAGATGGAGTTTAACCCTGATAATTGAGAGATGATTCATTTTGGTAGAAAAAATTTGAATGCGGATTACAGGGTCAACGGCAGGGTTCTGAGGAATGTGGAGGAACAGAGAGATCTTGGGGGTTTGTAGTAATCCACGGAAGGAAGGAGTTCTGTCACCACACCAATATTTATTTACAATAACGATATTACAGGAGCAGCTACAAACAGTGCTGCTAGCAGTCCAGTCAACTTAAGACTGGCTCACAAAGCCTACACAGGTGATTATATGGGCCCCCTCAATGAGCTATCATTGAGGGTGCTCATACTCCAATTGGCGAACCAATAAAGCCAATTGGAGTTCATTACATCCCTCCCCCCAAGGTCTGAGGAATTCCTGCCAGCTGGCATTCCTCTGAGCTTCTTCCTGCTCCTCATGCCTGGGTCTGTCACCTCTGTGTCGTCCGCCGGGTCGTTCTCCGAAGTGGGCCTTATAGGTACCTTATAGGTGCCCGTCTTTTCCTTGACGACCTCCTTGGAAGTTGTTCTTCCTCCTCCTCGGGGACAGGTGTCGCGACGGCCTCGTCGAGTGTGTCCATCTCTGACTCTGATGACTGGATGACGGGGTCTGGAGAAATTGCTCGGGGCTGGGGTGGGTATCCTTTCCGTCTGGGCTATCCCAGCTTGAGGCTGTCCTGCTCCGCCATCCTCCAGGTGTGGTTCCGCTGCCCTTATTTGGTCTAGGTGTTTCTTCAGCACCTTACCTCCTATTGAAACCTCATAGGATATGGGCCCTGTTTGGGACTCTACCGTGCCTTTGACCCACGTTGGTCCATTCCCATAATTCTTGACCCAAACCGGTGCCCCCACCTGGAAATGTCTCTGCTGCCGACTATTATCATGCCCCCTGCGTTGGGCCTCCTGTTGTTTCTCCACTTTCCCCGTTAAATTTGGGAAAAGGAGACTCAGCCTCGTTCGCAGTAGCCTTCCCATTAAGAGTTCAGCTGGCGGTATGCCCGTTGTGGAATGCGGTGTGGTCCTGTAATCAAACAGCCAGCGTGAGAGCTTTGTGTCTATTGACGCTGCCGGCTGCTTCTTGAGTCCCGCTTTAAGTGTCTGGACCACTCTCTCTGCCAGGCCGTTGGTCGCTGGATGGTGAGGGGCTCTTTTGATGTGACGGACTCCGTTTTCCTTCAGGAATTTTCCAAATTCTCCACTTGTGAATGCCGTTCCGTTGTCCGACACCAATACCTCCGGAAGTCCATGTGTTGCAAACGAGGCCCTGAGCTTTTCAATTGTCGATGCTGTGCTTGCCATGTTTACCCGGTGGACGTCCAACCATTTGGAGTGGGCGTCCACTATCACCAAAAACATTGAGCCCATGAAAGGGCCGGCATGGTCAATATACAGGCGGGTCCATGGTCTGCCTGGCCATTCCCACGGGTGCAATGGCGCCGCTGGTGGCACTCTTTGACCCTGTTGGCATTCCTGGCACCGACGTACCAAGGCTGCTATATCTGTGTCCAAACCTGGCCACCAAACATAGCTTCGAGCTAGCATCTTCATTTTAGACACCCCTGGGTGTCCGTGATGTAACTCAGTTAAGATTGCCTGACGGCCCTGAGCTGGGATGATTACCCGGGCTCCCCATAATAGGATACCGTCTTCTACGGTTATTTGGTCCCTTCTGCTCCAGTATGGCTGCATCTGGGGCTCCACTGATCTTTCCAGTTCCCCTGTTAGCAGTAAATGCTTCATCTTGGCTAAAACTGGGTCTTTTTGTGTCCACAACCGAATATGTTGTGCGTCTACTGATAGGGTGTCCAAAAGATTTAGAGTCATTACTGTCTCCTCTACTTTTGGTATTTGCGGCGGAGTGTCCGGGAGGGGAAGTCTGCTCAAAGCATCTGCATTTGCTACTCGCGTTCCCGGTCTGTGCTCCAGAACGTATCTATACGCCGCCAGTAGCAATGCCCAGCGTTGGATTCTAGCTGATGCAATCGGGGGTATTGACTTGTCTTCTTTTAATAACCCTAATAACGGCTTATGGTCCGTCACTATGGTGAATTTCCGCCCGTACAGATACTGGTGAAATTTTTTTACTGCGAATATCACCACCAGTCCTTCCTTCTCGATTTGGGCATACTTCCTCTCAGCCATCGCCAAGGTCCTCGAAGCATAGGCTATTGGCCGTTCTTCCCCATTCCTTCCTCTATGGGCTAAGACGGCTCCTACCCCGTAGGGGGATGCATCACAAGTGACCACCAACTCCTTCCTTGGGTCATAATGCTCTAGGACATTTTAGGATGACAGCTGTTCCTTAATGTCCCTAAATGCTCGGTTTTGGCGGGTGGACCATTTCCATTCTTGCCCCTTTTTTAGTAGCTGGTGGAGGGGTTCTAGGATGGACGCCCTATTTTCAATAAATTTTCCATAATAGGTTACCAACCCTAGAAATGATCGTAACTCCTGGACCGTGGTGAGAGCTGGGGCTTCTTTTATTGCCCTTTCTCTGTCTTCTAATGGATGTAAGCCTGACACGTCTACTTTATATCCCAGGTACGTCACTTGTGGGGCCAGAAAAACACATTTTTCCCTTTTTAGCCGTACGCCTGCCTTTGCGAAATGCCTGAGCACTTCCTCCAGGTTCCTTAAGTGTTCCCTGTTTGTCCTACCTGTGATTAAGACATCGTCCAAATAAATCGCCACCTGCAGTAGTCCCTGCAGAATATTTTCCATCGTACGCTGGAATATAGCGCAGGCTGATGACACTCCAAAAGGTATCCTAGTATAACGAAAAAGGCCCTTCAGGGTATTGATCGTAGTGAACTTCTGGGAGCCCTTGTCCAGTTTTAACTGCAGGTAGGCGTGGCTCATGTCCAGTTTCGTGAACAAAAGCCCACCTGCCAATTTGGCATATAGGTCGTCTATTTTCGGGATTGGGTATTTGTCCAGCAGTGCGTATTTGTTTACTGTCTGTTTGAAATCTCCACAGAGACGTATCGAGCCGTCTGGCTTCAAAATTGGTACCACCGGCGCTGCCCATTCCGAGAACTGTACTGGTCTCATAATGCCGTCGCGCCGTAACCTTTCCATTTCGTCATCTACTTTCTTCCTTAATGCAAAAGGTACCGGCCTGGCCTTACAAAATTTTGGAAGGGCTTCTGGGTCCACGTGCAAAGTTGCTTTGGCACCTATGATTTCCCCCAAACCTTCCTGGAAGACCTCCGGGTATTTTTGGAGTACTCCACTCAACTGCCCGCTTCCACACTGGAAAATTTTCATCCAATCTAATTTCAGGTCTTTCAGCCAGTTCCGTCCAGTTAAGCTCGGTCCGGAGCCCTCTACTATCGTCAACGGTAATCTGAGCAATTGTTTCTCATACTCCACGGGTACATGAGTCATGCCTAGAACTTCCAGGGGTTCCTCCGTGTAGGTTTTAAGTTTTGTCAATGTTTTTGTTAGGGTTAGTGGCTGGAGTCCATCTTTGATTTTTCTAAATGCTGCCACTCCCATTACTGATACGGCCGCACCCGTGTCTATTTCCATTATTGTCGGCCTCCCGTTCACCCGTGGGGTAATCTTAATGGGTTCTGCTTTCTTCGTTGCAATATTATAT
Source organism: Scyliorhinus canicula (assembly GCF_902713615.1). NCBI lineage: Eukaryota > Metazoa > Chordata > Chondrichthyes > Carcharhiniformes > Scyliorhinidae > Scyliorhinus > Scyliorhinus canicula. Next base: position 125,107,365 of record NC_052150.1, read on the forward strand.
AATTGTTCCCCTTCAGAGGAGGATGGGGCGTCTAGGTTTTGTACTTCCCTGCGTCCCCACCTGCTATTCCTCTTTTGCCACCTCCTTCTAGGGTTTCTGTCGTTGTTACCCCACTCTGTCTGGTGCCAGAAACGGTCCTTCTCTGTTGGGGGAGCCTCAGCCGGTACTTCCCTGTCTCCAGTTAGTCCTGGCAGAATTGGGGGCAGTTCTGGGGTTTTCCTTTTTCCCTCTATTCCTCAGATTTTTCCTGAGAGCGGCTATCTGGTAGCAGGACCCGTTGTGGTAGTCCCTCTCACAGGTATCTACCTCCATTGGCGTGCCCTGTAGTTCCTGCGCCCCACTTGCTGCCTTTTCTAGGGACAGTGCGAGCTGTAACGCCTGCCTACAGTCTAGCTCCATTTCTGCCAACAGGCGTTTCTGTATTGTGAGGTTGTTTATACCACACACTAACCGGTCCCGAAGCATTTCATTTAGCGTCGGGCCGAACTCACATTTTTCCCCAGCCTTCTCAGGCGGGTCAAGAAATTTGTGGCTGACTCCCTGTCTTCCCGCTTCGCTGTGTAGAATCTGTACCTATGCAAAATGAGGGGTGGTTTTGGATCGTAGTGCTCTTTCACCAATTCCGTTACTTCTTGGAAAGTTTTCGCGTCCGGCGCATCGGGATAAGTCAGACTATGTATAATGGCGAAAGCGGAGGGTCCGCACGCCGACAGCAGGATAAGCCGTCTCCTTTCGTCCGTCAGTATATCTTTGCCCGGAAGAAGTAACACATTCTCTCCACATACTGGGACCAGTCCTCAATAGCCGGGTCGAATGCCTCTAACCTCCCAAAAAACAGCATTTTTAAAATGGCAAGGCTTACCCTCCGAGTGCGGCAGCTGGTCGCCGCAAAATTCATAGTTTACCTCGTCACCACTGTAGTAATCCACGGGAGGCAGGAGTTCCGTCACCACACCAATATTTATTTACAATAACGATATTACAGGAGCAGCTACAAACAGTGCTGCTAGCAGTCCAGTCAACTTAAGACTGCTCACAAAGCCTACACAGGTGATTATATGGGCCCCCTCAATGAGCTATCATTGAGGGAGCTCATACTCCAATTGGCCAACCAATAAAGCCAATTGGAGTTCATTATAGGGTTCATTTCCACAGATCACTGAAGGTTGCCACTCAAGTGGATAGAGCTGTAAAGAAGGCTTATAGTGTGTTAGCGTTTATTAACAGGGGGCTTGAATTTAAGAGCCGCGGGGTTATGCTGCAACTATACATGATCCTGGTGAGACCACAGTTGGAGTATTGTGTGCAGTTCTGGTCACCTCATTATAGGAAGGATGTGGAAGCATTGGAAAGGGTGCAAAGGAGATTTACCAGGATGCTGCCTGGTTTGCAGGATAGGTCTTATGAGGAAAAGTTGAGTGAGCTAGGACTTTTCTCTTTGGAGCGGAGGAGAATGAGAGGCGACTTAATAGAGGTTTATAAGATGATGAGGGGGATAGATAGAGTGGGCGTTCAGAGACTATTTCCTTGGGTGGATGTAGCTGTTACAAGGGGGCATAACTATAAGATTCAGGGTGAGAGATATAGGAGGGATGTCCGAGGTAGGTTCTTTACTGAGAGAGTGGTTGGGGTGTGGAATGGACTGCCTGCTGTGATAGTGGACTCGGACACTTTAGGAACTTTCAAGCGGTTATTGAATAGGCACATGGAGCACACCAGAATGACAGGGAGTGGGATAGCTTGATCTTGGTTTCGGACAATGCTCGGCACAACATCGAAGGCCAAAGGGCCTGTTCTGTGCTGTACCGTTCTATGTTCTATGTATCAATTTTCCAACCTCCCCCTCCTTTTCCAACTTGCCCCACTCTTTACACACACACACACACACACACACACAAACTACATAGACGGGAAAAGGTGGTGGAAAGGGAAAGAAAATATCAATAAACCAGAAGGATAGGAATCTTTAAGTCAGAGGAATGACTTCCAGTCAATGTCCTTCTGAAGTTCAGGCTTTGGTACTTCCTTTCCTCCAGGCTTGATATGACCTTCTCAGACAAGTTGTCTCCCTTCCCTACAAACTCAGCATCATTTCTAGTTCAGAGCAAAGGATATACTGGACACTCACTGCTTTCAAAACAATAGATCAGTTCTTTTATTTAAACCACTGAAGAACAACAAGCTGCTGAGTTTTGATACACTGAAAAGAACTTCAGTTTTCATTTACAGACAGCAGGCAGTACAGAGATAAACAGCTCCCTTCACTTCTGAGGTCTGGACGGCACAGTGGCGCAGTGGTTAGCACTGCTGTCTCTCGAGGCCAAGAACCCAGGTTCGATCCCGCCCTGGGTCACTGCCCATGCCATGTTAGTGCATTCTCCCCTTGTCTGCGAGGGTCTCACCCCCACAACCCAAAGATGTGCAGGATAGGTACATTCGCCATGCTAAATTGCCCCTTAATTGGGAAAAAAATAATCGGGCGCTTTAAATTTATAAAAGAAGCTTCTGAGGTCTGAGTACTTCTGGAAGGTTCTCTCAGAAACATCATCCATCAGGAACCAATCGCTGACTGTTGTCAGGCAGATCACTGTTTCTGGCCAACCCATCAGTTGCCAGTTAACCAAACTGATTCCCGCAAAAATGGTTTCCTCCCATCTACTTGGTGTCAAAGAGTCTGGTTTTTCCTCCTAAACACAAAGCCTGGCCAGAAGGCTGCTTTCAACGTCGAGTCTTCTGCGTTTTTTTCTTTACTTAAAGGCACATCCCAATTATTGATCCATGGACCAAAACAATAAAATAAAAGTCATGGGGCGGAATTCTCTGCAACGCCCGACGCGGGGGGTGCCAGAGCGGCCCTTCCGTGATTCTCCCACCCGGCATGGGAGTGGAGAATCGCACTCATGACGTGGAGATGCCGGCGTTGGACTGGGGTGAGCACAGTAAGAAGTCTTACAACACCAGGTTAAAGTCCAACAGGTTTGTTTTAAACACTAGCTTTCAGAGCACTGCTCCTTCCTCAGGTGAATGAAGAGGTATGTTCCAGAAACATATATATAGACAAAGTCAAAGATGCAAGACAATGCTTGGAATGCAAACATTTGCAGGTAATTAAGTCTTTGTAGATCCCGAGATAGGAGTAACCCCAGGTTAAAGAGGTGTGAATTGTCTCAAGCCAGGACAGTTGGTAGAATTTTGCAAGACCATGTCAGATGGTGGGGATGAATGTAATGCAACATGAATCCAAGGTCCCAGTTGAGGCCGTACTCATGTGTAACTTAGGGCCGCAAGGTGTAAGGAAACAAAAGTGAGGCAAATGGGAAAAGTTTGATCAGAATATTAAAAGCCAGCATTTGACAAATGGAAGATCAAATAACGCTCATTTCAGAAACATTTGATCCTAGAGATTACTGTACTTTTGATAATTCTTGAGCACTATAATAAGTGAATAGTTAATATCAATAAACAAGATTGTACTTGGAGAATGCAACTCACAGTTTTCAGTTGTGCTGACTTAATCAGCATACTTCAATTTTGTGAGTGAAGTTTCCACTGCTCTGACTTTGGAGTGGCATTACTGAATTTGAAAACATGCTTCCAGTGTCAAACTATTAGTCTCAATGCTTCCCTTATACCCATAGAACCACCGCTCATGTAATGGTTTCCAGTAGCTGTGGTTGAGAACCACAGACTTTCGAGGACAGACATTGACCTACATTTTGATGGAAGGACCTACAAAAGTCAATATGTAATAGGCCAAGCACATTAAACTTCCAGTGCACAAAGCTACTTAGCATTAACAGCTTTATCCATATCCTCATTTAAGGTGGATTGGTTCCAAGGCCTTAATTTTTACTGTAAGAAGTCTTACAACACCAGGTTAAAGTCCTGATGTGGAGATGCCGGCGTTGGACTGGGGTGAGCACAGTAAGAAGTCTTACAACACCAGGTTAAAGTCCAACAGGTTTGTTTCAAACACGAGCTTTCGGAGCACGGCTCCTTCTTCAGGTGAATGGAAAGGCTTGTTCCACAAATGTTTATATAGACACAGTCAGAGATGCCCCGGAATGCGAGCACCTGCAGGCAATCAAATCATCAAAGATGCAGAGAGAGAGGTAACTCCAGGTTAAAGAGGTGTGAATTGTCCCAAGCCAGTTCAGTCGGTAGGCCTCTGCAAGTCCAGGCTTGTTGGTGGGGGCCGAATGTAATGCGACATGAATCCCAGATCCCGGTTGAGTCCGCATTCATGCGCGCTATAAGTTTTTGCTCAGCAATTTTGCGTTGTCGCGTCTCCTGAAGGCCTCCTTGTAGAATGCTGACCCGGAGATCAGAGGCTGAATGTCCTTGACTGCTGAAGTGTTCCCCAACTGGAAGGGAACAGTCCTGCCTGTTGATAGTCGCACGATGCCCGTTTATTCGTTGTCGCAGTGTCTGCATGGTCTCGCCAATGTACCACGCTTCGGGACATCCTTTCCTGCAGCGTATGAGGTAGACTACATTGGTCGAGTCGCACGAGTATGCGCCGCGTACCTGGTGGGTGGTGTTTCCACGTGTAATGGTGGCACCACCATTACACGTGGAAACACCACCCACCAGGTACGCGGCGCATACTCGTGCGACTCGACCAATGTAGTCTACCTCATACGCTGCAGGAAAGGATGTCCCGAAGCGTGGTACATTGGCGAGACCATGCAGACACTGCGACAACGAATAAACGGGCATCGTGCGACTATCAACAGGCAGGACTGTTCCCTTCCAGTTGGGGAACACTTCAGCAGTCAAGGACATTCAGCCTCTGATCTCCGGGTCAGCATTCTACAAGGAGGCCTTCAGGAGACGCGACAACGCAAAATTGCTGAGCAAAAACTTATAGCTAAGTTCCGCACGCATGAATGCGGACTCAACCGGGATCTGGGATTCATGTCGCATTACATTCGGCCCCCACCAACAAGCCTGGACTTGCAGAGGCCTACCGACTGAACTGGCTTGGGACAATTCACACCTCTTTAACCTGGAGTTACCTCTCTCTCTGCATCTTTGATGATTTGATTGCCTGCAGGTGCTCGCATTCCGGGGCATCTCTGACTGTGTCTATAAAAACATTTCTGGAACAAGCCTTTCCATTCACCTGAAGAAGGAGCCGTGCTCCGAAAGCTCGTGTTTGAAACAAACCTGTTGGACTTTAACCTGGTGTTGTAAGACTTCTTACAGGTTAAAGTCCAACAGGTTTGTTTCAAACACGAGCTTTCGGAGCACGGCTCCTTCTTCAGGTGAAGAAGGAGCCGTGCTCCGAAAGCTCGTGTTTGAAACAAACCTGTTGGACTTTAACCTGGTGTTGTAAGACTTCTTACTGTGCTCACCCCAGTCCAACGCCGGCATCTCCACATCATGGCTACCATTAATTTTTACTGGTATGGGTTTTGTGAGCAGCAGAAAGAAGTTACATACTGTGGAAGTTTGACTCCACAGTGCATTTTAATAATGAAGGAGGCTGGTAGCCTACAGCTAGATTAATGATAGGATGGTATTCTGGATCTTGTAGGGGTGGGTTGTCATGCTCAGTGGGGTGGGATTCATCTAGGATGAAGGGCCTTGGAACCAATCCCCCTTAAATGAGGATATGGATAATGGGGGACAAAGTTGCCAATCCTGGGGTGGAGCCTGATCCCGTCTTGGTGCAGTAGAGAGGGAATTGTTGGACCCAAGGATTCGATGCACAAAGTGTGGAAATCAGGATGGCCTGGTGGACTGGAATAAAGCATTTTGGATATTCTTGGCCCACAAGCAGTGCTGCAAAAGTGCTTATCTTTTCCATGAAGCAGTCCTTGCCTCCCTTTGCTGCCAGGTGTCTTTAAGCCAGCCAAGGTTAAACCTTCAATGTAAGTTAAATATGAGCTATGCAACCTCATTTTAATATTTCAATGGACAACCCAACTTTTGGAAGTAGGTTGGTTGCCTCAACAACACCGCCCCCCCCCCCCCCCCACCCCCACCACTCCACCTTCCCCCCTAGCCACCCTTCCATCCACTACTATTCTGACTCCAGTAAAACTGGAAATGGGTGAATTGGGTTTGGTTGCGAATTTAAGAAACGTTTACATCCCACACAAGCAGCACCCACAGCCAATCGGTTGGATCAAAGCTCTGCAGTCCAGTTACATCCAGCCGTGAATGATGGTGGACAATTAAGCAACCAAGCCAATTTGTTTCAGTCCTCATGGTATCAAGAAATAACTGAAGATAGCGCAAAGGCTATGGGCCCAGTAAACATCCTGGCAATAATATTGAAGACTTGTGCTCAGGACTGAGCTGCACTTCTAACCAAGCTGTTCCAGTACAGCTACATTAACATTGACATCTACCTGACAAATGGAAAATTTTCCAGATATGCCATATCCAGAAAAAGCAGGGCAAATCCAATCCAAGCAATCACACCACCTCATCAGCCTTCCCTTGATCATCAGCAAGGTGATGGAATGTGCTGATGACAATGTTATCCAGTGGCATTTGCACAGCAATAACCAGTTTGGGTTCCGTCAGGGCCACTCGGCTCCAGAACCTATTGAAGCCTTGGTTCTGACATGGTTAAAAGAGCTGAACGTAAGATGAGAGGAGAGCGTGACCGTCCTTGACATCAAGGTAGCATTTGACCAAGGGTGGCATCAAAGAGCCCTGGCAAAATCGTAGTCAATGGATTCAGGGAAAACACTCCACTGTTTGAAGACATATCTAGTACAAAGGGAGATAGCTATGATTGTTGGAGGCCAACTACCACAGTCCCAGGACATATGACCATAAGACCTTAAGACATAGGAGCAAAATTGTCCACTTGGCCCATCGAGTCTACTCCGCCATTCAATCATGGATAATATGTTTCTCACCCCCATTCTCCTGCCTTCTCCCCATAAAGCCAGATCCCCTTATTAATTAAGATCCTATCTATCTCTGTCTTAAAGACACTCAGTGATTTGGCCTCCGCAGCCTTCTGCAGCAACGAGATCCACAGATTCGCCACCCTCTGGCTGAAGAAATTCCTCCTCATCTCTATTTTAAAGGATTCTCCTTTCAGTCTGAGGCTGGGCCCTTGGGTTCTAGTTTCTCCTACTTGTGGAAACATCCTCTCCACGTTAACTCTATCCAGGCCTTTCAGTATTCGGTAAATTTCGATTCGACCCCCCCCCCCCCCCCCCCTCTCCCTCTGTGGACAAGACCTAGACAATCTGTGGACAAGTCTTGGACAATATTAAGGCTTGGGCTGATGAGTGGCAATTAACATTTACAATACAGAAGTGCCAGGAAATGGCTATAACAAGTGAGAATCCACTACAAACCCACTGACTCCTACAGCTATCAAGACTACAGCCCTTTGCACCCTACACCCTGTAAGGACTCCATCCCTTTCTCTCAACTCTTTTGCCTCTGTCTCATTTGTTCCAATGATGCCACTTTCCAAAATGGTGCTTCGAAAATATGTTCCTTCTTCCTCAACCGTGATTTCCCACCTACAGTTGTTGACAGGGCCCTCAACAGTGTGCGATCTATCTCCCGCGCCACTACCCTCGCCTGCCTCCCAGGACAAGGATAGAGTCCCCCTCATCCTCACATTTTATCCCACCAGCCACCATATGCAAAGCATAATCCTCCGCCATTTTTGCCAACTTCAGCGTGATGCCACCACCAAACACATCTTCCCTTCACTCCCTCTTTCAGCATTCTGCAGAAACCGTTCCCTCCGAGATAATCTAGTCCACTCCCCCACCATACCTAGTACCTCTCCCATCACACATGGCACCTTCCCTTGCAATCGCAGAAGGTGTGACACCTGCCCCTTTACCTCTTCCATGCTTAACATCCCAGGCCCAAAACACTCATTCCAGGTTAAGCAGCGTCTCACTTGCACCTCTTCTGATCTGGTCTATTGAAATGAAATGAAATGAAAATCGCTTATTGTCACAAGTAGGCTTCAAATGAAGTTACTGTGAAAAGTCTCTAGTCGCAACATTCCACGCCTGTTCGGGGAGGCTGGTACGGGAATTGGACCGTGCTGCTTGCCTGCCTTGGTCTGCTTTAAAAGCCAGCTCCTTAGCCCTGTGCTAAACCAGCCCCTCATTCGCTGCTCCCAATGTTGTCTCCTATATATCAGAGAGACCAAACGCAGACTGGGTGATCGCTTTGCTGAGCACCTTCGGTCTGTGTGCATTCAGGACCCGGACCTTCCCGTTGCTTGCCATTTTAACACAAGACTCTGCTCCCATGCCCACATGTCTGTCCTTGGTCTGCTGCAATGTTCCAGTGAAGCTCAGCCCAAACTGGAGGAACAACATCTCATCTTCCGGTTAGGCACGCTACAGCCTTCCGGTCCGAATTCAACAACTTGAAATGATTAGCTTTACCCCACCTGAACCTTTGTTTTGATCCTATTTCGTTTCAACTGTCTCTTACCATTCATTTATTTCTTGTCTTTCTTAATATATATTTAACCCCCCCACAATCTTATCCACCTTTCCTTCCCCTTTCCCCTTTCTCCTCTGTGCTCCCTCCCCCCCCCCCCCCCCCCCCCCACACCCCTCCATATCTACAGTTCATCCTCTGATGTTAGTTTCCCTGCTGTTTGGCCTTTCTCACCCTTTGTCCTCTCTGGGGGTTGCCATTAGCACTCTTTCCCCTTGGTTTCTGTGGCTATTAACACCCCATTACCCTGGGTTTCTGTGGCTATGACTCATCTTTCATTCTCACTCCACATTCTCTGACTGTTAGTTTTGATAAAGTCATTGGACTCTAAACATTAGCTCTTTTCTCTCCCTACAGATGCTGCCAGACCAGCTGAGATTTTCCAGCATTTTCTCTTTCGAGTGAGAATTTAATTATCTCCCTTCGACTTGTAATGATATTACGATAGCTGAATCCCCCACTATTAACATCCTATGGGTCACTATTGACCAGAAACTGAACTAGATCAGTCATATAAATACTGTGTTAAATTAGTTTCATGGATAGAATTTACAGTGCAGAAGGAGGCCATTCGGCCCATCGAGTCTGCACCGGCTCCTGGAAAGAGCACCCTACCCAAGGTTAACACCTCCACCCTATCCCCATAAGCCAGTAACCCCGCCCAACACTAAGGGCAATTTTGGACACTAAGGGCAATTTATCATGGCCAATCCACCTAACCTGCACATCTTTGGACTGTGGGAGGAAACCAGAGCACCTGGAGGAAACCCACGCACACATGGGGAGGATGATTAGAGACTGGAAATTCTGCGGTGAGTAACTCTTCTGACTCCCCAAAGCCTGTCCACCATCTGTCGGGCACAGGTCAGGAATGTGATGGAATATAGTCCATTTCCCTGTTTGAATGTATCTCCAACAACATTCAAGAAGCTCAACACCATCCAGGACAAAGCTTGATCACCACCCCATCCACCACTGAAGCACAGGGCAGCAGTGTATGCTGTATGCAAGATTAGGTTTGGTCAATGGTCAGGGATACAAAACAGTGACTGCAAGTCAGACGAGCATTGGAATCCTGAATGTGTAGTGGTGGAGGAGCCTCAGCCCCTGGCTTTGTCGCACTGGTATGAGATGCTTGCTACTTGTGTGGATGAGGAGAAGGGCTGCAAGGTGAATGAGCTGACCACAGTGTATGGTGAAGGATGTCATATAAATAGCTGGAGTGAAGAGGAGTGTGGCAGTGAAAGGAGATAGAGTAGTTAGAGGGACAGATACTTTATTGGCAACCATGACAGGGGGCTCTAAAGGTTGCCCAGTGGAAAATTGAACACTTCCATTGAGTGGGCTGGTACCGGGTTGGGACTAGTGTCCGGACTGATCGTATAACCAGGACAGTAGACAGGGCTTTCAACTAATGGGGCAGTGAGGGGGCTGGAGGGGGTGGGGGGGGATGATGTTGCAGGGTTCAGGTGAATGGAAATCTAGAAATACAAACGGGCAGCACGGTAGCACAAGTGATTAGCACTGTGGCTTTACAGCACCAGGGTCCTAGGTTCGATTCCCTGCTGGGTCACTGTCTGTGCGGAGTCTGCACGTTCTCCCTGTGTCTGCGTGGGTTTCCTCAGGGTGTTCCAGTTTCCTCCCACAGTCCAAAGACATGCAGGTTATGTGGATTGGCCATGATAAATTGCCCTTAGTGACCAAAAAAAGTTAGGAGGGGATATTGGGTTGCGGGGATAGGGTGGAAGTGAGGGCTTAAGTGGGTCGGTGCAGACTCAATTGGCCGAATGGCATCTTTCTGCACTGTATGTTCTATGTACCCTATGAAACGTCAACTTTCTGGATGCTATAGAGATGTGCGTAATGACAAGCAAAGTGGGGTAAAATTTAACAAAAGATGCATTTCTGTGAATCTGGTCATTGCATGCTATAAAAGTAAAAAAATGAAATTATATTCTGAATGCATGAAGCATCTGAAATAAGACAGATGAAAGAGTGACACAAATAGAGATAAATGATTTCGATATAATTGTTATTACAGAGACATGGGGCACGATTCAGCGAATCCGTTACGCTCAGGGGGCAATGGGACCACCAGGAGGTTTCCGATGGCCCGACAATGACCCCCCCCCCCCCCCCCCAGATGCCATTACGCCCAGTCTATATTTGTGTGGACCATTGCTTAACAGCTCCCTGGCGAGGTCTCGCAGGTGCGGCTGGTGAGTCCCAGGCACCGGGTGAATCCGGCGCCTGAGTATTTATAGCTCATTTAAATATTCAGATCCTGATCTCGTACAGCAGTCTAAGCGAATCGGGTGACTTGCAATCGGCTCGTGCAGAGCCCGATTTAGGGCTCACACATGATTCACCCATCGCACCCGGATTCGTGCAGTGCGCAATGGTGTCGCTGAATTGTGTCCAGTGCTTCTGCTGGTCAGGGAGTCTAAAACACAAAGGCTACACTTTCAGGATAAGGGACCAATAATTTAGGACTGAGATGAAGAGAAGTTTCTTCACTTGAACGGTTGGGATTCTCTGCACCAGTGGGTATGGATGCTCCATCGTTAAATACTTTTAAGGCAGATTTAAGACAGATTTTTGGTCTCTCAGGATATTAAGGGATATGGGGAGTGGGATGGAAAGTGGAGTTAAGCTCAAAATTAACTATGATCATATTGAATGGCAGAGCAGGCTTGACAGGCTGTGTGGTCTTTGTCAGCTTCTGTTTCTTGTGGTCTTAATTTACCGCAGCAATTCAGCAAGTTTCTTTTGACAGCACCGTGAAAAACTGTGGGCGAAATTCTCCCCCCCCCACGACGGGTGGGAGAATAGCGGGAGGGTCTTCCCGACTTTTTTGACGCCCTCCCGCTATTCTCCCCCCCCCCCCGCCGAAATCCCGACACGAATCGCTGCCGCCGTTTTTTTACGGCCGGCAGCGATTCACAGCTGTTAGAAGGGCCGAAGTCCCAGCCCTTTACGACCTTTTTACGAACGGCAAACACACCTGGTCCTGCCATTCGTAAAAACGTCGTGACCACCTGGAAAAAAAATAACCATGGCACCGATTGGCACGGCAGTACCACGGCCGTGCCAAGGGTGCCATGGGCCCGCGATCGGTGCCCACCGATCGCGGGCAGCGGGCCCGATGCCCGCGCACTATTTGTCCTTCCGCCGCCCCGCAGTATCAATACGCGGGGCGGCTGAGGGGCAACCCGGACCGCGCATGCGCGGGTTTCGCGCAAAAACGCGATGACGTCACCCGCGCATGCGCGGGTGGAGTCTTCCCACCTGCGCATGCGCGGCTGACGTCATATGACGCGTCAGCCGGCGCTAAGTCCGACAAGCGGGCTTAACGATTTTCGTTAAGCCCGACTTGTCGGGGCCTCCGACGTCGGGCTGCTAGCCCCGACGGGGGACCAGAATCGGTCCCCCGTCGGGAAGGGGCGCGATGCCGTAAAACCCGCCCGGGTTTTACGGCAGTTTGACGATTTCTCCCGTTTTGGGAGAATTTCGCCCTGTGACCTTACTGCCGAGGAGGACAAGGGCAGCAGACGCATGGGAACACTACCACCAGCAAGTTCCCCTCCAAGCCACATACTATATCATTGTTAAGTCACTGTCATGTGATTAAGTCCTGGAAAATCCTTCCTAACAGCACTGTGGGTGTACTCACACCACATAGACTGCAGCAGTTCAAGAAACTGGCTCACCACCATCATCTCAAATGCAATTAGAGATAGGCAGCAATTTCTCCCATTTCCAGGTATGATTACATCCCACGAAGGATGAAATAAAAGATAAAACACAACCTCAACCCTTCCATTTTTGATGGTTCTGATTTTGGAACTTTGTTCCAAATAGTACACAAAGAAAGATTGATAAACAATAATACACTTCATTAACAAACAGTATTACCTTTATTTAACTCTGACTTGTCCCAGATACCTCCACAGGGATAGTCATCAGAAGACTGCCTTTACATATACAGTATTACACAGCTATATCTAGATTTAATGTTCTTAAGATCGTTTTGATAACAGGTAACAAAATGTTATGGATTACAATTTCTTCAACAAGGAGAAATTTGCTTATAACATGGAAACTACCTTCTGCATATTTCTCCTGATCAGTGATTTATTTCCTGTTAAGTCCCAATATTTTATTGCTAAACAGTAGCGGCTCGGATTTTACAATCTCAATCTAGCAGCATTGACTCTTATCGAAGAATAGATTGGACAACAGCTTGCAGTGATTGCATTTGTACAGTTAATTGAAGAAATCAGGAAGTTGCTGACAGAGTTGCCTTGCTTCTCCAAAGAATCATTACACAAAAACCTTCCCAAGAGATTTGGTATTCAAATACATGGATAAGTATGAATTTACTGCACTTAGTGACGTATACCGTCTATATATGTGAAGAAACCCCTCAGGTTTGTCCATTTTAAGTGTCCATTCAATTTTTAAAAAAGCATGCTAAGTCTGAACTATTGTCAAACAACTCTCTGTGACATTTCTAAGTGTGCAGTTACATTCCCTCAGATTTTAATTCATAGAATCTCTATAGTGCCGCTATCGAGTCTGCACCAACCCTTTGTAAGAACACCCTACATGGCCGTCAACCTCATCCTATCCCCCGTAACCCCAACTAACCTGCACATCTTTGAACTTTCGGAGGAAACCGGAGCACATGGAGGAAACCCAGACAGACACAGTGAAAACATGCAGACAGTCAGCCAAGGCCAGAATTAGACCCAGGTCCCTGGCACTGTGAGGCAGCAGTTCTAACCACTGTGCCACCGTGCCGCCATGTATTGCTGGAGATTTTTAAAAATGTTTTGTTTTTCCTTTTGTTTCTATTGTCGCTCTACCTCTCTCTCTTATATACTCACCTTCCATTCCCGCTATGTTAGTTTTGGTAAATTATTTGAAAATGAATTCATTATTCTAACTGCCACTCCAGGCTCATTGATCATGGCTCATTCAGAGCACTTCAGTTTGATTGGTTATGGAGGATGGAAGGAAGAATCCAGGTGGAGGCCTGACCAGGCCTACTCCAAGGCCCGATTCCAGGAGCACATGACCAGACCATCAATGCTGGAACAGAACACAGATCCTGGCCCAACTTGACCAGGAAGACTCTGCCTGTGACCCAAACCCAGATTAAAGACCCACAAAATGGCAGAAATCCCAAGCGAGGACCCGAGCATGCTGCAAGGCAGACTAGTCCTCGCAGAACGGCAGGGCCCGACCAGATCGCAAACATGCACTCCTGGCAACCCCAAAATCACAACAAGCACCCGGGACCCTGACAGTTGCGATCCTGAAAACAAAACCAGCAGGTCGCCCAAGAAGACGCCCACTAAAAAGGACCCAGGTCACAGGACAGGAATCACAGCAGGTTACCTCCTCTGCTGATGTACCGTCTGGGGACCCACCAAGTCGTAGCATTAGGGTCCATCAGGACAGAAAGGTAGACACCAGTTAGGTTGGCATGGGTGAAGGGCACAGTTTAGTTATCGGGGCTAGGGCACAGATCTGTACATAGAGTGTCACATTAAACACCTGTTCACACTGTTACAACTTGCCTCAGTACTTTGTAAGATGGGTGTGAGGATGGGCTGGTCTGTGCTGGTCAGAGAGTGAATGCGGTGGTCGGGGGGGGGAGCAATCGATGGATGTTGTGGGTGGCATTGGCTCCCCCCCCCACTCCTCCCCTCTACCCACCCCCCCCCCCCACCCCCACCCCCACCACCGTCACTCCAGCGATTTGATGACACCGTGTGATAGAATGGTCAGCTTGCATGCAGGGATCACCCAAGCGGACTGGGGAAAGCACTACCGAAGGCAGGAGTCAGACATCGTCAAACGATGCGGAGCACCAGAGCTCATCATAGAGCGGGTTGTCATCATCTTCCATCCCATGGACCAGTCCCACTGTTCCTGCCAACCCAGGGCCCCCACCCCATAGTGCGGCAGGTATGTATCATGGAAGGGTGGGTGTAGGGTTGGGTGTAGGGTTAGGATGCAGTGTCTGTGGCTGGCCAGTTTCCAACCCCCCACACCAAGTCGGTGAACCTGAAGGAGATCAGAGCTTCCCGTGTGCGTTGGCCTTGGCGCACTCATTGTGTGGCCTCCCATGTCTGCCTGCGGCCCATGTGCTGGTTGAATTCCAATATCCATTGTCTGCAGGGGGTGTAAGGCCGATATGGTAGCATGGTATGTACCCCCATGCCCAACCAGGTCCAATGGGCTACATGGTGGCCCCTTTTGGCTCTGAGGATCCTACTCCCGCATTTCCTCCCTCCCCCGTCAACATACCCCTGACCCCATCGTCGCCCGGCACTGTGGGGTCTCTGGCATCCATGCCTGAGGTCAGGGGTACCATCGGCTGGTACTGCCCATGCCAGCGGTACGCTCCACGGATCTATAATGGCCGTTGCCTTGGGTGGGCCTGCTAATGCCAGCTGGGGGTATATTGGAGGATAGAGTGTGGGGTTGGGGGTTGGGGACACCCATAAGGCCGGTGTAACTCTGCACAACCAGGGGCCAAGGTGGGCGGTCAGTGGGGTGTGCTGCAAGATTGCTGCCTTTCAGGCCATGGTAATGGCGGCCCGTGCCTGGACTGTGTCCCAGAGGGGTGGTGTCACCCTGGCCACGTGGCCTGTTCCACCATCACCCCCCCTCCTCCCTGGCAGGGCCCCCCACCCCAGCCAGCCTGGCCATTGTCCAGCTCAGCACCCCCTGTCGTGCCTCTTTGTGTCCTACCTACTCTCTCTCCCTCATCAGCCATGATGCCAGTTTCATCATGTTTAAAAGCATAAGTGAACCGTTCCATTGGTAACTTGACTCATTGGAGGAGGAGAAATGCAGAGGACCCAGAGGATACCGGGTCAGGCCCACTAATGTTATGCAAATGGTGTCTACTGTACATGCATTGTGGACTGCATTGATGCCGTTGTCGAGGTGACGAGAATTGCGATTTGGCATCAAACCGGCACCGACCGTGATTTTGGCGTCAGAACCTAGAACAGTACAGCACAGAACAGGCCCTTCGGCCCTCGATGTTGTGCCGAGCAATGATCACCCTACTCAAACCCACGTATCCACCCTATACCCGTAACCCAATAACCCCCCCTTTTTTAAAAAATAAATTTAGAGTACCCAATTATTTTTTCCAATTAAGGGAAAATTTAGCGTGGCCAATCCACCTATCCTGCACATCTTTGGGTTGTGGGGGTGAAACCCACGCAGACACGGGGAGAATGTGCAAACTCCTCACGGACAGTGACCCAGGGCCGGGATTTAAACCCGGGTCCTCAGCGCCGTAGGCAGCAATGCTAACCACTCTGCCACCGTGCTGCCCCTCATATACCTTCTTAATCACTTTATGTACTTGCCCGGCTACCTGAAGGGACCAATATACATGCTCACTAAGGCCCTCTGATCCTTTGTGCTTCTCAGAGTCCTGCCCAGGCTTATCATGTATTCCCTTGCCTTGTTTGTCCTGCCCAAGTACATCACCTTGCACTTGTGTTCCATTAGCCACTGATCAGCTCATGTGACCAGCCTGTCTATATTTTCCTGTAATCTAAGGCTATCCTCCTCACCGATTTTCATATTATTCATGCACTCACTGATCAACCTTCCTTCATTCAAGTCTAATTATTTATATGAATCACAAAGAGCAGAGGCCCCAACACTGATCCCTGCAGGACCCAATTGGACACAGACTTCCAGTCAGAAAAACATCCCTCGACCATCATCCTCTGCTTCCTGCCACTCAGCCAAATATGTGATTCATACAAATGAATGGCAGTGACTGGTATCATTCTTACCACAGGGAGCCTTTTTTCATTTCACTTTCACTGGGAATTTTTACCCACAGGTAAGGAACATTGGAAAAGTATATCATAACGATGGCCAGAGCAATCAATGCAGGAGTCATAATGAAGTTATTTTGCTCAGCTGTATATTTGAACATTATAGTTACTGTGAGTTTGCCACCTTATTCTGAAATTGGACTCGTATAATAGGCATCAGCCCTTCTCATTTGTCTACCTTTCAAAGTCAATCATGTCTTACATTCCCTTACATCAGGAATTGAATTGAGTTTCCGGGAGTATAATAACATCTGGCAAATGCAACAGACTTCATCTTTGTAAGGAGCACATATATTCCATTTGATGTCCTTGACATTATCAGTCTGTGACAGGATCCCAGGATTCCCTTGAGGATATCAAATTTCCATCCTTCTGCAGCAGGACAGGTCACGTTTTGTATTTTTTAATTTTTTGTGCATTTATTTCAGATGCTGTAAACCAATAAAAATATGTTAGAACTGAAAAGTCTCAGCCTATCCAATGCACTTCACGATTCCAAGCTGTCTCTGCCGGTTTCTGTAGAATATTTTTTTGCGGAAGAACCACTTCATAGGCAATTTGGCTAATACCAGAGGACTTCTGCACCGAGAGTTTCCTTGTTGCTGACCAGACAGAACAGCAGTGGCAAATTCATTGCCTTTTCCTCCTCCTCTGCCAGTTGTGAGATATATTCAGAAGTCAGAACTTTTCACATCCTAATTCGCACCAATTCCCGGACACCATTGTCCCTATGTTCACTTATCTGGATTGACTTCCAGTTAAACAACACCTAAATTTTAAAATTCTCACCCTTGGTTTCAAGCCTCCCCATGGACTAGCCCCTCCACCTTCTTGTTAGCTCCTCCAGCTCTACAAACCTTTGAGATATTTGCACTTGTCTCATTCTGGCCTCATGTGCTTTGCTAATTTTAATTGTTCCACAGTTGGTGGCCATGTCTTTAGTAGCCTGGATCCTAAGCTCTGGAACTTTCTCACCTCTTGACCTTGCCTTCCATCCTATGAGACATCCTAAATGCTTGAAACGTACGTCTTTGACTGAACTTGTGGTCAGTAATTTAGTGGAAATAAAGTTGGAGGGACAGAAGTTGGGTTTCATGGGACAAGTTGAATTCGGAGAGGGTATGAGGGGAGATGGGAGAAAATCTTGAGAAATATCTGAAATCAGGGCTAGAGCAGGGGAAACCTTTTAAATAAAATTTGGTGCTAAGGGGAGGGAGGGAGAAGGCAGAGGCAGGTAATCAGATGGCCTTGATATAAGTGTAGAAGATATATGGAATGTAACGTTAAAAGTGACTCGCTAATTGTAATAACCTTGGATTCACTGAATCACAGAATTTACAGTACCGAAGGAGACCATTTGGCCCATCGGGTCTGCACCGGCCCTTGGAAAGAGCTCCCTACTTAAACTCATGCCTCCACCCTATCACCGTAACCCCACCTAACATTTGGACATGAAGGGACAATTTAGCATGGCCAATCCACTTAACCTGCACATCTTTGGACTGCGGGAGGAAACCGGAGCACCCAGAGGAAACCCACGCAGACACGGGGAGAACGTGCAAACTCCACACAGACAATCACCGGAGGTCGGAATTGAACCCAGGTCCCTGGAGCTGTGAGGCAGCAGTGCTAACCACTGTGCCACTATTCTGATTATTGCCATAATTAATACAGAAGGTGAGATTTATCGGCTGTTCATGCCTGCGGGAAATTCTGGTCCCACACATGCACATGGGTTTCCCGACGACGCGAGGTGCAGTCAATCGGAAATCCCGCTGACAACGGCAGGACCGGCAGATCCCGCTGGCTAGCCATCTCCACCGCCAAATAACATGGGGCGGGACGGTCGGTAAATCCGCCCAGAGTCTATGAGTGTAAATTTATGGTGATACACTGAGCGGCTTATATTTAAGTAATTCTGTCACTAACAATCTGCACTTAACCAGCAAGAAGAACTTGGCTACATCTGTTGGTGCTTGTACATCTGGGCCGGGATTCTCCCCTACCCGGTGGGGCGGGGGGTCCCGGCGTGTTGGAGTGGCGTGAACCACTCCGGTGTCGGGCCGCCGCAAAGGGGCAGCAGTCTCCGCACCTTTAGGGGCCAAGCCCTCACATTGAGGGGCTAGGCCCGTACCGGAGTGGTCCCCGCTCCGCCGGCTGGCGTGAACGGCCTTTGGCGCCACGCCAGTCGGGGCCGAAAGGACTTCGCCGGCCGGCGTAAGTCCGCGCATGCGCCGGAGCATCAGCGGCTGCTGACGTCATCCCGGCGCATGCGCAGGGGAGGGGGTCTCTTCCGCCTCCGCCATGGTGAAGACCATGGTGAAGGCGGAAGGAAAAGAGTGCTCCTATGGCACAGGCCCGCCTGCCTATCGGTGGGCCCCGATCGCGGGCCAGGCCACCGGGGTCAGATCGCCCCCCCCCCAGGACCCCGCCGCCCGCCCACGCCGCCAATTCCGCCGGTCAGGTAGGTGGTTTAATCCACGCCGGCGGGAGAGGCTTGTCAGCGGCGGGATTTCAGTCTATCGCAGGCTGAAGAATCACCGCGGGGTGCCCGCCGACTGGCGCGGCGCGATTCCCGTCCCCGCCGAATCTTGGGTGGCGGAGAATTTGGGACACGGCGGGGGCGGGATTGACGCCGGCCCCAGGCGATTCTCCGACCCGGTGGTGGGTTGGAGAATCCCGTCCCTTGTTTCTTACCTTAAATCGGAATTTTGAAATGAATAATTAGTTGTTCATTCATGATTCTTTGTCTGATTTATGCTTTGATGGTTTGGGGAGAAATAATTAATTAATTAATTCCGTACCCTGTGGATATCAAAATCAAGGGCTGGGAAAACAATTTGAAGTTCAATCCAAGCTGGTTACGTATTTATATGGTTCTGTCAAAATGGCATTAGCCTAAAAGATTAATTGCCTTTCTTTATCCACGGATGCTACCTGAAACGCTGAGTGTTTCCACCATTTTCTGTTTTTATTATTAACAATAATCCTTCTTTAAGTAGCCTATTGAATCAGTCAAGAGAACCATTTCAGAGAGGCAAACCGAAAATTGGAGAGAAGAGGGGCGAAATTCTCTGCGGACCGACGTGACGCCCATTTCCGGCGGGAAAAAGCGATGCGGATGACTCCGGCGTCGGGACATTTGGGGGGGGGGGGGGGGGGGGCGGGGAGGAGAAGAGAGAGACCCGGCGTTTGGGGGGGGGGAGAAGAGAGAGACCGGCGTTTGGGGGGGGGAGAGAAGAGAAAGACCCGGCGTTTGGGGGGGGCGGGGTGAAGAGAGAGACCCGGCGTTTGGGGGGGGGGGGGGGAGAAGAGAGATACCCGGCGTTTGGGGGGGGGGGGGGGGGGGAGAAGAGAGAGACCCAGCGTTGGGGGGGGGAGGGGGAGAGAGACCCGGCGTTTTGGGGAGGGGGGGGTTGCGGCGTTGAGTCGAGAGGAGAGGATAGAGGGAGGGAGAGAGGGAGGGGAGGGAGGGAGAGGAGGGAGGGAGGGAGGGAGGGAGAGAGGGAGGGAGGAGAGGAGGGAGGGAGGGAGGGCGGAGAGGGGGAGGGAGGGAGGGAGAGAGGGAGGGAGAGAGGGAGGGAGGGAGGGAGAGAGGGAGGGAGGGAGGAGAGGGAGAGAGGGAGGGGAGAGGAGAGGGAGGGAGAGAGGGAGGGAGGGAGGGAGAGAGGGATGGAGGGAGGGAGAGAGGGAGGGAGGGAGG